>NC_086448.1:628997187-629615937 GCF_028390025.1 Pseudophryne corroboree
AGTTCCAGTTTCCTCTATTCCGGACAGGAGTGTTCAAAAAGTCTATGATTGGGGTCCTGTGACAAATAGGCCCAATTCCAAGTTCAAAAATCAAAAGATACTGTCAGGATCCGGGTACTGAGACATTGTTTTCTACCTGTCAGATGTCTCCTGAGGTTGGCTCAGCGAGCCAGGGCCGGGCTTTAACTATGGTTATGGTTACTACCTACAGCGCTGGTATCAGCGGCCTCCTCAGTAAGTGTACTCACGGTGGTGCGGCGCTCTCAGCCCCGTCGCGGCTGTCATTGCGCGCCTGTGGTCCTCTGCGGAATGCGCGTCCTTTGTGTGTCCCGGCCGCCACTTGCATCTCTGTGGCCGTGGTGCGCGTCTGGGCGTGTGGAGTCCGGCTGCTGCGGCCTCCGCCGTCATTGTTGTTTGTATCCATGCTTCACAGTACTTAGTTCCCCTTCCAGTTCTGTTAATGGGCGCAGCAATCTTGGACTTTAACACGACATCCATTCACCTATCCTCAGTGCTATTGGAGCCGTGTCACAATTGTCAGACCAATCCCTGCTATGCAGCAGGTATAAATATCCTGTCCCAGCTCCCAGAAGATTGTCAGTGCTTCAGTTGTCTCCTGTGATTCCAGTGTGCAGTTCTCTGTGGACTCTCTCTGCATTAGCCTGACTCCCTGGTGGATTTCCTCTCTGGTGATATTCCAGCTCTCTGTGTTCCTGCCCTGTGGTGAACCCTGTCACTATTGCTCCTGCACCCAGTGCTAACAGCGTTTCATGCTTCGGCTTCCAAGTAGCAACTTCCCAGTGTTCTACAGTTTTCCAGCGAACCCCAGCTTCGTCTACAGCTTTCCAGCGAACCCTAGCTTCACTTACAGTTTTCCAGCGAACCCTAGCTTTACTTACAGATTTCCAGCGAACCCCAGCTTCACTTACAGTTTTCCAGCGAACTCTAGCTTTACTTAGTTTTCAAGCGAACCCCAGCTTCACTTACAGTTTTCCAGCGAACCCCAGCTTTACTTACAGTTTTCCAGCGAACCCCAGCTTTACTTACAGTTTTCCAGCGAACCCTAGCTTCATTTACAGATTTACAGCGAACCCTAGCTCCATGTACAATTTCCCTGTGACCCCCAGCTTCATTTATAATTTATCCACGAACTCTAGTTTTATTTACAGCTCCACCTACTTTTCCCAGCATCACGTTATTGCCTCACGTGGGTCCCCAGGCTTTATACAGAACTCTCCTTCACATTCCGGATTACTGGTCCCAACCAGTTGTGCTTCAAGTAACCACTTGTGACGTTTGTTGTTCTTTTGCACCTTATATGACTTTTTATTTAATAAAATCTCTGAAAGATAACTTAAATTGTCGTGGTCACGCCGTCGGACATTCATTGCTACTGTCTTAGCGCATGTCTAGGAGTCTACTCACACCCCCCAAATTCCGGTATCCATCAGCCCCTACAACTGAGGCTACCAGACACCTTCACCAGCCCTCAGTTGTGACAGATACTGGTTATGTTACCGTTAACTAAATAAGTTTCTGTTTCTACAGCCCCAGGTGGGGCATCTGATGTTGTGACCCCAGAAGGGGTATCTGATGTTCAGATTCCAGAAGCAGCATCCGGGCATGCTACTCAAAGAAGTGTGTCTGATCTGATAACCCCAGGAGGGGTCATGGGAGTTTCAGGGCTAAGATCCCAGGAGGAATTCTTACAGCCACAGATACAGACATGAACTTTTGTTCGTCATCTTCAGAGAGTGCTACCAGTTCTGTACAGCTCCAAGATGGATCATCTGAACATCCAGATTCTGTTTATAAAGAGTCAAGTATCAATGGACCTAACCCGGTTCCAGACATCGGTCCAAATACTCCACTGGTTCCAGTCATCCTGAGTAGTTCTGTTTCCAATGCTGAGCTACCTCCTTCGTTTTCAGCCAATTCCAGCATCTTCTGATCTAATCTGGTTATCCGTCAATCCGAAGACTCCTCCGATTCCAGACGGTTCAAGCTTTTCCGGACCCAATCCGGTCCCATCCATCTGTCTGGATCAGCCTTCTTCGGTTCCAGCCGATTCAAGTATCCCTGGACAAATCCCAGTCCTAACCGTCTGTCCAAAGTCTCCTTCGCTTCCTACTGATTCCAGTTCCTCCGACCCCGATCCGGTTCACTCCAGTGTTTCAAGTAATGAACTCCTGTCGATATGTCGAGAGTCCACAATTCTTGCAGATATTGCAATTGCCTAACCCAGATGGAGACCCTAAGCATCTCATTCCAAGATAAAGCTTCTAGTATTCAGTCAACTTCAGCTGGGAACTCCTGTCAGTCAGTTCTGGAGATTACATCCTCTCTCCACCCTAGAGCATCTCAAGTTGATTCTACTCTTGCTTGTGAATGCTTATTCCAGTCCTCTACTCTCAAGTGTCCTACATTGTCTTCTGAGACTTCAAATGACATTCAGCCTTCCAAGTGTCCACCTGATACTCAAGCTCCAATTTACTTCGATGGCGATTATGCTCAGTTTCGTGCATTAGCGAGCCAATACCTCGCTGTTACTGAGTCGGGATCTTCAATAATTATTACTCCAGTCAATGCAGTCAGATATTTTCTCCTATTCTTTAGAGGTAAAGCACTGGATTGGGCAAATCCACTCATTAAATCTAAAGATCTGCTACTGAATTATCTTTCCGCCTACCTCGAAGCAGTAAAACAGGAGTTTGCTCCAAAGTTAAGCCATTCGAAGCCATCTGGGCATTCTGTCCACTTTTTCAACAGCCTGCCCACTGCTAAATCCTCCTCATCATCACTTTCTGTGCAAGATCAGGCTTCGTTAGACCAAGCTATCAAAGATTTCCAAGCCGCAAAGAAAGGAAACATCGCAAAGTCAACACAAGAATCTCAGACTTTGGATTTGAAAGTTGCATATACTTCCGTGCCTCCATTTTACAGTAACACTTATGAAAGTTTTGACTCCCCGGGTTCAGAATCTGCTCAGTCTTCTGAGCAGTCTTCCAGTTCTGTTTATCAATCCAATGCTTTCCAAGCATAATCAGGCTTTGTTGAATCAATGCGACAGAGATTTTAAGAATTACAGGAATTGGAGAACTTCAAAACCAGTTCAAAGTCTATCATCTGTTGATGTAAGAGTTAGCTATGCTTCCCTTAACTCCATTCCTGGTGTCTCATATAGTTCCAAATTCATTGGACCACAGGTTGACACAGATATTGTTGTTCCTAAGCAAAAGACTTCCATGACCACGTTAAACCTGGACTTTGACTCTGAAAGTGAGTTTGTTAATGACTGTGAATGGTCTACTTGTTCTGATCACAAAAGTCTTTCTTCCGAAGATGAAAGTTGGGAAGACTTTTGAGGACCTCTGCTTTTGTTCATTCCTAAGTTCTTCTTCAAGGATCCTCAAGTTCCGGCATGGGTGTTCAGTGCCCACCCATAAAAGGGGGGGTACTGTCAGGAATCTGCATTTTGCCTCACGCCACTTACCGGTGCTCTGATATGCTGGCCTCCAGAGGTCAAATCCTCAACCTGGCAGCATGTTCCATGATTGCCTGCAACGTGCAGAGACTCTCTCCAGTGTGTACCCCACTTGCCATACAGCGTGTACCCCAATGTATTCCCACCATCTCCAGAGTATGGGTGCCGCCATGACACCTGCAGTCAGCTGACTTGGTGCTATCCACTCCTGAGCACTGGAGTGCTCACATGACTTGATTCTCCAATCCCTACTGACCAGGGGTTATATAGCCAGAGTTCCTGTATCATTGCCTTGAACAACGCATCACATCCTGTGAACAAGCATCTCCTGGCTCCAGTCTCCTGTCTCCAGAGATTCCCCTGTGTCAGTGCTCCATGGAACTACAGGCACCAGACATCCAGTTCTGTTGCAGTTCCAAAAAGAAAAATAATGTGGGCGCTCAA
Organism: Pseudophryne corroboree; assembly: GCF_028390025.1. Classification (NCBI taxonomy): domain Eukaryota; kingdom Metazoa; phylum Chordata; class Amphibia; order Anura; family Myobatrachidae; genus Pseudophryne; species Pseudophryne corroboree. Next base: position 629,001,116 of record NC_086448.1, read on the forward strand.
GGGAAATCGTAGTACAACAGCTGCTGGTTTTGTAAAAATTCAATAGTATTTATTAGTAATAAAATATTAATAGGAACAAATACACATATATATGGCTAGAGTGCCATAGGCAATTCCTATACACAATTAGATGAGAAAAATAAAAACAAGTTACAACAATAATAATGGAGATGATAATAATAACTGTGTCCTGGGTCCCAGGACTTATATATGTTTAGGCACTATCCCTAATTTTAGTTGTTAGTTCTTTTGCATGCGTGAGCCAGCTGTTAATGGTAATTAGGGTTTAGTGCTTATACAGGCTTAAGCACTTCGCGGGAATGAAAGGCTAAAGATGAATAAGGCCTGTTGATACTTCACCAGAAAGAACTGATGGACGTTATGTTCAAATGGTGTGGCTGGATTTGGAGTATGCCGTTCCCGCAACTGTCTCCCTCCGTGTGGCTTGTAGGATCCACTCACTGGAAAAAATGGCTGGCCGCTCTGCGCGGTTCTCTTTAGGCTGTGTCCGCTGTGAGTGGTGCAATGTGCTGTAGGCTAGCACTTGGCCTTTGCAGGAACGGAGACAGGGAGCCGTGTGTGTAAGTCCTGGGTAGCAGGGGACGCTGAGATGCCGCGATTCGCGGCTTCCGGGTTCGGTGCTTCCGGCTTCCGGTTGCGGTCCACCTGCGTTCCACAGTCGTAACAAGTCACCTGACGCGTTTCTCCGCCTCCACAATGGGCGGTTTCTTCAGAGGTATATATACCTCTGAAGAAGGTATATATACCTCTGAAGAAACCGCCCATTGTGGAGGCGGAGAAATGCGTCAGGTGACTTGTTACGACTGTGGAACGCAGGTGGACCGCAACCGGAAGCCGGAAGCACCGAACCCGGAAGCCACGAATCGCGGCATCTCAGCGTCCCCTGCTACCCAGGACTTACACACACGGCTCCCTGTCTCCGTTCCTGCAAAGGCCAAGTGCTAGCCTACAGCACATTGCACCACTCACAGTGGACACAGCCTAAAGAGAACCGCCGCAGAGCGGCCAGCCATTTTTTCCAGTGAGTGGATCCTACAAGCCACACGGAGGGAGACAGTTGCGGGAACGGCATACTCCAAATCCAGCCACACCATTTGAACATAACGTCCATCAGTTCTTTCTGGTGAAGTATCAACAGGCCTTATTCATCTTTAGCCTTTCATTCCCGCGAAGTGCTTAAGCCTGTATAAGCACTAAACCCTAATTACCATTAACAGCTAGCTCACGCATGCAAAAGAACTAACAACTAAAATTAGGGATAGTGCCTAAACATATATAAGTCCTGGGACCCAGGACACAGTTATTATTATCATCTCCATTATTATTGTTGTAACTTGTTTTTATTTTTCTCATCTAATTGTGTATAGGAATTGCCTATGGCACTCTAGCCATATATATGTGTATTTGTTCCTATTAATATTTTATTACTAATAAATACTATTGAATTTTTACAAAACCAGCAGCTGTTGTACTACGATTTCCCTTGAGCGCCCACATTATTTTTCTTTTTGTTTATGATAGTGCGGTGGATACCCAGATCCACCATTGTGGGCAGCTAACAGGGTGATCCTTATTGAGTAGTAATTATACTATCTTAACCTTTCTAATATCCTTTTGTCATACTAATCAGCGCCCACTTTTTGTCTTTGGGATTCTTTCCATAGACTACTTTCTCTTATCTGTTGCAGTTCCACCTGCATTCTGCTCCAGCATTCACTAGCAGTCTCCTGAGACTCTCCTGTGTCAGTGCTTCGTGGAACTACAGGCACCAGCCATCCAGTTCAGTTACAGGTCTATCTGCATTCTGCACTAGCATTCACTAGCAGTCTCCTGTGTCAGTGTTCCATGGAACTACAGGTACAGTACCAGCCATCCAGTACACTTTTCTCCTACAATCACTTGCAGTACGAGACTCTCTCCAGGTGCTGCATATCATACTCACCTGTTTGTTATTACTCTGCATCAGCACTGTGCTATTCAACCTGTACTAAAGCTTCCAGCTTAAAGTTCAGCTGTCTCCCGCAATAACCTAACCTGGTTCTATTGTTGTATGCAAGTATTGCCTATTGACTGTGTAGCTCTGTGGCAAGTTCCTATCAGTTTCCAGGCCAATCATCTGCATTACCAATTGCCTGTATAATCCTGTTTCAAGTTACCATTGGTTTCCAGGTCGATCATCGATATTGCCAAGTATCTGTGTAAAGCTCCGTTCCAAGTCATCATTGGCTTCCAGGCTGACCATCGTTTATTCCAAATTGTCACCATCGGTTCCCAGGCCGACAGTCATCTGTTCCTGTTTATCATTGGTTACCAGGCCGATCGTCATCTGCTCCAAGTCTCCATCGGTTCCCAGATTGATCATCGGTAATTCCAAGTCACTATCGGTTCCCAGACCGGTCATTGGTTGCTCCCAGTTACCATCGGTACCCAGACCGAACTATCTCTAAGTGATTATTTCAGAAACTATCAGCTTTCATGCTGAATCATACGTTTACATTTATATTGCTCCGGTTACTTATATTTCCTGTGTGTACTTAATAAACCATCATTTGCGCACATGCGCAGGAACTTATTACAGCCTCCTTGTTTCCTCCACCGCACCACCACTGACCCACTAGTGCCCCCTCCGGGAACAGACACATACCCAGACCTGACAACGGCTTGACAACTGTTGTCCAGATTTGTGGAATAATTCCACACCGAAGAGGTGACTTTTTGGGTATTTTGCCCAGGCATGACAATGGGCTTGATCATCCCATGGACAACAACTGTCTCCCCCGGTGCCTGATTTAAACAAACCACATCACCATCAGAATCCTCCTCATCAACTTCCTCCTCAACACCAGCAACACTCATATCCTCATCCTGGTGTACTTCAACAGTGGCATCTTCAATTTGAATATCAGAAACTGGACTGTGGGTTCTCCTGCCAGCACTTGCAGAGGGCGTGCAAATGGTGGAAGGAGCCACATCTTCCCGTCCAGTGTTGGGAAGGTCAGGCATCGCAACCGCCGGCGCAGACACACTTGGACTCTCCTTGTGGATTTGTGATACCATCTTAGAACACACAGTTCTTTTCTGTGCTTTTACCAGCTTAACTCTTTTAAAAAAAATTAGCAGAGGATGAGGGCTTCCATCGTCATGTGAAGCTGAACCACTAGTCATGAACACAGGCTAGGGCCTCAGCCGTTCCTTGCCACTCTGTGTCGTAAATGGTATATTGGCAAGTTTACGTTTCTCCTCAGACGATTAAAAAAAAAATTTTTTTTGGTTCATTTTACTGAACTTCGGCTTTTTGGATTTTACATGCTCTCTACTATGGCATTGGGCATCGGCCTTTGCAGACGACATTGATGGCATTTCATCATCTATGTCATGACTAGTGGCAGCAGCTTCAGCACTAGGAGGAAGTAGTTCTTGATCTTTCCCTATTATATCCTCCAAATTTTTGTTCTCCATTATTTTTCTGGAGTTATATAACAATGTGTGGCACAGGAGAGCGTACCTCTACATCACACAGGGCAAACCCTGTAAAACTTTTTTGTATTAAATATCAATAACCCCTTTATTTGGAGTAAATAATATACAGCACCGGACAGCACCACTGGACTTATACGGCAATTCCGCAAGACTTATACGGCAGTTCCTCTGGAATTATACGCCAGTACTGCTGGACTTATACGCCAGTACCTCTGGACTTATGCGGCTGTACCACTGGACTGGCCTTATACGGCAGCACCACTGGACTTATATGGCAGCACAGGACACCACCACTGGAGTGACTGGATTCATGCAGCACAAGACAGCACCACTGGACTGGACTTATACAGCACCACTGGACTAATACGGCAGTACCCCTGGACTAATACGGCAGTACCGCTGGACTTATACGGGAGTACCGCTGGACTTATACGGGAGTACCGCTGGACTTATACAGCAGAACCACTGTACTTATACGGCAGCACCACTGTACGTATGGCAGCACAGGACACCACCACTGGACTTATGGCAGCACAGGACACCACTACTGGACTGATGCAGCACAAGACAGCACCACTGGACTGGACTTATACAGCAGCACTGCACTTATGGCAGCACAGGACACCACCACTGTATTTATGGCAGCACAGGACACCACCACTGGACTGAGGCAGCACAAGACAGCACCACTGGACTGGACTTATACAGCAGCAATGGACATATGGCAGCACAGGACACCACCACTGTGACTGGACTGATGCAGCACAAGACACCACCACTGGACTGATGCAGCACAAGACAGCACTGGAGTGACACAAAAGAGCAGGTCGCCATCCCACGCGCCACACCACTTTCCCACACAGACACTGAGGAGACACGTCCTCTCGCTACACTCTCCAGGACTGGAGTGAAAATGGCAGCGACGCGTGGCTCCTTATATGGAATCCAAAACCTGTGAGAATCCGACAGCGGGATGATGACGTTTTGCCTCGTTCTGGTTTCCGAGTCTGGCAGGAAAACCCAAGCCGGACTCAGAACAGGGAACCGAACACGCTCATCCCTAGTTTTTTCGCACATCTACGATCAGCTCTGAATTATGCCCTATATTTTCCATATTCAATTTGTACAGAATTACCTGTCATTTGTATGGGGATTATTATTTTCTTCATACGGTGACCTACCCTAGACTTATGTCCTCTTACATCCTCTTTAATAAATCTACTTGATTATTCTATTTATCAAGGCTGTCACATTATGTAATTAAACTGTGTGTATGGTGCTAGGCTCTCTGCTAAAGCCTGAGGTGGATAATTTTGTGGAGTAATTGTCAGAGAAGGAAGACTCGCTGGAACTATAATGTACCATCTAAATCTAACTTCTCTGTGCCCACACCCAAGGCCAGTGCTAGGGTGTTCGGCGCGCCCCTGCAAACTATAAATTTGCGCCCTCCCATACTTTACAAAGGGACAGCACATGTTGAAAAAGGGATGTGGTCTCACAAGAAAGGGGCGTGGCCACACAATAGTACCGCCATATAAAACGCCCCCAGTGGTAGCACAGCTTACACATCACGACCCCAGTAGTAATGCCGCTTATACATAACGACCCCAATAGTAGCGCCGATTATACATAACGACCCCAGTAATAGTGCTGATTATACATAATGCCCCCAGTAGTAGCGCAGCTTACAAGTAACGCTCCAGTAGTAGCGCTATTTACACATAACATCCCAGTAGTAGTGCAGCTTACACAGAACGCCCCCAGTATTAGCGCAGCTTACATATAATGCCCCAGTAGTAGCGTAGCTTACACATAATGCCCCAGTAGTAACACTGCTTACACATAATGCCCCAGTAGTAGCGTAGCTTACACATAATGCCCCAGTAGTAACACTGCTTACACATAATGCCCCAGTAGTAACACTGCTTACACATACCCACAGAATTGCAGTTTATTCACATACCCTCCCTCCCCTGCACACACACACAAAACATACACACACAGACTTTATCACTTACTCTTCCTGGCTGGCAGGACCTGGAGCAGCATGTCTTCCTCTGTGGCACGGCAGTCTGCTGGTCCCGTGCATCTCCGCCTCTCCCCCGTGTGGGTGTGGTATGGTTTGCCAGCGGTCGGGGTCCCGGCGACCAGCATACCGGCGCTGGAATCCCGACTGCCGGCATACTGACAGCTGGGCGAGTGCAAATGAGCCCCTTGTGGGCACACTGCGCTTGCCACGCTGTGCCCGCCATGCTGCGGGCACAGTGGCATGCTAGGTGCGCCACGCTATCTATTCTCCCTCCATGGGGGTCGTGGACCCCCAAGAGGGAGAAAAGATGTCGATATGCCGGAGGTCAGGTTTCCGGCACCGGTATGGTGGTCGCCGGGAGCCCAGCCGCCGGCAACCTGAAGACCCCCCCATCCCCCCGTGTAGCTCCTCACCCTTTTCGGCTGATCAGTCACTGTCACAGGAGAGGGAGTGGAGGCTTTAAGCTGGCAGCACAGCTGCCTGTCATGCAGTAACAGGCACAGCAGCCGGCAGCAGTAGGGAGGCCAGGCACAGCAGCAGGGATGCAGAGCAGGGAGAGTGCCTCTCTAGCCTGGCGCCTACCTGCTCTGCATCCCTTTGCTGAGCGGGTAGCGCCGGGCCTGTCCACACCCATGGTTGTTACTAGGTAAGCGAGAGGTGCCATTGTACAGGTTGCAGGGCCTTGAGGACAGCACCGTGTGGGCCCCATTTCCACTGCATCTGTCTGCTGCATTCTGCAGCCTGAGGATGCTACAGGCAGTGCTGAGCTTCCCGCTGCTGATGGATCCACACCCTCTGTGCTACTACATGCGCACAGGAGGCGGGGTTTACACATGGCATACTGCCACCCTGTTACTGCACTGCTCACACCAACACCTGCTCACACAAACACATCTGGAAACTCTGTTACAATCTTTATGTGTTGTCAGATGCAACGCATGTGCCTTCCAGTAGGACCACAGTATTTGATTATTTGAATTCTGTAAATTCTGTCTTTAGATACACTCCTATTGCACATCTATGAAATGGCTGTGGCTTATACATATGACGTCATGCTGTGGTTGAGGAAGCAGAAGTCACATTTCCCATTATAGTTTGTATTATTCTAATCGTTTTTCTATCAAAACTCCTGCAGTGTGACAGGGAGTATGACTGCTTGTCCCAGAGTTAAAATGAATGTGAAGAAAAATTTGGCCCACAGAAAAATATGAACCCAGTTGTCTTGGAAGAAGAGATGTAAATGCGGAGGAAGGACTCCAGGTCCTGATTCACCCTCTCGGTTTGCCCATCGGTTTGGGGGTGATAAGCAGTAAAAAACTTGACCTGGAGTGACAAACACAAACAATGACAAAACATATAGGATACCAAACTTCGCCAGAATTTGGCTACAAACTGGACACCTCTGTCAGAAATAATCTCTTCAGGAAGACCGTGTAATCTGAAAATCTCTTGCATGAAAACTTGAGCCAGCTTGGAAGCTGATGGAAGACCGGTGAGAGGGACGAAGTGAGCCATCTTGGTGAACTAGTCAACTACCACCCAGATGGTATTACATTTGTTACACTCAGGAAGTTTTGTAATAAAGTCCATTGATAAATGGGTCCATGGGCGATGAGGAATAGACAAGGGTACCAGTTGTCCAGCGGGCGACTGGCGTGGTACCTTATGTTGGGAACACTTGGGGCAGGATGCAATAAATTCTGTAATGTCCTTTTTTAGGGTCTGCCACCAGTATGATCTGGAAATAAATTCAAAGGTCTTCTGAATACCTGCGTGTCCGGTGAAGTGAGAGGAATGTGCCCATTGCAGGAGCTTCCTTCTGAGGGACGGTTTTACGAGGCTTTTCCCTACTGGAGGCATAGAGTCCACTCCCACAGTGGAGAATGCCACTGGATAGATAATAGGATGATTACCAGTGATTTCAGACTCATTTTCTTGCTCCCAGGAGTGAGAAAGAGCATCAGCCTTGCGATTCTGTGTCCCTGGACAAAACGAGAGTTTCAAATCAAACCTGGAAAAGAAGAGTGCCCATCTGGCTTGACGAGGATTGAGGCATTGAGCAGCTTTCAAATACAGAAGGCTCTTGTGATCTGTCAGAATAGTAATGGTATGAAAAGCTCCCTCAAATAAATATCTCCATTCTTCGAGAGCGAGCTTGATGGCTAGAAGTTCTTGGTCACCAATGGCGTAGTTGCGCTCAGCTGGAGAGAACTTCCGCGAGAAGAAGCCACAGGGATGTACGTGGCCATCATTAGCTCTTCGAGACAGAACTGCGCTGACTCCAATTGAAGAGGCATCCACCTCCAGGATGAAGGGTGAGCTGGTATCAGGCTGTCTCAGAACTGGAGCAGAGACAAACTTCTGTTTAAGAAGATGAAAGGCTTGGGTTGCTTCTTCGGGCCACTTGGAGGGGTTGGCACCTTTCCTTGTGAGAGCGATGATTGGTGCCACCACAGTAGAAAAGCCCCGAATGAACCTTCTGTAATAATTGGCGAATCCCAGGAACCATTGAACACCTTTAAGTGACGTGGGTATCGGCCAATCACGAATAGCTTGGAGTTTCTCAGGATCCATCTTTAATCCGGAACCGGACACAATGTAACCTAGAAACGGAATCGATTTGACCTCGAAGACACATTTTTCCAACTTACAGTAGAGATGGTTGACATGGAGATGGGACAGGACTACCTTGACCCAGTAACAATGTTCCTTCAGATCATTGGCGAAGATGAGAATATCATCGAGGTAGACCACGACATGACGGTAAATGATATCTCAAAAAATTTAGTTCACGAAATGCTGAAATACCGCTGGAGCGTTGCCGAGTCCGAAAGGCATGACGAGGTACTCATAATGTCCGTCACGGGTGTTAAACACGGTCTTCCACTCGTCACCTTTCCGGATATGGATGAGGTTGTATGCACCCCTCAGGTCTAATTTACCGTCACAACTGAGGGCTGAGGCTGACCTGGGGAGGCCTCAGTTTTAGGGGCTGGAGTGTAAGTGAAACGTGAGGGTAATATAGGGTTCCTGGACATACAGGAGGTTTAGCACTGTCTGCCCGAAGGCGTGACCTCAACAACAGAGGAATAAAATCAAAGTCGGTTTACTGAACACACAGTATATCTTGGCAATGTGATGACTTCAATAATATTGTGCAGAAAAGAATACAGTACAGTTCAAAGAGGTAAGGCGGTTATTAAGGCTGTGGTAATGCAGAACAGAATGGCATGAGAGTCCTTGCAAAACCTGGAGTTTGGAAAGTCCGTGGCCACAGCTAACTGCTGTAGGAAGGAACAGCAGGTACTGCCCAGTAGATGGTGCACAGGAGACTGGGATATGCACAAATAAGCAGGAGTTTAAGTGGAGTTGGTAAGATTGCCAAAAATGACCGGACGGAACTGGTGTGATGGAAGATGTACTAAACTCACCGCTGAAGAGTCCGAAAGTGAGTATCGATGAAGACTGTGGTTCAGTGTTGTGTGGCAGGATATACAGAACGATATAGGAATACCGCTGGAGACAGAGAGTAGAACAGGTGATGACGTTAGGCATCGCTGTAGGCTGGTAGTGAGCAGGAGCACTGCTGGAAGCTGAATGCGCTGTGGACGAACGCTGGGAGCCAGTGACAAACTCACTCTGAAGAATGGAGAATGATGCTGCAGACAACGGGAGTGGAGCGATACCAGAACTCCGCTGGAAGCTGGAAGCGGAGCAGAGTCCAACGCTGGAAGCTGGAAGCCGATGTAAGTATCACAGCAGATAACCAAGAAGCAGAGCTGGAACACTGCAGAAGTCAGGCTGCACCGCAAGTCGGTAACCGGTGTGGGTCTCTAAGTGGAGCTGAATCACAGGAGTTGAACAAAGGAGCTGGAATACCTGGAGACTCGAACTGTAGATTCCACAAACAGGAGAGACACGTGTACAAAGATTGACAACCAAAGCACTGACGATTAGGCAGCCTTGATGCAGGATATTTATACCAGCTGGGAAGCAGGTATTGGCTGGGTAATCAGGCAGAGTCCAGAGTGCAGCTGATAGGCTGTAAAGCAACATGTGATGAATCCAAACATGGCTGCACCCATGTTTGAATCTGGAGGGAAAGTCTGTTTGAACTTTAGCGTGTGAGAGACTGAGGCCATGTTACACAGCGTGCTCCACGCAGACAGCGCAGGTGGAATCCAGGCTTGGAGCACTGGACCAGTCTCAGGAGACACTTGGAAGGTAAGAAATGACGATGAATTACCCATATCGTGACAAAGGGTGGTCAATCTGTTGAAATCAGAGCACTACATTTTGGCCACCATGCTCGATCCTAGGTTTGAAGCCTACGTTGTATCTCTCTTTCCGGCGGACACAAGTCTGCAGAGGTGCAAAGACCTGCTGCTGAGAAAATTGTCAATTCAAGCGGAATGTGACCCGTCAACAGCTCCTCCTTCAATTTCTCCCACCCGCTGGCGATGATGCAGGGCAGTCAGGAGTAAGTGTTGATATCTGGTCCAGACTGAAGGAGCTGCCAACGATTACTGACATGTCTACTGTCACTGCATATGATGCTGTCACCATTGAAAGAATGGTGGAGAATTATATCGGTTACAGCATCCAAGTAGGCATGTCAGACAGTCCGTATGTATACTGGCAGGAAAAAAGAGGCAATTTGGAGGCCCTTACACTAACTAGCTTTATTTTACCTAAGTTGCTGTTATGCACACCAGTGCTAACAGGAGTATACCGGTGTATGAACAGAGAGGGAAGCGAAGCAAACGAACTCACAGACAGTATAACATAACATACACAGGAGGTGATGGAATAACTAATAAACACAAAGTGAACGGAGAAGCCCAAAGGCTCAGGAATTGGGTGTCTCCCTAGTGTCAGGAATGCTCAGATGGAATAGAGCGGACAATGAAGCGATGTGTAGTGATTTAACATGTGGAGCACCTGAAATGATGTTGCTAAGAGCAACAGAAAAAACCCCAAAGGGTTACCAACGGGTGTGGGAATAAACTCCTTGGTCAGAGATAGAAATATAGACACAAGGAGAGTATCCACAATCCTAACCCCCACTTGCAGGGCACAGGTTCAGCTTACTGCCACTAAACTGACACCTGGAGGCCCTGCACAGTGAGGGAGGATTAAGCAAGCAGGTCTGAGAGTACAGCCGCAAACCTGCTGGGTTCACAGAATAGCCAAAGAACCCCAGCAGGTCAAACAACTGACTCCAGTCTTACTGCTAGGTCCGGATTGGCAGAATGAAGTACCAAATCCCAAGGCCTATTCGCAGTAAGCAACAAGTAAATACAAAGTCACACAGTACTAGCTAACTCTCTGGAACTGACTAACAAACAAAGATTCAGCAGCATTTGCCTAGCCTGAGAGGATGGTTTATATAGCAGGTGCTGTCCACGCCCCACTCAGACCTCACAGACTGTGAGCACAAAACCAGCGCTGGATTCCCTGCCGTGCACAGAGCCTGTAACCACTACACAGTAAAAACCCGGACCGGAGTATCAGCTGCGCTCAGGTTACTTCGCTAACACTTGCCTCCCGGTTGCCATGGCGATGTGGCAGCACAGAGCAGGAGATCCTAACAGTACCCCCCCTCTGACGAGGGGTCAAAGAACCCCTACCACCGGGTTTATCGGGGAACTGCGAGAAGAAAGAGCGTATCAGTCTGGGGGCATGAAGATCACAACTGCGCACCCACGACTGCTCCTCCGGGCCATACCCCTTCCAGTGCACCAAAAATGACAGCCGACCCCGAACCATCTTGGAGTCAAGAACCCTTTCAACCACAAACTCCCTCTGACCCCGTATCAGAAGAGGAGAAGGTCTTCCACTGGAAGAAGGATTATTAACCGCCAGTTTTAAAAGGGAACAATGAAATGTTTTATTGATACCCAATGAACGGGGCAGATCTAACTGAAATGCCACCGGATTGATAACCCTGGTGATCTTATAAGGGCCGATGAACCGGGGGCCAAACTTATGAGATGGCTGTCTCAACTTCAAATTCTTGGTGGACAACCAGACGAAGTCTCCTAATTTGGAGCTGCAGGGTCTTCTCCGCTTATCAAAAACCCTTTTGGTCACTAATGAGACAGACACAAGGGCTTTCTTCACTTTCCTCCAAATACCCCTAAGGACCGAAACAACAGAGGAACCACCAGATGTGGAATCCAGGGGGTCAAAAGAATTGGCCTTAGGATGATGCCCATACACACAAAGGAAGGGAGAGATCCCTGTAGCAGAGTGAGCCGCGTTGTTATAGGCAAACTCCGCCATGGACAGATGAGCAACCCAGTCAGTATGACACTTGGAGACATAACACCTGAGGAACTGCTCCAAGGACTGGTTCACCCTCTCAGTCTGCCCATTAGACTGTGGATGGTAGCCTGACGACAAGCTCACAGAAATCTGGAGATCAGAACAAAATGCCCTCCAGAATTTGGCCATAAACTGGGATCCACGGTCAGAGACCACATCAAGTGGCAACCCGTGGAGGCGCACAACATGCTGCATAAATAACTCAGACAGGCGTCTGGCCGATGGCAACCCAACCAGTGGAACGAAATGCGCCATCTTCGAAAACCTGTCAACGACCACCCAAATGGCTGTCATCCCCGAGGATTTGGGCAAGTCCACCACAAAATCCATGGAAATGTGGGTCCATGGCTTAGACGGAATAGAGAGTGGATGTAATGGGCCGACAGGAACCCCTCTAGGAGTTTTATTTCGGGCACAAACGTCACATGCCCGAACCCACTGATCCACATCCCTAGCCACCGAGGGCCACCACACCGCCCTAGACAGCAACTCCCGAGTTCTGGCAATACCCGGATGCCCTGCCGACCTCTTAGCATGGAATTCCAGGAACACTCGCTGTCTTAATCTAGGAGGCACAAACAAGAGACCTACCGGAAGGTCTGGAGGAGCCTGCTCCTGTGCTCTAAGGACTAATGACAAGAGGTCCTGGGTAATGCCCACTTTAATACATGATGGGGACACAATGGGCAATGGCTCCTCGGTGGTCTCTTGAACTGGAGCAAAACTCCGCGAGAGCGCATCAGCCTTGATGTTTTTTGACCCAGGGCGATATGTTATCAAAAAATTAAAGCGAGCAAAAAACAAAGCCCATCGTGCCTGCCTGGCATTGAGCCGCTTCGCTGACTCTAAATATGCCAGATTCTTATGGTCGGTGAGAATTGAGACCACAAACTTAGCCCCCTCAAGCCAGTGTCTCCACTCCCCGAGTGCATCCTTTATAGCCAACAATTCCCGGTTACCCACATCATAATTCATCTCGGCAGACGAAAATTTACGGGAAAAGTAAGCACAGGGATGAAGGCGATTATCAGACACCCCCATCTGAGAGAGCACTGCCCCAATACCTATCTCAGAGGCATCCACTTCTACCACAAAAGGACGCTGTGGATCTGGGTGTCGCAGCACCTTGGCCGAGACAAATGCCCTTTTGAGACGGGCAAAGGCCGCTTTGGCCTCACAAGACCAGTGAGCAACATCCGCCCCTTTCTTAGTGAGTGCCACCAAGGGGGCCACTATAGACGAAAATCCAGCGATAAACGTCTATAAAAATTCGCAAAGCCCAGAAAACGCTGAAGCGCCTTCAAACTAGTGGGCTGCACCCAATCCAGGACTGCCTGTACCTTAGAACCCTCCATTTGGAAACCTTCTGAGGAGATAATATACCCTAGAAATGCGATTTGCTGGACTTCAAACTCGCACTTCTCCAGCTTCGCCCCAAGCTGGTGGTCTCTGAGTTTCTGGAGGACTAAGCGTACATGCTTCCGATGTTCCTCCAGGGAATGAGAGAAGATTAGGATGTCATCTAGATAAACAACTAAGAATCTATCCAAATATTCCCTGAGCACATCGTTCATGAATTCCTGGAAGACTGCCGGGGCATTAGAGAGCCCAAAAGGCATCACCAAATATTCATAATGCCCTGAGTGGGTATTAAAGGCAGTCTTCCATTCATCCCCCTCTCTTATTCGGATTAGATTGTAAGCACCGCGTAGGTCAATCTTAGAAAAAATGGTGGCAGTACGAAGCTGGTCAAACAAAACCGAAATGAGAGGCAGTGGGTACGAGTTTTTAATCGTGATACGGTTCAATTCCCTGAAGTCGATGCAGGGTCGCAACGAACCGTCCTTTTTACCCACGAAAAAGAACCCCGACCCAACTGGGGACTGTGAGGGTCTGATAAATCCCTTAGCCAAGTTCTCCTGAATGTACTCTGCCATAGCCTGAGTCTCAGGACGTGACAGGGAGTACAACCTGCTCTTGGGAAGCTTAGCATCCGGCAACAAATCAATGGCACAGTCATAGGGGTGATGGGGAGGTAGTACCTCCGCAACTTTTTTGGAGAACACATCCGCAAAATCTGCATAACATCCTGGCAATCCTGGCAAACTTAGCTGCGAGAGCCTGACTGGAAGGCTCAAGCAACTCCTGAAACAATCACTACCCCAACTAAGAATCTCCCCAGAGACCCAGTCAAATTGAGGGTTATGGGCCCTTAACCAGGGTAACCCCAAAACCAATGGGGCAAAAGAACAGACAGTCACATAAAAAGACAATTTTTCAGAGTGTGTGGCTCTAATAAACAAAGGAATTTGGCTGGTGCAGGAGGTAATTTTACCCTGGGACAATGGTTCCCCGTTTAACCCACAGATCTCAATCTCTGATGCCAAAGGTACTGAGGGAACAGAGTGTTCCAGGGCGAATTGACGGTCCATGAAAACCCCATCGGCCCCACTGTCAACAAAGGCCTCAGTCTTGACAGTTTGACCGAGGATCTCCAAAGTCACCGGAATGAGAAAAGTCTTTTTAGGAAATTCTGACTTCTGGCCTGACAGGATATTTCCCATCACCCTCAGGCCCTGAAGTTTTCCGTTTTTTCTGGGCATGATACTACAACATGACCTTTATTCCCACAGTACAAACACAAACCCTGCTGTCTCCTCCGCGTCTTCTCACGCGAGGAGAGGCGGGTAGCCCCAATATGCATAGGCTCCTCGGAATATTCCTCAGAGTCTGAGGTTCCCTTGGGAAAAAAGGAAACTGCGGTCTCCCTTTCAAGCCTACGCTCTCTCAGCCGTCTATCCACCCGGATGGATAACTGCATGAGCTGATCTAAGCTATCAGGCGAGGGATATTGTACCAGTTGGTCCTTTATCTGGTCAGAAAGGCCCCTTCGGTACTGGTTTCTCAGGGCTGGGTCATTCCACTGGGTATCATGAGCCAACCTCCGAAACTCCGTACTATAAACCTCAGCTGGCCATCGCCCTTGCTTAAGAACCGTAATCTGAGCCTCGGCTGAAGCCATCTTGTCAGGGTCATCATACAAAATGCCCAGTGCCGTAAAAAAAGCATCAACACTTTTAAGCGACGGACAGTCAGGCTGTAACCCATATGCCCAGACCTGTGGGTCTCCTTGTAGCAAGGAAATTACCATGCCCACCCGCTGAATCTCCGACCCAGAAGACTGGGACCTAAGCCTGAAATATAGCTTACAGCTCTCCTTGAAACAAAAGAACTGCGAGCGATCTCCAGAAAAACGATCCGGGAGATTTACTTTCGGCTCCTTAACCCCTGAACTTGCCGCTGCTGCTGCGGGAGCTCCGCTAGCGGCCTGCGGGGTGTTCATTTTAATCGACATCTCATTAAATTGTCGAGTCAGGACCTGCACCTGATCGACCACCTGTTGCAAAGTATTTTGAGGGGTATGCTCCATATTCCCACAAAATTTCAACAGGAGTAGGGCTGCTGAATATGTTACGCACACCAGTGCTAACAGGAGTATACCGGTGTATGAACAGAGAGGGAAGCGAAGCAAACGAACTCACAGACAGTATAACATAACATACACAGGAGGTGATGGAATAACTAATAAACACAAAGTGAACGGAGAAGCCCAAAGGCTCAGGAATTGGGTGTCTCCCTAGTGTCAGGAATGCTCAGATGGAATAGAGCGGACAATGAAGCGATGTGTAGTGATTTAACATGTGGAGCACCTGAAATGATGTTGCTAAGAGCAACAGAAAAAACCCCAAAGGGTTACCAACGGGTGTGGGAATAAACTCCTTGGTCAGAGATAGAAATATAGACACAAGGAGAGTATCCACAATCCTAACCCCCACTTGCAGGGCACAGGTTCAGCTTACTGCCACTAAACTGACACCTGGACGCCCTGCACAGTGAGGGAGGATTAAGCAAGCAGGTCTGAGAGTACAGCCGCAAACCTGCTGGGTTCACAGAATAGCCAAAGAACCCCAGCAGGTCAAACAACTGACTCCAGTCTTACTGCTAGGTCCGGATTGGCAGAATGAAGTACCGAATCCCAAGGCCTATTCGCAGTAAGCAACAAGTAAATACAAAGTCACACAGTACTAGCTAACTCTCTGGAACTGACTAACAAACAAAGATTCAGCAGCATTTGCCTAGCCTGAGAGGATGGTTTATATAGCAGGTGCTGTCCACGTCCCACTCAGACCTCACAGACTGTGAGCACAAAACCAGCGCAGGATTCCCTGCCGTGCACAGAGCCTGTAACCGCTACACAGTAAAAACCCGGACCGGAGTATCAGCTGCGCTCAGGTTACTTCGCTAACACTTGCCTCCCGGTTGCCATGGCGACGTGGCAGCACAGAGCAGGAGATCCTAACAGTTGCCCCCCCCCTCCAGTGTGTACTCCGAAAGATTGTTTAGTGCAGCTGGTAACCTTGTCAGCGATCAGATTAGGAGGTTACTTCCACAAAATGTGGACAAGATGATGTTCATCAAAATGAATTATAAATTCTTCCAGGAAGACCTTTACTAGCTATTGCCTCCAGAAAGTACACAGGAACCTGTGATGGTGGATTCCAGTGGGGACGAATTAATACTCTGTGAGGATGAGGATGTACACAATGAAAGGGGTGAGGAATCAGAGAGTGAAGACGACATCTTGCCTCTGTAGAGCCAGTTTGTGCAAGGATGGCACTTAAAAAAACTAGTCACCAAACAGCACATGATGCAAAGAAGAAAAAGAGGTGCAAGATGGAATTGTCCTTGGGCCCTCCCACTCACCCTTATGTTGTATAAACAGGACATGCACACTTTTAACATTCATATATATTGGTAGATGCTCAATTAGCTTAGTGATATCATTCAGGTGCTCGAAAGGGAGGGGTATTTCTAAGCAAGAAAAAAAGGTATTTGTTTCCCCCAGCACCCTGAATGATAACCGTAACCAGATATAAATTCCACATGATAACAGAATTCAGAGATCTTCGTTACACATATTTGCGCAAATGTGTGAATAAGCCCCAAAGCCGCATCAAGGCGTCTCTGTATATTTGGGGTCCCTAGCGCTATATCTAGGTGCAGGGTGTGGCACCCCAAAACACCAGCATAAGCCAGAAAGCCCAGCGTAGCATACTGGTATGCTACGCTAGGCTTTCTGGCTTATGCTGGTGTTTTGGGGTGCCACACCCTGCACCTAGATATAGCGCTAGGGACCCCAAATATACAGAGATGCCTTGATGGGGCTTATTCACACATTTGCGCAAATATGTGTAACGAAGATCTCTGAATTCTGTTATCATGTGGAATTTATATCTGGTTACGGTTATCATTCAGGGTGCTGGGGGAAACAAATGCCTTTTTTTCACACTTTTAACATTCCAATGATTTCAGCGACAGGGGCTGCCACATGACTGTGGCTGAAATGACTGGTTTGTTTGGGCCCCCACCAAAAAAGAAGCAATCAATCTCTCCTTGTACAAACTGGCTCTACAGAGGCAAGATGTCCACCTCATCATCATCCTCCGATTCCTCACCCCTTTCACCGTGTACATCCTCCTCACTGAGTATTAATTCGTCCCCACTGGAATCCACCATCACTCATATAATCTTCCACCATTCTTTCAATGGTGACAGAATCATATGCAGTGACAGTAGACATGTCTGTTATCGTTGGCAGGTCCTTCAGTCCGGACCAGATGTCAGCTTTCGCTCCTGACTGCCCTGCATCACCGCCAGCGGGTGGGCTAGGAAATGTTATCCTTTACCTTGCAGCCCCAGTGGCGGGAGAAATTAAAGGAGGAGCTGTTGATGGGTCACGTTCCGCTTGAGTTGACAATTTACTAACCAGCAGGTCTTTGCACCTCTGCACACTTGTGTCTGCTGGAAATAGAGATACAATGTAGGCTTTAAACCTAGGATCGAGCACGGTGGCCAAAATGTAGTGCTCTGATTTCAACAGATTGACCACCCTTGAATCCTGGCAAAGCAAATGAAGGGCTCCATCCACAAGTCCCACATACTTTAGCAGAATCACTCCGTCTTAGCTCCTCCTTCAATTTATCCAGCTGCTTCTGCAAAAGCCTGATGAGGGGAATGACCTGACTCAAGCTGGCAGTGTCTGAACTGACTTCACGTGTGGTAAGTTCGAAGGGTTGGAGAAACTTGAACAAGACGGAAATCATTCTCCACTGCGCTTGAGTCAGGTGCATTACCCCTCCTTTGCCTATATCGTACGTGGATGTATATGCTTGAATGGCCTTTTGCTGCTCCTCCATCCTCTGAAGCATATAGAGTGTTGAATTCCACCTCGTTACCACCTCTTGCTTCAGTTGATGGTGGGGCAGGTTCAGGAGTGTTTGCTGGCGCTCCAGTCTTCGGCACGCAGTGGCAGAATGCCGAAAGTTGCCCGCAATTTTTCGGGCCACCGACAGCATCTCCTGCACACCCATCTTATTTTTCAAAAAATTCTGCACCACCAAATTAATTGTATGTGCAAAACATGGGACGTACTGGAATTTGCCCAGTTGTAATGCACGCACAATATTGGTGGCGTTGTCTGATATCACAAATCCCCAGGAGAGTCCAATTGGGGTGAGCCATTCTGCGATGATGTTCCTCAGTTTCCGTAAGAGGATGTCAGCTGTGTGCCTCTTATGGAAAGCGGTGATACATAGCGTAGCCTGCCTAGGAATGAGTTGGCGTTTGCAAGATGCTGCTACTGGTGCCGCTGCGGGAGGCCATACATCTACCCAGTGGGCTGTTACAGTCATATAGTCCTTAGTCTGCCCTGTTCCACTTGTCCACGTGTCCGTGGTTAAGTGGACACTGGATACAACCGCATTTTTTTGGACACTGGTGACTCTTTTTCCTGACATCTGTGTACATTCTCGGTATCACCTGCCTAGAGAAGTGGAACCTAGATGGGATTTGATACCGGGGACACAGTATCTCAAACAAATCTTTAAGTGACTCTGAACTAATGGTGGATACCGGATGCACCTCTAACACCAACATAGCTGTCAAGGCTTCAGTTACCTGCTTTGCAAAAGGATGACTGCTGTCATATTTCTTCTTCCTCACAAAGGACTGTTGGACAGTCAATTGCTTACTGGAAGTAGTACAAGTGGTCTTTCGACTTCCCCTCTGGGATGCCGATCGACTCCCAGCAGCAACAACAGCAGCGGCAGCAACAGCAGGCATAACACTCAAGGATCCATCGGAGGAATCCCGGTTAGGAGAGGACTCCTCAGTCTAGACAGTGACATGGCCTGCAGGACTACGGATGTTCCTGACTGAGGAAGTTGACGTTGAGGGAGTTGGTGGTGTAGCTTGCAGGAGCTTGGGTACAGGAGGAAGAAGGGATTTAGGTGTCAGTGGACTGCTTACGCTCTTACACAAAGTTTCACAACTTGACACTGACTTCTGATGAATGCGCAGCAGGTGACGTATAAGGGAGGATGTTCCTAGGTGGTTAACATCCTTACTCCTACTTATTACAGATTGACAGAGGCAACAGATGGCTTGACACCTGTTGTCCGGATTTGAGGAGAAATAATTCCACACTGAAGAGGTGGCTTTTTTGGTAGTTTTCCCAGGCATTACAATGGGCTTCTTCGTCCCAAGGACAACAGGTGTCTCCCCCTGTGCCTGACTTAAACAAACCACATCACCATCAGAATCCTCATCGTCAATTTCCTCCTCAGCACCAGCAACACCCATATCCTCACCCTGATGTACTTCAACAGTGACATCTTCAATTTGAATATCAGGAACTGGACTGTGGGTGCTCCTTCCAGCACTTGCAGGGGGCGTGCAAATGGTGGAAGGAGCCACCTCTTCCCATCCAGTGTTGGGAAGGTCAGGCATTGCAACCGCCGACACACTTGGACTCTCCTTGGGGATTTGTGATACCATCTCAGAGCGCATGGCATTTCATCATCTATGTCATGGCTAGTGGCAGCAGCTTCAGCACTAGAAGGAAGTGGTTCTTCTTGATCTTTCCCTATTTTCTCCTCAAAATTTTTGTTCTCCATTATTTTTCTGGAGCTATATGAGACAATATGTGTCACAGGAGTGACTGGAATTACTGATAACACAGGACACTACCACTGGCCTGATGCAGCCCAACAGGTTGTTATAATTGTTATACTGCAGCTGTGGATATATATATATATAGCAGCAGCGTACATCATCACTGGAATTAATGATGACACAGGACACTACCACTGGTCTGATGCAGCCCAACAGGTTGTTATAATTGTTATACTGCAGCAGTGGATATATATAGCAGCAGCGTATATCGTCACTGGAATTACTGATGACACAGGACACTACCATGCAGCCCAACAGGTTGTTATAATTGTTATACTGCAACAGCGGATATATATAGCAGCAGCGTATATCGTCACTGGAATTACTGATGACACAGGACACTACCACTAGTCTGATGCAGCCCAACAGGTTGTTATAATTGTTATCCAGCAGCAGTCGATATATATAGCAGCAGCGTATATCGTCACTGGAATTACTGATGACACAGGACACTACCACTGGTCTGATGCAGCCCAACAGGTTGTTATAATTGTTATACTGCAGCAGTGGATACATATAGCAGCAGCGTATATCGCCACTGGAATTACTGATGACACAGGACACTACCACTGGTCTGATGCAGCCTAACAGGTTGTTATAATTGTTATACTGCAGCAGTGGATATATATATATATATATATATATATATATACACTGCTCAAAAAAATAAAGGGAACACTAAAATAACACATCCTAGATCTGAATGAATGAAATATTCTTATTAAACACTTTGTTCTTTACATAGTTGAATGTGCTGACAACAAAATCACACAAAAATTATCAATGGAAATCAAATTTATTAACCCATGGAGGTCTGGATTTGGAGTCACCCTCAAAATTAAAGTGGAAAAACACACTACAGGCTGATCCAACTTTGATGTAATGTCCTTAAAACAAGTCAAAATGAGGCTCAGTAGTGTATGTGGCTTCCTCGTGCCTGTATGACCTCCCTACAACGCCTGGGCATGCTCCTGATAAGGTGGCGGATGGTCTCCTGAGGGATCTCCTCCCAGACCTGGACTAAAGCATCCGCCAACTCCTGGACAGTCTGTGGTGCAACGTGGCATTGGTGGATGGAGCGAGACATGATGTCCCAGATGTGCTCAATTGGATTCAGGTCTGTGGAACAGGCGGGCCAGTCCATAGCATCAATGCCTTCGTCTTGCAGGAACTGCTGACACATTCCAGCCACATGAGGTCTAGCATTGTCTTGCATTAGGAGGAACCCAGGGCCAACCGCACCAGCATATGGTCTCACAAGGGGTCTGAGGATCTCATCTCGGTACCTATTGGCAGTCAGGCTACCTCTGGCGAGCACATGGAGGGCTGTGTGGCCCCCCCAAAGAAATGCCACTCCACACCATTACTGACCCACTGCCAAACTGGTCATGCTGGAGGATGTTGCAGGCAGCAGAACGTTCTCCTTGGCGTCTCCAGACTCTGTCACGTCTGTCACATGTGCTCAGTGAGAACCTGCTTTCATTTATGAAGAAAACAGGGCGCCAGTGGCGAATTTGCCAATCTTGGTGTTCTCTGGCAAATGCCAAATGTCCTGCACGGTGTTGGGCTGTAAGCACAACCCCCACCTGTGGGCGTCGGGCCCTCATACCACCCTCATGGAGTCTGTTTCTGAACGTTTGAGTAGGACACATGCACATTTGTAGCTTGCTGGAGGTCATTTTGCAGGGCTCTGGCAGTGCTCCTCCTGTTCCTCCTTGCACAAAGTCGGAGGTAGCGGTCCTGCTGCTGGGTAGTTGCCCTCCTACGGCCTCCTCCACGTCTCCTGATGTACTGGCCTGTCTCCTGGTAGCACCTCCATGCTCTGGACACTACGCTGACAGACACAGCAAACCTTCTTGCCACGGCTCGCATTGATGTGCCATCCTGGAGAGCTGCACTACATGAGCCACTTGTGTGGGTTGTAGGGAGGTCATACAGGCACGAGGAGGCCACACACACTACTGAGCCTCATTTTGACTTGTTTTAAGGACATTACATCAAAGTTGGATCAACCTGTAGTGTGTTTTTCCACTTTAATTTTGAGTGTGACTCCAAATCCAGACCTCCATGGGTTAATAAATTTGATTTCCATTGATAATTTTTGTGTGATTTTGTTGTCAGCACATTCAACTATGTAAAGAACAAAGTATTTAATAAGAATATTTTATTCATTCAGATCTAGGATGTATTATTTTAGTGTTCCCTTTATTTTTTTTGAGCAGTGTATATATATATATATATATATATATAGATAGATAGATCTACATACTAAAGCTGTCGGCGGCACTCACGGCTCAGAAGAAACAGACAGAGGGAGTAATTCAGACCTGGTCGCTGCTGTGCTTTTTCACACATCGGATGATCAGGTACAAGCTGTGCATGCGTATGTACCGCAATGCGCATGCATGTCGCACTGGTACAAAGCGGACCACCGTTCAGTGATGGGTTTGTGCGATGGATCCATTCGCACGGGCGATTGCTAGGAAATTAACAGGAAGAAGGCATTCGTGGGTGTCAACTGACCATTTTCTGGGAGTGTCTGGAAAAACGCAGGCGTTTCTATGCATTTGCAGGGAGGGTTCCTAACGTCAGTTCCAGTCTTGGACAGGCTGATGTGATCACAGCGTCTGAGTAAGTCTTGGGCTGCGCAGAGACTGCACAAAATCTGTTTGTACAGCTCTGCTACACATGCGTTCGCATACTTGCACAGCTAAAATACACTCCCCCTGTAGGTGGCGACTATCTGATCGCAGCAGTGCAAAAATCGCTTGCTAGCGATCAGGGCCAGTATTTACTAAAAATACGAGTTTGTCCGATTTGTGTTTTTTTTTCTAAGTGCCAATCCGGGAATTCACTAAGCACCAATCTCGGCAGTGTTCGGACTATTCGTAATTGTTTGAATGACAACGTTCAGAAATACGAATAAATAGACCATCGGTCAAACGCGGCTGTTATTTCATAGAATACGGGAATTCACTATTCATTCGTATTTGGGTGTTAGTTTCTGAGTGCTCAATTGCGGTCGTATTTTTTTGCGAATCGGTAAAAAAAAGCGGCAAAAAATAGACCTGCTTTTTTCATCCGTGTTTACATGTGTTGACACTTACAAATCATTCTAACCTGAATTAGGATGCCTATAAAAGGGACACAAACTTCTCTCATGCAAAATAATTTATTTCCTTATGTTTGCAGCCCAAAACTTGTAGATTTGTAAGGCAATACACATTTTTCAACATATATCCATTATTACACTCATTTGTGTTCAACTTTCAAATATTTCAAATGTTGTTGTTTCTGCATCATGTTTTTAAATCTGATTACTTATTTTTAACACACACAAACATGGCACAACAATAATGTCAGTCATTTTCGGACTGAATTATCTAAATATTATCCCCAACATATTAGGACACTTTTAGCCAACTCAATTGTGTTTTTATTGTCAATTCATCTAGAGAAGAAATGTTAAACAGTTACAATTCACATTGTAAATTGTATTGGTCATAGATGAATCTGCCTGGCTGCCAATTAGTATGTCTGCTGGCTCAAAGAATGATTAGAATCAAGAAAGAGTAATGATTAGAAAAAAATCAAGTGGTCTGCTTTCTGCCTGCTTAAGACAATCTGCCTGGCTGCCAATTAGTCTGTCTTCTGGCTCAAAGAATGATTAGAATCAAGAAAGAGTAATGATTAGAAAAAAATCAAGTGGTCTGCTTTCTGCCTGCTTAAGACAATCTGCCTGGCTGCCAATTAGTCTGTCTGCTGGCTCAAAGAATGATTAGAATCTAGAAAGAGTAATGATTAGAAAAAAATCAAGTGGTCTGCTTTCTGCCTGCTTAAGACAATCTGCCTGGCTGCCAATTAGTCTGTCTGCTGACTCAAAGAATGATTAGAATCTAGAAAGAGTAATGATTAGAAAAAAATCAAGTTGTCTGCTATCTGCATGCTAACATCTATTTGCAGCTCAAACAACAGTTTCCTGCTAACAAAAAATACAAAGATGATAAAGAAGAAATGTGCGTACAAAATTCCTGTTGTTGTTTGTACCAGTTATAATTAATGATGTTGTACAAATTGTCAAGGAGCTAAGTGTTATATATATTCTGTTAATCATACACTTGGTAAGTGTTTTGTTTCTCTTCTCTTTAAAGAAATGGGTGTGTTTTTTTTTAAATGTTTATTTGGGTGGTTGCTTGTCCTAGCCTTTGCCTTTACCACTGTCATGTTGGCGTGCTCTGGTGGAGCGCCTTGGTGGTGATGACACTGGCATTGCATTTGGAGTAGTCGTACCAGAACTGCTGCTTGTTTGCTGTTGCTGCAGGGATCTGAGTGTTTCATTGAGGTTAGTGAGGGTGGCATTGAGTTCACATGTTGCAGCATTTTGATTGTCTACAATTCTGGACATGGATTCATTGATCATTTGATTGCTTTCTAAAATGTTGATATTGCTTTGCTGTTGTCTGTGCTGTTCTTCCATTATGCGCTGTAAGTTGCCCATGACATGTGTAATGTCTGCACGCATGATTTCCATGGTATTTGCAATTCTTGTGTTTGTTTCATTTTGTCTACTCAGATTTCTGCTGATTCGTCTGAGGTGAGATGGTAGGCTTGCAAACATTTGGGTCTGCCTACGCAGGCAATCTTCATTAGTGGCCTGCTGTCTATCCCAAATGGTCCAGAACACTTGATCAGGGCCTTGTGTTACTGGTGTTGTTGGTCTGTGCTTCTGAGGAAGGTCTGAGGACCGAAAGCGCGCTCAAGCACAAGGCTCTAACCATCTGGATCCCGCACAAGTGACCAACCGCAGCTGGTTCTGTTCTGTGGAGAGGTGTTCCAGTGTCCCATTTGGGTGATATGCTTTTAAATTATATGTTTTATGTAAGTTTGTTTTTGTCAGAATAAATTTTATATGGTGAAGCAGTATTGCACTATATTTTGTTCTCCCTTTGAGTTCCTAGTCTCACAGGACATCTAAAGTGATTGAGGGTCCACGCCATCTGGTGGACGATATGCATGACTGACTCATACATATGTGAGTTGAACCAATAAAAACATCTTCTTCACTTCACTGAAAAAACTGGTTGCACTATGTTTTTTCTTATTGGTTTTACAGATTTGTTATTTCCTTGAGAAGGGTGGTTTCTTGTATTCCACTGACAAATTTCCACTAGAAAAGTATTTGTCAAATCCAAACGGTTGATATCTAAGTAAGCCATTCTCATTGTTATTGGTGTATGGTGGCGCCAGGTGTGGTCATTTTTCTTGTATCTATTGTCCTATTGGGGTCTTGGTGAAGGCTCTTTGTACCATACAGGCTGCCTCTATACCTATAAGCGCAGATCTCAATCACCGATCTTACTACTGTTGTTGGTCTGTGTTGGGGTGGTGGTGTGCTTTGCTGTGGTGGAGTACTCACAGGTGCTAGGGGGCTGATTCCTTCGATTACTGGATGCATTTCTAACATGATTGTGTCATCCATGTCACTGTGTTGCTGTTGTTGCGGAGGGATGCTGGTACCAGGACTAGAAGCTGAAATTAAAAACATTTATCCATTACTTATCCATATGTTTAATACATTGGTACAAAGCACTAAACATGGAACACATGTAATGGACTGGTGCTTTCAGATATCCAGCCTAGCAACATCATCACTCATTACTTAAATACATACATACAGATGTGTCCACTTACATCTTTGCTAATTTGCTAAATTTGGCACAACATGCCAAACATGGTTAAGGTGTTTTGCATGAGTAACGAGTGGATAGATTTTAAATTTTTGTTTGCCATAATAGAATATGTATAAAGTAACATATTAAAGAAGCAAGTTAAGAAAAATCACAA
This sequence comes from Pseudophryne corroboree, assembly GCF_028390025.1. Taxonomy (NCBI): domain Eukaryota; kingdom Metazoa; phylum Chordata; class Amphibia; order Anura; family Myobatrachidae; genus Pseudophryne; species Pseudophryne corroboree. The sequence continues at coordinate 629,026,890 of NC_086448.1, forward strand.
GGCATGGCTAAATCTCTGAGTCTATAGTATGTTAAACCAAGCCATACATGGTATGTGGACACATCTGTATGACTGTTTGTGGCAAATGTGTCTGGTTACTTCATTCTGAAAGCAAACACATGAGTTGTATGGTACATCAGACATACTCCTGCCTAAAAACACATTGTAATCCATAATGTGTTGCCTTATAGTGTCTCCAACCAAAACCTAGTAATGTTTTTGTATGCAGTTGGCAATGTTAGGACAAACACACATGTGTAAATGAATCTAACAACATTACTATTTGCAAAGCTTACACATGAGTTTCTGTTGCAGCATCTTCCAAACATTGTGCTACTGTATGGCTGATGTGGACATACATATCTTTACTGGATGTAGTGAAGGCCATTTTGTTAGGTTTCCATTTCATGTTTTACTGACTTGGGTAAGTATAGCAGATTTTGATGGGTATTTACTTAATGCGTTTAAGTAAATGGTTTTTTAAAGATCTGACATTTTTAATTGTTATCACAGTTTGTTACTCACAATCAAGATGAGGGGAGTGTGGTTGGCGTCTTGGAGGTGTGTCCAAAATTTGGAGTGGGGGCACCGAACAAACAGTAGATAATCTTCGTGGCGGGGTAGCCTGCTGTGGTTGGCCCTGGACATCAGACCTTGCTTTCTTTGCTGGCAGATGTTTTTTGTGGTGTGTTCCAGAAGTGCGCCTTCTGCTGCTTAAGACTTCTTTGGATGGACCTAGTATTGAAAGTGACATTTTGTTATGGCCATTCATTTACAAACCTAACCTATACTACAATGGACACTTTACCTGCTTCCGCAGCGTCATCATCATCAGATGTGATGGGAGTGACTGTAGGACGACCAGTACGGCTTTTTTTCAACACTGTAAATCCAAAAAAAAAAAAAACATATTCATGCTATTGTTAATACATCCACCCATTATGCTTATAAACATTACATCTTTAAAAAATATATGTTTTATTATGAATTTAAAAATAAGGACAGTAAACACAAAAAGCACAACATCAAACCCAAAACATCGTCCAATAGCCATATGCACTATGGAAAGTGCAACACAGGGAATCATATACAGGACACAGATATAGGACACAATTCCAAAAATATACACTAACAAGTCAAAACACACACAGCTTCATTTTCTAACAAAAGGAAAAAAATTACAGATGCAATATAGAAATAGGTCTGTGATGTGGCACTCCAAACTGTTAGGTGCCGCGGTCCACGGCGCCGCTCGGTCTGCTTCCGAGCGACGCTCACGGCCGCCGCACCTCCTTCCCTGCCCGCCCGGCGCCTAGCAACGCTGGGACGCCGTGCGTGCTGAGCCGCCGGGTCCCTAGCAACGCTAGGACACCGTGCGCGCTGAGCCGCCGGGTCCCTAGCAACGCTAGGACGCCGTGCGTGCTTAGCCGCCGGACCCTTAGCAACGGGGACGCCACTGACTACCGCGTTCCCCATTGCTTCCTGCCAATCATTACACTTGTTAGCTCTGGTCGTGCAGCAGGACAGCTGCACGACATTACTAATCAGGCTTCACTGCAGCTGTTGGAGAGTTCCCTGTTAAATTCTCCCTCACTACCTGGCACAGACGCCGGTGATAGCTTCCTGTATGCTGTTCCTGCCTGGTAACGTCTGTTCCTGGTTTAGCTGTATCTGGTCGATCCTGTTCCCTGTGCTCCCGTGTCCTGGAGTTCTGAAGCCGGTCCTGGGAATCCTTCCTGTCCAAAACGAACCTGTTGCAGTCATCCGTGGGTTCTCGTTACTTGGGGTTCTCTCCCGGTTTGTGAGTAGCGGCTTCTGCCGCGAGTTGCGGCCTAGGCCGCTTAATCCTTGTATTACGTTTGTGTTGGTGGTTTTGCGGAGGTTTCCGCTTTTCACTGTCCTCCCCAGAACTCGGCGGTGCCTAGTGGGGGAACGGACAGTGGTATCTTTTGTTGTTCTTTTCCTTTGGCGGCGTGCTGCACATAAATTTAGTTTTAGGGTAGTTAGTAGCCCCTAGCTTCTGTTGCGTTAGTTAGAGGTCCCCTTGTTATTATCCTGTCTCGGTTCACGCTTTGTCTCACGCTAAGACCTGGGGGCATCGGAGTTGGGCAGACCTAATCCGCCCTTCAAACGCGGCTGCCGTGGGCACAAGAAACCATAGTCACTCAGGCGTGAATTGACCACACGGGTAAGACAACGGAGGTAGGGTGCTAGGGGCTATTCTCGTACCACTCCTTAGTTCAGCGTCGCGTCCTGGTGCTCTGAACTCACCTCGCAACATCTCTCCAGTTCTGAGCATCAGGAACGTAACACAAACACACATTACCACAATATGAGGCCAACAAAAAAAACTAATAAATAATTTTTTTTTTAAAACAGTAAGGTAACTAAGTCTGCAGTTGTTGTGTCAGTGTACAAATACAGACTCAAAATTAACCAGCAAATAGTGGCCTTGACTTAAACAATATTACATTGAGTACATTAGATTGTAAGCTCTCACGAGTATGGCCCTCTTCCCTCATGTGCTTATCCTTTTCTTACTTTAATAATCCTCAACTGCCCAAATCTCGCAGTTTTTTGGCCACCTGGAACTTATCTCTGTCATTTACTGGTGTAGTTATGCTTAGTTACCCTGTACTTGTCCTAAATTGTCATCAACTGTAAGTCACTGTTTTCCTGTTTTGATTATGTGCATATGTACTCTGTAATTGGGCGCTGCGGAACCCTTGTGGCGCCATATAAATAAAGGATAATAATAATAATAATAATAATAATACTAATGAAATTACACATGTAACTGCCTTCAAAGACACTTTGCACTACTCCAGCCTCTAACATATCAACCACTGATTTGGAAACATTGCACATGGATAACTGAAATAAAAAACATATTCCAACTTTCAAAATGTACAATGTGCAAAAGGAAAACATTATTGCGGGACAATTCAATGACACACCAAGTCCAAACTACACATGGAAAATGTACTGTCCAAAAACCACATGACATACAAGCAAGTAAGACGTTACATTGACTTTTGTATGAAACATGTGTTACGATCCTGATGCTCAGGACAGGGGAGATATTAAGTAGTGAGTCCTGAGCACCAAGACGGAATGCTGGGATTGGGAAATGGGAAGGAAATAGCCCCTAGCACCCTACCGCCGTTGTCTTACCCGTGTTATCAATTCACGCCTGAACGACTATGGTTTCTTGGGCCCATGGCAGCCACGTTTGAAGGGTGGATTAGGTCTGCCCAACTCCGATGCCCCCTCAGGTCTTAAAGAGAGACAAGGCGTGAACTGAGACAGGGTAATAACAAGGGGACCTCTAACTGAAACAACCACGCTAGGGGCTATAAACTACCTAAAACCTAAACGTATGTGCGGCACGCCACCAAAGGAAAAAGAACTACAAAGAAACCACTGTCCACTCCCCTACACGGCACCGCCGAGTTCCGGGGAGGACAGTGAAAGCGGAAACCTCCGCAAATGCACCAATTCACAGTAAAGTAAACACTAAGCGGCATACGCCGCAACACGCGGCAGAAGCCGCTACTCACGAAACCGGGCGAGAACACCAGATGACAAACAGGTTCACAAGGACTAGAAGGATTCCCAGGACCGGCTTCGGACCTCCAAAGTACCAAAGGGCAGGGAGCAAGATCCACCAAACACGGCTGACAGGAATAGAGTTCTGCAAGGCAGGAACAGCATACAAGAAGCTATCACCGGCGGGGCTGCAGTGTGCTGGCTCACATAAAAAGGCCCTGCTGGCCAATAACAGGAGGGCCAGCAGGACCAGCCCCCAGACCCTAATTACTAGTTGCCGTGCAGCTGCCCTGCTGCACGAGCAACCTAATTAACTATTCTTAGCAACGGAGAACGCGGTCCACCTGTGGCGTCCCCGTTGCTATGCACCCGGTGGCCCTGCACGCACGGCGTCCTGCGTTGCCAGGGACCCGGCGGCTATCGTGCGCATGGCGTCCTGGCGTTGCTAGGCGACGTGCGGGGGACAGGGAAGGAGAGAGGCGCGGCGGCCGTGACCGCTGCTCAGTCAGGGCACGGCCGAAGACCGCCGCGCCTAACAGTACCCCCCCTTGAGGAGGGGTTAAAGAACCCCTAGAGCCAGGTTTCTGAGGAAACTCCTGAAAGAAAATCCTCTTCAGCTTGGGAGCATGTAAATCTTTATCCAACACCCAAGATCTTTCTTCAGGGCCATAACCTTTCCAGTGGACCAAAAAATAGAGCCGACCCCGAGAAAGCTTAGAATCTAAAACCTTCTCCACCAAGAACTCTTGTTGCCCCTGAACATCCACCGGAGATCTACCCTGGGAAGTCCTCAGAGGAAATCTCCTGGAAGAAAAATACTGTTTCAAAAGAGAACAGTGAAAAGTATTGCCAATTTTGAGAGATCTCGGCAAGCGTAGCCGAAAAGCAACTGGGTTGACCTTCTTAATGATAAGGAATGGTCCAATAAATTTGGGTCCCAATCTAGCCGAAGGTTGTCGGAGCTTGATGTTGCGAGTTGACAACCATACCTTATCTCCCACCTTAAAAGTGCAAGGACGTCGGAGCCTATCAGAAAATTTCTTTTCTCGGAAGGCAGCTTTTCTCAAGGCAAGGTGCACCTTTCTCCAAATTGTTCTGAGATGGGAGGTTAAGGTCAACGAGGAGACTGGAGAATGAGAAAAAAAAAGAGTTGGCTCTAGGATGAAAGCCAAAGACTGAAAAGAATGGGGACTCCTTGGTGGAAGAATGACAACAGTTATTATAAGCAAATTCGGCTAACGGAAGAAATTCAGACCAATCATTCTGGAGTTTGGCCGAATACAACCGTAAATACTGTTTTAATGACTGGTTAACTCGTTCGGTTTGTCCGTTAGATTGTGGATGGTACCCAGATGTTAAAGAGAGTTTCATATTTAATGAGGCACAAAAACGTTTCCAGAAACGAGCAATGAATTGCGGACCCCGATCAGAGACAATATCCCTGGGCAACCCATGGAGCCTGAACACATGACGGAGAAACAAGACTGCCAACCCTTGAGCAGAGGGTAATCGGGGAAGAGCAATGAAATGAGCCATCTTACTAAAACGATCTACTACCACCCAAATGACTCGAAATCCGGCTGAAAGAGGAAGGTCCACCACGAAATCCATGGATATATGTGACCATGGCCTGAGAGGAACGGCTAAAGGTACGAGTTGCCCGATCGGCAATGAACGAGGAACCTTATGCCGTGCACAAACCTGACAGGAATGGACAAATTCCCTTACATCTTTAGAAAGACTAGGCCACCACACCGAGCGAGAGACTAACTCCAAGGTCTTAGTGATACCTGGATGACCAGAGACTTTGTTGTCATGAAACTCAGCTAAAACAGTGCCTCTCAGAAATTCAGGGACAAAGAGACGATCAGCAGGAGTCGGTTTAGGAGCCTGCTGTTGAAGCTGGACTAACTGAGTAAATAAATCCTGTGTGAGGCCTGCCCGGATGACAGATGATGGAACTATGGGGGTAGTAGCAGGATGGTTATTGTGAACCGGAAGAACACAATGTGACAGGGCATCAGCTTTAGTAATTTTGGAACCGGGCCTGAAGGTGATAATAAACCTGAAACGAGTAAAAAACAATGCCCAACGTGCCTGCCGATCATTAAGCCGTTTAGCTGACTCAATATACTGCAGGTTCTTATGGTCAGTAAACACTGTAATAGTATGCCTAGCTCCCTCCAGCCAATGCCTCCACTCCTCGAAAGCCCATTTAACTGCCAGCAATTCTCGATTACCAACGTCATAGTTGGATTTTGCGGAGGAGAATTTCCTGGACATGAAGGCACAAGGGTGTAATTCCTGAGACTCCGGATCTTCCTGAGATAGGATAGCCCCCACTCCAACCTCTGAGGCATCTACCTCGACTATAAAGGGGAGCTCCGGGTTAGGGTGCCTGAGAACAGGAGCCGAGACAAAGGCCTGCTTTAAGGCCCGAAAGGCAGACTCGGCTGCAGGCGACCAATTGGAAGGGTCCGCTCCTTTTTTAGTCAATGCTACTATAGGAGCGACCAAATCAGAAAAGGTATGAATGAACCGCCTATAATAGTTTGCAAACCCTAAAATGCGCTGATTTGCTTTTAAATTTGTGGGTTGCGCCCAATTAAGGATGGCCTGGAGTTTTTTCGGTTCCATGAAAAATCCCTGGGGAGAAATAATATACCCCAAGAAGGACACTTCCGTGATGTGAAAATCACATTTCTCTAGTTTTGCGTATAAATGATTCTCCCGTAGTTTTTGAAGAACCAGACGCACATGGGTAATATGTTGTTCCATAGACTCAGAATAAATCAAAATGTCGTCGAAATAAACGACAACGAACTTTCCAAGAAAGTCACGAAGAACATCATTGATGAGGTCTTGAAATACAGCAGGAGCATTTGACAGCCCAAAGGGCATCACCAGGTATTCGTAATGACCCGACTGTGTGCTGAAAGCCGTCTTCCACTCATCCCCAGATCTTATTCGGATGAGATTGTAAGCTCCTCTAAGATCGATTTTTGAGAAGATAACGGCAGAGCGTAACTGATCAAAAAGTACTGAAATCAAAGGCAAAGGGTAGGTGTTTTTAACAGAAATTTTATTCAGAGCCCGAAAATCAATACATGGTCTGAGCGACCAATCCTTTTTCTCAACAAAAAAGAATCCTGCACTCAAAGGAGATTTCGAAGGCCTAATGAAGCCTTTTTTCAGGCTTTCCTGGATATAATTATCCATAGCCATGGTTTCTGGCCCGGAGAGGGCATATAATCTCCCCTTAGGTAAAGTGGCCCCAGGAAATAAATCTATAGCGCAGTCATAGGACCGATGGGGAGGCAGAACGTCCGCATTACCCTTGGAGAACACATCAGCAAAATCCTGATATTCCAGAGGAATAAGTTCTGGGGTAACTGCCGCAACCCGGACAGGATGGGAAATACACTCCTTAACACAAAAAGGACCCCATTGGGAAATCTCCCCAGACCGCCAATCTATGGTGGGATTATGAAAGGCAAGCCAGGGGTGACCCAAAACTACTGGAACTGCCGGACAATGTGTAAGGTAAAATTCTATTTCTTCCGAATGTAGGGCCCCCACTGTCAGCAATACTGGAGGTGTGCGGTGAGTAGTAACCCCATTGGAAAGCGGACCCCCATCCAAGCCGTGCATGGTGATACGTCTATTTAAGGGTATCAGTGGAACGCCTAAAGCCTTAGCCCAAGCTAAATCCATAAAATTTCCTGCAGCTCCACTGTCGACGAAGGCCGACACCAACGAACTGAGGCTGCCAAAGGAAATCTTTACCGGAACTAATAGAGAATTATTAGAGGAGATTAACTGCAGACCCAAGTGAACCCCCTCACAATTCACTTGGTCAGAGCGTTTCCCGGCTTGTTCGGGCAGTTACGTGCGATATGTCCCTTACCACCACAATACAAACAAAGACCAGAACTTAACCTTCTGGTTCTTTCCTCTGGGGACAGCCGGGAGAGACCCATTTGCATGGGCTCCTCGACGTCCTCAGGAAAAGTATATACACATGGATTAGGCCTAAAAGTTGTTCCTCTTTCAGCCCTCCGCTCTCGGAGACGACGATCAATTTTAATAGCGAGCTCCATGAGTTTGTCTAGAGTCTCAGGAGCGGGGTACTGAAGGAGACTGTCTTTAATCACTTCCGACAGTCCGAGGCGAAACTGACTGCGCAGGGCCGGGTCATTCCAGCCACAGTCGTTCGACCAACGGCGAAATTCGGTACAATACACCTCTGCTGGATTTTTGCCTTGCTTAAGGGCACGCAGGTGACTCTCAGCTGATGCTTCTCTATCTGGGTCATCATATAAGAGGCCTAAGGATTTAAAAAAGGCGTCTACTGATAACAAAGCAGCATAATCCGCTCTTAGCCCAAACGCCCAGGTCTGTGGATCACCCTGTAGTAGAGACATCACAATCCCGACCCGCTGAGACTCAGTACCAGAGGAACGGGGCCTTAAACGAAAATAAAGCTTACAAGCTTCCTTAAAATTAAAAAAATCCTTTCGGTTACCCGAAAAACGGTCAGGTAAATGCATCTTTGGTTCTGGAACCATACTCGGGGAGGCTCGCAAAAGATCTTCCTGCGATCTCACCCGAAGAGTAAGGTCCTGAACCATCTGAGTTAATTCCTGTATTTGGTTAACCAAAAGCTGACTGGGGTTTGACCCTAAACCTGCCGGATTCATGAGGCCGAATTTCTAGGCCCACCAATACAACGGAAAAAATTAAACCCCTTTTTTTTTTTATGTGGCCGGTGATAATGTTACGATCCTGATGCTCAGGACAGGGGAGATCTTAAGTAGTGAGTCCTGAGCACCAAGACGGAATGCTGGGATTGAGAAATGGGAAGGAAATAGCCCCTAGCACCCTACCTCCGTTGTCTTACCCGTGTTATCAATTCACGCCTGAACGACTATGGTTTCTTGGGCCCATGGCAGCCGCGTTTGAAGGGCGGATTAGGTCTGCCCAACTCCGATGCCCCCTCAGGTCTTAAAGAGAGACAAGGCGTGAACTGAGACAGGGTAATAACAAGGGGACCTCTAACTGAAACAACCACGCTAGGGGCTATAAACTACCCAAAACCTAAACGTATGTGCGGCACGCCGCCAAAGGAAAAAGAACTACAAAGAAACCACTGTCCACTCCCCTACACGGCACCGCCGTGTTCCGGGGAGGACAGTGAAAGCGGAAACCTCCGCAAATGCACCAATTCACAGTAAAGTAAACACTAAGCGGCATAGGCCGCAACACGCGGCAGAAGCCGCTACTCACGAAACCGGGCGAGAACCCCAGATGACAAACAGGTTCGCAAGGACTAGAAGGATTCGCAGGACCGGCTTCGGACCTCCAAAGTACCAAAGGGCAGGGAGCATGATCCACCAAACACGGCTGACAGGAATAGAGTTCTGCAAGGCAGGAACAACATACAAGAAGCTATCACCGGCGGGGCTGCAGTGTGCTGGCTCACATAAAAAGGCCCTGCTGGCCAATAACAGGAGGGCCAGCAGGACCAGCCCCCAGACCCTAATTACTAGTTGCCGTGCAGCTGCCCTGCTGCACGAGCAACCTAATTAACTATTCTTAGCAACGGGGAACGCGGTCCACCTGTGGCGTCCCCGTTGCTATGCACCCGGCGGCCCTGCACGCACGGCGTCCTGCGTTGCCAGGGACCCGGCGGCTATCGTGCGCACGGTGTCCTGGCGTTGCTAGGTGCCGTGCGGGGGACAGGGAAGGAGAGAGGCGCGGCGGCCGTGACCGCTGCTCAGTCAGGGCACGGCCGAAGACCGCCGCGCCTAACAACATGACCCAAAACAATGTATTTGATGACGCACACTTGAAGATGGGAGTAATATGCAACGTCACATGACACACATTTAAAACATACAGTAAGCCAGAAGTAATGTCATAGAATGTTAAGGCAAATACACATGCTCACCATCCTTCCTGGGGCGATCGGAATCCCGGACATGGGTTGCAGACACTACTTCTGGAGGGATTATAGTCCGCATGGGCTCCTCATAGTCCAGATATGTGGCAATAAAGGGCGGACCACCACCGGTTTTGCGTGCCGACTTCGCCTCCTTGGCCATTTTGGACTTGACACGTTGCTTTATGTCATAGTACCGTTTGCGGCATGTGTCCTCCGTCTGCTTCACCACCCCCTCACTATTTACAGCAGCAACTACTTTCGCCCACAACACCGTCTTCCTCCGTGTTGGCACCTTGGCGGACTCAGGCCCAAATAGCTGCCGCTGATACTTCATCAGCTCCCGCACGAATGCCACATTTTCTGCATAACTAAACTTTACATTACGCCCAGTCTTAGTAGTGGTGCGTGGCTGCGGAGGTCTCTGACTGTCACTATCACTGTCACGTGAGGCTGCTGCAGCAACCTCACCCACCTCCTCCACCTCACTAACCTCACTCACACTCACCTCCTCCACCTGACCGACCTCCTCCCCCTCACTCACACCCTCCACCTCACCCACCTCTGAGTCACACATAATTGTGTGTCTAAACACTTAACACAGAAAAATAAAAAGACAAACAACACATTCTTCTACTACCACTGCACAAATCACACACACACACACACACACACACACACACACACACACACACACACACACACACACACACACACACACACACACACACAGTGACAAGGGACTATAAATAAAAAATACTTGGACCAAAAATTAGACAAAGCCACAAAAAACAAGACTACAAGAATGACAAGACTACTTTCAAACACAATACTACACTCAGAAATCGCCCAAAAAACTCCTCACCAAACCAACTACTCACCAACCTCCACAGCACAACCTCCCTCCTCACCACTAACTAAACCCACGAGGTGCGTTTGGGGCGTATTTATATGGTTGCGCACAGACACTCCTACCATCTGAAACACAACCAATCACGAACGGGGATGAAAATCGAAACTAAAAGTGAAAATGCGGCCGCTGGAAAAAAAAAACCCTGCCGCGTTTAACTTAGAAAAGAACCCAGCAAAAACAACAAAAACACGTACGCAAACGACAATGACGGCCGCAAATGTGCCAAAAAAACCCGACTGGCATCGACATCGGAAAACACGAAAACAATAAACTCGAATGCTTAGTAACTTGGCGTATATGGGAGGTCATTCCGAGTTGTTCGCTCGCAAGCGGATTTTAGCAGATTTGCTCATGCTAAGCCGCCGCCTACTGGGAGTGAATCTTAGCATCTTAAAATTGCGAACGATGTATTCGCAATATTGCGATTACACACCTCGTAGCAGTTTCTGAGTAGCTCCAGACTTACTCGGCATCTGCGATCATTTCACTGCTTGTCGTTCCTGGTTTGACGTCACAAACACACCCAGCGTTCGCCCAGACACTCCTCCGTTTCTCCGGCCACTCCTGCGTTTTTTCCGGAAACGGTAGCGTTTTTTTCCACACGCCCATAAAACGGCCTGTTTCCGCCCAGTAACACCCATTTCCTGTCAATCACATTACGATCGCCAGAACGATGAAAAAGCAGTGAGTAAAATTACTAAGTGCATAGCAAATTTACTTGGCGCAGTCGCAGTGCGAACATTGCGCATGCGCATTAAGCGGAAAATCGCTGCGATGCGAAGATTTTTACCGAGCGAACAACTCGGAATGAGGGCCATGGATTCAAAAAGTTGCATGAAAATGCACCCGATACAAAACGAGTTTAAACACTACACAAACCGACTCAAACACGAATATTAGTAAATATTGGCCCAGGTCTAAATTAGGCCCAGAGACTTGAAGTAACTTGAAGTACTTCAGCATTGAAGTTACATTTATAATTTGCATACGTCTCCACTGGCTCACTTCTCCACTCTTTTCACTGCTTAGTACATCTCCCTCAAAGTTCACAAAAGTACCAGTGGCAGCTTTAGAGGCGGGGCTGCAGTGCAGTGCCAATTCAAATAGGAGAGCCAGTGGCGTATCTACTGTGGGTGCATGGGATACAGCTGCTAGGGGGCCCAGGCTAACTCCAGGGCCCGAAGCTCCCCTGCACCCAGTCACGCTGAGAACAAGGGAAAGACACACTCGGCTGGCTCAGGCTCAGTGTCTCGCACACACGCTGATTCATTGCCGCACACACACGCTGACCCATAGCCGCACACACACGCTGACCCATAGCCTCACACACACTGACCCATAGCTGTTAAATGCACGCTGCCCCATAGCCGCTCACACACACGCTGCCCTATAGACGCACACACACGCTGCACCCCATAGCCTTATACACACACTGCCCCATAGCCGCTCACACACACACGCTGCCCCAGAGCACACACACACACACACACACACACACACACACACACACACACACACACACACACACATGTTTCACCTCAAAGCCTTATGCACATGCTGCCCCATAGCCTCACACACACACTTCGCCTCATAGCCTTATACACATGATGCCCCATAGCCTCACACACACACTTCACCTCATAGCCTTATACACATGCTGCCCCATAGCCTCACACACACACACACTTCACCTCATAGCCTTATACACGTTGCCCCATAGCTTCACACACACTTACTCATAGCTGCTCACGCACACTGACACATAGCCGCTCACACACACTGACCCATAGCCTTACACATGCTGCACCCCATAGCCTTCTATACATGCTGCCCCATAGCTTCACACACACTTACTCATAGCTGATCATGCACGCTGACCCATAGCCGCTCACACAAGCTGCCCCATAGTCTTACACACGCTGCAACCCATAGCCTTCTATACATGCTGCCCCATAGCTGCTCACACACACTGACCCATAGCCGCTCACACACTGACCCATAGCCGCTCACACACACACTGCCCCATAGCCGCTCACACACACTCTGACCCATAGCCGCTCACACACACGATGACCCATAGCCCCTTACACACACGCTGCACCCCATTGCCTCATGCACACACTTCCCCATAGCCTCACACACACACTGACCCATAGCCGCACACCCAAATGCTGCCCCACAGCCGCACACACACGCTGCCCCACAGCCACACACACACGCTTCCCCATAGCCGCTCACACACGCACTTCCCCATAGCCGCTCACACACACGCTGCCCCATAGCTGCACACACACATGCTGCCCCAAAGCCGCACACACACACACATGCTGCCCCATAGCCACACACACACACGCTTCCCCATAGCCGCTCACACACACACTGTCCCATAGCTGCACACACACATGTTGCCCCATAGCCACACACACACGCTGCCTCATAGCCGCACACACATGATGCCCCATAGCTGCACACACATATTCTGCCCCATAGCCTTGTAAACACTGCCCCCATAGCCGCACACACATACACTGCCCTATAGCCTGACACAGTGGGCAGGAAACAGTCAAGATGATGGCTGTCGAGATCGCAGCAGTCGAAATACTGATGCTTGGGTCCCGCCACCCTTCAAAATCCCGACATCAGAACTCCGAATAGGTCAGGATCCTGACAGCCGGCATTCCGACCATAAGTATACCCGCGATCTTAGGTTTAGGGCCGGGGAGGTTAGGTTTAGGCATCATGCAGGGGGGGGGGTTAGGGTTAGGTTGCAGGGGAATGGTGGAGTTAGGGTTAGGCTGTGGGGAGGGTGGGTTAGATACAGTGCCCAGTCTCCCTCTGTATCTGCCCAGTCTGTTCCTCCCCTGCCTCCGTGCGCCATGCTGGAGGAGAGCAGCAGCGCCGGAAGCAGGGGAGGAGGAGGAGGAGGAGGAGGAGGAGGGAGGGGGACTGGAGCCGCAGCAGTGCTATGTAATTGGTAGTAGCGCCGCTGCAGCAGTCCCCTCTCCTTCTGCATTGGCTGCCCGGCACTGCTGTGAATGCTGGGATGCGCTTCCCTCATCCCAGCATTCACAGCAGCGGGCAGCCAATGCGGAAGGAGAGGGGACTGCTGCAGCGGTGCCTCTACCAATTACATAGCGCTGCTGCGGCTCCAGTCCCCCTCCCTCCTCCTCCTCCCCCCCTGCCCGGGATCTGCCAGCACCGAGGAGCCTGACTGCCAGCGGGGAGAGATAGATAGATAGATAGATATATAGATAGATAGATAGATAGCATCTCTCTATCGCTCTATCTCTATCTCTCTCTCTATTCTGTCTGCCACAATGTGTAAAAAGGGGACGCTGTCTGCCGTAATGTGTAAAAAGGGGGACGCTGTCTGCCGTAATGTGTAAAAAGGGGACGCTGTCTGCCGTAACGTGTAAAAAGGGGACGCTGTCTGCCGTAATGTGTAAAAAGGGATTCTGTCTGCCGTAATGTGTAAAAAGGGGGACGCTGTCTGTCGTGGGTGGTCTTCAGTATGCCGACTGACGGGATCCCGGCGATGCTGGTCGCCGGGAGCCCGACCGCCGGCATACCATACTGAACCCGTCTGTCGTAATGTGTAAAAAGGACACGCTGTCTGCCGTAATGTGTAAAAAGGAGGTGCTGTCTGCCGTAATGTGTAAAAAGGGGACGCTGTCTGCCATAATGTGTAAAAAGGGGGATGCTGTCTGCCGTAATGTGTAAAAAGGGGACGCTGTCTGCCGTAACGTGTAAAAAGGGGACGCTGTCTGCCGTAATGTGTAAAAAGGGGGACGCTGTCTGCCGTAATGTGTAAAAAGGGATTCTGTCTGCCGTAATGTGTAAAATGGGGGACGCTGTCTGTCGTGGGTGGTCTTCAGTATGCCGACTGACGGGATCCCGGCGCACAGTATACCGGTGCCGGAATCCCGACAGCCGGCATACCGACACTTATTCTCCCTCGTGGGGGTCCACGACCCCCCTGGAGGGAGAATAAAATAGTGTGGTGCGCGTAGCGTGGCGAGCGCAGCGAGCCCGCAAGGGGCTCATTTGCGCTCGCCACACTGTCGGTAAGCCGGCAGTCGTGCTCCCGGCGCCGGTATGCTGGTCGCCGGGAGCCCGACCGCCGGCATACCATACTGAACCCGTCTGTCGTAATGTGTAAAAAGGACACGCTGTCTGCCGTAATGTGTAAAAAGGAGGTGCTGTCTGCCGTAATGTGTAAAAAGGGGACGCTGTCTGCCGTAATGTGTAAAAAGGGGGACTGGCTGCCGTAATGTGTAAAAGGGGCTCTGCCTGGTGTAGTGGCGCTACTGTGCAGCGTAATTTGAATAATGGAGACTACTGTGCACCGTTGTATTAATTGGCATTATTTTGTGGCCACGCCCCTTCCCCATGAAGCCATGCCCCTATATATGTTTTGCGCGCCTACGGAGCGCACTGCCCCTATCTTGCATGGGGGGGCGTCAATGACGTTTCTTGCACACAGCGCTAAAATGCCTTGTTATGGCACTGGCTGGCAGTGTCCTCAGTGCATGCATGCCGGCATTGTGGGAGTGTCAGCAGTGCGGGCGGCGTTACTATTAGTGCTGTTGGGGCATCCATCTTGCCCACAGTAACCTATGGGGAGACGCTCTCTTAGCCAATCAGCGGTCTTCCATAGGTTACTATGGAGACCAGCGTCCGAGGCAAAACCTCAGGATCCGACAGCGGGATCCTGAGGTCTTGCCTCGAATGGGGATCTGAGTAAGGCAGGGAGATCTGAGCCTGACTCGGATCCGGGTTCGGATCTCCAAGTTTGGGCATGTTCAGTTCTCAGGGAACCGAACCCGCTCATCCCTAGGGCAGACATGCCTCTACCCATATCTTTCCCATTACTACTTCCACTTCTGAACAGCTTCATAGCACTTCTGAGGTATTAGGCACCACTCTATACTGCCCTTGTAGATGACCCCACCCTTGAAATACAGTTTCTCAGAGTGTCGGGTGTATCAACCCACTTGGAGTCTGACACAGCTTCCTTCCATCTATAATAATGTTCTTGTCAAACAATGGTGTCAGTTGTATCATAAGCTGCTGACCCTTCATGTGACTCCTCACTTGACTTCTGTCATGAATTGGGTACCTCTTTCCCTACTCGTCTCTGTCTGCTGCCAGTCATGTCAGGATTCTGCTGTAGCAATGGTACAGTGTGGCAAGGGTGCTGCCATCTTGCCTGAAGTCAGCTGAGACAGATTCAGCAATTCACAGTGTTTCTATGCTGCATGTGACTTTCACATCCAATCCTTTACTAGACCTCCCTATTTAAACTGCTCTTTGCTACCTGTCTATTGCCAGTGCTACTGCTCACCCTGTTGTAATTAGCGCTCATCTTACACCAGTGTGCTGTCTGTGTCCTGCAGCTATACTTCTGCAATTACTACAGTCTGCTTTTTATAGCCTCCTGCATGCAGCCTCCTTCACCACATGCCATCTGCAATCACGCTTCAGTCAGTCCAACTGAGAAGCATTCAGGACTCCTGTGTAAACTGTGTATTTTTCCAATGCTAGCCAGTCCTGCTGAGGGCTACAGAAAGGCTCCTGTGCATTATGTATGCTTCAAGTTTCACTAAGTCCGGCTAAACACAATTCACAGACTCCTGTGTAAAGCTTGTGTATTTCTCCAGCACTAGCCAGTCCTGCTGAGTGCTATCCACAGCCATTTCTGCTAAGCACCATTCAATCTTCTGTGTAAAACTGTGTATCTTCAAGCACCAGCCAGTCCACTAGAGCTAGTCATAGTCATCTGATTACACCAACAGCTGGTCTGTTCTACTGGGCTCATCACAGACTTCAGTTATACAGGTTGAGTATCCCTTATCCAAAATTCAAAATCCCACATTTTGGGTCCCCTACTAAGATAATGACATATATATTATATATTATGTGTATAAATAGATATATTATATGGATATATAATATAATATACATATATATGTGTCATTACCTCAGTAGGGGAACCAAAAATGTGTGATTTTTAATTTTGGATACTATCAGTGCTAGTCTACCTTACTACGTACTCCTTCAATTCTTCAGAGTTCCTGTGGTACCTTAACCGCTGGTAATTTTTCAAGAGACTCCACTGTGTAGATGGGACAAATACAAGAGCAGTCTATACTGGTCAGTAGCGGATCTTGCGACGGGCAAGCAGGACTTTTGCCCGGGGCGCCGCCTTCTGGAGGGCGCCGCACCATGGCAAGATCCGCTGCTGCTGTGGTGCCCCCCGCTGCCGCTGCCCGCTGTCCGTTGTGAAGGGAAACTAGACGCTACACGTCTAGTTTCCCTTCGTGGGCTGCCCGCTGTGAAGGGAAACTAGACGCTACGCGTCTAATTTCCCTACCTGGAGAGGACCTTCACTGTAATGATGTGCGGTGCGCATTGACGTCATCGCGCACCGCACAGCAAAGGTCCTCTCCACGAAGGGAACTAGACGCTTATCGTCTAGTTTACCTTCGTGGAGAGGACCTTTGCTGTGCGGTGCGCGATGACATCATCGCGCACCACACATCCTACAAAAGTACAGGGGGCGTAACTGACCACGCCCCCTGTATGAAGCCATGCCCCCAATGCCGCCCAGGGCGCCAGAAGCCCCGGAACCGGCCCTGATACTGGTGAGCACTGTTCACAGACTCCTGTCCACATCTTGGTACTCTCAGTATTGCTCCAGCCTGCCTACTATGCTACCTGCTGCTGAGAAGCATCATTGTGTTCTACTTCCCATTGGCTTCTGCTTATTAAAGATTGCTGTTACCACAGAGACTAACTATAGTAAGCTCTGCTGGGCACTCTCCACAGTTCCCTTTGCTGATCATATTTGACAGCCCATTAGTGATCAGAGACTGTACATTGTGCCATATCAGATACTGTACCAGTTAAATTTTTACCATTTATAAGGTGAACCTTTGTTAGATCTCCAAGATTCCATCATATGGCCTCCAGCCCAGGGACACAAGTTCATACCAGGCGCTCGGAGCAAAATAGAAGGTGGTAACCCCCCCAGTGGCCGTGTCTTGCACATGTGCTGACATCCCAGCAACTTGCCAATGGTACGTCTGGTAGAATAAAGATTTCTTATTGCAGCTAACATTTTACAGGCTGTGTGGTAGATGTAGTAACCTGGAGAAGGCATAAGGAAGTGATAAACCAGTGATAATGCAAGGTGCCCCTGTGTTTGAAAATGACAGGAACTGATTGGCTGGTGCATTTGTCACAATTTTACCTCTCTCCAAGCTTTGATAAACCCCCCCCCCCTAAAAGTTTTATTATAAAATTAGTGCATTTTCTTAAAACAACTTCTGCTCTCCTCTCTTTCCTCAAATAAGACACAACAGCAGAGGTGTAGCTCACTACAGTACACTCTTTGATCTGTTATCACACACATTCCAAGACTCTTGATTGAGCTGAAGGGGCTGCTTAGGGGTTTGTGAACTTTGACAGCAGTCAAATAAGTATAGAAAAATCTATTCTAGTTCAGCAGCTCCCTCAGTCTTTCTTTCTTGGTGCCGCTTTGACAGCTGAAGTCCAGAGGCCAGTGCCTCCAATGTCTCTGAGAGTTGCGCTACTGCTCCAGTCATATATCAGCCTCAGACCCTTCTCTGAATCCAGACAAATAAAGACACTGACATTAAGGACACATCATTAGTAAAATCATAACACACTATTTCTGAAAACATGATTAAAGATCTTAAAATGTTTGCACAGCGGCTACAGTCTTTGCTCCCAACCTTGCTTCAACCATCCCAAATGGGCTGAGTAAAGGGCAGAACTTTAGTGCACAATGTACACCAATTGATTACTATCTTGATCAAAACTCACCAAAATTGTGAAAGACAAATAGAGGAATTCAATTAACCGCCCATTAGGGTTGGGCTGTGAATGCTGGGCTGATAGCCATTGTGTAAAATTAAGAAATAATATTGTCTTTAACCTGTGGAACTAGAGGTCCCAGCAAGGCTCCCCCAGATGCTAGTACTTGGAGAATCACAAGTATCAGTATGCGTGGCATTAAGGGGTCCACTGGTACCTGTAGTTCTACCTGTAAAATAAATATTACCATAAAAACGAGACACACACCATGAAAGTAGAACTTTAATGAAGCATACATGCACACTCACACTTACATATACTTACCTACATCCTACATCTGTGCCCCCCCCCCCCCCCCCCCATATTTTTGGAACCAGAACCGGTCTAAGAGCCTGGTGCTGGCCGTAAAAATACGAGAGACCTCTAGTAAATTTTCCCCCAGTATTTTAGCAACTGGGAACAGCTCAAAGAGCCTGGGTGCTGGTTATGCTTTGGAAGGGATGGGAAGGAGGGGAGGGCTGCATGTTATTTTAATTTTAATTTTACTTTTTTAGCTATTTAAACACTTTTACGGACAGACGCATGCACGGATCTCATTGATCTGTGCTGGCTTCTGTCAAACTTGCCTATCAGAACCTGGTCAACAATCAGGCGATTGTTGTGATGACCAAATAAATCTGACACTGTGTACTTAGCGTAAGCTGAACATTTCAGGGTAGCTGCTACACAGCTAGAGGTCCCTTTTCGCCACAAAGTAGCACAATCTATTCACAATACATCTTACGTAGTTGTGCTTGCTTATGCACATAATGCCTACAATAGTAGCGCCGCATATACATAATACCCACCAGTAGTAGCGTCCTTATACATAATGCCTGCCAGTAGTAGCGTCTTTATACATAATGCCCGCCAGTAGTATCGTTCTCTTACACAATGCCTGCCAGTAGTAGCGTCTTTATACATAATGCCCGCCAGTAGTAGCGTCCTCATACATAATGCCCGCCAGTAGTATTGTCCTCATACATAATGCCAACCAGTAGTAGTGTCCTCATACATAATGCCCGCCAGTAGTATCATCCTCATATGTAATTCCCACCAGTAGTAGAATCCTTATACGTAATGTCCGTCAGTAGTATCGTCCTCATACATAACGCCCACCAGTAGTGTCGACCTCATACATAATGCCCACCAGTAGTAGCGTCCTCATACATAATGCCCGCCAGTTGTGTCGTCCTCATACATAATGCCCGCCAGTAGTAGCATCCTCATACATAATGCCCGCCAGTAGTAGCATCCTCATACATACTGCCTGCCAGTAGTATCGTCCTCATACATAATGCCCGTCAGTTGTGTTGTCCTCATACATAATGCCCACCAGTAGTAGCGTCCTTATACATAATGCCCACCAGTTGTGTCCTCCTCATACATAATGCCCGCCAGTAGTGTCGTCCTCATACATAATACCCATCGAAGTGCCGCTTATACATAATGCACACAGACATACACACACACACCACACACATACACATATTTCTCTCTCACTTTCCACATACCTAAACATGGCTGGACGGATCTGTTTCCTCTCCCTCTGCACTGTACAACAGCCTGGTCCGTGTAGCTCCGCCCCCTCCAGCCCGTGTAGCTCCACACCTCCATCCCATGTAGCACCGCCCCCTCCTCCTTTAGAGGTGAGGTGGGAAGAAGGCTTTTCATGCTGCCGGCGCCGCTGCCTGTCATACAGTGACAGGCGCAGCAGCCGGCAGCAGCAGGGGAGACAGTCTGGGACATATAATGGCAAAAGAAAATATTTATGGGTAAAGGGTATAGACAAACGTTTGATGGAGCTAGCAAGAGATCTTACTTGGTTACAAAAGGTAACACTGTATATGCAGAAATGTTCCAATTCCGAGCTGCATCTTAAGGCCAAATTTGAATTTTCTGGGTGCATTTTGTTCTCTTTTATGTGCCTACAAATAGAAGTAGATGCAACGTTGGCATCTATATTTTCCCAATCCCCATTATCTAAAGGTGCATACAGATGGAGAGATTTTAACTATGAGAGATTTTGACTGAGCGTTTTCCCTTGAACTGGCAGTAGGAGATTTTGACTAACTTTTCCAGCGATTTTGACTAACTTTATGAGCGATTTTGGCTATGGGCGATTTTGGCTAACTCATTCAAGCAAGGGGATGCTTCTTCTTTTCCAGCGACCTAGCCAAAATTGACTTGTCTGCACAGTCTATTTTTAGCAGCGATAGCGACCTGGCGGGGACGCGCATCGCTATCGCTGGCTGTGTACACATGGAGAGATATGCACTAACTTTCTGAGCGATTTTAACTATATAGTCAAAATCTCTCAGCTATATCGCTCCATGTGTATGCACCTTAAGTTTTCCCTCGGCATCCTAAGCCACCTCGTGTGGCACTCTTGCTTCAGGACAAAGATTGCATGAGTTCTGCATACAGGGCAGAGACAAGTCCTTTGGTATACGTGCTCTGAAAAACTACAGACTTATAGTAGAGGTGATTGTTCTATTAATCAATGGAGATTTTATCAGTGAGTGCTTGAAAAATATGTTTTGTATATCTGGAAAAGTGAGGAATATCAGATCTCGAGTATTTTCATTTAGTAGTCTGATTCCATCAGTCTGCCAATGCATAAGGGTAGCTGGACTACAACATGGTTGAAAGTCAGAGTTGTCAAATAAGGGGGCTTGGGTGCAGAGAAATGTTTGACCTCGACTTTATTACACTACAATAAACGTTGTATAGAACCCTGACTGCTGACTATTATGGGTTTCATATAGCTCCATTCACTTTTTTATGGTGCACCAATCAGTGTAGCCCCTTATGCCTGTACTTTAGTTTAGCTTTAACCCCATTTATTAGACATTTATTAGGCATTTATTTCTTTGCAAGGACTGGCAGGGATTAATGATAGGGACTCTGCAGTTAAGAGTTTCAGCATATGCATATCTTCTGCTTTATTTTCACAACCCTCACTTTGCATTTCCTAGTTTACTTTGAATCCTATGTGACTTTCATACCATATCTGTTTTACTAAATCAATCCAAAACAGCTGTACTGGCCTTGTATGTGGAGGCTGCCTGTTGTTGGAAAGTCATATTCCATTTTCACTGGTCTTCTCCACTTTCAAATACCTGGAACTTAAGTAACCTGCTCACCACTGCAAGTTGTACATTATTTTCCAGGAGGGATGCAGTTGGGAAAGGGGATGGGGGGTGGGGGCAGTTAGGGTTGGGCTGCTGGAGGGGTGGTGCTTTAGAGATAAAATATTTGCCGGGTTCTGTCGGAATTCTGAACGTCGATATACCGCTGTCGGCATTCTGACTGCCCAGATTCCAATAGCATCCCTTCCAGGCCTTATAAGCCACACATCATTATATTTTCAGGCATGGCAGCATTTACTACTGTCTTATTTGGGCTGTCGCCAATTAGTTAAAATGGTCTGTTTCCCGTGTTTGCTTTATCCGCTTCATATGATGTCTCTATTTCCTCTATGATTTAAAAATGTTTAATACAGCTGAAAACAGATTAAACCACTAGGCTCTTCACACCGTCATAAGGCGCTACGCCCCCTTAACCCTTGCACGCCCTTGTGGTGTGCAATATTTGTATTATATGGAGTATTACCTCCAATCATAATTGTGTGAGTGGTTAAATATTGCACGGACAAAGGGCATGCGATGGTTAATGGGTCGTAGCCTCTTGCAACGGCGTGAACAGTGCACGCAGGGCCTGATGAATCACCTAGTAGGTTCTGTGGTTGGGGTAGTGGCGGGTGCGGGGCAGCCGAGGATGGGGGAGGAGGTCCGGGGGTGCAGTGGTTGGGGGAGGGGTGGTTGCGGGGGTGCCGTAGGTGGGGGAGGGGCTGGTGCAGTGGTGGGGGTTCGGAGCCACCGCAGGTGGGGGAGGAGTGGTTGCAGAGGAGGGGCGGGTGCGGTGGTGCTGCGGGTGGGGGTCCGTAGCCACCGCAGGTGGTAGAGGGGGGGTGTGGGGGTGCCGTGGATGTGGGCCAGAGGCAGGTGTGTATCTAGGGGTCCGAGCGCCCCTGGTAAAGTAAGGGGCTGGCGCCCCATCCTACACACATTTGGAATAAGGTGTGAGTATTGGAAATGGGGCATGGTCTTGTGGGGGAAGGGTGTGGACACAATAGTACTTCTAATTAAAATTATGCCACACAGTAGTGTCCCTCATTCGCATTACACCGCACAGTAGTGTCTTGTATTCACATTACACCATCCCTCCCCCCTAACCCACCTTTTCCACAGCCTGAACTTAACCTGCCCCCCCCCCCCCAAAGCCTCTTCAGTGGGGCCTAACCCTAACCCACCCTTCTAATCTCCCTCCCTGCAGTCTAACCCTCCCAGCCTAACCCTAACCCTCCCACGTGGCTTGCCAGTGGAGACTTTGGCACCAACTTGATCCAGATTTTGGCATTCTGCATCGCTGTCTATGTTGGGATGCCAGCATCAGTATTCCAAGTAGTTTCGGGATGCTGGCGTCAGCTTTCTGACCGCCAGGATGCCAAACGTCGGCATCTTGACTGCATCCTGAATGAAATGCTAATGAGCTGCTGTGAGATGAGCCTCAAATGGACCCAGCCATTAACCAAACACCATTAGTTGGATGGTAGAAGTGCTTCCTGATAGAAAAAACATCAGGGTGCCATCACTACCAAGATAAAATTATCAATTATACAATTAACTGATATACATTTCCTTGAACCTGACCTTGAAATAGGTAAGATATGTATTTTCTTTATTGCACTCAACAAGTTAAAGTTTTCGCTTACTTACTACTTACTTACATCTAACATGCATGAAAATCATGTAGTTTTCCAGGTACTGCACTCCCTTCTCCCAAACACTAACACTTTTTTATTATCTTCAACAACAAATAGATCTATAGCACTGTGCTATATAACAATTGATGTGTACCTGGTGACAGTCTATTACACTTTTAATTAACACTATAGGGGGATATTTACTAAAGTGTGGGTTTATAGCAGTAAAGTTGATGCTAGATCTGATTGGCTGCTATTGGCAACATCCCCACTTCTTTAGACCCGCACGTTAATAAATATAACCCTAAGAACTGTTTCCTAAATGTAGTCCTCCGGGACCCCTAACATTAGCAGCTCTCTCCCTGGTAGGCTACTTTGATTGAGTGCTCAGATTACCACACACAGCAAACTTGGGCCCAGATTTATCAAGCCTTGGAGAGTCATAAATTGCACGTGATAAAGTACCACGTGATAAAATACCAACCAATCAGCTCGTAACTGTCATTTTTCAAACACAGCCTGTTACATGGCAGTTAGGAGCTGATTGGCTGGTACTTTATCACCGTGCAGTTTATCACTCTCCAAGGCTTGATAAATCTGGCATAAGTGGGAAAAGTTTTTGGCACTGAGCGTGTGCAGCAGCTTCGTTCTATTCCTTTCACTAGTACCACAGCTCTAGTGAAAATATATATACTTGCCAACTTCCCAGGTGCCCCCTCCAGGGGAAAAGGGAGCAGGTTCAGGCTGGTGGGCATGATGATGCTATTGCATCATCTGTCCCCCCCCCCCCCCCTGCTACACATTGCTGTGATTACCGTACCATGAAGTGGGGCACGGGGCCAGGTCAGCATAGTAAGGAGCAGTGCAAAGGGGCGCGCAAGTCAAAGGGGTGAACAAGACAAATGAGCCTGGTCTGGGGGCATGGTTTAGACAATTGCATCATCGCGACCATGCCCCCCAGCTGTACAATGTAGAGATTACCAGCATTGCACAGTGAGGGGGGGGATGCATGACATTGCCGAGGTGGGGAAAGCCAGATTCCAGGACGCTTGCCTACCTTTCCGGGGGTCCTGGAGCGCCACATGATTTTCGGGAGCCTCTCTGCCTTTCTGGGACGGTAAGCAAGTATACTGTAATCCCTATGCTATCATTCATAATAGTGAAGCTATGTACACACGCTAAGCTTTTATAGGATGTCTAGAAGAAATGCAAAAAAGTTATGACTGACAGTCACAAATATATAGGTACTGTAAACCATACCTCCCAACTGTCCTGCGGTGGTGGCTGTAAGGGGGGGGCGGTAAAGGTGGCAGTTGGGAGGCTCCTGTCACTCACCGCTCTGTTTAGCAGAGCAGCTGTGAATAGACGTTGTGCACAAAGGTAGAGAGGGCATGCCAGCAGCTCACAGAATGCTGGGCATGCCCCTCAGTGATGAAAACAAGGGGCGTGGCTTGCGATCGCTGCACTCCCGATATGACACCCCCCCCCATTCACATAGGCCATGCCCCGCTATTCCGGGCGCGGGAGCGGCTTCGTTGTGCAGTTGTCCCGGGCACCAATTCATAAATGTTGGGAGGTATGCTGTAAACGTTTCAAAGATGATTAAAACATTATTAGAGATAACATTGTGATCTTACTAGAACATTTTCTCCAATAATGAGTGGCAATGAGATATCAGTTATCCCAGAGTTTGGTTAACGTTCAGGGAAACCTTACATATATATTTCTTTAGCTCTTTTATACAATGAAAGTATATTTACAGTAGGTTTAATGGTCGCTTGAAGATTTGGCAGTTATAGTATCTAGACACTAGAGGGAGACATTTAACTTAAAATAAATCACTCCACACAAGGTGAAATATTATTATATTTTATTTGTATGGAGCAGCAAAGTGTCCACAAAGCTGTACAGGTAATACACATAGCAACAGTGTAAAGGCCCATACACACTGCCGATTTTGAGCTCAAAGTAGCTCACTTTTGCCATTTTGAGTTACTTTGAGCTCAAACTCGGCCAGTGTGTATGGCCGGCCAGGCGATGAGCTGTGAACAGCGGTTTGAACAGCCGAGTGAAGCACTTTCCACAGTCTCCTACTGTGGAAAGTGCTTCACCCCCTGTGAACATCGCTGGGCACAGGGAAAATAGCTCATTGTGTATGCACTGAGCTATTTTCCTGCCAGCGATGTTCACATCATCGCTGTGCATACACGCTGGGCAAAAACGCCCAGTGTGTATGCACCTTTACTTGAAATGATATGTACAATACAATGTAAGCTGACATATTTTACATATTAACCACATGCCTGGCATGGTTGCATCAGATGCGACCATGCCTGCAAGTGCTTTATCTGACCTGGTCGCACAGGATGCGACCAGTCAGATAAACAGTGTCAGCAGCAGCAAGGAAGGAAAACTTCCCTCCGCTGCTGCTATCAGAGGGACCGGAAGGTCCGTCTGCCTTCCAGCACCCAGCCCCCAGTGTTGCCGTGCTGCCGATCATTGCTGATCGGTCAGCACGGCAGGATCCCCCACCCCCAGCGGCTGCAGACAATAGCAGCCGCTGGTAATTGTAAATCATCGCCCCCAAGCCACCCTCCCCTGTGTACCTGCCAGCTGTTTGAGCTCTAAAAACTAAAGTCACAATGGACACGATGTTACAGATGATCCGATGGTCACGATGTTACAGCTCGATGTTCCGATGTTTGGGACAAAATTTAAAAAATTCATGCCAACCAAACCATCTAACCAATTTATTATTATTATTATCCTTTATTTATATTTATTTATTAGCAGTTTCTTATATAGCGCAGCATATTCCGTTGCGCTTTACAATTAGAACAACAGTTATAGAACAAAACAGGGCAAAGACAGACATAGCGGTAGGAAGGCCCTGCTCGCAAGCTTACAATCTAGAGGGAAATAGGTATTGATACACAAGGATAGATGCAACCTGTTACATAATGTTTCCCCAGATTGCTAGGTTCTTAGTGGGTTGTATGATATGATCACCCAGCAATGTTGGAAGACAAAATGTGAGGTTATGGGGACTGTGCAGAGGGAATGTAACTGGATAGGGAAGCATTGAAGGTTATGTGTGTGGGTCAGGAATTTGGTAGGCTTGTCTGAAGAGATGAGTTTTCAGGGAACGTTTAAAGGTTTGGAGACTAGTGGAGAGTCTTATTGTGCGTGGAAGGGCATTCCACAGAGTGGGTGAAGTCCGGGTAAAGTCCTGTAATTTTAATTTATATGGCGCCACAAGGGTTCCGCAGCGCCCAATTACAGAGTACATATGCACATAATGAAAACAGGAGAACAGTGACTTACAGTTGAAGATAATATAGGACAAGTACAGGGTAACTAAGCATAACTACACCAGTAAACGACATAGAGATAAGTTTCAAGATGGCCAAAAAACTGCGGGATTAGGGCAGTTGAGGATTATTAAAGTAAGAAAAGGATAAGCACGTGAGGGAAGAGGGCCCTACTCGTGAGAGCTTACATTCTAAGTTGAGGTGCAATGAAGAATTAGGTTTAAAAGAGTAAGGTAAACCCAGAGTATCCATCTGAAAAGCGTGGTGAATCTTCCGGATAATTTTAAGAAGCAACTGACTGTAACTTGTAGAGTAATACCCCTTTCAGACTGACAGTAGCCGGGAAGCACCCAGGAATGTGTACACGGGTGCTTCCCCGATGCGACCCGGTTTGAGATCCCTTCAGACTTGTGGCCCGACCCGGCATATAGCCGGGTTGGTGACGTCACCGCTGACGCTACTGAAGGCGGTGCTTGGAGATAATCATCTCCAAGCACCGCCTCCTCCTATTAAGAGAATGGGTGACGGGTTGCCTTGACCCGGCTTACCCGTTCACACTGCACCGCATCCTGGGTCGATTCCAGATTCAACCCAGGTCGAGACCTGGGATGAAATGCCGGGACGCTCGTCCCGGGATATTGTTCCTGTACCCTTTCACACTGAGCAATTTCCCGGGTAAATGCGCGTTCATGTGCAATAATCCGGGAAATATTTTGTCAGTGTGAAAGGGGTATAAATCAAAGTGAAGGGGGGCACTTTGACTCTTGAACCTATACCCAACATAATGGAGGGCGTACAGTACCAAAGCTGCTGAGCGAGGCTTCAGGCAAAAGACATGGGCCCTCATTCCGAGTTGTTCGCTCGTTGCCGAGTTTCGCTACATTGCGATTAGTCACTTACTGCGCATGCGCAAGGTTCGCAGAGCGCATGCGCTTAGTTATTTTACTCAAAAGTTAGGTATTTTACTCACGGCGTAACAAGGAATTTTCATTGTTCTGGTGATCGGAGTGTGATTGACAGGAAGTGGGTGTTTCTGGGCGGAAACTGGCCGTTTTATGGGAGTGTGCGAAAAAACGCTGGCGTTTCTGGGAAAAACGCGGGAGTGTCTGAGGAAACGGGGGAGTGTCTGGGCGAACGCTGGGTGTGTTTGTGACGTCAAACCAGGAACGAAACTGACTGAACTGATCGCAATGGCTGAGTAAGTCTGGAGCTACTCAGAAACTGCTAAGAATTTTCTATACGCAAATCTGCTAATCTTTCGTTCGCAATTCTGCTATGCTAAGATACACTCCCAGAGGGCGGCGGCCTAGCGTGTGCAATGCTGCTAAAAGCAGCTAGCGAGCGAACAACTCGGAATGAGGGCCCTGGAGCATGCTAGTGCTAAGGGAAAAAACAAGAGGTAAAAGTACCCTGTCTGTAAGAGATTACATGCCAAGGGGAGGAGTGAGTACATACACAGATATTATATTATTATATTATAGTATGAGAGGTCTGTAGCACTCACATTACAGATAAATCAATATACACTGCTCAAAAAAATAAAGGGAACACTAAAATAACACATCCTAGATCTGAATGAATGAAATATTCTTATTAAATACTTTGTTCTTTATATAGTTGAATGTGCTGACAATAAAATCACACAAAAATGATCAATGGAAATCAAATTTATTAACCCATGGAGGTCTGGATTTGGAGTCACACTCAAAATTAAAGTGGAAAAACACACTACAGGCTGATCCAACTTTGATGTAATGTCCTTAAAACAAGTCAAAATGAGGCTCGATAGTGTGTGTGGCCTCCACGTGCCTGTATGACCTCCCTACAATGCCTGGGCATGCTCCTGATGAGGTGGCAGATGGTCTCCTGAGGGATCTCGTCCCATACCTGGACTAAAGCATCCGCCAACTCCTGGACAGTCTGTGGTGCAACGTGGCGTTGGTGGATGGAGCGAGACATGATGTCCCAGATGTGCTCAATTGGATTCAGGTCTGGGGAACGAGCGGGCCAGTCCATAGCATCAATGCCTTCGTCTTGCAGGAACTGCTGACATACTCCAGCCACATGAGGTCTAGCATTGTCTTGCATTAGGAGGAACCCAGGGCCAACCGCACCAGCATATGGTCTCACAAGGGGTCTGAGGATCTCATCTCAGTAACATGAATCACAAATCGGTACAGAAAGTACCCAATTGTGATAATCGGCGCTTTGCTGGAATATTACTTGTTAAAAAGAGAAATTGATTCAGCAGCTGAGTAAAAACAACTTGCCAGGTTGCAACAATTAGAAACTATAAGAGAAGAAAGAATACTATGCGCTTGAAACAATGTATCTAAAATATAAATGTGCAGTCTGACACAGGAGAAAGATTGACTCAGTGAGGCTTAGATATAATATGAAGTAGTTTATGTAGTATCTCTTAAAACATTTATGACACACAGTTAAACAAACAATTAATACATTATCTCACACATGTTATAATAAATGAGAATTTTAAAATTGCGTGCAACATGCAATAGAATTAATAGCTATAACCCTCAGATGGTGATTTAGAGTAGTCCAAATACTGGCGTCCCAGTATGTTAGTATTGTAAATTTGTAGCTCCCGCAATATACTTTTCACAGTCTCAATTTTTATAGATAACTGAAGAAAGGTACAGCTTATACTTAGTGCTCCCGTGCTGGTTCCTGTGTTAATGTGCAGTCAGGATCCTTTATAGAAGTGAAATACACATGGAGCGGAGGTATATCATTCAGTTACTTCTTAAATAACCGCAGATAACAGTCGCTTTTCCAAAAGTAATTGTTGGTTTAAAGGTAATTAGCTCTGTTTATAGACAGTCAGTCTAGCCGCCGTCAGAGTGGCTCCTGGTAGCAGGTGTTAGGCCCCACAGCGGGGGTCAAACGGAACTCACCCGACCAATGTTGGAGAGACGTGCTGCAAAGATAGGTCCAGCGTGCGGCAGATGACTGCGGTTGAAGCTGTTACAGCTATACTGAGCCGGCTGTGCTGAGCCGTGGACTGTGTTTGTGCGGCGGCTATCACCAACTAGAGAGCGTAGCGGAAAGTGGGCGTCAACGCGTTTCGTCTCCTAGCAACCGGAGACTTCCTCAAGATGAATCGTCTTGAGGAAGTCTCTGGTTGCTAGGAGACTAAACGCGTTGACGCCCACTTTCCGCTACGCTCTCTAGTTGGTGATAGCCGCCGCACAAACACAGTCCACGGCTCAGCACAGCCGGCTCAGTATAGCCGTAACAGCTTCAACCGCAGTCATCTGCCGCATGCTGGACCTATCTTTGCAGCACGTCTCTCCAACATTGGTCGGGTGAGTTCCGTTTGACCGCCGCTGTGGGGCCTAACATCTGCTACCAGGAGCCACTCTGACGGCGGCTAGACTGACTGTCTATAAACAGAGCTAATTACCTTTAAACCAACAATTACTTTTGGAAAAGCGACAGTTATCTGCGGTTATTTAAGAAGTAACTGAATGATATACCTCCGCTCCATGTGTATTTCACTTCTATAAAGGATCCTGACTGCACATTAACACAGGAACCAGCACGGGAGCACTAAGTATAAGCTGCACCTTTCTTCAGTTATCTATAAAAATTGAGACTGTGAAAAGTATATTGCGGGAGCTACAAATTTACAATACTAACATACTGGGACGCCAGTATTTGGACTACTCTAAATCACCATCTGAGGGTTATAGCTATTAATTCTATTGCATGTTGCACGCAATTTTAAAATTCTCATTTATTATAACGTGTGAGATAATGTATTAATTGTTTGTTTAACTGTGTGTCATAAATGTTTTAAGAGATACTACATAAACTACTTCATATTATATCTAAGCCTCACTGAGTCAATCTTTCTCCTGTGTCAGACTGCACATTTATATTTTAGATACATTGTTTCAAGCGCAGAGTATTCTTTCTTCTCTTATGATCTCATCTCAGTACCTAATGGCAGTCAGGCTACCTCTGGCGAGCACATGGAGTGCTGTGTGGCCCCCCAAAGAAATGCCACCCCACACCATTACTGACCCACTGCCAAACCGGTCATGCTGGAGGATGTTGCAGGCAGCAGAACGTTCTCCTTGGTGTCTCCAGACTCTGTCACGTCTGTCACATGTGCTCAGTGAGAACCTGCTTTCATCTGTGAAGAACACAGGGCGCTAGTGGCGAATTTGCCAATCTTGGTGTTCTCTGGCAAATGCCAAACGTCCTGCACGGTGTTGGGCTGTAAGCACAACCCCCACCTGTGGCTGTCGGGCCCTCATACCATGAAAAATTATAAACACATACAGCTAGAGATAGATCTCAAACTGTATATATATCTGGCGCTGAAATACAATATATGGTGATAATTTACCAGATGGTAATCAATAAAAATCGTGACCTAATGGGCTGCTGAGCAAAACAGCTGGTTAGACTGAACAACTAATTGAAGCACAAGAAAAAGGAAAAAATGCTCTGCGCACCAAAAATCACTTAGAATTAATTAATTGATTAATTAAGTGCAGTCTAGCAAGTAGAATGATTGACTCAATGATGCTTGACCTTTTTTAAATAAAAAATATTTTATCAAACAATAAATGACACAAAACAAAATACATAGAACAAACAATACACATATATATATATATGGCAGTTTTAAAACCAGAGGTTTTCACCTCTTGTATATATAAACAGAAACACTGTATTAGGCTTTATAAACGTGCTGTTTAAACAGCATACAATGTATCTAAAATGCAGATCAGATATCTTAAGTAAAAGAAGCTCTCTACAGAGAACAACAATTGATTCTGACACTGGCGTCCCAGTGTGGAATCATATATAATGTCCACAGATGGCTCCACAATATGAAATTATTAAAAGCAAAGCAAACGGTAATAATTACCCCCGTGCTGATACCTGAGATGTAATGCAGAGTCCTGTATGCGGGTTCACTACGGGTGGCCGGCGGTCGGGCTCCCGGCGACCAGCATCCTGGCGCCGGGAGCCTGACCGCCGGCTTACCGACAGCTTGGCGAGCGCAAATGAGCCCCTTGCGGGCTCGCTGCGCTCGCCACGCTACGGGCATGGTGGCGCGCTACCACGAGGGAAAATAAGTGTCGGTAAGCCGGCGGTCGGGCTCCCGGCGCCGGTATACTGAGCGCCGGGAGCCCGACCGCCGGCAAACAGAAGACCACCCCTGTATGCATTTGCACGAGGAAGATGTAAAGATTTGTGATTGCTGCCACAATATTAATTAAAGGACAGACTTGCTGGAATACTAATTCTCCGTTGTGAAAAGCCGTCAGTTGACCATCAGATGATGAGATATAGGGAGTTTCCCAGCGAGGGACGTGATCCGTATAGCTAGCAGTAGCAGCATGAAACGGCAGCTGATGGCTGGCGCCGCAATGGTCTCACAGCGGAGATCCGTCTGTGTCCAGCTGATCATTGCAGGACTCTGATGCAGGGACGCCGTTAGCAAATGAACTCCCTTTAACCTCACTGCGGAGGTAGGATCTTGTAGGTCACTTGGCTTAGATGTAAACAAAACCGGAGTATCGGAGCCGAGATAATGGGAGCCCGTCTGTGGAGTAACAGATATCCACTGCACTGAACTTGTAAAAAGGGGCGTCAACGCGTTTCGTCTCCTAGCAACGGAGACTTCCTCAAGACGAATACCTTGCTGCTGAGAGCTACAGCATTTATACCTAACTGATTGTATAAATTAAATCTGGTGTGTCAATTAGTAATCAGAAACGCAATAGGCATAATCCTGATTAAACAAATATCTAAAACAGTCACAATTACAATAAAGTAAACATAAAGGTCAACGGAACATTGAGTCAATAGTGCCATATCATCAATTGAGTGAATGCAGGGCAGTAAAGAATCATAAAAAATCTATCTTTATGTATATAAACTTAATCAAGTCTAAATTAACCCAACCATTCTAAAACATGAGGGGGGAAGATAGTCATGCTTTAACCCTCTCTGTACTTTAGCAGAAAACATTTTTTGGAATTAATGTGAATCTATTATATTACGTAAAGTCTCCAAATTTCTCTAGCAACTAATATAGGTGTTAGTACAATTACTACCAGCTACCATCTAAATGAAAACTATCTGTTTATTTACTGATTAATTTAATAGATGAGATCTCAATTCCACTATCTTACAGCCCTATATAAGTGAACAATACAAAAAGTTTAAGGTGGTGCCAATGACACAAATTGTTGGCATAAAATTGTAAGATTCCACTAGATTAATTTATGGGCGTGTATTCAGACAGATATCTATCTTAAACAATTATACCTATACGCATAAATAAGAATTACATGCATATACGTATAAATGTATGATCAGTAATAATTTTTTATTTTTAGGATGAGGCGATGACATTAAATCTGTATAATCATGATTGAATTTATTAGGTCACTATGATATTAACATGAGTTCTAGGTAAAGTGGGACATATCTTATTACAAACCCTTATCAATATAAATGGATATTAATAACTATACCAATGGGAAGGAACTTTAAGTACAACATGAAAAATCAAAAATAAATCAAAAGTAAAAATAAAAATAAAAAACTAGTAAGGAGCAGACAGGCCCAATTAAGGGCTAACATATGTCTTCATAGGACTTAGATATATAAGACATGAAAATGAACCTCAATAAACCTATAAAGTTATAGATACCCCAAAAGAGGAAGAAAAGGACCACTAAAGATTAGACTTTTAAGTGCCATAGAAAGTCATTGACAGAGGGCAGAACACACAAACATATACATAGTTCTATATTTATCTAAGTACAAGTATCTGTAAATATGAACATCCTAAATTAATCCAAACAGGTGTAATCTAGGGCTTCATTTAGGCCTTTAGGATACAACGTATCTAACTTGAATATCCATGCAGATTCTCCTAAGCATAGTTTACGAAATCTATCTCCCCCTCTTTTAGTGCTGGAAAATTGTTCCAAACCCATTAGTGTCAAAGAAGTTGGATCGCCATTGTGTACTCTTGAAAAATGGCGTGATACACTTTGGGTTTGTAATTTTTTGATGATATTTAATCTATGTTCTCTAAACCTTGATTTAAGAGATCGGGTAGTTCTCCCTATATATTGAAGAGAACATGAACATTGCAATACATATACACAGTATTCAGAATCACAATTAATGAACTGTTTGATTTGAAAGGAGTTCCCATTAACAGTAGATACAATGGATGACATTTTATTTCTCATATGTTTACAAGTAAGACAGATTTGTTTGTTACAACGAAAATTACCCAAAGGTTTAGTTGGTAACCAAGATGGATTTTTAACCGGAATAACTGGTTTGAGGAAGCTAGGTGCTAACATTTCTTTCAGGTTGGTGTTTCTTCTAAATATAACTGAAGGCTTATCAGCTAAACATTTATTTAAAACTGGATCTTGTTTAATTATTTGATAATTTGTTTGAACTATTTTTTTTATAGCATTAGATTGTTTATTAAACTTAGAAATGAATTTAATTGACTCCCTTGTGGGGACCTCATCTTCTATATGATTAGCCTGCCTTTTCTTTAGCTTATTTATTTTTGGTGATGAATTCTTATTCCCTAAAAGGGAATTTGCATATATCCTAGACTCTTCTAACATATACAATGGGTAACCTCTTTCCTGAAACTGTTTTAATAAAGTTTCAACTTGTAAGAGGAAGGCTGTATCCAATGAGCAATTACGTCTTAATCTAATGATTTGATTTTTTGGAATATTTTTGACCCATGGTCTATAATGACCACTTGTAAAATGTAAGTAATTTCCTGATCCTACTGGTTTATTGTAGTTAGTTGAAATTATTTTATTATTGGCTATAGAAAAGGTGACATCAAGGAAGTTAATTGATGCTAAATCAAAATTATGAGTGAATTTAAGGTTAAAGGAATTATTATTCAAAAAATTAACAAAATCAAGTGCTTTTTGATAACCCCCATTCCAAATAATAAATAAATCGTCAATGTAACGGCCATAGAGGACCAGGTTCTCTCTATACGGGCCGCTCCAGATGTAATCTTCCTCGAAGCGGCCCATATAGAGGTTGGCAAAACTTGGTGCAAACCTGGTCCCCATGGCCGTCCCAAGACGCTGTAAATAATAGTGATCTTCAAATAAAAAATAATTATGTGTAAGGATAAACAATATAGCTTGTAAAACAAAATCACGTCGTCCTTGGGTGATGTTAGAATCTCTATCCAAATAATATTTGACTGAATCAATTCCCTTATCATGAGGTATATTGGTGTAAAGAGATTGGACATCCAGGGTGAGGAAACCCCACCCATTAGTCCAATCCCTACCCACAGTTTGTTGTAAAATACTTTGGGTATCTTTAACATAAGATCTCAAGGAAACGACGTGACTCTGTAAATGATAATCAACGAAATGTGATAAATTAGAAGTGAGTGATTCAACTCCCGAAATAATAGGTCTCCCAGGTGGATGTGATAAATCTTTATGTATTTTTGGTAAGTGATAAAAAATTGGAGTGACAGGGTGTGAGGGTAACAAAAAATAATATTCGTCCTCTGATATCACGTTTTCATTTTTGGCCTCTAACAAAATATCCTTGAATGCTGATGTAAAGGGGGTAGTGGGGTTAGACTGCAAGACCTGGTAGTAGTTCGTATCCTTAAGCTGTCTATGTGCTTCTTCTACATAGTCAGCTCGGTTCTGCAGAACTATCGCCCCCCCTTTATCCGCCTGTTTTATAACCAGGGACGGATCTTTCTGGAAAATTTTAATTGCATTCCTTTCCGCTTTAGTAAGGTTCTGTGTATGATACACAGTGGACTTTCTTTTATTTCTCTCTGTCTTTTGGCATAAGGTTTTGAAATCCTGAAGTGTTTTATTGTAAAAAACAGTTACTGCAGCACTCTTTTGTTCTAATGGAAAGAAATTTGATTTCTTTTTAAATTTTGGGCGTGTACATTCTGAGTTGTTTATGGAACTATCGAAGACTTTTACCTCTGTATTATTACTTTCCTGAAACAATTCCTCTAGGGTAAGCAAACCCTCTTTGTCTGTATTATCTAAGATGATAGGGAGAGTATCCTCATTAGGATGATGTCTATCTAGGCATTTGATAGCAAAGTACCGCTTCCTACACAATTCACGGGTAAATTTATTTAAATCTACAAATAACTCAAAGATATTGGGTTCTTTGTTAGGAACAAAATTTAGACCTTTCTTTAAAAGACGTGTTTGATCATTGGTTAGAACATGAGATGTAAGATTAACAATCCCCTTGGTGTCTATCTGTATCTCGCTTTTCTGAGGCCTCTTTCTTCCACCTCTACATCCTCGTATTCTCTGTTTCTTTTTGGGGTATGAATCAACTGAGGTTTGTGAGGATTGGGGTGGTGGTATGGGTTTAGTCTGGAAAAATCCCCTGAGTAGTTGGGACGTTCATCCTCAACTCTATAACTGTTCTGAAACTGTTCCCGATCTTTATTCATATTTCTATATTTAAAGGACGGACTATTCACCCTAGTTTGCCTAGGTGAGTGATAGAATGTTCGTACTTTAGTTTGTAAATTACTCCGGGGGGATCTATAACTATGATTACTAGTGAATGAATCGGTGTATCTTGTACTGTTGTTTGGAACCTTCTGTTTATTGTAAGACCGGATCTTATTTGATCTGTAGTCTTCTTGATCTCTAGACCACTTCTTTTTCTTATTGTATATAAGATCCTTCTCGAATCTTTCTACTCTTGAGTTGACCTGTTCATCTCTTTCCTTGAAAGAGGGTTGTACCCTAAATCTTAGGAGATCGTCCTTGACCTCATACCACCCTCATGGAGTCTGTTTCTGATCATTTGAGTAGACACATGCACATTTGTGGCTTGCTGGAGGTCGTTTTGCAGGGCTCTGGCAGTGCTCCTCCTGTTCCGCCTTGCACAAAGGTGAAGGTAGTGGTCCTGCTGCTGGGTTGTTGCCCTCCTACGGCCTCCTCCACGTCTCCTGATGTACTGGATTGTCTCCTGGTAGCACCTCCATGCTCTGGACACTACGCTGACAGACACAGCAAACCTTCTTGCCACAGCTCACATTGATGTGCCATCCTGGATGAGTTGCACTACATGAGCCACTTGTGTGGGTTGTAGACTCCGTCTCATGCTACCACTAGAGTGAAAGCACCGCCAGCTTTCAAAAGTGACCAAAACATCAGCCAGAAAGCATAGGAGCTGAGAAGTGGTCTGTGGTCACCACCTGCAGAACAACTCCTTTATTGGGGGTGTCTTGCTAGTTGCCTATAATTTCCACCTGTTGTCTATTCCATTTGCACAACAGCATGTGAAATTGATTGTCAATCAGTGTTGCTTCCTAAGTGGACAGTTTGATTTCACAGAAGTGTGATTGACTTGGAGTTACATTGTGTTGTTTAAGTGTTCCCTTTATTTTTTTTGAGCAGTGTATGTGGATAATTCTTTATATTGAGTTATTTACTGTAGTGCAGAATGCAAACCCACTTTATTTTCATAAAACTTTGACAATCCTTTGCAGATACACTGGGCAAGATTCAATTCGATGTCAGTTGAATAGCACCAGGAATTATCTCCTAAGGCTATTCAATACAGTGCAGTGGTAAATAGTAGAATGCCTGTTCTCCCTAGCACCAGGAATTATCTCCTAAGGCTATTCAATACAGTGCAGTGGTAAGTAGGAGAATGCCTGTTTTCCCTAGCACCAGGAATTAGCTCCTACGGCTATTCAATACAGTGCAGTGGTAAGTAGGAGAATGCCTGTTCTCCCTAGCACCAGGAATTAGCTCCTAAGGCTATTCAATACAGTGCAGTGCTAAGTAGGAGACTGCCTGTTCTCCGGGACTAATCAGGGTGTTTTGTCTGGGAGAAGGACATTCTCGATGCTCTTTCTGCCATGCTAAGGGCAGAAATCAGCACCGTGCCGGCACTTTTATCAGACTTTTGTCAGATTTCTGCTCACACCCCTCCGGGGGTGTGAGAAGAAATCCCCGTCATTGGGTGTCACAGGGCGGTTTATTGAATAGCACCAGGAGCTAATTCCCGGTGCTATTCAGCTGTCATCAAATTGAACTGTGCCCATTGTGTAAAATAATGATTTTGATCAGAAGAATATAACTTTTAAACTGGAGCTCTGTTGCCATGGGTTACTTTGTGTATCCAAAGCTAATCAATGCATTAAACAACTGTCAGTTCCCAGCAGCAAGTTCTACAAAGTTCCCCAGCACATAATTGTTTCGGGGTATGTCTACTCAGTCTCTGCCTTCACCAGACAAGTCATCTTTAATGGATACAAATGATATGACATTTTTTATTAAATAATATTACTTTACTTTTGTGTCATATATTTCACTACTCCAGTAAAATC
Organism: Pseudophryne corroboree; assembly: GCF_028390025.1. Classification (NCBI taxonomy): domain Eukaryota; kingdom Metazoa; phylum Chordata; class Amphibia; order Anura; family Myobatrachidae; genus Pseudophryne; species Pseudophryne corroboree. Next base: position 629,064,648 of record NC_086448.1, read on the forward strand.
ACTTAGCAGTTTCTTATTTGATGTTTGATGCTATACTGAGGAGAAATATTTCTAACTTCTGGAACCTGTGGGAAACCCACTGTGGTACAGAAGTAAATAAACTAGACCTGTTTGATAATGTTACTGATACAGTGCAGGGTGTTAGGTTCCTGGTGCTCAGAACAAGGGAGATGTTGCGTAGTGAGTCCAGAGCACCAGAACGTGACGCTGAAATAAGGTGTGGTGTGGAAATAGCCCCTAGCACCCTACCTCCATTGTTTCACCCGTGTGGTCAGTTCACGCCTGAGTGACTATGGTTTATTGGGCCCACGGCAGCCGCGTTTGAAGGGCGGATTAGGTCTGCCCAACTCCGATGCCCCCAGGTCTTAGAGTGAGACAAGGCATGAACCGAGACAGGATAATAACAAGGGGACCTCTAACTAAAGCAAACAGAAGGCTAGGGGCTACTAACAACCCTAAAACTAAATATATGTGCGGCACGCCGCCAAAGGAAAAGAACAACAAAGGAAATGCTGTCCACACGCCGACACAATACTGTTGTGTACCGGCGGTGACAGCATAAGCAGAACCCTCTGCAAAACACCAGTAACAAATGTAACCAAAGAATACTGCGGCCTAGGCCAACGGACGCGGCAAAGCCGCTACTCACGGAACTGGTACAAATACTGGCAAACGGACAGGAACCCACAATGTAGCCGACACAGACTCTCAGAACCGGAGGACAGGCAGAATCCCAAACGACAGACCGGTGGACACCAAGAAGCCAGATACTCGACCAGGCACAGACAAAGCCACAGGACTTCTGGACAGGAACGCTTCACGGCAGGACACGGGATCAGACACTGGAACCGACACTGGAACCGACACTGGAAGCAGCTAGACAGACACTGCTAGACAGGAGCTCAGGAACTGGCAGGGACTAGCTAAGAACTCAAGAACTCTGGAACTACCACCAGCGTCTGTGCATTGCACTGAGCCAGAATATAACAGAGAGTCCTAATTAATTATGTCATGCAGCTGCCCTGCTGCACAACTGAGAGGTGCAATTAACAGAGAGGTGAGGCTGAACACATCGGAACAAGCTGCAATTACACAGACTCACCACCGGCAGCAAACAAGAGTCTTCATAAACCAGAGCAAAGGGAAATCCTGGCCTGCAAGAGAACTATAAACATAAAATACGGAAAACAGGAATGAACCACTACCTGTGGTTCATAACAGTACCCTCTTCTTAAGGGTGAGCTCCGAACACCCCATGACACCCACGGGGAACATAAACAGAAGTATAACATAAAATACATAACCAAAATGCAAAACAGGAATGAGCCACAGCTGTGGCTCATAACACAGGGCAGTAACAACGTGTGTGCCTGAGGCATCTCATACACAGTGCATAATCGTGGGGGTGCGGGGCTGCATTAAGGCTGGTGGGGTCCCAGGAACAATGAAATTGTGGGGGGTTCCACTACTATACCCTTGAGTCCGACCGGATCAGTAGCTTGGGCAGTGCCGGAGCAGCAGACATGGGCTGCCCTGGGTTGACTCACAGGATTTCACTTTACTATCCCGCAAGACTGACTCTAGATGGAGGAGCTCCCTGGCGGCCGCTGTTAATGAACAGCTGAGCTGCTGGATGGAGACTGCTCCAGATCAAATAGCAGTGTGTGGGGCCCCCGGTATGACAGCCCCTGTCGCCCCTCCTTTAATCCAGCCCTGGGGGGGAAGGAGAGATAAAAAATTGGTGATGTATCGAGGGTGTCCTATTACATTGCAACTCACAGGAAGAGAAAGGGGGAAACAAGGTGGGGGAGAGGTGAGGGGGGGGGGGGGACTAAACTAAGCTAAAAAAGCACAAGGATCAGAAAGGATAGAGGTGAAGAAGAGATAGGGAGAAATGGGGGGGGAGGAGTCAGATGTGAGTATGAGGAGTTAGGAAGGAGAGGGGGGATGGCATGACTGTGGAAATGTATATGTGTATTGGACAGGTGTGTAAAGGATCTTCCCCCACCTCCAGGTTTCCTCTTCCTCTGAGCTGCACTGTATGACATTGCGTGCTGCAACAGGTTCAGCAGGAACCCAGAAGTTGACAGGATGCGGGGCACATGAAGTGTAAATGGTAACTGCGTGGCACTTTGTGATGAGCTGCAGACCTCATTCTCCTGCTAGTGGTTCTCTCTGCTGACAAGCAGTCCTGACAACCTTCCTGCATCTCACAGATGTGTTGCTGTTCTATCCCCAGCCTTTCACACCACATTCTCCCGAGTCCCTTCACTAATACCTGTCCCTAGCCACTCACATCCACACCTCCTTCTCCCGTGTTCCCTCACTAATACCCAGTGGTGCAAGTAGAAATGTTTTCTTAGTGTTACTGATAGTAAAAATGGGCGTGGCCACGTGTCGTGAGGGGGCATGGTCACACAAAACTAGGGGAGTGGCTACATGACAATAGGGGCATGACCACATTATGCCACACGCCGTAATGCCCATTACACATTATGCCACACACCGTAATGCTTATTACACATTATGCCACACACCGTAATGCCCATTACACATTATGCCACACACCATAATGCTCATTACACATTATGTCACACACCGTAATGCCCATTAAGTTCATAGGATCCTTGACTGTCGTAAAAGATATGGTCGTCTCCAATATCTTATTGATTGGAAGGGATATGGACCAGAGGAAAGGTCCTGGGTTTCTGAAGAGGACGTCCATGCTCCAACATTAGTCCAGGCCTTTCATACCAAGAACCCGATGAAAGCACAAGGGTGTTCGGAGCCCACCCTAAAAAGTGGGGGTACTTTCAGGCTCTGGAGCCTTACCTCCGGCAGGTGCTCCCGGGGTTTGCCGTCCCGCTGTTTGGCGTGACTACAACCCCCGGGAGCTGCTGGCGACGGGTCCTCCTGGACGGATTTGCAGCTGCCGAGGGTCGGGGGTCTGGAGAGCCAGGCGCTGCAGCGGGGATCGCTGCGGTAAGGTCCTCTAGTGGTGACACAGTACAGTGTGTCAGAGACAGAAGCTGGCTAAAGCTGTGTGCTAACAGCTGAGTATGTCTTCTATGCTGGGGGCAGCCATGTTGGAGACCAGAGCATTACCAATTAAGTTCCCATTCTGTGTCCAGCCAATCCTGCGTGTTCTCCCCTTACAAAAGGGGACTGGCTCAGAGGGAGAGTGCCAGTGCTTCAAGTTACCTCCTTGTGAAAAGTTCTCCAGCTCTGTGCTCCCAGGTTACTTCTGGTGCCCTGGTCCTGGTTGCTCTTATCTATCGGTTACCTAAACGCTGATGCAGTCCTGCGGTCTAAGTCCGTCGCCACTCGTGGAAGTGCTCACGAGGTCCCAGGTCGTAGAGAAGCTCCAGGTGCTAACGGCGGTTCTAGCAGACGTCTTCATTTCTTCAAAGTCCAAGTTCTTCAGCCTCATCTTTCAATCACAAATCACAAGTCTTCATTTCTTCAAAGTCCAAGTTCTTCAGCCTCATCTTTCAATCACAAATCACAAGTCTTCATTTCTTCAAAGTCCAAGTTCTTCAGCCTCGTCTTTCAATCACAAATCACAAGTCTTCATTTCTTCAAAGTCCAAGTTCTTCAGCCTCGTCTTTCAATCACAAATCACAAGTCTTCATTTCTTCAAAGTCCAAGTTCTTCAGCCTTGTCTTTCAATCACAAATCACAAGTCTTCATTTCTTCTAAGTCCAAGTTCTTCAGCCTCGTCTGTTATTCACAGTCTACAGTTCCTCTTTACCGGAGTTCTTCAGCTTCACTCTTCAAGTCATTTAACCATAGACTCTAATTCTTCCAGTTTTGTCAATTTCTTCAATATTCGTGTACAGCCTGTTATTCATTAAAATTAGTTATCTTCATACGGAGTCCTCCTTTTCTTTATGCCCTCCAGCCAACGTTAACACTTAGTTTGGCCTCCACCCCATGAGGAGGAATTACATTCAGCCACCTCGTTTACTCTCCTCACAGGTAGCTGTCCCTTCAGCCAAAACTCGGTTGTCGGAAACCCCAACTTACACCAAGCATGACAGCTACAACAAAGCACTGGCCAAGAGTGAAATAATCCCAGCCTACTTATAGGCAGCACAAGCACAGGATTGGCTGACACTTACCCACAGGTTCTCACAGGTGCTGCATTTGGTCTCCAACATGGCCACCTCCTGAACTGCAGACACACAGAGATGCCTTTGGCCAATCATTCCCACACTCCTGACTCCCAGAACCTGCATCACCTCTGCCGCCAACCACGCAGCGTCTCCACATGGCCTCACAGCACCGCGAGCAACTGCGCCGGCAACGGACGGACCCCAGAACCCGCAGTGGTGAATGATCGGTTCGTGACAGCAGTGTGCTCTGGGGGTGATTCAGACCTGATCGCTGGGCTGCAAATTTTTCTGTCCTGCGTACAGATAGTCGCCATGCAAGTGTGCGATCCTATGTGTACGCCGAGCTGCTAAAATCCACTTTGTGCAGTCTCTGCGCACCCCAGTACTTACTCCTTCAGTGCGATCACAGCAGGCTGATCGATGTGTACGCCGAGCTGCTAAAATCCACTTTGTGCAGTCTCTGCGCACCCCAGTACTTACTCCTTCAGTGCGATCACAGCAGGCTGATCGGGGCCGGAGCTGATGTCAGACACCCTCCGAACATTCCCAGTTAACGGTCAGTTGCCACCCACAAATGGCCTCTTCCTGTCAATCACCTTGCGAACGCCCATGCGAATAGAATTTTTGCACCATCCTGATTGACAGGCAAAGGCATTCGTGGGTCGGGAGGGGGCGTTGCGGCAGCATTTTAGGGGCGTTGGGGGAGCGCAGTCTGGACAATGCAAGTGTGTCCGGACCCTTTGCAGGGCGGGCTGCGGCGGCTGCATGACGTCACACACAGCCGTTGCGACCCAAAACATGGTGGCCCTCATAGGCTGTGTAGGCAGAGGGCAACCCTAAACATGCAAGAGCATCGGCGTCTTGTGATGCGCTTGCATGTTTGCGGGGGGGGGGGGGGCAGGACCCGGAATGTGGGGCGGACTTGCCCTGTGCTGGGCGTTCCCCCTCATGTCATATTAAATGGTTGTACGTGTGCGATTTACAACCCATACTGAATTAGGCCCATAATACTGCTGATATCCAGCTATCTTCCACATGAGGAGGCTACTTTGGGTGGCGGGCTAGGCACTCACATTATTAGGCCCCGCCCCGTCATGTCAAAATGCCACAATTTTGGATCCATGGGGAAGGGGCAGTGCTAAAATGTATGAGATTTTGTGCCAATTAGCCCCGCCTCTCTATATAGGTATTCACTAGGAAGTGGGCAGGATGTGGGAGATCTGCCAACTCTTTCAGGGGTCTTGAGGACTAAAGAAATATCTGTAGTCCCCCACATCTTCCGGGAGAATAGGAAAGTATGAATCAGCCTAAGACAGACCAACTCTTGCCTCTTCCCGCCACCTGTAAGTAGGCACCCATATCAAATTTAAAAAATATGCATCTCCCCTATTAACAAAGCATGCATTAAATTAATTTGCTTACGTTAAGCTATGAAAACTGTCATACATCTACCCGGGATTTTGTAATGTCTGAAAGGCACCAACCCTTGGTCCAAGGTCAGCGCCCCTGGATTGACCAGGGTTTTTCACGAGGACATTCGTCCCGGGTAGAAAATCCAGGTTAGGTGTGAATGGTGCGACCTGGGATTTTACTCCCAGGTCGCACTCTGGCTGCCGGGAAGGCGCAGAGCTGCCAGGAAGAGGCCAGGACTGGCCTGTGTGCCGTCTGAGGTGCGCTTCCAGCTTCCCTCGCCCGATGTGTGTGTATGACATCTGCTTATGAGTGTGACATATGTATGAGTGTGATATGTGTATATGAAATGTATGTGTGTATATATGACATGTATGTGTGTGTGTGTATGACTTGTGTGTGTATATGTGTGTGTGAGGCATGAGAGCAGCCTGGCCGTCCTGGCTTGTAGAAGGGCACGCCAGCCTTATGTCTGATAGGGCTGAACTGTAAATCTCCCAGGTCTCAGGTGTAATGTGAAAGAGGGTCTTGAGCAAAACTCTGAATTTTTCAGAGGTGAAAAACCCGGGTCGTATGTCTGAAAGTGGTATAATTGAGTGAACACATGGATTTGCGGCAGTTAAGAAATATCTATTGCTACAGGTCAAAAAATGGAGTTAATAAATTGTATTACAACTAGTACACACCATGTGAGGTTTACAATACTACATTGCTATATGTATATTAATGATAGATTTTATAGCATATTCTATCTCATAGCACTATACAGTAGCTGTAGAGCTACAGTATTTGTTACTTGTCTGCTGTATTGTGCTGTTCCCTGTACCCTGTACTGTCTTGTTTTGTCCTCTTTATGGCACTATGGACCACGTTTGAGCCCTATAAAGTTTAATAATAATAGAGAGAATACACCATTCAGTACAGTCTTTACTGATTTATATGTACCCACGGCAAAACAAGAGCTTTACATTTCACTTGTGCAGTAATCATTATGTTAGAGATTTATGCCCTATCTGTTTATCCTTTCACATTTTTGTGAGTTCTGGTTCCTCTTGTCAGGTGTGGATGGCCGGAGATAAGAAAAACAAATTCCATGGTTGACAAATGTTGTGATCAAAACATTACTGCAGATGACCCCTTTGTCCTGGGTTATGAGCAGAGTTCAAGGGTGAAAATTGCATTCTACACTTCTTGGGAGTAGGGGTCAAACACTCGGCTCACCGGACTTTACATTTTATAGCATGGGATTTACTTTTATTATATTCAAGTTAGACGATTTCCCACAATGCAGTCTCTGCTGTATACTCACAGCTAGAAGACAACAGTTTTACATGCAAAGTAAAATTTCCATACATTTGTGTTTGGTCGTGCAAATTGTAAGTTAGAACTCACCATTATACAAGTAATGATAAACACTAGTACTGGTGAATGTAATTATGTATCCTCTCGGCATGTATGAAAATTTCCTTGTTTTTAATAATGAAGCAAAAACAACTAGAATTATTACTTTATCACTCCAGAGTTCTCCTTCTCTCAAGCTGCCATGTCCCTGTTTTTTTCTCTTGTCCTATTGTGCCTGATCAAAACATAAAGCATACCTCGCAACTTTGTAGATGTGGGATTCGGGACCCCTCTGGGTGCCTAAGCTTCCGAAATGGGGTGTTTCCTGGAGAAAAGGGGTTGTGCTTTGGAAAAGGGGACAGAGCTTTACGGAACCCCGCAATCACATCTGGAGGCATGCCCAGCGCTGGGGGTGTGTCCAGGCTTCACCAGACACTGTGAATAGATGCTGTGCGCATGCATCTATTCTCCTCATATCCTGCTGCTCTGGAACGCAGAGTAGTGCCGTTTCCTGCGGTGGGTGAGCCATGCGATCGCATGGGGTGCCCGCTGCGTCACTTTGTGGCTCCACTGTGCACCACCTTGGCAATGAGCATTCCCCTTGGCAACGGGCATGGATCCCAGAGCATGAAACCCCTGGAAACGAGCATGACACCCAGCACATGAAATCTCTGGAAACGTGCATGATACCCAGCACGTGAAACCCCTGGCAATGAGCGTGACACCCAGCACGTGAAACCCCTGGCAATGAGCGTGACACCCAGTGCATGAAACCCCTGGCAATGTCCATGACACCCAGAGCATGATACTCCTGGCAACATGAAAAGATTTGTTTATGTGGGTGCAAATCATGTTCCCATCACAGTACCCCACTTTTGTTGGGGATCCGGTCTCTAGGTCGACAACCTTAAGTCGACACTGTCTAGGTCGACCCTTATTGGTTGACAGTAAGTAGGTCGACATGGTTTGTAGGTCGACAGGGACTCTAGGTTGACATGTACTAGGTCGACATGACAGAAGGTCGACATGAGTTTTTAAAAAAAATTCAATTTTTTTAACGTTTACGATCCACGTGGACTACAATTGGGAATGGTAACCTGTGAGGGAAGTAAGCCATGCAAGGGGACACGGTGCACTAATTGGGGTTCCCGGTCACTCTACGAAGAAACCGACACCAAAAAAATTTAAAAAACTCATTTCTACCTTTTTTCATGTTGACCTAGTACATGTCGACCTAGAGTTCCTGTCAACCTAGAAACCATGTCGACCTACTTACTGTCAACGAATAGTGGTTGACCTAGACACTGTCGACCTAAGTCTATTCTATCTAACATACCACACCCCTTTTGTCGATAGTAGTTACCCTGGAACCAGAAAAAAATAGTTTTCCATGAAGAACTTAATACCTTCTAGAATAAATTTGATCTTTGGTTCACCAATTTGACTCCACTTTAAGAAAAAGTCAACTGCTTACAACCCTCTTGAGTGTTCAATAATGGTATACAAGCTAGAGACATCAACTGTTACCAAAATGAAATTTTCTTTCCATTCTAATTCTTGGTTTTATTCAAGATGTCTGTTGTATCTTTAATATAGGAATCCAATTTAAGTACTTCAGCTTGTAAGTGGTGGTCCAAGAAATGGGAAAGATTAGCTGTAATAGAGTCAGTCACCGCCACAATGGGGGCAACCAGGAGGGTTATTTGCATCCTTGTGTATTTTTGGCAGGATATAAAAAACCGGAATAGAAGGTGATGGATGGATCATATACTTATTTTCGTTTTCTGAGATTGCACGCTTAAGCTTGTGTTTGGATAACATTTCCACAAGACTCTTTTCAAATTTCTCACTGGTATTGTTCCTCAAGATCCCAAAGGTATCTTTATCGTTCAGCTGTCTCATAATTTCACTTTCATATTTGCTTGTGTCCATTACCACAATCCCCCACCCGCTACCCCCTTTGTCTGCCGGTTTGATAGTAATTTCTTGATTGTCTCCTAGATCTTTCACCGCTTCCTTTCTTTAAAGATCGAATTTCCCCTCTGGTTCTTCTGTATTTCTATCTTTTTCAAGTCTGCACTCACTGCCTTCTGAATACTGTCTACGAAATAGCTTCTGTTGAATGTCGGATTGAAAGTTGATTTAGGTCTAAAAATTTGATTACTACACGCTTCTCTTTTTTGACTCAGGAAGTATTTTTTCAATGAAACCTTCCTCATGAACTTTTGAAGTTCCAAGTAAGTTTCAGACTTATTAAGTTTGTTACAAATTTCAATCCTTTCTTAAGGAGTATGTATCTTTGCCTTAGGTAGCCGTATGACCATTGGTGCACACTAATTGCAATTCCATCTTTTGGTCTAGACATTTGTGGGTAGGTGTCCACCTTTAAACCCCCCCCCCCTTCTCTTTTTTCTCAACTACATCCGAATGATTAAGGCAACACATTTTCTCACCTTTCACCTTAGAGAACTGCCCCTGATGAAGTCGCAACAATGAAACACGTAGGGTTTGTCAGCTATGAGTTAGTAATCCAGATTGTGAAGATTCTCCCTTTTTGAGCTCACACATTGTGAAGGTGAGGGAGGATCTAATTTGCCATCAACACGTTCTGGATACCTCTCACTGATATATCTTTTATTCTTGTACAACATTTTTTAATGTGTATGTTACAAACTGTGTCAATAAACCAATAATTGGTACTAATTGGCCCATGTGGCCTTCTGTTTGGGTGATTTTCTGGTGAGGGGATATCTGTTCTAGGATCCCGTGAGAATAACCTTTTCAAAGATTCCTGCAATCTACAGACTGCACCAATTGGGTCCATTATCTTGGAAGATTTAAAGACTATGGGGTATATTCAATAAAAGACGGGTCCATTTCGACATGCAGTTGTCGGAATGGACCCGACAACCCCTATTCAAAAGAGCGGCCAAATCCGACTGTCGTGCATTCCGACAAGTTGGGTTTCCCGGGCTTCCCGACTTGTCGGAAAAATAGGCCCGTAATGAATAGGTCGGAAAATATGGCGCACTTGGGAATTTTTGTTTTATATATATATATATATATATATATATATATACATACACAGTGGGGTTCAGAACACAAGGTTCAAAACGGACACGGCACTGCAGGGCTTGTAATTAATAAATTGCTTTAATGTTCATCCAAGTTACTGCTGCATACATACATATCTGTGATGACAATGTCCCAAGATACAAGTCATGCAGCTAACCAAAACAAGCTCACGCCTGTGGAACAATGCGGCATTTCGGGCCACTGCGGGTCCCTTCGTCAGGTTCAGCGTGTGCTGCAAAAAACGTGAATAACATACAGTACATATATCACTTACCTATATAGCATCCCCATGCTGGCGTGGTCGACCCCGGAGTAGCGGCAAGCTTCCGGTCAAGACAAGACGCTCGACCGATGACGTGCCTCGGGAGCGACGGTTACCATAGCAACCCGATATGCGGAGGCCAACACGCTGTCCCCGGCCGCTCTGCCTAGCAGGGGATGCTATATGACACAAAGGAAACAAACTACATCATAGAACATGTGGAAATACAAACAAATACAAAAATACAAAAAAGACATACATTTAAAACAGCATGTGGTCAAAATGTCACAATGCAGTTGATCCACATGCTGTATCAAAAACATGGAGTATCTGTAAATAATAAATCCAATTATTAACAAATGGTACACTCACTATTAAACATCCCAATAGGAGGGAAATAGTTATAATAATTTCTAATGGAGGAAAAGATGCACATTATAAGATACTGTGTAGCCCCATCAATATGATTATATCTATTGTACATATGTCCCACTGCTGAATTACTGTTGTAGGTAATTCCAATTTATTTTCTCATTCAAACCGGCCGGTTGAATGGTATTTAATTTTACAAGCCATCAGGCTTCCAATTTGTGTAAAGCCAGGACTCTATCGCCCCCTCTACGTAAAGGAGGAACGTGATCAATTATCTGATATCGGAGATCTGACAGGGTATGTGCTTTAGACCAACAATGTCTTGATACTGGTTGTTCATTGGCATTGCCCGCCAATGCCTGACTAATATTAGAACGATGAAGAGCCATACGTTCTCGTAAAGTGCGTGTGGTTAATCCAACATATAACAGTCGACATGGACATATAATATAATAAATTATAAATTTAGTGGTACAGTTAAGGACGTGGCAGATATTATATTTCTTTTTAGTCTCTGGATGTTCAAAAGAAGACCCAGTGATTAAGGACGAGCAAGTGATGCATGAAGGGCACCTATAGCACCCGTCTTTTTTAATGGAACCAAAAATTCCAGGTTTGGGAGTATAATCTGTGACATCCGACTTAACTAAGTAGTCGCGTAAATTACGACCCCTTTTATAACTCGTCATGATCTTAGTATGTTGAAAACATGGCAAAGATTTATCTGTCTTTACGATTGGCCAAAGAGCTTTGCTGGCACGGGGTATAACGGGACTGGCGGTAGAAAATTTAGTGGACCAAATAAATGTATCCTGTTCTTTTCTTTGATCAGAAGCCCTTTGCAACATGGTTAATCGATCCTGTTGCATAACCTTATTCTTGGCTGCTTCAAGGTCCTTCCATTTATAAACCCTATTGACAAACTTGTCAATGACTATCTGTAATGCGTCTTCTAACTGAGAGGGATCGCTAGTTATACGGGCCACCCGTAACATTTGGGAATAGGGGAGTCCCCTCTTCAATGGTATTGGGTGGTGACTGCTCGCATGAAGCAATGAATTGCGGTCTGTTTTTTTATATAAAAAACTGAAGATGTTAGTTTCCCTTCTTTAAGATGGACTGTCACATCTAAATAATCAATATAATCAGATTTACAAACAAAGAAAAGAACAGGATACATTTATTTGGTCCACTAAATTTTCTACCGCCAGTCCCGTTATACCCCGTGCCAGCAAAGCTCTTTGGCCAATCATAAAGACAGATAAATCTTTGCCATGTTTTTAATATACTAAGATCATGACGAGTTATAAAATGGGTCGTAATTTACGCGACTACTTAGTTAAGTCGGATGTCACAGATTATACTCCCAAACCTGGAATTTTTGGTTCCATTAAAAAAGCCGGGTGCTATAGGTGCCCTTCATGCATCACTTGCTCATCCTTAATCACTGGGTCTTCTTTTGAACATCCAGAGACTAAAAAGAAATATAATATCTGCCACGTCCTTAACTGTACCACTAAATTTATCATTTATTATATTATATGTCCATGTCGACTGTTATATGTCGGATTAACCACACGCACTTTACGAGAACGTATGGCTCTTCATCGTTCTAATATTAGTCAGGCATTGGTGGGCAATGCCAATGAACAACCAGTATCAAGACATTGTTGGTCTAAAGCACATACCCTGTCAGATCTCCGATATCAGATAATTGATCACATTCCTCCTTTACGTAGAGGGGGCGATAGAGTCCTGGCTTTACACATATTGGAAGCCCGATGGATTGTAAAATTAAATACCATTCAACCGGCCGGTTTGAATGAGAAAATAAATTGGAATTACCTACAACAGTAATTCAGCAGTGGGACATATGTACAATAGATATAATCATATTGATGGGGCTACACAGTATCTTATAATTTGCATCTTTTCCTCCATTAGAAATTATTATAACTATTTCCCTCCTATTGGGATGTTTAATAGTGAGTGTACCATCTGTCAATAATTGGATTTATTATTTACAGATACTCCATGTTTTTGATACAGCATGTGGATCAACTGCATTGTGACATTTTGACCACATGTTGTTTTAAATGTATGTCTTTTTTGTATTTTTGTATTTGTTTGTATTTCCACATGTTCTATGATGTAGTTTGTTTCCTTTGTGTCATATAGCATCCCCTGCTAGGCAGAGCGGCCGGGGACAGCGTGTTGGCCTCCGCATACCGGGTTGCTATGGTAACCGTCGCTCCCGAGGCACGTCATCAGTCGAGCGTCTTGTCTTGACCGGAAGCTTGCCGCTACTCTGGGGTCGACCACGCCAGCATGGGGATGCTATATAGGTAAGTGATATATGTACTGTATGTTATTCACGTTTTTTGCAGCACACGCTGAACCTGACGAAGGGACCCGCAGTGGCCCGAAATGCCGCATTGTTCCACAGGCGTGAGCTTGTTTTGGTTAGCTGCATGACTTGTATCTTGGGACATTGTCATCACAGATATGTATGTATGCAGCAGTAACTTGGATGAACATTAAAGCAATTTATTAATTACAAGCCCTGCAGTGCCGTGTCCGTTTTGAACCTTGTGTTCTGAACCCCACTGTGTCTGAATCTATGAGACAAGGGCACGCAGGCAATTGATTTAATACAGAGAGTGCCGGATTGTACAGAGACTATATATATATATATATATATATATATATATATATATATATATATCACTGTGAAAACAGAACAAAGCTGTGCAGTGGAAGCACAAACACATGGGTACATTTACCAAGGTGGGAGTTTTTAGAAATGGTGATGTTGCCCATGGCAGCCAATCAGATTCTACTTAACATTTATCTAGCTGCTTCTAGAAGATAATAGGTAGAATCTGATTGTTTGCTGTGGACAACATCATCAGTTCTAAAAAAAAACTCCCACCTTAGTAAATTTACTCCACTGACTCTGGATTTGTGTGCTATGGTTTACTTTGTCAGAATGACCACAGACCAGTATCTGTCATACAGTTAGTGTTCATACAAGGCACTGTCAAAGGTCCCAACTCCTCACAGAAGCTCCCAAATGGCCATATCACTAACGAAAAGAGATCTACTTCCTAGTCACCAGCCTACTTTTAAGGTGTCAGTCATAAAGATAAATTCCCCCAGACACTCTTTTTATACCTTAGACTCCCCCGACTCCCAGACAGACAAATCACACTCCCATTTTGCCTTTTAAGGGAGTTCTTCACGGCTGCTCTGTTTGATTAGTCACATGCCTTCAGCTGACCAAGCTTCAGGGCAGAAATGCAGTGAAGTCAATCAAGCAGGTAAGACACACATTCTCTATACTCCAAATGCATGACTTCCCTGGGCTTAACCACTTGCCTGGCATGGTCGCATCAGATGCGACCATGCCTGCAAGTGCTTTATGTGACCTGGTCGCACAGAATGCAACCAGTCAGATAGATGGTGTTAGCAGCGGCAGGGAAGGGAAACTTCCTTCGCTGCTGCAGTCAGAGGGAACGGAAGGTCCCTCTGCCTCCCCGCACTCTCCCCTACTGATTGCCGTACTGCTGATCACTGCTGATCGGTCAGCACGGCAGGACCCTCCTTTCCAGCGGCTGCAGACAATAGCAGCCACGGGCAGTGTAAATTAACCCCCCCAAACCCCACTGAGTACCTGGAGGCTATCCCGGCTTTCAAAATTAAAGCCACGATGGTCGCGAGGTTTCCAATGTTCTGATGGTCACAATGTTCCCCATCAATGTCTCGATGTTTGGAGAGAAAAATAAAAATCATTTAAAAATATAAAAAATTATTTTCTTTTTTTTTACTAAAATCATTTTGGATAGGGTTAAATACATGTTCTTAATTCACTCATAAAAAAAACCCTGACAATTTCGGAGCATTTTTTTTTGGAAAAAAATGTCAGTTAAGTGGTTAACAGTTTAACACAGATGGTTCCTTTGTAGTACGCTGCCCTTATTGCCACATATCCCTCCCCCTAGCATTGACAAGTCAGATGACGCAGACCTTGCACAAATTTCTGGGACAAGGCTCCTGCATTTTTGTGTAAGATCCCAGATCTATGCTCTACTTTAAACACAAAAGGTTGTACAGCCAAGAACCAACTAGTAACCTTGGCATTCACCTCCTGGTTTCTCTGCATCCATTGAAAAGGTGCATGGTCCATTATTAAGGAGAATTCTCTCCCCAGCAAATAGTACTGAAGTGGCCACTTTATGGCGGGTGTGAATCATTAGATCGACAGTGTCTAGGTCGACAATGTTTAGGTGACCACTACAGGTCGACAGTCACTAGGTCGACAGGGTTTGAATGTCGACAGTGTTTCTAGGTCGACATGTTCTAGGTCGACAGGTCAATAGGTCGACAGGAGTTTTTCATTATTTTTTTTGGTGTATTTTTTTCGTACAGTGACCGGGAAGCCCAATTAGTGCACCGTGTCCCCTCGCATGGCTCGCTTCACTCGCCATGCTTCGGGCAAGGTTACTATTCCCAATCATAGTCCGCGTGGATTGTTAAGTATGAAAAAGTTCAAGAATATATTTTTTTAAAAAACTCATGTCGACCTTTTGACCTGTCGACCTAGAACATGTTGACATAGAACCCCTGTCGACCTTGAAACATGTCGACCTATAGTGGTCGACCTAAACATTGTCGACCTAGACACTGTTGATTTTCAGACCGGATCCCCTTTATGACCATGTACTCTACTGTAGTGTATTTTTGTCAAGTAGGATAATGGGTGTCCTACCCCTCGCTTTCCTGGGACAGGACTGCATCTAAGCTGACATCAGAGATGTCTGCCTGGAGGAAGAATCTGCAGGCAAAATTGGGTGCCTGGAGTACCGGGGAGGTACAAAGGGCCAGACAAATATCTGCTCATGCTGTTTCAGCAAGACTGGTCCACTCCAGCCGATCGGGACAGAGTTTTTTAAGCATGTCTGTTAATGGAGCTACTCTAGTCGCATAGTGACTGATAAACCACCTATAGTAACCTATCAAGCACAGGAAGGGTCATAACTGCAACTTGGTCTTAGGTGTCGACCAATTTTTGACTGTCTCAACCTTTCCTATCTGAGGTTTCGCCTGACCCTGTCCAACTACGTAACCTAGATACTTAGCTTCTCCTAGGGCCACTGCACATTTCTCAGGGTTAGCTGCAAAACCTGCAGATCTCAATGAGGCCAGTGCTGCCTCAACCTCAGGAAGATGTAATTCCCAATGTTGTGAGTGTATCACTACATTGTCTAGATAGGTGGCTGCATAGACAGCATGGGGTTTCAGTACTTTGTTCATCACCCTTTGGAAAGTTGCTGGCATTCCATGCAAACCAAAGGTAGGATCTTGTACTGGAAAAGGCCTTCAGTGGTAGAAAAAAAACCTGTATTTTCCTTGGCTGAGGGCATAAGAAGAATTTACCAGTAGCCCTTTGTGAGATCAATTTTAGATTAAATATTTGCTGTCGGCCAAACTTTCCACCAGTTCATCCACCCATGGCATTGGATAGGTATCGAACTGTGATGTTTTATTTTCTAAAGTCATTGTAGAACCATAAGCTGCCGTTGGGTTTTGTAACCAGCACAATTGGACTACACCACTCATTTGTAGACTATTCAATTACCCCCAGTTGGATCATGCTCTCTATCTCCCTTCTAACTGCACTTCACCTAGCCTCAGGGATCTGGTAGGGCTTTTGTTTCACTACTGTCACGCTTGGCTTAAGTTGGGGATCTGACGACTGATAATTGACTGAGGGAGCAGCTATCGGCAAAGGAAGGAAACAAGGTGGCTGAATCTAGTTTTTACTCATGGATTGAAGACGCAGGCCCGAAGATGTAGAGAGGTAGGCAATGAGGACAATGAATGAGAACGATGCACTCAAGAAAGATTAATTCAGCTTTACTGAGACCTCAATCATTCACAACGACTAGGAGAGAAGTCTTAGTGAATTCTGAAAGACGAAATGTTTGTGACTTGTAAACGATGCTGAAGAATACTGAATGAAGAAGTGACTCGTGATTTGTAAACGATGCTGAAGAACTCTGAATGAAGAGATGACTTGTGATTTGTAAACGATGCTGAAGAACACTGAATGAAGCGATGACTTGTGATTTGTAAATGATGCTGAAGAACACTGAATGAAGAGTTGACTTGAAGAATGATGTTGAAGAGAGGATTGCTGTGAGCACCGTCAGCAAATGGAGACCCTCTGCCAGATAGAGGACCCAGCAGTTAAACCACAAGAGCAGGTGGACTGGGAGCAAAGGACTGCAATAACAGAACTGACCACTGGGTGGCAGAACCAGGATACCAGCGGTTAACCTGGGAGCACAGAGCTTGAGCACCTTACAGCAGCAAGTAACTTGAAGCACTGGCACCATGACTAAGCATCAACCTCTTTTTAAAAGGGAAGACTGCACCGGATTGGCTAGATGCGAACTGGGATACCTATTGGCTTGGCTTGGTCTCCAACATGGCAGCTCCCTGCACAGAGGAAACATGTGGTACCAGCACACAGCCACTACCTCAGGCTTCAGCCTCTCGGGCACCACATTCCAGCAACAGAACACTTGGAAACAGACACCTCTGGCTGCCATTCTCCACTCCCCAGGACCCGGACCCTGGCCTCCAGACAGCCGGCAGCCACACCGGTGGAACTTGCTGCCGCAGCTCCTATCCGCCTCAGCCACACCAGCCAGCTAACAGGAAGGCTGCAGGGCCCGGAACCGGAGGAAAGACTCCGGATGCTGACAACTACTACCCCAGGAGGCGTGACAATATCATGTTTAATCAAAGCCATGCATCCTTGTAGGGTAGAGGACACATCTTTGTTCTATTGTACCATCTCCTTCACATGCCGCTTTTGCTCTTTGGACAAGGTAAGTTCTGTGGTAACCAAGCACTTTTCTACTATTATACTCAACAATCCTGGCAAATAAATTTACATGATATATCTGCTGTTCCTTTCTCCTTCCGGACCTTATAGTTCACAGGGCCAACTGCCTTTTCCACCCCGTAGGGACCCTGCTAATGAGCAAAGAGCTTACTCTCTTTGGTTGGCACTGGAACCAAGACCTTATCCCTGGGACAGAAGGACTGGGTTATCGCAGTAGTATCATCATTTTTCATTTATCGACTTTGTGCTTCTTCTACGTGTTGTGCACCAAAGGGCTTATCTTCCCCAACCTCTCATACATTTGCCAAACAGTTGTATCACATTCGGTTCTCTAGGCCTCAGTTGTTCCCAACCCTCCTTTAGCATATTCAAAATGCCCCAGTGTTGTCTCACATATGGTAGCTCAAAAGGGCTAAACCCCGTTGGGGCTTGGGGAATCTGACAGTGAACAACAGGTAAGGAAAAAGGGTGCCCCGATCCTTCCTTTCCTGTGCCACTGCCTTTCTGATCATATGCTTCAGGGTCCCATTAAACCTCTCCACTAGTCCGCCCGTTTATGGATGGTAAATAGCTGACACATATTTCGCATTAGCCTAAACATGAATGTGTCAGCGTCCGGAGTCTTACCGGTACGCTGGGGCTGCGGGGCTGGTTTCCTTGGCGTTGTGCGGGCAGCGGCGGAGGTGGGCTGCTGCGCCGGATCCGTGGGCAGCAGTAGCGGCGGTGAGGGGGTCCGCTCGTGGCGGCGGGACGCCGCTACAGCGGGTCGCTCTTGCTGAACCGTTGCTTGGAGACCAGGGGCAGTGAGCAATGTGGCTTTGCAAAAAGGTCTGCATGACTGGGCGCCGCCATGTTGGAGACCAAGTTTTAAGCATAGTTCCTGTTTCTTCCAGCCAATCCAGGGGAAGCTCTCCCTATAAAAGGGGGCTGGTTTATGACAGGGATGCCAATGCTTCAAGTTACAACCCTGTTGTAGGTGCTTTAGCCTGTGCTCCCAGGATTCCTGCTGTATCTTGGTTCCTCCTGATCCTGCTTGGTCGGTTCTCTGTTGCTGCTGCAGCCCTGCCGTTTCTTGCCTGCTACTGCCTGTGGAAGCGCTCCTGGAAAACCCGGTCCAGTAAGACTCTTTGGGCACAGTCGGCCCCGGGTCTTCTGCCTCGTCTTTCAAGCCACACTCCACAGATCTCCTTCACCAGCCACGCCTTTGTACCACTGACCACAGCCTGCAGATTATTATCTTCAAGCCTCGTTTTCCAAACCACAGTCCACAGTCCTTGTCTCCAGCCACGTTTTCAACTACCATCCACAGTTCCACAGTTCATCATCTACAGTCTCGTCTTTCGAATCACAGTCCGCAGTTCTTCACCTCCAGCCATGTCTTTAACCATTGTGCTTCAGCCTCGGTTCTCTACCTCAGCCCTGTACATAATAAACACTTTCCATTGACTCTCAAACCTCGCCTACGTTCTTTATTGCTCCGTGTCCCATGCGAAGGAACTATATCCAGCCCCCTCATCTGGTTCATTCACAGCCTGCTACCTCCTCGGGCAAATCTCAGCTGCCGGATCATCAAACCCTGCCAGACGTGACAGTAAGCACTGGCCCAATGGATTCGACGGGTGATCAGGCCTCAGGAGGGGATTCAACTGCAGATATCTGGTCTCGCTTAAGTAAGCAGGAGGCCACACAATCTCAAATCGTGCAGTTCATGCAGAGTATGTCCGAACGTCTCGATTCTCTCTGTGTTGCCATGACGGCCCCTCAAGTATCTACAGCTGCTCCCACATTGGCACTTCCGGTCCCACTTCCTCCTGTACCAGTACCACTTCCACGTTTGCATTTGCCACCTCCCAGTAAATTTGATGGGAATCCAAAACAATGCCGCAGGTTTCTTAACCAGTGCGAAATCCAGTTCGAACTACAGTCGGCCAACTTCCCATCAGCACGAACCAAAGTAGCCTATATAATTTCTTTACTTACCGGGCAAGCGTTGGAATGGGCTTCACCTTTGTGGGAGAGGATGGATCCCATCTTATGTAACTATCCAGAATTTATGGCCACCTTTCGAAGAATCTTCGGCGAACCGGGCAGGACTTCTGCCGCCTCATTGGAGATCCTGCGCCTGCGTCAGGGCACGCGTACGGTCAGTCAGTACGTGATCCAGTTTCGCAACCTTTCCTCAGAACTGAACTGGAACGAGGAGGCTCTCATTGCAGCTTTCTGGAGCGGTCTCTCCGAAAAGATCAAAGATGACCTTGCAACTCAGGACGTACCTGATAAGTTGGATAAACTAATTTCTTTATGCAATAAGTTAGATCTGAGGTACAGAGAACGCTGTATGGAGAGGTTGCGGTCAGATCGCCCTAAGCCTAGAGTTGTTCTTCCACCAATACCATCATCACCAACTGTGGAAGAACCCATGCAGATTAATCGCTCCCACCTCTCCAATGAAGAACGTCAGAGACGGCGACAAGGGAACCTCTGCCTGTATTGTGGTGCATCTGATCACTTTGTTAAAACTTGCAGTCTACGTCCGGGAAACGCCCGCTCCTAGTTTGTGCTGGAGAGGTCAAGCTAGGAGAATTCTCAGAAATACATACCAAGAAAGAGTCTGTCCTGTTAACCCAATTGGAGCTCCCTTCTTCTTCTCTTCTCATCCCTGCACTACTCGACTCCGGAGCCGCCGAAAGCTTCATTACGTCAGCTCTGGTCAAACGATTTGGAATACAAACGGTTCCTTTGGATCGTACCATTTCTGTTACCGCAGTGGATGGAAGTTATATCCCAGAGGGTACTATATACTTTCGTACTATTCCTCTCAAGATGAAGGTCGGAGTTCTCCATTCAGAAGAAATCTCTTTCCTTGTAATTCCTAAAGCCTCTCATGAACTAATCCTAGGGTTTCCATGGTTAATCAGACACAATCCCCACATTGATTGGCAAACTATGGATGTTCTTTCTTGGGGACAAGACTGCTTTCAGAACTGTTTACCTTCAGTTAGACCTCTCTGTTCTTCCAACCCTTCCAGCCTTCCTGTGGAGTACCAATCTTATCAAGATGTTTTCAGTAAGCATGGGGCGGACACCTTGCCTCCGCATCGTACTTGGGATTGTCCCATTGAGCTAGTACCCGGTTAGACTCCTCCCCAAGGTCGAATTTACCCTCTCTCTCTTCCCGAGACACAGGCCATGTCGGAGTATATACGGGAGAACTTGGAGAAAGGGTTCATCAGATCTTCTACATCTCCGGCCGGAGCAGGGTTTTACTTCGTCAAAAAGAAGGATGGGGGGTTGCGGCCCTGTATTGACTATAGAGGTCTCAATGACATAACAATTAAGAACAGATATCCGTTACCTCTGATTCCAGAACTGTTCGACCGTGTTAAAGGAGCTACTGTTTTTACTAAGTTGGACTTACGGGGGGCCTACAATCTTATACGTATTCGCCCAGGGGACGAATGGAAGACGGCATTTAATACCCACGACGGCCATTACGAATACCTGGTAATGCCTTTTGGCCTATGTAACGCCCCAGCCGTCTTTCAAGAGTTCGTTAACGAAATCTTCAGAGATCTCCTCTATGACTGCTTGGTAGTGTATCTGGATGACATCCTCATTTTTTCTAGGGATCTGAAGACCCACCGGGAACAAGTCAAAGAAGTGTTAACTCGTTTACGAAGAAATCAGTTATTCTGTAAATTAGAGAAGTGCACCTTTGAAGTACCCACGATTCCATTCCTCGGTTACATTCTTTCAGGGCAGAGGTTACAGATGGACCCCACTAAAGTCCAGGCGATTCAGGATTGGGCACTTCCAGCTACCCTTAAAGGAATTCAACATTTCCTGGGGTTTGCTAACTTCTACCGAAGATTCATTCAAAATTATTCTTCTGTCATAGCTCCTATAACCGCATTAACTAGGAAGGGAGCTGATCCTGCCAAGTGGTCTCCGGAGGCTTTGGAGGCTTTTTCATCTTTAAAGGAGGCCTTCACGACTGCTCCAGTTCTTCGACAACCCGATCTCAGCCGTCCGTTCTTGGTGGAGGTTGATGCCTCTACTGTAGGAGTAGGAGCAGTATTATCCCAGCTTTTCGAGGACAAGAAGGTCCATCCTTGTCCGTTCTTCTCACGAAGATTCTCCCCCGCTGAACAGAATTACGCTATTGGGGAACAGGAATTACTGGCAATTAAGTTGGCCTTTGAGGAGTGGAGGTAATTGTTGGAGGGAGCTCAGCATCCAATCTCGGTGACCACGGATCACAAGAACCTCCTGTATCTACAGTCAGCCCGATGTCTGAACCCACGCCAAGCAAGATGGGCACTCTTTTTTTACCCGTTTTAATTTTAAACTCAGTTACCGACCAGGTTCCCTCAACAAAAAGGCAGATGCATTATCTCGCTTCCTAAGTTCAGAAGAACCCTCTGACCGTTCAAAAGAGCAATTTATCCTGGAATCCACCTCTTTTTCTGCAACTAATACCTCTCCACTTCCTCCTCCAGGGAAGATCTTCGTTGCACCAAATCTTCGCAAAAAACTTCTTACATGGGCTCACTCCTCCTCGTTTATGGGCCATGCGGGCGGTCATAAGACACTTAAATTCATTCAGCGCTCCTACTGGTGGACTCATCTCAGGACTGACGTTCAGGAATTCGTAGCTGTCTGTCCAAAATGTGCCCAGCATAACAGTCCCAAAGGTCCACCATCCGGGTTACTCCATCCTTTGCCGGTACCACTAAGACCATGGACGCATATTTCTATGGACTTTATTACAGATTTACCTATGTCTTGTGGGCGGAACACCGTATGGGTCATAGTTGACCGATTCTCTAAAATGGCACACTTTGTTCCTCTGGCTAATCTTCCATCTGCATCCCAGTTGGCAAAAATTTTTATAGCAGAGATCTTTCGACTCCATGGTCTACCCCAGGAAATCATGTCTGATAGAGGTACTCAATTTGTGGCCAGATTTTGGAGATCCCTATGTTCTGCTCTTGGCGTGAAATTAAACTTCTCCTCAGGATATCATCCTCAAACGGATGGTCAAACAGAGAGAGTGAACCAGGATCTGGAGACTTTTCTGCGTTTATTCATGTCCTCCTCACAGGACGACTGGCTGGACTTCCTCCCGTTCGCAGAATTTGCCCATAACAATCTTTATCACTCTGCCACAAAATCTTCTCCATTCTTCATTAATTATGGTTACCATCCAAGAGTTCCTGACTTCTAACTTCTGCCTACGCTCGAGGTTCCGGCCGCAGAGTCAACACTTCGTCAATTTACTGAAGCCTGGAAACAAGTTCACAAGACTTTGCTCAAGACATCCAAGAGATATAAGACCTATGCAGATCTGAAACGAAAAGCTGTACCAAGCCTTAAGGTAGGAGATCGGGTTTGGGTTTCCACACGTAACCTAAGATTAAAGGTTCCTACAAAAAAGTTTGCTCCCAGATTTATTGGGCCTTACCCAATCGAAAGAGTGTTGAATCCTGTGGCTTACAAAGTGAAATTACCTCCGCAGTTAAGAATTCCTAATGCATTTCATATTTCTCTCTTAAAACCACTGGTACTTAATCGGTTCAGAGCCGCTCTGCCTAAATCACCCAAGATCCAATCAGCACATGGAAATGAATTTGAGATTCACAAGATCCTTGATTCTCACAGACGTTATGGTCGCATCCAGTACCTTGTTGATTGGAAGGGGTATGGACCAGAGGAGAGATCTTGGGTAGATGCAGAGGATGTCCATGCTCCAAGACTTCTTCGGACATTTCATGCCAAGTTTCCAACTAAACCACATAGGTGTCCGGAGTCCACCCGCAAAGGGGGGGTACTGTCAGCGTCCGGAGTCTTACCGGTACGCTGGGGCCGCGGGGCTGGCTTCCTTGGCGTTGTGCGGGCAGCGGCGGTGGTGGGCTGCTGCGCCGGATCCGTGAGCAGCAGTAGCGGCGGTGAGGGGGTCCGCTCGTGGCGGTGGGACGCCGCTACAGCGGGTCGCTCTTGCTGAACCGTTGCTTGGAGACCAGGGGCAGTGAGCAATGTGGCTTTGCAAAAAGGTCTGCATTACTGGGCGCCGCCATGTTGGAGACCAAGTTTTAAGCATAGTTCCTGTTTCTTCCAGCCAATCCAGGGGAAGCTCTCCCTATAAAAGGGGGCTGGTTTAGGACAGGGATGCCAATGCTTCAAGTTACAACCCTGTTGTAGGTGCTTTAGCCTGTGCTCCCAGGATTCCTGCTGTATCTTGGTTCCTCCTGATCCTGCTTGGTCGTTTCTCTGTTGCTGCTGCAGCCCTGCCATTTCTTGCCTGCTACTGCCTGTGGAAGCGCTCCTGGAAAACCCGGTCCAGTAAGACTCTTTGGGCACAGTCGGCCCCGGGTCTTCTGCCTCGTCTTTCAAGCCACACTCCACAGATCTCCTTCACCAGCCACGCCTTTGTACCACTGACCACAGCCTGCAGATTATTATCTTCAAGCCTCGTTTTCCAAACCACAGTCCACAGTCCTTGTCTCCAGCCACGTTTTCAACTACCATCCACAGTTCCACAGTTCATCATCTACAGTCTCGTCTTTCGAATCACAGTCCGCAGTTCTTCACCTCCAGCCACGTCTTTAACCATTGTGCTTCAGCCTCGGTTCTCTACCTCAGCCCTGTACATAATAAATACTTTCCATTGACTCTCAAACCTCGCCTACGTTCTTCATTGCTCCGTGTCCCATGCGAAGGAACTATATCCAGCCCCCTCATCTGGTTCATTCATAGCCTGCTACCTCCTCGGGCAAATCTCAGCTGCCGGATCCTCAAACCCTGCCAGACGTGACAGAATGGCTTACCCTGATCGGTAAGAATTTCCTTAGGGAATCCCAGTCTGGTGTAGAAATTTACTAACTCCTGAGCTATCATGCTAGACTTTATATTTCTTAAGGGTATTACTTCCAGATAGCACGTTGCATAATCTAGTACCACCAAAACATACTTGTGGCTTCAAGCAGACTTTCCTAGGGGACAACCAAATTACTGCCTGAAGCACTGAGGTCATGGGTTCAATTCCCACCATGTCCCTAACTGTGTGGAGAGTGTATATTCTCCCTGTGCTTGCATAGATTTCCTCAAGGTACTCCGGTTTCCTCCCACAATCCAAAAATATACTGATAAGTTAACTGGCTCCACAAAATAAAGAACTCTAGCATGAATATGTATGCATGTACATGTGGTGGGGAATATAGGACCTAATTCAGACCTGATTGCTGTGCTGCAAATTAGCAGAGGTCTGCAATCAGATAGTCGCCGCCCACGGAGAGTGAAAACCTGCCCCGTGCAAGTGTGCGAATGCGTACGCCGTGCAAAAACTTTGCCATGTAGTAGCAGGCAGCTGCAAAACACTTGGGAACACCTGCATTTTTCCAGACACTCCCAGAAAACGGCCACTTACCAAATGCCCGCATCCTGTCATTCACCTTGTGTATGCCTAGCGATTGAAATTTTTGCACCATTCTGACGCTGTTTGGCGTCCCGTCTGCGCATTGCAGTGTATACGCATGCGCAGTCATTCGATAATCGTACGCTGTGCGAATTCGCACAACAGCGATCAGGTCTTAATTGGGCCCCTAGATTGTAAGCTCCACTGGGTCAGGGACTGTTGTGAATGGAATGGTCAAATATTCTCTGTACAGCGATGTGAAATATGTGTGCGCTATATAAATAACAAATAATAATAATAATAATAAATCAATGGCAGTTGAACAAGAGGGGCCGGTATGAGGGTTTAGGGCATGTTAGCTGGCATACGGGGCATGCCTGGCAATACTTTTTCATGGCCATGTGCACCCATGGCTAATAAACCTAAACAGGACCTTTTCCCGGGTTTTGTCCTCTCCCAGTTGCACCCCCAAATATGGGTATGTGCTGCTTTTAAAACCAGTGGAACTTGTACTTGGTGCACTACTAACTGCTCCATAACGGTCTCCTGTACATTACTTACTCTGATTTTTAATCACAAAGTAGGGCTCTCCTCCTGAAGATTGGGCTACTTGGGGCACCCCATTTACCATTGCTAGCTTAAAGGCTTGTTCAAGGGTAGCGTCATTAACTGGGTCCCATACAAAATCCTTTAGTGTAAAGTTTCGTACCTGTAACCAGTCCATGTCCTCATTGGGCCCCTGCTTGTGCTTGTCTGTGTGTTCCCCCAAGAGGACCGCAAATCGTTGGCCAGTATCATTTAACCAGTGCGATTTCTGTGTCACCTTGTTTGGGGTGGTCTTCAGTATGCCGAATGTCGAGATCCCGGCGCACAGTATACCGGCGCCGGGATCCCGACACCCGGCATACCGACAGCTATTCTCCCTCGTGGGGGTCCACGACCCCCCTGGAGGGAGAATAAATAGCATGGCGCGCGTAGCGCGCCACCGTGCCCGCAGTGTGGCGAGCGCAGCAAGCCCGCAAAGGGCTCCTTTGCGCTTGCCACACTGTCGGTATGCCGGCGGTCGGGCTCCCGGCGCCGGTATGCTGGTTGCCGGGAGCCCGGCCGCCGGCATACAATACTACACCCCTTGTTTGCGGTCACTGGAGCAGCTTCCTGCAATGGCAACTCCGTTGTCCTGAAGTGTAGATCTTGTTCAGGGACGTTTCTAGACAAATTGGCTCCCAATGCGAACAGAAAAAAATGTGCCATAAAAAAAACTATTTTGCATATGCCAGAGGCACACGTGCTTCCAGTGAGGGGTGTGACCTCACTAAAATGGGTGGCGACTTACCAGGCCCAAAGCGTGGCAAGCGCAGTAAGCCCGTGAGGGGACTCGCTGCGCTCGCCGCTGGTCTCATGAGTGACGGGATCCCAACCGCTGGAATTACATAGCGGACCAACACTAACATCTCCTATTACAGCATGTAAACAAAAAAAAGAAAGAAACTGGTAACACTAAGCAAGCCTAACACATACATTTATCAACATTCATGCAGTGCAGTGCTAATTTTCATTTGACCTTGCCTTACTGCTGTTTGTCCCTCTATTGCTGGTGTCCAGTGATAGATGGCGAGACTGGTAGGGACCCAGCACTGCCTTCCCGGCTTCAGCTAAGCCTTCCGGGCATTGCTGGGTCTCTGCCAGGTGAAGGAGTCATGCACAGCCTGGACGCCGTCATTGGCAGCGTTAGGCTGCCAGCAGGAGTGCGGACGACACCGCAGAGGTGGGAGACAGTGCTGGACCCAGTGGCGTACCTATAATGGGTGCAGTGTGTGCGGTGCACATGGGCCCCCACCGCACACATTTCTTCTATACTTACCTTTCTGGTGTCCATCAGTGGCCATGTGTGGGCCCCCTCCTCTCCCGTAGCCAGCAGCACCGCTGTTAGCGCTCTGAGCACTGAGACTCTGGCACAGTGCCAGAGTCTACAGTGCATGCTCAAAACTCCGAAAAAATGGTGCGGCGGCCATTTCCTTTGGAGTCTTGTGCATGCGCTGTAGACTCTGGCACTGTGCCAGAGTCTCAGTGCTCAGAGCGCTAACAGCGGTGCTGCTGGCTGCGGGAGAGGAGGGGGCCCACACACAGAGGGTGGAATTCAAATGTTTTAAAAGTCGGTTGGCTGTCTGTTTTTTCCTGTCTGTTAGATAGGAAAAAACAGTCTCCCAACTGACTTTTCAAACATTTGAATCTCCCCCAGAGACTGCACACGGGTCCCCTCCTCTCTAGATACGCCTCTGTCTGGACCTCCCCAAAGATGTAAGTAATGCTGAATACCAGCTGCATTTTTGTTTGTATAGCGGTGATACCAAACAAAAAATGCAGCTGGTGTAATTTTTAGTTAGTAAATGGAGCCTGAAGTTCTGATAGCGCTACTTAAAAACAGTGCTATCAGGAATAATAGAGTATTGTAAAGCGCAACGGAATTTGCTGCGCTATATAAGAAACTGTTAATAAATATATATAAATACATAAATCAACTAAATATCACTGAAACGAGTTTAGGTAATAAAACTAGTGATGAGCGGGTTCGGATCCTCGGGATCCGAACCCGCCCGAACTTCACCTTTTTATTCACGGGTCCGAGCAACTCGGATCCTCCCGCCTTGCTCGGTTAACCCGAGCGCGCCCAAACATCATCATCCCGCGGTCGGATTCTCGCGAGATTCGTATTCTATATAAGGTGCCGCGCGTCGCCGCCATTTTTCACTCGTGCATTGGAGATGATCATGAGAGGACGTGGCTGGCGTCCTCTCAGTTTCTATGTTCACTGGGCTGCAAATTGTGCTGCAAATATCTGTGCTCAGTGTGCTGCAAGTGCAAATATCTACGTTCTCTGCCTGAAAAACGCTCCATATCTGACTGTGCTCAGTGTGCTGCAAATATCTGTGCTGAGTGTGCTAATTGCTTTATTGTGTGGACTGGGGACCAGCAGTATTATATAGTAGGAGGACAGTGCAGAGTTTTACTGACCAGTGACCACCAGTATTATACGTTCTCTGCCTGAAAAACGCTCCATATCTGACTGTGCTCAGTGTGCTGCAAATATCTGTGCTCAGTGTGCTAATTGCTTTATTGTGGGGACTGGGGACCAGCAGTATTATATAGTAGGAGGACAGTGCAGAGTTTTGCTGACCAGTGACCAGTGACCACCAGTATTATACGTTCCCTGCCTGAAAAACGCTCCATATCTGTGCTGCATTATAGTATATAGTAGGAGGACAGTGCAAAATTTTGCTGACCACCAGTATAACTATATATATAGCAGTACGGTACAGTAGTCCACTGCTCTACCTACCTCTGTGTCGTCAAGTATACTATCCATCCATACCTGTGGTGCATTTCAGTTTTGCACAATTAGCTGACCACCAGTATATACTATATAGCAGTACGGTACAGAAGGCCACTGCTCTACCTACCTCTGTGTCGTCAAGTATACTATCCATCCATACCTGTGGTGCATTTCAGTTTTGCACAGTTTGCTGACCACCAGTATATAATATATAGCAGTATGGTACAGTAGGCCACTGCTCTACCTACCTCTGTGTCGTCAAGTATACTATCCATCCATACCTGTGGTGCATTTCAGTTTTGCACAGTTTGCTGACCACCAGTATATACTATATAGCAGTACGGTACAGTAGGCCACTGCTCTACCTACCTCTGTGTCGTCAAGTATACTATCCATCCATACCTGTGGTGCATTTCAGTTTTGCACAGTTTGCTGTCCACTAGTATATAATATATAGCAGTACGGTACAGTAGGCCACTGCTCTGCCTACCTCTGTGTCGTCAAGTATACTAACCATCCATACCTGTGGTGCATTTCAGTTTTGCACAGTTTGCTGACCACCAGTATATACTATATAGCAGTACGGTACAGTAGGCCACTGCTATACCTACCTCTGTGTCGTCAAGTATACTATCCATCCATACCTGTGGTGCATTTCAGTTTTGCACAGTTTGCTGACCACCAGTATATACTATATAGCAGTACGGTACAGTAGGCCACTGCTCTACCTACCTCTGTGTCGTCAAGTATACTATCCGTCCATACCTGTGGTGCATTTCAGTTTTGCACAGTTTGCTGTCCACCAGTATATAATATATAGCAGTACGGTACAGTAGGCCACTGCTCTACCCACCTCTGTGTCGTCAAGTATACTAAACATCCATACCTGTGGTGCATTTCAGTTTTGCACAGTTTGCTGACCACCAGTATATACTATATAGCAGTATGGTACAGTAGGCCACTGCTCTACCTACCTCTGTATCGTCAAGTATACTATCCATCCATACCTGTGGTGCATTTCAGTTTTGCACAATTTGCTGACCACCAGTATATACTATATAGCAGTACGGTACGGTAGGCCACTGCTCTACCTACCTCTGTGTCGTCAAAGTATACTATCCATCCATACCTGTGGTGCATTTCAGTTTTGCACAGTTTGCTGTCCACCAGTATATAATATATAGCAGTACGGTACAGTAGGCCACTGCTCTACCTACCTCTGTGTCATCAAGTATACTATCCATCCAGACCTGTGGTGCATTTCACTTGTGCGCAGTATATATAGTAGTAGGCCATTGCTATTGATATATTACTGGCATATAATTCCACACATTAAAAAATGGAGAACAAAAATGTGGAGGGTAAAATAGGGAAAGATCAAGATCCACTTCCACCTCGTGCTGAAGCTGCTGCCACTAGTCATGGCTGAGACGATGAAATGCCATCAATGTCGTCTGCCAAGGCCGATGCCCAATGTCATAGTAGAGAGCATGTAAAATCCAAAAAAATAAAGCTCAGTAAAATTACCCAAAAATCGAAATCAAAATCGTCTGAGGAGAAGCGTAAACTTGCCAATGTGACATTTACGACACGGAGTGGCAAGGAACGGCTGAGGCCCTGGCCTATGTTCAAGACTAGTGGTTCAGCTTCGCCTGAGGATGGAAGCACCCATCCTCCTGCTAGAAAACTTAAAAGACTTAAGCTGGCAAAAGCACAGCAAAGAACTGTGCGTTCTTCTAAATCACAAATCCCCAAGG
Organism: Pseudophryne corroboree; assembly: GCF_028390025.1. NCBI lineage: Eukaryota > Metazoa > Chordata > Amphibia > Anura > Myobatrachidae > Pseudophryne > Pseudophryne corroboree. The sequence goes on from NC_086448.1 coordinate 629,094,638, forward strand.
AGAGTCCAATTGTGTCGGTTGCGATGCCTGACCTTCCCAACACTGGACGGGAAGAGGTTGCGTCTTCCACCATTTGCATGCCCCCTGCAAGTGCTGGAAGAAGCACCCGCAGTCCAGTTCCTGATAGTCAAATTGAAGATGTGACTGTTGAAGTACACCAGGATGAGGATATGGGTGTTGCTGGCGCTGGGGAGGAAATTGACAAGGAGGATTCTGATGGTGAGGTGGTTTAAGTCAGGCACCCGGGGAGACACCTGTTGTCCGTGGGACGAATATGGCCATTGACATGCCTGGTCAAAATACAAAAAAATTCACCTCTTCGGTGTGGAATTATTTCAACAGAAATGCGGACAACTGGTGTCAAGCCGTGTGTTGCCTTTGTCAAGCTGTAATAAGTAGGGGTAAGGACGTTAACCACCTAGGAACATCCTCCCTTATACGTCACCTGGCCCGCATTCATCAGAAGTCAGTGACAAGTTCAAAAACTTTGGATGACAGCGGAAGTAGTCCACTGACCACTAAATCCCTTCCTCTTGTAACCAAGCTCCTGCAAACCACACCACCAACTCCCTCAGTGTCAATTTCCTCCTTACACAGGAAAGCCAATAGTCCTGCAGGCCATGTCACTGTCAAGTCTGACGAGTCCTCTCCTGCCTGGGATTCCTCCGATGCATCCTTGAGTGTAACGCCTACTGCTGCTGGCGCTGCTGTTGTTGCTGCTGGGAGTCGATCGTCATCCCAGAGGGGAAGTAGGAAGACCACTTGTACTACTTCCAGTAAGCAATTGACTGTCCAACAGTCCTTTGCGAGGAAGATGAAATATCACAGCAGTCATCCTGCTGCAAAGCAGATAACTCAGGCCTTGGCAGCCTGGATGGTGAGAAACGTGTTTCCGGTATCCACCATTAATTCACAGGGAACTAGAGACTTGATTGAGGTAGTGTGTCCCTGGTACCAAATACCATCTAGGTCCCATTTCTCTAGGCAGGCGATACCGAAAATGTACACAGACGTCAGAAAAAGAGTCACCAGTGTCCTAAAAAATGCAGTTGTACCCAATGTCCACTTAACCACGGACATGTGGACAAGTGGAGCAGGGCAGACTTAGGACTATATGACTGTGACAGCCCACTGGGTAGATGTATTGCCTCCTGCAGCAAGAACAGCAGCGGCGGCACGAGTAGCAGCATCTCGCAAACGCCAACTCATTCCTAGGCAGGCTACGCTTTGTATCACCGCTTTCCATAAGAGGCACACAGCTGACAACCTCTTACGGAAACTGAGGAACATCATTGCAGAATGGCTTACCCCAATTGGACTCTCCTGGGGATTTGTGACATCGGACAACGCCACCAATATTGTGCGTGCATTACATCTGGGCAAATTCCAGCACGTCCCATGTTTTGCACATACATTGAATTTGGTGGTGCAGAATTATTTAAAAAAACCACAGGGGCGTGCAAGAGATGTTGTCGGTGGCCCGAAGAATTGCGGGCCACTTTCGGCATTCAGCCACCGCGTGCCGAAGACTGGAGCACCAGCAAACACTCCTGAACCTGCCCTGTCATCATCTGAAGCAAGAGGTGGTAACGAGGTGGAATTCAACCCTCTATATGCTTCAGAGGATGGAGGAGCAGCAAAAGGCCATTCAAGCCTATACATCTGCATACGATATAGGCAAAGGAGGGGGAATGCACCTGACTCAAGCGCAGTGGAGAATGATTTCAACGTTGTGCAAGGTTCTGCAACCCTTTGAACTTGCCACACGTGAAGTCAGTTCAGACACTGCCAGCCTGAGTCAGGTTATTCCCCTCATCAGGCTTTTGCAGAAGAAGCTGGAGAGATTGAAGGAGGAGCTAAAACAGAGTGATTCCGCTATGCATGTGGGACTTGTGGATGGAGCCCTTAATTCGCTTAACCAGAATTCACGGGTGGTCAATCTGTTGAAATCAGAGCACTACATTTTGGCCACCGTGCTCGATCCTAGATTTAAAACCTACGTTGTATCTCTCTTTCCGGCAGATACAAGTCTGCAGAGGTTCAAAGACCTGCTGGTGAGAAAATTGTCAAGTCAAGCGGAACGTGACCCGTCAACAGCTCCTCCTTCACATTCTCCCGCAACTGGGAGCCCACCCGCTGGCGGTGATGCAGGGCAGTCTGGAGCGAGTGCTGACATCTGGTCCGGACTGAAGGACCTGCCAACGATTACTGACATGTCGTCTACTGTCACTGCATATGATTCTGTCACCATTGAAAGAATGGTGGAGGATTATATGAGTGACCGCATCCAAGTAGGCACGTCAGACAGTCCGTATGTATACTGGCAGGAAAAAGAGGCAATTTGGAGGCCCTTGCACAAACTGGCTTTATTTTACCTAAGTTGCCCCCCTTCCAGTGTGTACTCCGAAAGAGTGTTTAGTGCAGCCGCTCACCTTGTCAGCAATCGGCGTACGTGGTTACTTCCATAAAATGTGGAGAAGATGATGTTCATCAAAATGAATTATAATCAATTCCTCCGTGGAGACATTCACCAGCAATTGCCTCCAGAAAGTACACAGGGACCTGAGATGGTGGATTCCAGTGGGGACGAATTAATAATCTGTGAGGAGGGGGATGTACACAGTGAAAGGGGTGAGGAATCGGACGATGAGGAGGAGGTGGACATCTTGCCTCTGTAGAGCCAGTTTGTGCAAGGAGAGATTGATTGCTTCTATTTTGGTGGGGGCCCAAACCAACCAATCATTTCAGTCACAGTCGTGTGGCAGACCCTGTCGCTGAAATGATGGGTTTGTTGAAGTGTGCATGTCCTGTTTATACAACATAAGGGTGGGTGGGAGGGCCCAAGGAAAATTCCATCTTGCACCTCTTTTTTCTTTCATTTTTCTTTGCATCATGTGCTGTTTGGGGACTATTTTTTTTTTAAGTGCCATCCTGCTGACACTGCAGAGCCACTCCTAGATGGGCCAGGTTTTTGTGTCGGCCACTTGTGTCGCTTAGCTTAGCCATCCAGCGACCTTGGTGCACCTCTTTTTTTCTTTGCATCATGTGCTGTTTGGGGACTATTTTTTAAATCTGCCATCCTGTCTGACACTGCAGTGCCACTCCTAGATGGGCCAGGTGTTTGTGTCGGCCACTTGGGTCGCTTAGCTTAGCCATCCAGCGACCTTGGTGCACCTCTTTTTTCTTTGCATCATGTGCTGTTTGGGGACTATTTTTTAAATCTGTCATCCTGTCTGACACTGCAGTGCCACTCCTAGATGGGCCAGGTGTTTGTGTCGGCCACTTGGGTCGCTTAGCTTAGTCACACAGCTACCTCATTGCGCCTCTTTTTTTCTTTGCATCATGTGCTGTTTGGAGACTATTTTTTTGAAGTGCCATCCTGTCTGACACTGCAGTGCCACTCCTAGATGGGCCAGGTGTTTGTGTCGGCCACTTGGGTCGCTTAGCTTAGTCATCCAGCGACCTCGGTGCAAATTTTAGGACTAAAAATAATATTGTGAGGTGTGAGGTGTTCAGAATAGACTGAAAATGAGTGGAAATTATGGTTATTGAGGTTAATAATACTATGGGATCAAGATGATCCCCAAATTCTATGATTTAAGCTGTTTTTGAGGGTTTTTTGTAAAAAAACACCCGAATCCGACAAATAATTTTCAGGGAGGTTTTCCAAAACGCGTCCGAATCCAAAACACGGCCTTGGAACCGAATCCAAAACCCGAAAAATTTCCGGTGTACATCACTAAATAAAACTCGTTGATAAATGAGGGCCTCAGAGTGGCCACTAGGAGGCACTCTTTTAACTGTTATCTGAATATATTAGTTAATGTCACTGCACATTAGCCGAGCAATCTAGATGCCAGTTCCCTCATAAATGATTCAGGGATACAAGCGGTTAAGTTTCAAAGTGCAGTAAAGAACATTCATATAAGAATGATAAGCGAAACACAAATGTGTAGTCTGATGTCTTTACCTATGGTGCGTTGTTACACACATACATACTGTTACCGTGTACAAAACGTACAGTACGGATTGTTAGGATTAGGGATACAAGATTAAAATATCTCAAAACCACAGGGGGTGCAACAACCCTTAATTACAAGGGAACTATGCTCCCACTGCCTGCCCCGGATAAATGTGTGACATTTCACTGCAGCAGCTAGGGTCCTGGTGATAAGTGACACCCCGTGCACGGGAAAGCAGCGATCTTTGTGTAGATTGATGAGAGTATTTGACAGTCCCTGCACGATGGGACAGATGCTTTAAGAAGTTGCCCTCCTCCCAGCCTCCCGCCCCCACCTGGCGAGGGTCTCGCACAGTCCGCTGGCTGTAGTCTCACCGCTGGGGAGAGCTGCAACGTAACGCTGCCAGACCCTCGCAAAGCTGCACATCCAGTCCAGCAGGCTGAGCCCTGGCCAGGGGAAGCAAGCTGCAAGAGCGCAGTAGCCATTATAACCAGGAATACAGTGGGAAGGGCACGGCGAGACGGGATCCTCTCTGCACTTGCATTGATGGAAACGGTTTCAGCAATACCACACGGATCTTACAGCCGAACGTAATCAGGAGTGATTAGGGTACGGGGGAGCCTCCTACCTGCTACAGAGCAGCACCTGCTGCAATCTGGCGTCCTAAAGGTACAGAGATGGGGTCCGACGGGGAGTTTGAACTGACCATTGGGGCAGCATGAGTGACCTGGCTGAAGTGTATATATGTTATGTGTCTGTCGTATTATGCGTTGTGTGACCAGACAGTAGGACAGAGTCCAATATACAGTATAATATAGCGAAGGCCTTTTTAAGCATTGCAAGTTGCAGTAATAATTCGAGTTAGTCTTCTGTTTATATTAGTTATACCTTTTGAATCTTTTGTAACAAACAGAAAGTTTATTTACTAAACAAACAGTATGTGTTGGTTTGTTTGATATCCTTATTTGTGTATGTTTAACAGTTTACTTATTTCCAAAATTCTCATTCCCCAGAAGTGGCAGATGAGGCTGGTGACGGGAAATTAGTTATTTGTAGCCCAGCGCCACCTTCCTGATTGCATCAGGTTCTTTGATTGTCATAATCAAAATGGTTAATTTACGTGTTTTTTTTTTTTTAATTTAAGACCTTTATTTTTGCAGCTGTATAGATGATTTTTGTGTGGTGCTTTCATTTAGTATTGGCATATGGTTATATGGTCGTTTGATGGGTGACAGAGTCAAGGCAACTTGTGCATTTATCATAGATGTGTATTGATTACACTGATGTGTCTTAGCTAACTAATTTATGTTGTCCAATCCTGTTGGAAGTTTGCATTAAATGAAATGCACTGATATTTTGTTTGCTCACTTGTAATGTATATTATGCCAGGGATAATGAATGTTTAATTTTGTTTTTTTTTTATTTATAATTGTTTGTTTCTGTCCATACTACTTTACTGTTGCTCTATATGTTATGCAATATAGAGGCTCAGGGCTTCCATGGGTGCAGGTGGTATGCCTGTATGGGGCCTGGGAGACAGGAGAGCCCAGTGGTACCAATGATTAAGACCTGTTAATGATTATCTAGATTTTTATAATATATAATTACTCTACACGTGTACACCTGACTACATATGTCATGCAGTCCAGTCTAATGGCATGTAGAGAGGTCTGAGCAGCATGTTAAGGACATGTGGGAGATCTGTAGGGATGCGGTGGTGTTTGGGTGGCATATTGCATGCACTTGCTCCAGGTACCAGAGCTCAATACCACATATCTGTGTCCACCAGGCCTTTGGGCAGAGGTGGAGGGGAGCCTACCCTTTTCATTTATACTGGGCCCCACGATTTCTGATTGCAGTGTTGTATAGACTTAGTGTAGTGAATCATTCTTTAAAGTTATGGTTGTCAATCATATCAGTGTAACTGACCACTAAATACTGCCATCATGTTAAAGTGTTCATTTCATAACTAGCTTTGCTAACACTAGGCAAATCTTGGGGGCTGTCTGGAGCACATAAATGACTAAGTAAGTGACCTAATGTCCCCTTGTATTGTCACCACTGCACTCCCACACTAGTGCCAGCCACTGTTCGAAGAGGTTATAAGGTGGCATTTTATGAAACTGCTGGCTGCTACTCCACCATGTTTATAATGGGATTAGATGGGGGTTCTGTTCAGTGCTATTTTGTCAAAGGCCGGAACCAAACCTCTAAGAGGTTGCCACGCCACCCCGCCCAACTCTAAATGGCAGGGCTAGGCTGCACATATGAGGGGAGGACAACCGAGCAGGGGGGCTAGAAGAAGAGGGAGGGGGTGCACATTGGGTTCCAGAATGCATACATCCCCTGGATATATCTGGCTTTGACGCTTTGAAGCTTCCCATATTTTTTATTGCATATAATAATATCTGATTTGGAGTAACTTGTTTTAAAATGTTGACCTTTTTATAAGTAGACACTGCACTTACCCAATCTTGTGTAATTTTTCGTGAGACTTCCAAACTTTATACCGTTATCCTTGCTTCCTGAAACCGTAGATTCCTCCTCCTCCCCCCCCCCCCCCCCCCTCCTAAAATTCCACTTTTAGCTCATGTAGTGGGATGGGGAATTATGCTGTGACTTTTGTCTTCATGTACTGTGTCCCCCGCGTAAGGACTTGAACCCTGACCCGGCACATTCTGGTGGTGGTGGTGGTGGTGGTGGTGGTGATGATGTGAGTCATGTCATAATGCCCAAATGCACTTGCAGCTTGGACCTTGCATCAGGATTAGCATTCACAGGCTAGTGAGTTCTGCCACATCGATCTATTAGTTTTACTGTCTTTACATCATATGTGTTTATGATTACTTTTTCTTTGGTAACAAATTTATTCATTTGTTCATTAGAAAAATAGTTGTAAAGGGTAATTAAGTCTGTTGTAGTATTTATTGACTCTCCGTTTTGGTCCTTTTATAGATTATTTTCAAAACCTATAATTATGAGGGGGGTTTGGACTGGGAGACTGGCGCTCGGGATCCTGGAGGTCAGCAGAGTGCTGGTGGGGGCAAGCGCAACAAAGCCACTTGCGTGCTTGTTGAGTTCGCCACGCATCGGTCTGTGGCTCGCTGCGCTCACCACAGATTCTGTTCCTCGCTGCGCTCACCACAGATTCTGTTCCCACTCTATGGGTGTCGTGGACACCCACAAGTGGGAATAGCCATGGTGTGCTGGGATTCCAGATGTTGGGATTTCGGTGTCTGTATCCTGAATGCTTGGGTCCCGACAGCCGGCATTTTAACTGCATCCCGACTGTAACATCTGCACCATTTGCTATGTGTCATATACAGGGGCATGCACCGAGAGTTCCACAGCGGCATAGGTCACTGAAGCGAGTGTGAGTCATTTTTTTTTTTTTTGGTCCATAAAATAAAGTTTTACATTTGTTGCTTGATAGGAGTTTATTCTTTAAAAAATAAATAACCATCGATTTTGACGAGTTTCCACTAGTTGAAGTAGAAAGATGTAGCTTGCCCGTTGCATAACAGTCTTGCATACTCTGTGAAATGTTTATTTTGTACAACCCCATTTTTTTTGATCGGTTAAGATTATCCTTTTTTTTTTTTTTTTTTATAATCATTTTACTAGTGAAGTTCTCTCTGTGTTGATAAAACATTCTTTACTGTTTCAGATGAAAATCAATCATCATTCGTAAATCCCCTATTAACTGAGCAGTATTGGAGAAGAAAAAGTAATAAAGAATTAAAATTTATACAGAATGTTTTTGTTCTCAGAGCAGCTATTAATTTGAGGCCCATACACACTAGTCAATATAGTAAACGTCGTCTCTAATTTTGACCTGATGGATATCGTTTACTATATTGCCCAGTGTGTATGCAGTAAACTATGAACGATGCACTGCCTCGTTAACAAGTCTCTGTCACCTGGACAGGCAGCTCAAATGGGACTCATCGCAGTGGCGTGCGGTGAGGGCAGTGGCTGGTGAGGCACTGCAGCCATAATCTCTGTGGAGTCCAGACGATGTCATCTTCTGCCGCCGTGCCAATGCCCACTACTGCCACCACTAATGGGTGCCGACCCTGCCAATGGCCTACAAAATCGCCACCATCAACTGCCTGACCCCCAGCCGCTAATCTGCATTTCAGTCTTATGCCGCCAGTGCCTGCAGCCTTCCTGCTCATCAAACTTGTGATGAGCAGGCGGCTAATACATGACTGCACGTCCCTGACTCATCGTCCAAAGCTGAATGCACGGCCCAACAAAGATCTTTACTTAAAAAATAAATATTGAAAGCTGTCCAATGTACACTGCCACACTTCTGGAAGTCCATCTCGGGACACTGTTTAGTCAATGACGTTTCCTCTTAGCCTACCGTATATCTTTAGAGATGTATTTTTTTCTGTTTCTATTGATGACTTTAGTACCTATTTATGTGGTAACTAATATGTGTAGTGTTGAATACTGTTGTATTTACCATAATGGAGTTCTATTGAAAACCCTGCTGCTCTGCAAATGTTTTTCTCACATTCAGGTAGAGCCTGATGTTGCTGGCTAAAAGATAGCATGAAATGCGCATTCACAGTAGACATTCACACATGCGCATTATTGCTCAGCTCAGCTGGGAGATCACTGTTCCCAATTGCCAGGAATGGCAAATACCATCTCATGATGATGTTAGCTTATTTATGTATAACAAATATTATATGCATTGTTTTATTTTTCCTCTATTTCCTGGTTTCACTTGCACCTAGTGGCAAGCTTATCTGTATGCAAATGAATAGTGGCAGATTTTTAGTAGTGTATAAAGAGTGAAGCCATTTTGCCACTGTGCTTTGGGGAAAGAGCTACATACGTAGGTAAAACCTTCTTCTTTTTTTTTTTTTTTTTTTGTTACCACGGCCATCATTCAGACATCTGTGATTTAAAGATGGCGTGAGCTGGTATGCTACCTATTGTTTCATTGTGCACCCTGCATTGGTATAAGCTAGGGGATAATTTACATTCACACCTGAGCTAACCATACTCTGTAGATAAGAGGAATACCAGAGAAGTGGGTTTTTCTTAAAAGCAAATACATTTTTTTCCCCCTATGATTTTTCCAGCCCCCCTCCCCCACAGCCCTATCCCTACTATCACAACCAACAATAGAGTTTGTCCTTGACCTGATAAGAGAATCTTTTTGAACCTCTTAACAGTTATTAACCATTATTATGTTATCTTATGTTTAGATATATCATTTATACAGATGTACCGCTTAGTGTACGCTGTAGAGTTGCTGCACCATTTGTGTGTTCAGTCTTTGTTTTTATCTGTCCCGGTAACCTGTATTTGCTTTGTGTAGTTAATAACAAACATGTTTTTGTGGTCAAATCCAACTGTTGGACATTTTGCATTATTATGAAATTGAACTGAAGACCGCTAAAAAAAGTCTAATTGGTTTGTTATAATAAACTTCAGTTACATCTGTAGCATAATCCTTTGTTAACATTGATGAACTGAAGACTGTTTCAAAAAGTGCTTTACACTGTTCTGCTATTTGAATCCGATAAACAGCGAGGGCCTAACTCAGAGGTGGACTCAAAAGATGCAATAGCTATGTCAAAATTTAGTAGGGGGCTGTAACACATTGCTGTGTGTCATACACTGGGACATGCATAGAGAGTTCCACAGCCGCACGGGTCGCTGGGCCCCGATGCTTCAATAAAAGACAGTGTTAAATTGCGTTTGTGCCCCCTGATGGTCATCCTTAGCTGTGGGCATCTACCAGAGCTATTCAATTGTTTCGGCGATCAGACACCCATTGCTAGTTAAAGCACCTGTCAGCTCTGAGTTTAGCCATGCAACCATCTAAAAAGCCTGAATGGTCATTCAAAGTCTTAGTTTGGGTGCCCAAGCTATGGACTTTAAAAAAAAAAATCACGCACCTCTGGGGTGTGAGGAAAAAAATGTGAGTTCCATGGCCAATGAGCTTCTATTGAAGCAACAATTGAATAGCTCCGATACGCGCCCATTCCTTCAGATGGCCAGCAGGTGGCACTTGCCACAATTGAATTGGCCTCAGTATGTTCTCAACTCTGGTGAGTGCACCCCTCTTTGGAGCAAAGAAAAGCAAGCAGCCTATCTCTGGACCTGATTCAAGTTAACCGAGGCTTGCAAACATTGGTTGTGATGGTGATCCGCTGCTGCATATTCAGATGCAGCACACGGTTCTGCGATGCATGCAACTTTTTCCCACAGACGCCTTGCTGCCCTCCAGGTGTGCAATACCGAACATCTGAATTAGGCCCTTTGTACCTTGGTAAAAGCTAGTTGCACTGTCCGTGGGGAGATTTAAAATGTGAAGACAGAATTAGATGTGCGAGGGGTGTGTCCATACTTAAATCTAATGTGCAGTGCAAAAATAATGCTGCCCAGTATTTACCCTGCATGCAAAAAATAAATGGATTTGCACTGACATGTTATATGTCAATAGATGTGTCAAAATATTTGCTCACTTCATCCATCCAGACTCTTGCGTTTCACATTGTAGTGGTCCTAACATTAAATGTATTAGTTGATATTCATGGAAACTGTGCGAATGCACATGGACTTCATCAGAGACCATTGCTGAAGTCCTTGTGATATCAGTGGGTTCTCCATGATTTGCAGATTCAGTATACATCTATACTTGGGGACATATGTAATGGCTTCCCGTTTGGTAGATGTGCAAATGTTATATTGATTGTGAAGTTAGTGGCAAAGGTTGGGTTTGCCTAGGAAATAAAATTCAGCTTTAAATCATGCAGCAAAATCACTGAAAAATCTGCACTTTTCCCTAATTGGAAGCTAGTACATTTGGCTTTTGGACTTCTAATGACCTCTAGTTTCGCTTTTATCAGTGGCACTTAGCGGGATTTAATGGCTTGTTCACACCTATGCATTGTGACTTCAACACATGAACCTAAAAATGCATCCATAAAAGCACATGCATTTTTGATATGTTGTACAGGAGGCCATTACATTGTGTAAAACGTACAACTAAAACTGCATTTTGAACATGTTGATGTGAAATATCCTTTAATATGCCTAACCGCATATGTGTAAAATAAATAAAATAGATGATATTAGCCTTTTCAGACGTGGTTCTCGCCAATCAAAATGTAATGTCTCTCCTAATAAACATTTGCTAGATCCCAGTCTGATATTGATCTTTTTTTTTAATTTTTTTATTTTTATTTTTTAATTGGCCAATAGATGATGTAATTTGTGTACATTATAGTCTACTGCCATTTATTTTGCTTTCAAAAGGAAGGTATGTGAACTTTTAAGTGGACCAGCTTAATAATGTTTTTAACCAAATATAATTGTGCTACGCTGTACATATACTTGTTGCATGATGAATATAATACCATCAGTAATGTATGACTTTTTTTAATCTGCTATCTGGCGGCAGATTATAACACTGAAAGGTCACCTTCTGTTTTAATTATGTTCTGCAAAGTTTTGAAAATGTAATTTATGTTGATAGGTGCACGAAGACTGACAAATGAAAAAGGGCTGACCAGAATGAGGCAAGAGGTTCTTATCTGCCGTCAAATTCTGTTTCTAAGTTTTAAATGTATTGTGTTGCCATTACTTGTTCATGTAGGCTTATCTCAGTGGTTGCACAGAGTTATAAGCTCAGTTCTTAAAATATCTGGGGCAGAATGACCTCCATGAACTAACACATGTGAGCTCTCATTAAAGAAGGCATTTAATGTTTAAATAGCTGTTAAACAAATCACACAATGGGATTTCAGTAATGTCATTAAACCAAACAGGTATATGCTGTTTGGACAGATAAATAAAGCGTTAGCAAATCAACCTCTAACTGCCATGTTACAGGCTGTGTTTGAAAAATGACAGCTAGGAGCTAATTAGTTGGTACTTTATTTCTCTCCACTTTATCTTTTTCTCCTGCTTTGATATATCCCCAGTGTTGGAACCTTAAAACAATAACAAATGCTTTTCCATAGTTATGAACATCTGAGCTGGTATAAAAACATAGGGCCTAATTCAGACCTGATCGTAGCAGCAAATTTGTTAGCAGATGGGCAAAACCATTTGTACTGCAGGGGAAGGGAGAGGCAGGTATAACATGTGCACAGAGAGTTAGATTTGGGTGGGGTATGTTCAAACTGAAATCTAAATTGTAGTGTAAAAATAAAGCAGCCAGTATTAACCCTGCACAGAAACAAAATAACCCACCCAAATCTAACTCTCTCTGCACATGTTATATCTGCCACACCTGCAGTGCACATGGTTTTGCCCATCTGCTAACAAATTTGCTGCTACGATCAGGTCTGAATCAAGCCAACAATAAGGTAGTAATGAGGATATGGGCAGAATGACAGAACATAAATGCATTGTTAATGTAAAAAGGTTTAATTTCAGTAAATTGTTGTTTAATTGTTAAATGTTTATTCACTACTGATGTAATTGACATTGGGGATTATTCAGATCCCCTAGCAACTGCTACGTAATGTTCAAAGTACATATCTGTAATTTGCGCATGCGCAGGACCGGGTCTGCCTGTACGCTAATGGGTTCTGCGATGAAGGTAGCAGAACGGCAGAAGTCTGTCTATGTAAACAGAAGTGTGTGTCACTGCCGTTTAGGGGCAGGGAAGAGGTCAAGAATCTGTCGTAGCGCAGAGATTTCTCGGCCTCTGCGATAGGCAGCTTACGCGAGACCGTGGTGAGTGAGCGATCCGATGCTGTGTCCTACGACGCAGGTCGGATCACTAGTGCATACAGCGCTGTCACTGCTGCTTCCAAGGAATAAGTGATGCAGCGCCGTCACTGCTGCTTCCAAGGAATAAGTGATACAGCACCGTCACTGCTGCTTCCAAGGAATAAGTGATACAGCGCCGTCACTGCTGCTTCCAAGGAATAAGTGATACAGCGCCGTCACTGCTGCTTCCAAGGAATAAGTGATACAGCACCGTCACTGCTGCTTCCAAGGAATAAGTGATACAGCACCGTCACTGCTGCTTCCAAGGAATAAGTGGTACAGCGCCGTCACTGCTGCTTCCAAGGAATAAGTGATACAGCGCCGTCACTGCTGCTTCCAAGGAATAAGTGTTACAGCGCCGTCACTGCTGCTTCCAAGTAATAAGTGTTACAGCGCCGTCACTGCTGCTTCCAAGTAATAAGTGATACAGCACCCTCACTGCTGCTTCCAAGGAATAAGTGATACAGCGCCGTCACTGCTGCTTCCAAGGAATAAGTCATACAGCGCCGTCACTGCTGCTTCCAAGGAATAAGTGTTACAGCGCTATCACTGCTGCTTCCAAGGAATAAGTGTTACAGCGCTATTACTGCTGCTTCCAAGGAATAAGTCATACAGCGCCGTCACTGCTGCTTCCAAGGAATAAGTGATACAGCGCTATCACTGCTGCTTCCAAGGAATAAGTGTTACAGCGCTATTACTGCTGCTTCCAAGGAATAAGTGATACAGCGCCGTCACTGCTGCTTCCAAGGAATAAGTGTTACAGCGCCGTCACTGCTGCTTCCAAGGAATAAGTGATACAGCGCTATCACTGCTGCTTCCAAGGAATAAGTGTTACAGCGCCGTCACTGCTGCTTCCAAGGAATAAGTCATACAGCGCCGTCACTGCTGCTTCCAAGGAATAAGTGATACAGCGCTATCACTGCTGCTTCCACGGAATAAGTGTTACAGCGCCGTCACTGCTGCTTCCAAGGAATAAGTCATACAGCGCTATTACTGCTGCTTCCAAGGAATAAGTGTTACAGCGCCATCACTGCTGCTTCCAAGGAATAAGTCATACAGCGCCGTCACTGCTGCTTCCAAGGAATAAGTCATACAGCGCCGTCACTGCTGCTTCCAAGGAATAAGTCATACAGCGCTATTACTGCTGCTTCCAAGGAATAAGTGATACAGCGCCGTCACTGCTGCTTTCAAGGAATAAGACATACAGTGCTATCACTGCTGCTTCCAAGGAATAAGTGTTACAGCGCTGTCACTGCTGCTTCCAAGGAATAAGTCATACAGCGCCGTCACTGCTGCTTCCAAGGAATAAGTGATACAGCGCCGTCACTGCTGCTTCCAAGGAATAAGTCATACAGCGCTATCACTGCTGCTTCCAAGGAATAAGTCCATACAGCGCCGTCACTGCTGCTTCCAAGGAATAAGTCATACAGCGCCGTCACTGCTGCTTCCAAGGAATAAGTGTTACAGCGCTATCACTGCTGCTTCCAAGGAATAAGTGTTACAGCGCTATTACTGCTGCTTCCAAGGAATAAGTCATACAGCGCCGTCACTGCTGCTTCCAAGGAATAAGTGATACAGCGCTATCACTGCTGCTTCCAAGGAATAAGTGTTACAGCGCTATTACTGCTGCTTCCAAGGAATAAGTGATACAGCGCCGTCACTGCTGCTTCCAAGGAATAAGTGTTACAGCGCCGTCACTGCTGCTTCCAAGGAATAAGTGATACAGCGCTATCACTGCTGCTTCCAAGGAATAAGTGTTACAGCGCCGTCACTGCTGCTTCCAAGGAATAAGTCATACAGCGCCGTCACTGCTGCTTCCAAGGAATAAGTGATACAGCGCTATCACTGCTGCTTCCAAGGAATAAGTGTTACAGCGCCGTCACTGCTGCTTCCAAGGAATAAGTCATACAGCGCTATTACTGCTGCTTCCAAGGAATAAGTGTTACAGCGCCATCACTGCTGCTTCCAAGGAATAAGTCATACAGCGCCGTCACTGCTGCTTCCAAGGAATAAGTCATACAGCGCCGTCACTGCTGCTTCCAAGGAATAAGTCATACAGCGCCGTCACTGCTGCTTCCAAGGAATAAGTCATACAGCGCCGTCACTGCTGCTTCCAAGGAATAAGTCATACAGCGCTATTACTGCTGCTTCCAAGGAATAAGTCATACAGCGCTGTCACTGCTGCTTCCAAGGAATAAGTGATACAGCGCCGTCACTGCTGCTTCCAAGGAATAAGTGTTACAGCGCCGTCACTGCTGCTTCCAAGGAATAAGTGATACAGCGCCATCACTGCTGCTTCCAAGGAATAAGTCATACAGCGCCGTCACTGCTGCTTCCAAGGAATAAGTCATACAGCGCTGTCACTGCTGCTTCCAAGGAATAAGTGATACAGCGCCGTCACTGCTGCTTCCAAGGAATAAGTGATACAGCGCCGTCACTGCTGCTTCCAAGGAATAAGTGATACAGCGCCATCACTGCTGCTTCCAAGGAATAAGTCATACAGCGCCATCACTGCTGCTTCCAAGGAATAAGTCATACAGCGCCGTCACTGCTGCTTCCAAGGAATAAGTCATACAGCGCCGTCACTGCTGCTTCCATGGAATAAGTCATACAGCGCCGTCACTGCTGCTTCCAAGGAATAAGTGATACAGCGCCGTCACTGCTGCTTCCAAGGAATAAGTCATACAGCGCCGTCACTGCTGCTTCCAAGGAATAAGTCATACAGCGCCGTCACTGCTGCTTCCAAGGAATAAGTGATATAGCGCCGTCACTGCTGCTTCCAAGGAATAAGTCATACAGCGCTGTCACTGCTGCTTCCAAGGAATAAGTGATACAGCGCCGTCACTGCTGCTTCCAAGTAATAAGTCATACAGCGCCATCACTGCTGCTTCCAAGGAATAAGTCATACAGTGCCGTCACTGCTGCTTCCAAGGAATAAGTCATACAGCGCCGTCACTGCTGCTTCCAAGGAATAAGTCATACAGCGCCGTCACTGCTGCTTCCAAGGAATAAGTGATACAGCGCTATCACTGCTGCTTCCAAGGAATAAGTGATACAGCGCTATCACTGCTGCTTCCAAGGAATAAGTCATACAGCGCCGTCACTGCTGCTTCCAAGGAATAAGTCATACAGCGCCGTCACTGCTGCTTCCAAGGAATAAGTGATACAGCGCCGTCACTGCTGCTTCCAAGGAATAAGTCATACAGCGCCATCACTGCTGCTTCCAAGGAATAAGTGATACAGCGCCGTCACTGCTGCTTCCAAGGAATAAGACATACAGTGCTATCACTGCTGCTTCCAAGGAATAAGTCATACAGCGCTGTCACTGCTGCTTCCAAGGAATAAGTCATACAGCGCTGTCACTGCTGCTTCCAAGGAATAAGTGATACAGCGCTATCACTGCTGCTTCCAAGGAATAAGTGATACAGCGCTATCACTGCTGCTTCCAAGGAATAAGTCATACAGCGCCGTCACTGCTGCTTCCAAGGAATAAGTCATACAGCGCCGTCACTGCTGCTTCCAAGGAATAAGTGATACAGCGCCGTCACTGCTGCTTCCAAGGAATAAGTCATACAGCGCCGTCACTGCTGCTTCCAAGGAATAAGTGTTACAGCGCTATCACTGCTGCTTCCAGGGAATAAGTGTTACAGCGCTATTACTGCTGCTTCCAAGGAATAAGTCATACAGCGCCGTCACTGCTGCTTCCAAGGAATAAGTGATACAGCGCTATCACTGCTGCTTCCAAGGAATAAGTGTTACAGCGCTATTACTGCTGCTTCCAAGGAATAAGTGATACAGCGCCGTCACTGCTGCTTCCAAGGAATAAGTGTTACAGCGCCGTCACTGCTGCTTCCAAGGAATAAGTGATACAGCGCTATCACTGCTGCTTCCAAGGAATAAGTGTTACAGCGCCGTCACTGCTGCTTCCAAGGAATAAGTCATACAGCGCCGTCACTGCTGCTTCCAAGGAATAAGTGATACAGCGCTATCACTGCTGCTTCCAAGGAATAAGTGTTACAGCGCTATCACTGCTGCTTCCAAGGAATAAGTCATACAGCGCCGTCACTGCTGCTTCCAAGGAATAAGTCATACAGCGCCGTCACTGCTGCTTCCAAGGAATAAGTGTTACAGCGCTATCACTGCTGCTTCCAAGGAATAAGTGTTACAGCGCTATTACTGCTGCTTCCAAGGAATAAGTCATACAGCGCCGTCACTGCTGCTTCCAAGGAATAAGTGATACAGCGCTGTCACTGCTGCTTCCAAGGAATAAGTGTTACAGCGCTATTACTGCTGCTTCCAAGGAATAAGTGATACAGCGCCGTCACTGCTGCTTCCAAGGAATAAGTGTTACAGCGCCGTCACTGCTGCTTCCAAGGAATAAGTGATACAGCGCTATCACTGCTGCTTCCAAGGAATAAGTGTTACAGCGCCGTCACTGCTGCTTCCAAGGAATAAGTCATACAGCGCTATCACTGCTGCTTCCAAGGAATAAGTGTTACAGCGCTATTACTGCTGCTTCCAAGGAATAAGTGATACAGCGCCGTCACTGCTGCTTCCAAGGAATAAGTGATACAGCGCCGTCACTGCTGCTTCCAAGGAATAAGTGATACAGCGCTATCACTGCTGCTTCCAAGGAATAAGTGTTACAGCGCCGTCACTGCTGCTTCCAAGGAATAAGTCATACAGCGCCGTCACTGCTGCTTCCAAGGAATAAGTGATACAGCGCTATCACTGCTGCTTCCAAGGAATAAGTGTTACAGCGCCGTCACTGCTGCTTCCAAGGAATAAGTCATACAGCGCTATTACTGCTGCTTCCAAGGAATAAGTGTTACAGCGCCATCACTGCTGCTTCCAAGGAATAAGTCATACAGCGCCGTCACTGCTGCTTCCAAGGAATAAGTCATACAGCGCTATTACTGCTGCTTCCAAGGAATAAGTGATACAGCGCCGTCACTGCTGCTTTCAAGGAATAAGACATACAGTGCTATCACTGCTGCTTCCAAGGAATAAGTGTTACAGCGCTGTCACTGCTGCTTCCAAGGAATAAGTCATACAGCGCCGTCACTGCTGCTTCCAAGGAATAAGTGATATAGCGCCGTCGCTGCTGCTTCCAAGGAATAAGTCATACAGCGCTATTACTGCTGCTTCCAAGGAATAAGTGATACAGCGCCGTCACTGCTGCTTCCAAGGAATAAGTCATACAGCGCCGTCACTGCTGCTTCCAAGGAATAAGTGTTACAGCGCTATCACTGCTGCTTCCAAGGAATAAGTGTTACAGCGCTATTACTGCTGCTTCCAAGGAATAAGTCATACAGCGCCGTCACTGCTGCTTCCAAGGAATAAGTGATACAGCGCTATCACTGCTGCTTCCAAGGAATAAGTGTTACAGCGCTATTACTGCTGCTTCCAAGGAATAAGTGATACAGCGCCGTCACTGCTGCTTCCAAGGAATAAGTGTTACAGCGCCGTCACTGCTGCTTCCAAGGAATAAGTGATACAGCGCTATCACTGCTGCTTCCAAGGAATAAGTGTTACAGCGCCGTCACTGCTGCTTCCAAGGAATAAGTCATACAGCGCTGTCACTGCTGCTTCCAAGGAATAAGTGATACAGCGCCGTCACTGCTGCTTCCAAGTAATAAGTCATACAGCGCCATCACTGCTGCTTCCAAGGAATAAGTCATACAGCGCCGTCACTGCTGCTTCCAAGGAATAAGTCATACAGCGCCGTCACTGCTGCTTCCATGGAATAAGTCATACAGCGCCGTCACTGCTGCTTCCAAGGAATAAGTGATACAGCGCTATCACTGCTGCTTCCAAGGAATAAGTCCTACAGCGCCGTCACTGCTGCTTCCAAGGAATAAGTGATACAGCGCCGTCACTGCTGCTTCCAAGGAATAAGTGATACAGCGCCGTCACTGCTGCTTCCAAGAAATAAGTCATACAGCGCCATCACTGCTGCTTCCAAGGAATAAGTGATACAGCGCCGTCACTGCTGCTTCCAAGGAATAAGTCATACAGCGCCGTCACTGCTGCTTCCATGGAATAAGTCATACAGCGCCGTCACTGCTGCTTCCAAGGAATAAGTGATACAGCGCTATCACTGCTGCTTCCAAGGAATAAGTCATACAGCGCTATTACTGCTGCTTCCAAGGAATAAGTGTTACAGCGCCATCACTGCTGCTTCCAAGGAATAAGTGATACAGCGCCGTCACTGCTGCTTCCAAGGAATAAGACATACAGTGCTGTCACTGCTGCTTCCAAGGAATAAGTCATACAGCGCTGTCACTGCTGCTTCCAAGGAATAAGTCATACAGCGCTGTCACTGCTGCTTCCAAGGAATAAGTGATACAGCGCTATCACTGCTGCTTCCAAGGAATAAGTGATACAGCGCTATCACTGCTGCTTCCAAGGAATAAGTCATACAGCGCCGTCACTGCTGCTTCCAAGGAATAAGTGATACAGCGCCGTCACTGCTGCTTCCAAGGAATAAGTGATACAGCGCCGTCACTGCTGCTTCCAAGGAATAAGTGATACAGCGCCGTCACTGCTGCTTCCAAGGAATAAGTCATACAGCGCCGTCACTGCTACTTCCAAGGAATAAGTGATACAGCGCCGTCACTGCTGCTTCCAAGGAATAAGTGATACAGCGCTGTCACTGCTGCTTCCAAGGAATAAGTGTTACAGCGCCGTCACTGCTGCTTCCAAGGAATAAGTCATACAGCGCCGTCACTGCTGCTTCCAAGGAATAAGTGATACAGCGCCATCACTGCTGCTTCCAAGGAATAAGTGTTACAGCGCCGTCACTGCTGCTTCCAAGGAATAAGTCATACAGCGCTATTACTGCTGCTTCCAAGGAATAAGTGTTACAGCGCCATCACTGCTGCTTCCAAGGAATAAGTGATACAGCGCCGTCACTGCTGCTTCCAAGGAATAAGTCATACAGCGCTGTCACTGCTGCTTCCAAGGAATAAGTGATACAGCGCCGTCACTGCTGCTTCCAAGGAATAAGTGATACAGCGCTATCACTGCTGCTTCCAAGGAATAAGTGATACAGCGCTATTACTGCTGCTTCCAAGGAATAAGTGATACAGCGCTATCACTGCTGCTTCCAAGGAATAAGTCATACAGCGCCGTCACTGCTGCTTCCAAGGAATAAGTGATACAGCGCCGTCACTGCTGCTTCCAAGGAATAAGTGATACAGCGCCGTCACTGCTGCTTCCAAGGAATAAGTCATACAGCGCCATCACTGCTGCTTCCAAGGAATAAGTGATACAGCGCCGTCACTGCTGCTTCCAAGGAATAAGACATACAGTGCTATCACTGCTGCTTCCAAGGAATAAGTCATACAGCGCTGTCACTGCTGCTTCCAAGGAATAAGTCATACAGCGCTGTCACTGCTGCTTCCAAGGAATAAGTGATACAGCGCTATCACTGCTGCTTCCAAGGAATAAGTCATACAGCGCCGTCACTGCTGCTTTCAAGGAATAAGTGATACAGCGCCGTCACTGCTG
Source organism: Pseudophryne corroboree (assembly GCF_028390025.1). NCBI lineage: Eukaryota > Metazoa > Chordata > Amphibia > Anura > Myobatrachidae > Pseudophryne > Pseudophryne corroboree. The sequence continues at coordinate 629,114,860 of NC_086448.1, forward strand.
CTTCCAAGGAATAAGTGATACAGCGCCGTCACTGCTGCTTCCAAGGAATAAGTGATACAGCGCCGTCACTGCTGCTTCCAAGGAATAAGTCATACAGCGCCGTCACTGCTGCTTCCAAGGAATAAGTCATACAGCGCCGTCACTGCTGCTTCCAAGGAATAAGTCATACAGCGCCGTCACTGCTGCTTCCAAGGAATAAGTGATACAGCGCTGTCACTGCTGCTTCCAAGGAAGCAGCAGTGATAGCGCCTCCGATCACATCTGAATCAAGCCCACATTGTGTGCATTTATGCTCGGTTGATTTAAGTTTAACTATACCTGCCGTAATTCTAGTGCAGAGGCTTGTACATATTGTCAGCGGGTGGTCTTCAGTATGCCGGCTGTCGGGATCCCGGCGCACAGTATACCGGCGCCGGAATCCCGACAGCCGGCATACCGACACTTATTCTCCCTCGTGGGGGTCGACCCCCCTGGAGGGAGAATAAAATAGCGTGGCGCACCTTATATGCTGGTCGCCGGGAGCCCGACCGCCGGCAGACCGTACTACACCCTTGTCAGCTCTGTATGTAAGGTATGATGGAAATGGACACAGTGATATTTTGAACTCTTGAATAAATCCACTTTTTTTTCATTAACGAGTGAGTGCTGATCCTTCTTATGGGCCCTACGCGCTCTGCGACTGGCCGCTGAGCTGCCCGATGGCTGATGTCGCTGTCAGACGACCCGGCGGCGGCTGAGGGGGGGGGAGGGGGAGGTGTGACGGGGAGAGTGAAGATTCTTCACTTCCCTGTCACCCGGCTCCATAACCCTGCATGCTAATATGGATGAGATTGTCCATATTGGCCTGCAGGTATGAACAAGCCGGCACCAACGATGAACGAGCGCGGGGCCACGCATCGTTCATTGTTGGTGCCTACACCAGGGCCGAAACTAGGAGTTTTTGCACCCGGGGCAAGCCATTAACTTAGCGTACCCCCTCGCATTCAAGTGTGTGTGTGTGTGTGTGTGTGTGTGTGTGTGTGTGTGTGTGTATGTATATAATATAGCAGCAAAAGGTGCGGCACTGAAGCTGATTCTCCGTAATTAAGAGAAACACGCGGTCCTGCATTTGAAACGCAGGACCGTGTGTGTCTCTTAATTACAGTGAATCAGCTTCAGTGCCGCACTTTTTACTTCTGTATCTACTTACACCTGCATTCCGACCAACAGGGACCACTTCCAGCCCAGCGTGACGAGCGCAGCGAGCCCGCAAAGGGGCTTGCTGCGCTCGCCATCCCCCCAACGGCATTCCGCTCCCAGGATACCAGCGTCACGCATACCACACCCATACAGATATGTAGTCACACACCTATTCACATACAATCACACACATGCACACATCCATACACACACATAGCAGTCACAGAAACACACAGTGCCCCTTCCCTGAGTTATACTCACTGTTTAGGCTGTGCTGCTCTTTTCCCCTCCCACGCTGTTGCTGGCTGGCATGGTGGCACTGTGTGTACAGTGCTGTTTACCCCGCCCCCTTTTCAGACCTAGTATTTCTTGTTCACTGCAGCAGTGGCTGCAATGATTAAAGGCTCTAGCAGTGGGGTGAGGGGGGGGGGGGGGAGGGGGGGAGTAGTAATTTGTCCCCTGTGCCCCCTCTTAATGCGGCTCTGCTGCGCCGATCACGGCACGCTGCAGAGATGAAACTGAAAGGCGTGTGCCTGCCTGGCTAGGCGGGAGCTAGCAGAGTCTGAAGCTCGAGCTCTGCCGGCTGTGAGGTATCGCTGCCGCATAGGGAGGGGGCGTTAGGGGGGATTAAAGTGACAGTCTTGGCGCCCTCTCCAGTCTGGCCCCAAGGTCACATGCCCCCCCCCTAGTTTGGGCTCTGCCTACACACTGAAAGATATGAACGGTATCTTGTTCGTTAATGGAAGGAAATCGTTCATATCTTTCAGTGAAATCTTTAAGTGTGTAGGGCCCTTTATTCTTACTGAAATATGTGAATGAGGTTTTTCCTGGATCTTGCATTTGTCATGGCATTGTGTGCTGCCCTTCTTTTCAAGGACTTTATGACACTTTTATATAAGGTTTATCACTGTATGCTTATTTTGATACTTTCACTTGATAATTTGTGTTATTTTCTCGTGATTACTTTGGTCAATTTAGTGTATGACATTTCTGATACAATATATGAGGTTTATGCGATCAGTAGATGTTTCTCTAAATCCAACTGCAAAGGAACCACCTCAATGCTCTTTTTTTTTTTTTTTTTTTTTTATTTGCCAGTGAGGATGCTGAGAAGATTTTATTTTCAGATACAGACACCCTTGCATTTGATAGAAATATCTTTGAGGAATATTATAGTGCTTTCTTGCATTTGTAAAAAGAAGTTACATTTCATTTGCACGGAATTGTAGCATTATAAAGGGACTGCTTGTAAGTACATACATGTAGGCTTTCCATAATATTCCTTTAAACCCGGATACCTATGATACACCTGAAAATAGGATTTTGGTTACCTACCGGTAAATCAATTTCTCGTAGAACGTAGAGGATGCTGGGGTCCACATTAGTACCATGGGGTATAGACGGGTCCACCAGGAGCCGTTGGCACTTTATAAGTTTGAGAGTGTGGGCTGGCTCCTCCCTCTATGCCCATCCTACCAGACTCAGTCTAGAAACTGTGCCCGCGGAGACGGACATCTTCGAGAGAAGGATTTAACACAGATAGTGGCGAGATTCATACAAGCTCACACATACCAGGCACATCAAGCTAACTAAGCTTGAAAACTCAGCAACCGCTGAAACAATACTTACCAAGTAAAAATGCAGTACTTAACTAAAAACAAAGTTGTTCTGAACCAGATAACAATTGCAGGAAAACGAAGCGCTGGGCAGGCGCCCAGCATCCTCTACGGACTACGAGAAAAGGATTTACCGGTAGGTAACCAAAATCCTATTTTCTCTTACGTCCTAGAGGATGCTGGGGTCCACATTAGTACCATGGGGATGTACCAAAGCTCCCAAAACAGGAGGGAGAGCATGGAGGCTCCTGCAGAACTGATTGACTGAACTTCAGATCGTCAGAGGCCAAAGTATCGAACTTGTAGAACTTTGCAAACATGTTCGACCCAGACCAAGTCGCTGCTCGGCAAAGTTGTAAAGCTGAGACACCCCGGGCAGCCGCCCAGGAAGACCCCACCTTACATGTAGAGTGGGCCTTGACAGACGTAGGACACGGCAATCCTGCCGTAGAATATGCATGCTGGATAGTGAACCTGATCCAGCGAGAGATCGTCTGCTTAGAAGCAGGACACCCAATTTTCTTGGGATCATACAGGACAAACAGAGAGTCCGATTTCCTGTGACGAGCAGTCCTCTTCACATATATCCTCAGAGCCCTTACAACATCCAAGGACTTTGATGGAATTAAGGAGTCAGTCACTGGCACCACAATAGGTTGGTTGATATGGAATGCCGACACAACCTTCAGAAGAAACTGCTTACGTGTCCGGAGCTCAGCTCTATCTTCGTGGAAGATTTAAGTAGGGGCTTTTACATGATAAAGCCCCCAACTCCGACACACGTCTAGCAGAAGCTAAAGCCAACAAAGTGTCGGCTTTCCACGTGGGAAATTTGACTCCAACCTCCTGTAGAGGCTCGTACCAGTCCGATTGGTGGAACTGCAACACCACGTTAAGGTGTTAAGGGAAGTTGGATGTGCAGAACTCCTTTAAAAAATGTCTGAACCTCAGGGAGAGCAGCCAATTGTTTCTGGAAGAAAACGGATAGGGCCAAAATCTGGACCTTCACAGATCCCAACTTTAGGCCCATATCCACACCAGCTTGTAAGAAGAGGAGAAACCGTCCCAGTTGAAACTCTACGCAGGAAATTTCTTGGATTCACACCAAGATACATATTTTATTCCAAATGCAATGGTAATATTTAGACGTTACTCCTTTCCTAGCCTGTATCGGGGTAAGAATAACCTTGTTCGGAATGCCCTTCCGAGCTAGTATCAGGCGTTCAACTTCCATGCCGTCAAACGTAGCCGCGGTAAGTCTTGATAGGCGAACGGCCCCTACTGCAGCAGATCCTCCCGAAGAGGAAGAGGCCTCGCCAGTTCTTGCAGTAGCTCCAGAAAATCCACGTATCAAGCCCTTCTTGGCCAGTCTGGAGCAATGAGGATCGCCTGAACTCTTGTCCTCCTTATGATTTTTAGAACCCTTGGAATGAGTGGAAGTGGAGGAAACATGTACACCGACTGGAACACCCACGGAGTCACTAGGGCATCCACCGCAATGGCTTGCGGGTCCCTCGACCTGGAACAATACCGCCGAAGCTTCTTGTTGAGGCGAGAGGCCATCATGTCGATCTGGGGTGCGCCTCAAAGATCTGTTACCTCCTTGAACACCTCCGGATGGAGACCCCACTTCCCTGGATAGACATCGTGTCTGCTGAGGAAGTCCGCTTCCCAGTTGTCTACTCCCGGAATGAAGATTGCTGACAGCGCCAACGCTTGCTTTTCTGCCCAAAGGATGATTCTTGTTACCTCTGCCATTGCAGCTCTGCTCTTCATTCTGCCCTGTCTGTTTATGTAAGCCATTATTGTCACATTGTCTGACTGCACTTGAATGGCCCGATTTCTCAGAAGATGGGCTGCTTGGAGAAGACCGTTGTAGACGGCTCTTAGTTCCAGTATGTTTATCGGCAGGCCGGCTTCCAGACTTGACCACCTTCATTGGAAGGTTTCCCCTTGAGTGGCTGCGCCCCAGCCCCGGATACTTGCATCCGTGGTTAGAAGGATCCAGTCCTGAATCCCGAACCTGCGGCCCTCCAGAAGGTGAGATAATTGCAGCCACCAGAGGAGTGAAATCCTGGCCTTTAGCGACAGACAAATTCTCTGGTGCATGTGTAGATGGGATCCCGACCACTTGTCTAGGAGATCCAGTTGGAAGGACCGAGCGTGAAACCTCCCGTACTGCTGAGCCTCGTAAGAGGCCACCATCTTCCCAGAAGGCGAATGCACTGATGAATTGACACCCGGGCTGGCTTCAAGACATCCCGGACCATCGTTTGAATCACCAATGACTTTTCCACTCGGAGAAACACCCTCTGCACCTCCGTGTCGAGGATCATTCCCAGAAAGGATAACCTTCTGGTTGGTTCCAAATGTGACTTTGGAAGATTCAGAATCCAACCATGTCTTCTGAGAAACTGAGTCGTGAGTGTTATGGACCGTAACGGCTTTTCCTTGGACGATGCCTTTATAAGCAGATCGTCCAGATACGGAATTATGTTCACCCACTGTCTGCGGAGGAGAATCATCATTTCCGCCATCAACTTGGTGAATACCCTCGGTGCTGTGGAGAGACTGAATGGGAGGGTCTGGAACTGAAAGTGACAGTCCAACAGTGCAAATCGCAGATAAGCTTGATGCGGCAGCCAAATCGGAATGTGGAGGTACGCATCCTTTATATCCAGGGATACTAGGAATTCCCCCTCCTACAGACCTGATATCACTGCCCTTAGGGACTCCATTTTGAACTTGAACTCCCTCAGAAAGGGGTTTAGTGATTTCAAGTTCAGAATGGTCTGACCGAACCATCTGGTATCTGTACCACGAAAAGGTCCGAATAGAAACCTTTGTTCTGCATGTGAGGTGGTACTGGCACAATGACCTGTGCCTCCACAAACTTCTGGACTGCTTCTTGCAGGACAGTCCTGTCTGCCAGCAGAGCTGGCAAGCCTGATTTGAAAAATCGGTGAGGAGGGAGATTTTCAAATTCCAGCCTGTACCCCTGGGACACAATATCTTGCACCCAGGGGTCAGGCCGGAGGACACCCATACATGACTGAAATGTCTGAGTCTCGCTCCCACCGGCCCCACCTCCGGGGCGTGCAGTCCACCGTCATGCGGAGGACTTTGGTGTACCTGAAGCCGGTTTCTGTTCATGGGAACCTGCAGCCGCAGTTTTCTTGAACTTGGGCCTACCTCCCTGAAAGAAGGTGTTGGACGGCTTTGTCTTTCTGGTCTTGTTAGATCGAAAGGACTGTAACGTAACTGAAGAAAAAGGTTTCTTCGTCGCAGGTGTAGTTGAGAGAAGAAAGGGTGACTTGCCAGCCATAGCAGTGGATATCCACGCTTCTAACGCTTCCCCAAAGAGAGCCTGACCTGTGTAGGGTTGGGTCTCCACACCTCTCCTGGATTCTGCGTCGGCAGACCACTGGCGCAACCACAGCCCTCGACGAGCTGATACTGACATGTAGGAAATCCCCGCGGCCATGGAACCCAAGTCCTTCATGGATTCTACCAGAAATCCTGCCGAATCCTGAATGTTGCGTAAAAACAATTCAACGTCACATTTTTTTCCATAGTATCCAAATCCTCAAGTAACGTGCCTGACCACTTTACTATAGCTTTGGCAATCCAAGCACTGGCAATAGTGGGACGTAGTATGGCCCCAGAAGCCGTGTACATGGATTTGAGCGTATTATCAATCTTAAGATCAGCCGGCTCTTTTAAGGCGGTAGATCCTGGGACAGGTAAAACCACCTTTTTTGAAGAGTCTGGATACTAACGCGTCAACAATAGGCGGGTTTTCCCATTTTTTTTCCTATCCTCTACCGGGAAAGGAAACGCTACCAAAACCCTTTTAGGTATCTGGAATTTTTTATCCGGGTTTTACCAAGCCTTTTTAAATATAGCATTTAATTCCTTTGACGCAGGGAAGGTTAGCGAGGCTTTCTTATTGTCAGTGAAGTAAGCCTCCTCAACCTGTTCGTGTGTTGTATCCGCAATATTCAACACATCTCTAATAGCCCTATCATCAACTGCACCCCTTTTGCAAGTGATGCAGCCCCCCGCAACACATCCCCCATCACCGTCTGTAGTATCAGAGTCAGTATCGGTGTCATCCTGCATGATTTGAGCAAGAGCACGTTTATGTGAATATACAGCGGGGAGCCCTGATGTACCAGAACTGGGCCATACTGCCATAGAGTTCTGTAAAGCCTGAGTTGCAGATTCATTTTGTGCAACCCTATTTGAAATCTGAGAAATCGTAGATTTGATTGAGGATAACCACTCAGGCTCCCTTGCTGGAATCTGTGCTAAACCAGTGCAATCCTGATTACATGGAATGGGATCATCCTGAGAGGATATATCCTCTGCAGCATATGACACAAAGTCCCTGGACATAGCTTAAAGAAGACCACACACACACACACACGCACACGCACGCGCACGCGCGCACACACACACACACGCAGACAGAGTTTCACCCCCAAGAATGGCAAGAGAGAGACAGAGATTGGAGCCAACCCACACACAGCGCTTTTAATATAAAGGTAGATCCCTTATCAGTACTGACTGTGTACCTTAATAGGTTACACAGTTGTTTTGCAGCCTCCCCCCCTCTTCTACAACCCCCTGGTACCATGATAGATATCTGGAGTTGCTGTGGAGGGACTTGCTCTTCACTGACAGCGCTGTGCAGGCAGGAAAATGGCGCTGAACGCTGCTGGGTCCGCTCTGAGGAGAAGCTCCGCCCCCAAAATGGCGCTGTCTCCCCGCTCTTCACAGGATTATACTGGCCTGAGGATTGATGCTGGCTGAGATCTGGGGACCCCGACAGGATGTGTGATCAGTGTAGGGTGTAGGCGCTGGCTTAGGGCGACCCTCACAGGGCAGTACTATGTACCGCTGAGCCTCCTGGAGCGCAGTTAATACTGTGCTCCTACCCTGATGCCGCCATCATCACACCGGCTCCCCGCTTGTTAGGGGGGTCGGTGACTCACTTGCCACAAGCTTCAGCTATGTAAGGGGGTGGCGGCATGCTGCTGGGGTGAGCGATCCCCTGCGGCGGGGAACGATCTATCCCTGGAGCTCAGTGTCCAGTCAGTGGAGACAGTGGCTCAGACCCCGCAGGGCGGACACTGCTCCCCCCCTCAGTCCCTCGCTGCAGGGAGGCTGTTGCCAGCAGCCTCTCTGTAAAATAATAAACTCTAAAACTAAACTTTACTAAGGAAACTCTGGAGAGCTCCCCTAGCTGTGACCGGCTCCTCCGGGCACATTTTCTAAACTGAGTCTGGTAGGAGGGGCATAGAGGGAGGAGCCAGCCCACACTCTCATACTCTTGAAGTGCCAATGGCTCCTGGTGGACCCATCTATACTCCATGGTACTAATGTGGACCCCAGCATCCTCTAGGACTTAAGAGAAACACAGGTTCTGTGAATGATTAAAAACAGGTAAAATACAGGCTGTAATTTAGCCAGCAACAGGACCTGTGTATATACCAGTGTATACCATAGGTATCCCAGATTAAAGGGATATAATGGTAAGCCTACATGAGGTAATCGGAGGAGTAGGATGTATGCATTTTATAATGGATTACATATTACTTATTAAGTCTTCAGCAAACTGCAAGGCCACATATTTTTGATGAAACATCTTTTATATAATTTTATTATGCTTAATGGCTTTTGAAAATAATTGATCAAAGCAGGTTTGAGCACATACACTAGAACCATGTTTATTTCCATTTTCAAGTAATCCCCCTTTTCCACTAGCTCAAAAAACACGGGTAAATGCACGCACGGGGGCGCGCATTTACCCGTGTATTTTGCTAGTGGAAAAGGGTCAACCCGGATCAAGTGATCCGGGAATGCGACACGGCTCCCGTTTACAGTCTATGGAAGGGCGTTGCTGGGAGACCATGTGATCTCCCAGCACCGCCCCTGCCGCGTCACCAGCAGCGTCACCAACCCGGCAATATGCCGGGTTGGTGAGCGCAGTGGGAAAGGGGGCTGAGAACGGGCCGTAGCCGGGTAGCACACGTGTCAGGCTCCCGGCTGCGACCCGTGCTTAGAGGTGGAAAGGGGTATTATTGTGCGACACTCCACTTTGAGGGGAGTTTAATAAAAAGAAAGGACCTGCAATGACATAAAGGTAAAGATGGCCGTGCAAAAATGAGCTTACAATCCATTTGGTTACGGTACAAGGATAAATTGATACAAAAGGTAGTGCAGTAATATTGCAGCTTTGGTGAAGAAAGTGTATGGACATTTTTCAATTGTTGGTTATGTCGGCAGCCACTACATGGTACCTAACGGAGCAATTTAATTGTCGTTCCATTCGGGCGTGATGGCTGGTGGTGTCAGCATTTCAGTTCACATCCCCCAAACTGCAATGCGTGAAAAGAGACCCGTTTGGGTGCACAAAAGGCGCTTTTTTCTCGTTTCAACCATTAAGTTTGGTTGGGTTTAGCCAATTTGCGCAGATAAATCTGATCTCTAAGGGCGGCGCGATAACCGCAATAAAAAAAACAAACTGTTGAATATCTCCCTGCGATCTCCGTCACTTTAGACGCAAGACGCAATATAACAATTGAATATCACCCCGTGTGTGTGTCTGTGTGTCACTGCTGACAGGCAGAAGCATCCTTAGCAGCCAATAGTAAAGTAGCCATTGACAAGTAACATTTCTATGCAGCTGCTGGTGATGTGGTACTGTTGGAATGAGGACAGACAATAAAAGGTGGAGACGTCTTCACCCAAGCAGCCATGATCGTACTTTACCATTCCCATTTTCCTCTGGTTGTAGAAATCAATTATATATTTTTAATTTCTTTTTTTTTTTGTTATTCACATGGGCAGGGGTAAATTGTTCAGTGACAAAAAAAGAGGCATTCATTGAATTGCCCAGAAAAAAAAATTGGACAAAAAATTGCGAACCAAAAAAAAAATAAAAAATTTTTTTCACTGAAAATGTACCACTACTAATTCAATTTCCCTCTAAGGGGTATATTCAATTGAGGTTGGATTTTTTGACCAGGCGAAAAACTGGCATTTTCGCCCATTTTTCGTTGCATTCGCGCTATTCCATGTAAGCCCCATTTTTTTTGACTGGTCGGAAATTCTGACCACGTCGAAAGTGTGTCAGCGCCAACACTGCTTTTGTTGAATTTGCAGGCATTTTCGCCCGTTTTTTTTGTCCCGTTTTCACCCATGCCAATTTGACTTTATAAAAAGTCGGATTGGCATGTCAAAAACGGGACTACAAACGGGTGAAAACGCCCGCAAATTTAATAAGGAACTGTTGGATCCTCTCCGTCGGAGAGAATCCAACAGCAATTGAATATACCCCTAAATAGCAAAACCAAGGCTTACATTTGACAGAAGAGTGACATTGTACAGTACATCATGAAATGTAGCAGAGATGTTCATAGAGGAAGAAACAGGCTTCTTCAAATAATTCATGATTCATTTAACTTGACTTAGGAGAGGTGGCAAATGAACCATGATAAATGTCTCTAAAGGCAGTGCCACACTGGACAATATTTTAAGCGATATCGCTCATTTTCACCCTTCTGAGCAATATCATTAAAAATATCGCCCAGTGTGGCTGGTGCGAACGATGCGTGCTCCCGCGGGTTGTCAACGAGGTAGTCTGTCAGCTCAATTCTGGCTATATCATTGGTGACGAGGTGCATATCGTTCAGTCATTCATGAAATTGCTCAGTGTGGCCGCTCTATCTCGTTCATTATCATTCATCCGGGAGTATGGGAAGTTCAAGGGAAAATAATGAATGATATCGTTCATGTCATCCAGCGTGGCACTGCTTTAAGAATTAATATTGTGACAACTTTGTTAAGTTGTGATCTTGTGGTTTGTTTCCTATAAATACTGTAGTTTTCTGTAAAACCTTTTGCATAGGTGGAATGTGAACACATGCAAAGTATAAAGCATGTGGTAATTATTATTTATTATTATTATTATTATTATTATTATCCTTTATATGGCGCCACAAGGGTTCCGCAGTGCCCAATTACAGAGTACATAAACAAATAATCAAACATGAAAACAGCAACTTACAGTTGAAGACAATATAGGACAAGTACAGAGTAAATAAACATAGCTACATCAGCAGATGACACTGGAATAAGTATCAGGTGGCAGAAGACTGATGGATTTGGTGCAGTTGAAGATTATTAAAGTAATAAAGGATAAGCACATGAGGGAAGAGGGCCCTGCTCGTGAGAGCTTACATTCTAAGTAATATTAACTGGGACAGATTTAACGCCGAGTGATTATTCTTATCACTTGTTACGAAGGTTAAATGGTGCTCTAGCCAATCAGCTTCTAACTGTCATGTGTTTGAAAACTTACAGTTATGAGTTGATTGCTGGTGCACCATTTAACAGTCTTAATGAGTGATAACAAGAATATCACTCATTGTTAAATCTGCCAAACTGTTTTTCTTTGGCGCTATGAAGTTTTTATAAATTGTTAAATCTTTATTGAATGTTTACAAACATAACAAAAGACAAAGCGCACACAGACTGTATGAAGTTTATAATCTATTCTAGCGCACACCAAGTCACTAGATGCCCATTTTAATATGTGAAGTGTGCTGTTCCTCAACATTTTAAGAAGGAGCAGCTGTCTGTTTAGCTGATCGCATTACATGTCTCTGAAATAGGTGACACTCTGTTTGCCTTTGGGAATTACAGATTAAGATGTGATCTGTGGGGCGGTTGGAGTTATATGAAAGGTCAAAGGTTCAGTCTCTTATTGTATTTTCAGAAAGTATAATGTAATACAGCTAACTTAATTACAGTGTTCTTTCCAAATTTAATTTGTTCTTTATTCTTAAAAGCCCTACTACATTTATGGAGCACTTTACGGTACTTCTTTTTTTTTAATTGTTTTATGTTTGAGTTCTTCAGTGGGTTATAAGGTATGTCTTTGATTGTGTCTTTGGTGCATACTGTATTTGAAGTGTAGAGAGGTTAACTATCCTAATGCGACTGTAGACCAAAACTCAAAGGTTACTGCCTTACCACTTGTGTGTTTAGTTTGGGTAAGTGTTAGATATCTGGTAACTATGTTTGTGGGTCGTAAATCAATAAAGAAAATGTAATATCTCTTCCTTTCCTTTTTAGAGGTTTGGTGTCCAAAATAAGATTTGAAGCTTGTCCATTGAACAACAATGATCACTGAACCTCCCTTTATTTTGGCCAAATATTACTGAAAATGTAATGAGCTACATATGGCAGTAGAAACTGTATAATGTCCAGCGGCTAAATGTAATAGCCTCCGAGTTTCGGAGGTGCAGGAATTTTCTGCGAGTCTTCCCGTTTATTTAAAGCAGCAATCATTTACAAGATATAACTAGGTTTTGCCTTGTATGTGTTTGCTGCTTTAAAAACAAACAAACAAAAAACAGGCAGACTCGCACAGAGTTCCCACACGTCTGGAACTTGAAGGCTATTACATTTAGCGGCATGTCTATATTTTGTGTGTTTGTTTTTTTTTTTTTTGTTGGTTTTAATCCTTAGCCACAAATTCAAGTCTGGCAGGAAAGTTATTTTACAACATGTGGCACAGTTGAAAATGCTGTGCTGGTCTGCATGCTTTTGTTTAAATGACATTAGTAGATCCTCCATCCACATCCATTTGAATGAGCTTTTCATGGCTTTACTTAAAAAAAGGGGGCAGGGAGGTGGGAGTGGACAGCGCTAAACAATTGCTCCCTGTCTGCTGTTGGAGGACCTAGCTCTGGTGCCATTGGTATTTAGGTAAATGTAGCTATATGCTGGGACTTGTAGGTCCCCAATTCCTAAACAACCACAGATACCTGTCTCTAATACTAAAAAAAATAAAATGATAAAGCAAAAAATATGTAGTGGGAAGAAAATATTTCTACAGAGAACAGAACAAAGAATATGAGGGATGTGCAATAAGTTTCTGGATAAACCAAAAGTATTTTATGCGTAAACATAAAAAAAAAATCTTAAAGCAAAATAGTAGACATAAGAATGTTTCCAGGGAATTAAAATTCAGTGGTTTTAATGATATTGGTATGTTACTGTATTTGTGTTTTGTGTGGTCCATTAAATATTTGGTGTCCGTATTATGGAACCTTTGCCAAGTACACTTTTGGATTTAGCCTTTCTGGCATCCAACACTTTACCCTTCCAATGCTGTGGTGCCAGTCCTTTACTAACAATGCCTTCAGCACATGCTGCTCTGAGGGGACTTGGTAACACAATCCATAATCCACACTAGCCACAATGTGCACCTACTACTGGTAGCCCCAAAGCTATAGTTATCACAACTAATTTACCTGTCGGCGGTGATTATTATTCTGATTATTTGTTGTTTTCTAGTACATAGTGTTATTTAGTAATGCTTAAAATGTAAAGCTACCATGAACTGTCAGGTATTTGCTTTTATTGCCTATGAGCTAACACCATGGCAAACTGCTGGGGTTGCTACGTGCAGCTACCCAGCGCTCCCGTCTAGCATTTCGGTAACGCCCCCCCCCCCTTCCCTTCCCTTTTCATATTGAAATGTTGTCCTCAAAATATTGGGGGTTGTGATTGGTCTTCCTGCTCACCCCAGCTGCCATTTTAAGGAGGTAAGGAAAATAGACTTGCTTGGTCTGTATTTATGAAGAGCTTTTTCCTGGTATTTTGTTACTAGTGCTGCTGGCAAATTGGTATCCCCCTCCCCCTCCCAACCCAAACACACACTCGCACATTAGGGCACTTTAGTTCTTATGTAACTTTGACTTGAATATGGATTTACCAGTAGTTACGAAGTTCATCTCCAAATTTATGTTCTAGAAAAGCCAGGTTTAGCTTGTAATCATTATACTGCTGCATTGATCCAGAGAGCAATGTATAAATCTAGGACTCTTCCAGTATGCAGGCTAATCAGATATTTGTGAGCTGTTAAGAGAGTCCATTTGATTCTACGCTTGAGTTGGCTATTAAAATGTCGCAACTTAAGACCAGTTTGTCCAATAATATTTTGCTTCTTGTATCTTGTTGGAAACCCTTTCTGTTGGAGTCCTCCTAATGTGCTGATGAGCTTGGCTTTGACCCAAGGAAGCTGAAATACCTTTTATTTTGCACAGTTATATAGATGGAGTGTTGCATATGCTGTTGCAGTTGCTAATTAAAGACAGTCCTGGTTTTGTTAATTAATGTTCTCTGCCTTTTGTTTCACCAGTATCTGTTAAAGTAATACATTTCCAAAATTAGATAATATTATTGTAGACTGTTTGAAACCGAAGGGCAGAACCACCCCCAGTAATGCCTACCTGAATACAGTATACTACACTTTATAGCAAATGTGTACTACAGCCCAGATGGCGATGATGTTATACATCCCTAATGTTTAGTGGCTAGCCTATTATTGCCCTAGCTCAGTGCCAGCGTTGTACCTGGCCTCAATGACCAGCATGTTGCCTATCACCAATGCGTACTGTTAATCTAAACAATATACCCAAAATGATGCTTTCTTCTTTACATGATCTAGACTCTACTAGCCATTACACTTATGGCATTAGAAAGGTTTCATGTGATTTTATAGAGGGAAAAAAAAATGAATAAAGTTGATTTCTTTCATGAATGAAGATATAATATTTAAAGCCGTTAATGTATCTTTGCACATATACAATTACTGGTATGGCCTCATGTCTGATCATTTGGAATTACATTCCGTGATCTCCATCATTTATTCCCTCTCTCTAACCTTCAACCTTGGGATACAAATAAATAGGAATGAACAGAATTACTTGAACTTGACATTTGCAATTGCACCGAGATAGCCCCTCTTTAGTTAGACGAACACAGATGAAAATAATTATGTCTGTAGCCCATTACTTATACTTAAGGTTATCCATGTTCTACGTGTAGAATTGCTATTTTCACATGCAGCAGATGAAATGATGGGTATGTACCTCCTGATCTGAGTAATACTACACTGGAAATCCATTTTCTCTTACGTCCTAGAGGATGCTGGGGACTCCGTAAGGACCATGGGGTATAGACGGGCTCCGCAGGAGATAGGGCACCTAAAAAGAACTTTGACTATGGGTGTGCACTGGCTCCTCCCTCTATGCCCCTCCTCCAGACCTCAGTTAGATCTTCTGCCCAGAGGAGAATAGGTGCACTGCAGAGAGCTATCCAGAGTTTTCTGTGGAAAAATAATTTTGTTAGGTTTTTTATTTTCAGGGAGTCCTGTTGGCAACAGGCTCCCTGCATCGTGGGACGGAGGAGAGAGAAGCAGAGCTGGCTTGTAAAGTTGGGCAGCAATAAACCTCGTTTTTGGCCATAAATAAGGTGGATTAGGCTGGGGGACAGTAAATCCGCGGACCCCCGCCATTTTATTAATATATGATGAAGGGACCGAAGCCCGCCGTCGGTGGGCGGGGCTTGATCCTCAGCACTAACCAGCGCCATTTTCTCCACAGAGGCTGCATGAGAACACGCTGGCTCCCTGTTCTCTCCCCTGCTGAGCTTCACAGGTTGGAAAAAGGAGGAGGGGGGCACTTTGGCGACGCAGTGAGTGGAGATTACGATTATTAACATATAAAAGCGCTATCTGGTTGTATATTCCAGTGTTTTTAAGCGCTGGGTGTGTGCTGGCATACTCTATCTCTCTGTCTCTCCTAAGGACCTGGTTGGGGTTTTGTCTCCTTATAGGTAAATCCCTGTGTGTGTGTGGGGTGTCGGTACGTGTGTGTCGACATGTCTGAGGCGGAAGGCTTCTCCAAGGAGGAGGTGGAGCAAATGAGTGGTGTGTCCCCGACGGTTGTGCCGATTCCTAATTGGATGGACATGTGGCATACGTTGCATGCAAGTGTGGCATCTTTACATAAAAGGCTTGATGAGGCTGGTTTAGGGGGGACATCAGGCGGTCAATCCTCAGATTGGACCGACTCACAGGGCCTGTCGGGGTCTCAAAAGCGTCCCTTAACACAAGACACTACTACCGACACGGATTCTGATTCCAGTGTCGACTAGGACGAAGTAAAATTGCACCCTAGGGTGACTAAAACTATTCAGTGTATGATTGTGGCAATAAGGGATGTGTTGCATATTGTGGATGAACCCTCAGTCCCCGACACAAGGGTACACATGTTTAAGGAAAATAAACAGATTATTAATTTTCCCACATCTCATGAATTAAATGAGTTCTTTGGAAAAGCTTGGGAGACTCCGGATAAGAGACCGCAGATCCCCAAAAGAATTTTTATGGCATACCCTTTCCCTAAGCAGGACAGAGAGATTTGGGAATTACCCCCCACTGTGGACAAGGCCCTGACGCGCTTATCCAAGAAAGTGGCGCTACCGTCTCCTGACACAGCGGCCCTTAAGGACCCAGCAGATCGCAGGCAAGAAACTACCTTAAAGGGTATTTATTCTCATACGGGTGCTGTGCTAAGACCGACGATTGCGTCGGCATGGGTGTGTAGCGCAATTGCAGCTTGGACAGATGAGCTGACAGATCAATTTGATACTATGGATAAGGATACTATATTCCTAACTCTAGCCCATATAAAAGACGCAGCCTTATTTATGAGGGATGCTCAAAGGGACATTGGATTGCTAGCTTCTAGGGCCAATGCCATGGCTATCTCAGCGAGAAGATCCTTATGGACTCGCCAATGGACGGGTGATGCGGATTCCAAAAAACATATGGAAGTACTACCCTATAAGGGGGATGTATTGTTTGGGAATGGGCTGACAGACCTGGTTTCCACAGCTACAGCAGGTAAATCAAATTTTTTACCTTATATTCCCCAACAGCAAAAGAAAGTAACACCCTATCAGATGCAGTCCTTTCGGTCGCACAAGTCCAAAAGAGGTCGGGGATCCTCTTTCCTCGTCAGAGGTAAGGGCAGAGGCAAGAGAGCACCTGCTGCGGCAGGTGCTCAGGAACAAAAATCCTCCCCGGCTGCTCCAAAACCCACAGCATGACGCTGGGGCTCCCCTGAGGGAGTCCGCACCGGTGGGGGCACGTCTTCGACTTTTCAGTCAGGCCTGGGTCAGTTCGGACCTGAATCCCTGGGTGTTGGAAATAGTTTCCCAGGGTTACAAACTGGAATTCGAGGAGGTGCCCCCACGCCGATTTTTCAAATTGGCCCTACCAGCTTCCACATCGGAAAGGGATGTAGTGTTAGCTGCAATTCAAACGCTGTGTATACAGCAAGTGATAATCAAGGTTCCCCTGCACCAGCAGGGAAGAGGTTACTACTCAACCCTATTTGTGGTCCCGAAACCGGATGGTTCAGTCAGACCGATTTTGAATCTGAAATCCCTAAACCTGTACATAAAAAGAGTCAAATTCAAAATGGAATCACTCAGAGCGATAATAGCCAACATGGAGGAGGGGGAGTTTATGGTGTCTCTGGACATAAAGGATGCGTACCTTCATGTCCCCATATATGCCCCCCATCAGGAATACCTGAGATTCGCTGTACAGGATTGTCATTACCAATTTCAGACGTTGCCGTTTGGACTCTCCACGGCCCCGAGGATTTTCACCAAAATAATGGCGGAAATGATGGTGGTCCTGCGCAAGCATGGAGTCACAATTATCCCATACTTGGACGATCTCCTGATAAAAGCGAGATCAAGGAAGAAATTGCTGAGCAGTGTGGCGGTCTCTCTGAGAGTGCTCCAGCAACACGGTTGGATTCTAAATCTACCAAAGTCACAGTTGATTCCGACAACTCGACTACCGTTCCTAGGTATGATACTGGATACGGATCAAATGAAGGTCTTTCTCCCAATAGAGAAGGCCCAAGACATCCAGAACATGGTCAGAGAACTGCTAAAACCGAAAAGGGTGTCAGTTCACCAATGCACTCGAGTTCTGGGGAAAAATGGTGGCGGCCTACGAGGCCATTCCCTTCGGAAGGTTCCATGCACGGACTTTTCAATGGGACCTTCTGGACAAGTGGTCAGGGTCCCATCTGCACTTATATCGGAAAATAACTCTGTCCCCAGGAACCAGAGTGTCCCTCCTGTGGTGGTTGCAAAGTTCTCACCTACTGGAGGGTCGCCGGTTCGGGATTCAGGACTGGATCCTGGTTACCACGGACGCGAGCCTCCGAGGATGGGGAGCGGTCACACAGGGAAAGACTTTTCAGGGTCTTTGGTCAGACCAGGAGTCCTGTCTACACATCAATGTGTTGGTACTCAGGGCCATTTACATCGGCCTTCGACAAGCAGAGAGTTTTCTTCGCAACCTACCGGTTCTGATTCAATCAGACAATGTCACAGCAGTGGCTCATGTGAACCGCCAAGGCGGGACAAGAAGCAGAGTCGCGATGACGGAAGCCACAAGGATTCTTCGCTGGGAGGAAAATCATGTAAGCGCTCTGTCGGCTGTCTTCATTCCGGGAGTAGACAACTGGGAAGCAGACTTCCTCAGCAGACACGATCTCCATCCAGGAGAGTGGGGACTTCATCAAGAAGTCTTTGCAGACATAACACGTCTTTGGGGAGCTCCTCAAATAGACATGATGGCGTCGCGCCTCAACAAAAAACTTCGGAGGTATTGCGCAAGGTCTCAGGACCCTCAGGCAGTAGCAGTAGACGCACTGGTAACACCGTGGGTGTTCAAATCGGTCTACGTGTTCCCTCCTCTTTCTCTCATCACGAAAGTGTTGAGGATCATAAGACGAAGAAGAGTACAGACGATAATCGTTGTCCCAGACTGGCCTCGAAGGGCCTGGTACTCTGATCTACAAGAGATGCTCACAGGAGACCCCTGGCCTCTTCCTCTGAGGGAAGACCTGTTGCAGCAGGGGCCATGTGTATTTCAAGACTTAACGCGGTTACGTTTGACGGCATGGCGGTTGAACGCAGAATCCTAGCAAAAAAGGGGATTCCGGAAGAGGTCATCCCTACTTTAATAAAGGCTAGGAAGGAGGTGACGATAAAACATTATCACCGTATCTGGCGAAAGTATGTGTCTTGGTGTGAGACCAAGAATGTACCTACGGAAGATTTTCATCTGGGTCGTTTTCTCCACTTCCTACAGACAGGAGTGGATATGGGCCTGAAATTAGGCTCGGTTAAGGTACAGATTTCGGCCCTCTCGATTTTCTTTCAGAAGGAATTGGCTTCTCTTCAAGAAGTCCAGACGTTTGTAAAGGGAGTGCTGCACATCCAGCCCCCTTTTGTGCCTCCAGTGGCACCATGGGACCTGAACGTGGTGTTGCAGTTCCTAAAATCACACTGGTTTGAACCACTTAACAAGGTTGAGTTGAAATATCTTGCTTGGAAGGTGGTCATGTTGTTGGCCTTAGCATCAGCAAGGCGAGTGTCAGAATTGGCGGCGCTCTCACACAAGAGCCCCTACTTGATTTTTCATGTGGATCGAGCTGAATTGAGGACACGTCCGCAATTTTTGCCTAAAGTGGTTTCTTCGTTCCATATGAATCAACCTATTGTGGTGCCTGTGGCTACCGGTGACCTGGAGGATTCCAGATCCCTAGACGTAGTCAGGGCCTTAAAGATTTATGTAGCCAGGACGGCTAGAATTAGGAAAACAGAGGCTCTGTTTGTCCTGTATGTGGCCAATAAGATTGGTGCTCCTGCTTCAAAGCAGACTATTGCTCGCTGGATCTGTCATACGATTCAGCAGGCTCACTCTACGGCTGGATTGCCGGTACCAAATTCGGTTAAGGCCCATTCCACTAGGAAGGTGGGCTCTTCTTGGGCGGCTGCCCGAGGCGTCTCGGCCTTACAACTTTGCCGAGCGGCGACTTGGTCGAGGTCAAACACTTTTGCTAAATTCTACAAGTTTGATACCCTGGCTGATGAGGACCTAGCGTTTGCTCAGTCGGTGCTGCAGAGTCATACGCACTCTCCCGCCCGATTGGATGCTTTGGTATAAACCCCATGGTCCTTATGGAGTCCCCAGCATCCTCTAGGACGTAAGAGAAAATAAGATTTTAAACCTACCAGTAAATCTATTTCTCCTAGTCCGTAGAGGATGCTGGGCGCCCGTCCCAGTGCGGAAACTCTGCAAGACTTGTATATAGTTGTTGCTTCCATAAGGGTTATGTTACAGTTGACATCGGTCTAGGACCGTTACTGTTGTTTTTGTTCATACTGTTAACTGGTTATGTATGTTCCAGGTTACATGGTATGATTGGTGTGCGCTGGTATGAATCTTGCCCTTTGATTGCTAAATCCTGCCTTGTATTGTCCATCTCCTCTGGGCACAGTTCTCTAACTGAGGTCTGGAGGAGGGGCATAGAGGGAGGAGCCAGTGCACACCAATAGTCAAAGTTCTTTTTAGGTGCCCTATCTCCTGCGGAGCCCGTCTATACCCCATGGTCCTTACGGAGTCCCCAGCATCCTCAGTGTTCGCAAATACGCGCTATAGCGCGTATTTTACCCTGATCTGAAGGCGGGGACTCACTTTTCAAAAATGTGAGGGTCCCCGGGGACGCGCTCCGCTGCAGCCAACTCCTTGTAAATTGACGGCGACGGCGCTTCTTGCCCGTACAGAGCGGAGGTGGAGCCTTACCACTGGCAGTCTGGCGGTGCCCCCTCCTGGTCACGTGCAGTGGCTTCACACGGGGGCCGGACAGAGAGAGAAGACGACTCTGCGGCTGCTGTACGCTGTGCTGCGGGCGGGCGGTGACTCGCCAAGACCCTGAACTGCAGCTCCCTCCCAACCCGATATCTGCCTCCCTCTCGGCTGCCTCCAGTGTGCTCTCCCGCGATCTGTGTGAAGGAGAGCAGCGGTGACCGGCCAGGAACCTCACCTCCAACCCCTGCCGTGCTCTGCCACCATACTGCTGCCGTGAGAAGAGCGGGCTGCACCATTACCATCAGGTGTCCCCAGCATCCCTACGGACGCCCAGCTAGCGGGCCTGTGACAGGGGAGCCTGTTCCCGAGGTGCCCCCCCCTCAAACTTCTTCTCACTTCTTTTACCTGACGGAAACAGCGGTGACAGCACAGGGCCCTGGTGGTGCGGAAGGTACGTGCTCTACCTGGCGCAATGTGTATAACGGCGTGCTCTACCTAGCGTAATGTGTATAACGGCGTGCTCTACCTGACGCAATGTGTATAACGGCGTGCTCTACCTGACGCAGTGTGTATAACGGCGTGCTCTACCTGACGCAGTGTGTATAACGGCGTGCTCTACCTGACGCAGTGTGTATAACGGCGTGCTCTACCTGACGCAGTGTGTATAACGGCGTGCTCTACCTGACGCAGTGTGTATAACGGCGTGCTCTACCTGACGCAGTGTGTATAACGGCGTGCTCTACCTGGCGCAGTGTGTATAACGGCGTGCTCTACCTGGCGCAGTGTGTATAACGGCGTGCTCTACCTGGCGCAGTGTGTATAACGGCGTGCTCTACCTGGCGCAGTGTATATAACGGCGTGCTCTACCTGGCGCAGTGTGTATAACGGCGTGCTCTACCTGGCGCAGTGTGTATAACGGCGTGCTCTACCTGGCGCAGTGTGTATAACGGCGTGCTCTACCTGGCGCAGTGTGTATAACGGCGTGCTCTACCTGGCGCAGTGTGTATAACGTGCTCTACCTGGCGCAGTGTGTATAACGTGCTCTACCTGGCGCAGTGTGTATAACGTGCTCTACCTGGCGCAGTGTGTATAATGTGCTCTACCTGGCGCAGTGTATATAGGAGATTCTACCTGGTGCAATGTGTATAAGCGGCGCTACAGTGTGGTGTAATGTGAATTGGCACTATTATGTGGTCACGCCCCTTCCCCATGAAGCCATGCCCGTAAATTTTTGCGCGCGCCTGCGGCGCGCACCGCCTGTAGTTTCGATTCTGGCAGGTGGAGCTCCAATTCACTTTCTGCCAAAGGGCACCAAAATATCTAGTTAAAGCTCTGGGGCAGAGTGTACTGCATGTTACACAGCCCAGCAGCACTGTCACCCCATTCCCCCACCTTGCAACACTTCTGTAGTGTCCAAATAAGATTAATATTAATAAAAACCTTAATTCCGATGGGACCCAGAACAGAACCGGTAGGACCCCTATTTTTAAAAGTGAGGGGTCCCTGGGACCCACTTTTTTTTGGGCTCAGCGCGATCACTGATCCTCTACGGACTAGGAGAAATAGATTTACCGGTAGGTTTAAAATCTTATTTACATCTTTAAGAGACAACCGCAAAGTCCTAACTGAGGTGAACATTTTCAGTATCTATTTCTGTAGAGTATAAATAGAGTAAGCTGACTAATGCTGAGTACACTAGTCTTATACCTATCGTAGTGATCAGGTTGACGAATGTATCGGTATGTATGCAGAAGTGTTAGCAGACACATGGGTTAAGACGCTTCTGCAACGGTCTGATTTTGAGGTTGCCTCTTATGTTTACTTAAATCCCGATACCTATAGACAAATGTACATAATCGTATTGAGCTTTCTAGCTTGGTGTGTATGGGGGTCAAGCTGGGTATACAGTACTCAGCTAATCGGGGGCGTTTAACCTGACCAAAAATGATTTCAAAAGTATGTATCCAGCTTAAGGTCTACCGCCTGTAGATCTCCAGTTCTGTCCTCAGAACACCAAATGGTTCACTTTCTCCTTGGTCACCTGTGGAGCTTTAAAATGTGACAGTTGGTAAAATACCAGTGCACCTGCTAGATAGTCTGGAAAATGTCAACTGTAAGGCCAGGTACATGCTACATCAATGGGCCTAATTCAGACCTTATCGCTGCTGTACTTTTTCGCGCAGCGAGCGATCAGGTCTGAACTGCGCATGCGCCGGCACATTCCATAAATGCTATCCGAATCTCAGCCCAGCCATCGCCTCTGCTTGATTGACAGGCAGAGGCGTTTGCTGGGCGGCAGGGGGCGGGCCGGTGGCATTGGGCCGCCGTTTTGGGGGCGCGGACGGGCAACATAGGTGAGCCCGGACCATGTGGGGGGAGGGCCACGGTGGCTGCGTGATGTCACACGTGGCTGCTGTGACCTGGAGAGCGATGGGTAGCTCCCTGCTTTCCTGTAGGGAGCTACTCTACAGGTACAAAAGCATCGCCGCCGTGCGATGCCTGTGTACCTGTGTGGCGGGGGGAGGGCCAGACATGCGGGGCGGATTTGACGTCATACACCCGCCCAGCCACGCCTGCGTTTTTCAGACACTCCTGCATTTTTGCAAACACTCCCTGAAAACGGTCAGTGGACACCCAGAAACGCCCCCTTCCTGTCAATCTTCTTGCGGCCATCAGTGTGACTGAAAACTTTGTTAGAACCTGGGCACAACCACAATGGGCTTTGTACCGGTACGACGCGCATGCGCATTGTGGCCCATACACATGCGCAGAAATGCCGACTTTTAGCCTGATCGCTGTGCTGCGAACGGCAGCTAGTGATCAACTCGGAAGGACCCCCAATATGCAATACATGATACATCGAATCCAAAGGGACTAATTCTGAGTTGGGAGCAGGTGTGGTTCATTAGGTCGACATGCATTTGGTCGACCTGGTCATTAGGTCGACATGAAAAATGGTCGACATGAGTTTTTTTTAACTATTTTTGGTGTTTTCATCGTAAAGTGACTGGGAACCCCAATTAGTGCACAGTGTCCCCTCGCTTCGT
Source organism: Pseudophryne corroboree (assembly GCF_028390025.1). NCBI lineage: Eukaryota > Metazoa > Chordata > Amphibia > Anura > Myobatrachidae > Pseudophryne > Pseudophryne corroboree. The sequence goes on from NC_086448.1 coordinate 629,138,250, forward strand.
TCGCCATGCTTCGGGCAATGCTTGTTGACCTAACTACCATCACCCATTGGGAGCAAGGCAGGGTAAATACCGTTTGCTTTTGCATGGAAGTCGCAAATACTGGACAGCTTTAATTTGACATTGAAATAAAGATTTGTGCTGGGAGACGCCCTCCAATATCTAAATCTCTCCACACATTTTCAGTACTTCATGGTGTTACCAAGGTGTAAAGTTACTCCTTTTGTTTTGCTTTGCTCCCAACCAGGAATCAGCCCATTAAAAGTATTTCCAAAGTTTTCTCCTATGTACTATACAAGCTGTGGAGGTGATTCAGACCTGATCGCTTGGCTGCTAAAATTGTTGTCCTGCGATCAGATAGTCGCCGCCCAAGGGGAGTGTATATTCGCGGCGCAAGTTTGTGATAGCATGTGTACGCCGTGCAGCTAAAATCCCTTAGTGAGCGGACAGCTGCAAATTCGTTCGCACTTCACTCACCAGTGAATGGTTTTTACCAGTGCGTGCAGTCTTTGCGCAGCCCAGGACTTACTCCTACAGTGCGATCAGAACAGGCTGATCGGGGCCGGCGCTGACTTCACACCCCCTTCCTGAAAACGCTTGGGTACACCTGCGTTTTCCCTGACACTCCCAGGAAACCGGTCAGTTGCAACCTGCAAACATCCTTCTCCTGTCAATCGGCATGCGACAGGCTGTGCGATTAGAATTTTCTCACCATCCTGTCGCTGACGGACTATCCCCGTTTGCCAACGCGCGTGTGCATTGTGGTGTATATGCTTGTGCAGTTAATGGCTGATCGCCCACTGTGCGAAAACGCACAGCATCGATCAGGTCTGATTCGGGCCCTGTATCCACTAAATTTCCATGAAGCCGTTTCAATTGTTTGTCTCCTCTGCCACCACTAGATGGCTTCCAATGGAGCAATTCAATTGTTGCTTTGTTTGCAGCCGGGGAGAGATGTTTCTGCGAACTGAAATGTGCGTAATACCAGCGGTTTGGGCACTGAAAAGGTAGTTTGAGCGACCAACCCTATACCTTGCTTTGCGCTGCTAATCCTGGTACTAATGGGCACGCATACGGTCATGTGCATCCAATGGGGGCAACAATTGAATATCCTTGGTGGGTACCCAATACCATTTTTGGTGCCCACAAAACCATTGAATCTGCCCGAATGTGTCTCCTTGTGTGCACATTTTGGAGCGCTGATCTCACATGTTTCTATTAGCCTCTTATTGCCGGTGTCAACTATTGTAATTGAAATTTGGACAATTAGTAGTAATTCCTGTTAGTTCAAAATTTCAACACTGCAAATTTTCTTTTTGTGTGTTTTTCCCCCCGTTTATTATTCCATTTGGTAAATTACTCAATTTCCTAGGTAGCTATAGGAAAATAATGGCATTCCTTTTATATTTGATGTGTTAATTGGATTAAAAACAGTAAATTAGAAATGCCACGTTTCTGTAGCTCTGTGCTGCATGTCTTCCTCTCTGGCTTTTGTTAACCATTCCCGGTTATTTCTAGTTGAACCTAGTCTAGTGGTTTTGCATAATTAGGATTAAGTCTGGATTTGCTTAGTTGCCATTTGAGTTCCTTTTTTTTTGTTTCAAAGCCCAAAGACATGCTGAGATAAACACAATCTTCTATGGGCTGTTTTCTAGACAGGAGAGCTATGGCAACATCCCCCACCTATGTCTTCTGGGTTTCTAAGGCAACAGGCTCTTAAGAACCTGATAGTTTATTTTCAAATGTTTGGGGTGTGTGTGTCTCTGTGTTTGTGTGTGTGTTTTGTGTGCTTTTTCAGTTTCATCAAATTGCGACTTATTTTGCATATAAAGACTCCCATATGCAGTGTTACAATAAATTAAACTCAAGTGAATAAAATAAATGTTAAGCAAGCGGGGACGTTTCCACCTGCAAAACATTCAGATGCCTATATAATACGCATTTTTATGGCATTTATTATAGACCCTTTAGTCATGTTGGTAAAGAGAGGTTGCATAAAAAAGCAAGGAACTATCAACTGCAACATTAGTTACCTGCCATTACACACACATACACACAAGCTAGCGTATATACTGTATGCATGTAAAATCCCCACAAGTTGTATTTCCCTTTGCGTAGTCTACCTCACCCACTTGCATCCTCCAACTCTCCCACTCTTGCTTCCTGCCCTTGGCTCCCCTTGCACTGGCTCACTCCTAGGGGGGTAATTCAGTTGATATCGCTGCCCGATCTCCTGTCTAATTGCAAGGACAATATTCAATTGATGCCTGTTGTCATACCCATTAGTGTTGGGTTTAGTCGTGTAAAGCGACTAAACCTGATTAAACTAATCGGCGTGACACAAAGTCCCATTTGAGCGCCCAAATGGGCTACTTTTGGCACACTTAAGCTCACTACCCCCAGTGAGTGCAAGGTGAAATGCCATCTGCTGTCTGCCGAAAATAACAATTGAATTCCCTTTCTAATATCTACCATTTGTCTCCCATCTTCCCTTATAGACTGTAAGCTCCATGAGCAGGGCCCTCCTCCCTCCTGTTCTCATTACCTACTTCTTTTGCACATGAGCTACACTATATACCTCCTCCTTGTGCTCACCATCTATTTTACCTCCAAGTGACTGGTATGAATTAAGGCCTACGCTGCTATGTGGTCACTTAACTCCAATCTGTGTGTGGAGTTAAGTGACCACCATAATTTCTTATTGCCGTGAATAGTGGCGATCATAAATGACAACTATCTGGTCTAAAATGTAATAATTGATTAAATATGCCCCCATATACACGGTCGAGTCACATTATTATGACCACCAGCTAATAGCCGGAGTAACTGCCGCATGCAGCCCGGCAGAAGGTAGACGGGCTGAACAGGCATTTTAGACACGTGTCTGGTAGCCCCCGAGTTAATTTTGACAGTGAGCTGCTCCACTGTAGCGCATCGGTTGGCCCTCACATACCTTCGTACTTGATGTTTACCTCTCACATCAATGGCACATGGTGTTCCACGGTTTCCAGATCGGTTATACGCAATAGTGTGATACACCTTCACCACAGCAGCATGCCAACATCTCACAAACTGCGATGTTTCAGAATTACTGCCACACTTGGCCCGAAAGCTGATAAACATCTGTTTTTGCAACTCTGATAGTTTGCGCTTTTTTTTCACATGACCGCTAGGAGTGATATGTGTGCAGATGGCCTATCGCATACCTTATATACCCTCCAAGCCAGCGCATAACACGTGACATACTTCATGAGCTATGCGCTGCCGACGTCAAATATAGGAGGTGGTCATAATATTGTGACTCGACCGTGTATTTAAGACTGTTTTTTTATGTAAATTGCAAATTGAAGTGGATGAAGAAAAGATAATCAATTATATTGAATAAAACTAAACTTTGAGGCAATGCAGAAATTGTTACCTTTTGGGGGATGAGGGGTAGTGTCTACTCTTACTTTGGAAACATTCACATTGGATGAAGAAGTGGGAGGGAGGATTTGGTGGCTCTGCACTAGCATAAAATGCTGGAACCAGATATGCCTAGGAAACTCAGACACTGTGACATTTGGCTCTGTAAGTTGGGGCGATTCAATTGCTTTGTGCTCCTCCTGCTGGGCCTCTATACAAACAGGTGCCCTAGTGAGCTATTCAATTGTTTCTCCGTTCAGGTGTCGATAAGTATTGACGTGCCTAAAAGCAGTGCCGTAACTAGACATTTTAGCTAGTGATGAGCGGGTTCGGTTTCTCGGAAACCGAACCCCCTCCGAACTTCACGCTTTTTACACGGGTCCGAGGCAGACTCGGATCTTCCCGCCTTGCTCGGTTAACCCGAGCGCGCCCGAACGTCATCATCCCGTTGTCGGATTCTCGCGAGGCTCGGATTCTATCGCGAGACTCGGATTCTATATAAGGAGCCGCGCGTCGCCGCCATTTTCACACGTGCATTGAGATTGATAGGGAGAGGACGTGGCTGGCGTCCTCTCCGTTTAGATAGAGAGTGAGACACTTGATTTACTGGAGCATTAGGAGTACTCAGAGTGCAGAGTTTTGCTGATAGTTATACTAGTGACCACCAGTTTTATTTATTATTTAATATAATCCGTTCTCTGCCTGGAAAAAAACGATACACAGTCACATACCATATCTGTGCTCAGCCTCAGTGTGCTGCATGATAATATCATCTATGTATATCTGACTGTGCTGAGTAGTGCTCACTGCTCACACAGCTTTAATTGTGGGGGAGACTGGGGAGCAGTTATAGCAGGAGTACATATTTAACAGTGCACACTTTTGCTGCCAGAGTGCCAGTGTGACTGACCAGCAGTGACCACCAGTATATTGTCTGCCTGAAAAAGTTAAACACTTGTGTGGTGTTTTTATTTTTTTATTCTATAAACGCATTCTGCTGACAGTGTCCAGCAGGTCCGTCACTCATTATATTTCTATCTTCTTCATACTAGTAGTTTAGGAGTCTGCAGTGCTGACAGTGTCCAGCAGGTCCGTCATTATATAATATATACCTGTCCTGCAGTAGTGATATATATATATTTTTTATATCATTATCATCCAGTCTATACTAGCAGACGCACGCAGTACGGTAGTCCACGGCTGTAGCTACCTCTGTGTCGGCAGTCGCTCGTCCATAATTGTATACCTACCTGTGGTGGTTTTTTTTTTTTCTATCTTCTTCATACTAGTAGTTTAGGAGTCTGCAGTGCTGACAGTGTCCAGCAGGTCCGTCATTATACAATATATACCTGTCCTGCAGTAGTGATATATATATATATATATATATATATATATATATATATATTTTTTATATCATTATCATCCAGTCTATACTAGCAGACGCACGCAGTACGGTAGTCCACGGCTGTAGCTACCTCTGTGTCGGCAGTCGCTCGTCATCCATAAGTATACTAGTATCCATCCATCTCCATTGTTTACCTGAGGTGCCTTTTAGTTGTGCCTATTAAAATATGGAGAACAAAAATGTTGAGGTTCCAAAAATAGGGAAAGATCAAGATCCACTTCCACCTCGTGCTGAAGCTGCTGCCACTAGTCATGGCCGAGACGATGAAATTCCATCAACGTCGTCTGCCAAGGCCGATGCCCAATGTCATAGTACAGAGCATGTAAAATCCAAAACACAAAATATCAGTAAAAAAAGGACTCAAAAATCTAAAATAAAATCGTCGGAGGAGAAGCGTAAACTTGCCAATATGCCATTTACCACACGGAGTGGCAAGGAACGGCTGAGGCCCTGGCCTATGTTCATGGCTAGTGGTTCAGCTTCACATGAGGATGGAAGCACTCAGCCTCTCGCTAGAAAAATGAAAAGACTCAAGCTGGCAAAAGCACAGCAAAGAACTGTGCGTTCTTCGAAATCACAAATCCACAAGGAGAGTCCAATTGTGTCGGTTGCGATGCCTGACCTTCCCAACACTGGACGTGAAGAGCATGCGCCTTCCACCATTTGCACGCCCCCTGCAAGTGCTGGAAGGAGCACCCGCAGTCCAGTTCCTGATAGTCAGATTGAAGATGTCAGTGTTGAAGTACACCAGGATGAGGAGGATATGGGTGTTGCTGGCGCTGGGGAGGAAATTGACAAGGAGGATTCTGATGGTGAGGTGGTTTGTTTAAGTCAGGCACCCGGGGAGACACCTGTTGTCCGTGGGAGGAATATGGCCATTGACATGCCTGGTGAAAATACCAAAAAAATCAGCTCTTCGGTGTGGAAGTATTTCAACAGAAATGCGGACAACATTTGTCAAGCCGTGTGTTGCCTTTGTCAAGCTGTAATAAGTAGGGGTAAGGACGTTAACCACCTCGGAACATCCTCCCTTATACGTCACCTGCTGCGCATTCATCATAAGTCAGTGACAAGTTCAAAAACTTTGGGCGACAGCGGAAGCAGTCCACTGACCAGTAAATCCCTTCCTCTTGTAACCAAGCTCACGCAAACCACCCCACCAACTCCCTCAGTGTCAATTTCCTCCTTCCCCAGGAATGCCAATAGTCCTGCAGGCCATGTCACTGGCAATTCTGACGAGTCCTCTCCTGCCTGGGATTCCTCCGATGCATCCTTGCGTGTAACGCCTACTGCTGCTGGCGCTGCTGTTGTTGCTGCTGGGAGTCGATGGTCATCCCAGAGGGGAAGTCGTAAGACCACTTTTACTACTTCCACCAAGCAATTGACTGTCCAACAGTCCTTTGCGAGGAAGATGAAATATCACAGCAGTCATCCTGCTGCAAAGCGGATAACTGAGGCCTTGGCATCCTGGGCGGTGAGAAACGTGGTTCCGGTATCCATCATTACTGCAGAGCCAACTAGAGACTTGTTGGAGGTACTGTGTCCCCGGTACCAAATACCATCTAGGTTCCATTTCTCTAGGCAGGCGATACCGAAAATGTACACAGACCTCAGAAAAAGAGTCACCAGTGTCCTAAAAAATGCAGTTGTACCCAATGTCCACTTAACCACGGACATGTGGACAAGTGGAGCAGGGCAGACTCAGGACTATATGACTGTGACAGCCCACAGGGTAGATGTATTGACTCCCGCCGCAAGAACAGCAGCGGCGGCACCAGTAGCAGCATCTCGCAAACGCCAACTCTTTCCTAGGCAGGCTACGCTTTGTATCACCGCTTTCCAGAATACGCACACAGCTGAAAACCTCTTACGGCAACTGAGGAAGATCATCGCGGAATGGCTTACCCCAATTGGACTCTCCTGGGGATTTGTGGCATCGGACAACGCCAGCAATATTGTGTGTGCATTAAATCTGGGCAAATTCCAGCACGTCCCATGTTTTGCACATACCTTGAATTTGGTGGTGCAGAATTATTTAAAAAACGTCAGGGGCGTGCAAGAGATGCTGTCGGTGGCCAGAAGAATTGCGGGACACTTTCGGCGTACAGGCACCACGTACAGAAGACTGGAGCACCACCAAAAACGCCTGAACCTGCCCTGCCATCATCTGAAGCAAGAAGTGGTAACGAGGTGGAATTCAACCCTCTATATGCTTCAGAGGTTGGAGGAGCAGCAAAAGGCCATTCAAGCCTATACAACTGAGCACGATATAGGAGGTGGAATGCACCTGTCTCAAGCGCAGTGGAGAATGATTTCAACGTTGTGCAAGGTTCTGCAACCTTTTGAACTTGCCACACGTGAAGTCAGTTCAGACACTGCCAGCCTGAGTCAGGTCATTCCCCTCATCAGGCTTTTGCAGAAGAAGCTGGAGACATTGAAGGAGGAGCTAACACAGAGCGATTCCCCTAGGCATGTGGGACTTGTGGATGGAGCCCTTAATTCGCTTAACAAGGATTCACGGGTGGTCAATCTGTTGAAATCCGAGCACTACATTTTGGCCACCGTACTCGATCCTAGATTTAAAACCTACCTTGGATCTCTCTTTCCGGCAGACACAAGTCTGCTGGGGTTCAAAGAACTGCTGGTGAGAAAATTGTCAAGTCAAGCGGAACGCGACCCGTCAACATCTCCTCCTTCACATTCTCCCGCAACTGGGGGTGCGAGAAAAAGGCTCAGAATTCCGAGCCCACCCGCTGGCGGTGATGCAGGGCAGTCTGGAGCGACTGCTGATGCTGACATCTGGTCCGGACTGAAGGACCTGACAACGATTACGGACATGTCGTCTACTGTCACTGCATATGATTCTCTCCCCATTGAAAGAATGGTGGAGGATTATATGAGTGACCGCATCCAAGTAGGCACGTCAGACAGTCCGTACTTATACTGGCAGGAAAAAGAGGCAATTTGGAGGCCCTTGCACAAACTGGCTTTATTCTACCTAAGTTGCCCTCCCACAAGTGTGTACTCCGAAAGAGTGTTTAGTGCCGCCGCTCACCTTGTCAGCAATCGGCGTACGAGGTTACATCCAGAAAATGTGGAGAAGATGATGTTCATTAAAATGAATTATAATCAATTCCTCTGTGGAGACATTCACCAGCAGCAATTGCCTCCACAAAGTACACAGGGAGCTGAGATGGTGGATTCCAGTGGGGACGAATTGATAATCTGTGAGGAGGGGGATGTACACGGTGATATATCGGAGGATGATGATGAGGTGGACATCTTGCCTCTGTAGAGCCAGTTTGTGCAAGGAGAGATTAATTGCTTCTTTTTTGGTGGGGGTCCAAACCAACCCGTCATTTCAGTCACAGTCGTGTGGCAGACCCTGTCACTGAAATGATGGGTTGGTTAAAGTGTGCATGTCCTGTTTATACAACATAAGGGTGGGTGGGAGGGCCCAAGGACAATTCCATCTTGCACCTCTTTTTTTCTTTCATTTTTCTTTGCGTCATGTGCTGTTTGGGGAGTAGTTTTTGGAAGGGCCATCCTGCGTGACACTGCAGTGCCACTCCTAGATGGGCCAGGTGTTTGTGTCGGCCACTAGGGTCGCTTATCTTAGTCACACAGCTACCTCATTGCGCCTCTTTTTTTCTTTGCGTCATGTGCTGTTTAGGGGTGTTTTTTGGAAGGGCCATCCTGCGTGACACTGCAGTGCCACTCCTAGATGGGCCAGGTGTTTGTGTCGGCCACTAGGGTCGCTTAGCTTACTCACACAGCTACCTCATTGCGCCTCTTTTTTTTCTTCTTTGCGTCATGTGCTGTTTGGGGGGTGTTTTTTGGAAGGGCCATCCTGCGTGACACTGCAGTGCCACTCCTAGATGGGCCAGGTGTTTGTGTCGGCCACTTGGGTCGCTGAGCTTAGTCATCCAGCGACCTCGGTGCAAATTTTAGGACTAAAAATAATATTGTGAGGTATGAGGTGTTCAGAATAGACTGAAAATGAGTGGAAATTATTGTTATTGAGGTTAATAATACTTTGGGATCAAAATGACCCCCAAATTCTATGATTTAAGCTGTTTTTTAGGGTTTTTTGAAAAAAAACACCCGAATCCAAAACACACCCGAATCCGACAAAAAAAATTCGGTGAGGTTTTGCCAAAACGCGTTCGAACCCAAAACACGGCCGCGGAACCGAACCCAAAACCAAAACACAAAACCCGAAAAATTTCCGGTGCTCATCACTAATTTTAGCGCTGTGTGCAAGTCACAGCATCGGCTCCCCCCCCTTATTTAAAATAGGGCCAGTGCGCTCCGTAGGCCTGCTTAAAAAATGAGGCGCATCTTCATGGGGAAGGGGCATGGCCACAAATTAATACCGATTCATATTACGCTGCACAATAGTCTCCATTATTTGAATTACGCTGCACCGTTTTACACATTACGCCACATGGAATTCCCTTTTTGCACAATACGGCAGGTAGAGCCTCCTTTATACAAATTACGGCAGATAGAGCCCCCCTTTTACACATTACTGTAGGCAGAGTTCCCTTTTTACACATTACGGCAGGTAGAGCACCTTACATCCCCCTCCCTACTCTTAGAGTGTAGTGTAGTGTACTGTAGTGTAGTGTGTAGGCACATTCTGCCTTCCCCTCCAGGTGATACCTGGGAAGGAGATGTGGTAATAATCTGTTATAATTACCCCCTAAACAGCCCCATTTACCCTGATCCAGGAGAGGAGGGGGTTAAACAGAAAGAGACCGTCGTTTATTGTTCATAATATGCAGCTTATACTGCTTCCCTAGGCTGCGAGACATTGGTGGCAGTCAGAGGTGATCTGCTGAAAGGAGCCGTGCTGCGAGTTGAGTTACTGCAGCACTGACAGGCTCCAGTAACTCATGTCTCCCCTCCAGACCCAGTGTTTACCTGCTTCTGATGGAGGTGTATCCAGTGGGGAAGGAAGCGGCAGCCGCGGCGGAGAACTCCTGAGGTCAGTGATGACAGGTGCAGCCAGTGTTGGACTGGGACATGTAGGGCCCACCGGGGAAATGCAGTGGTAGGGGTGTGGCAAGTCTGCAGAGCGGGTGTGGCCTGCCACCTCATTGGTTTGACTAACCATTAGAGAGTGCAACGTCTGGGCCTCTTCATAAATATATACAGTAAATTCAGCTACTGCATGCATGATAATGTACCAGATTAATAACAGATTAATAACAGCAATGCACTGTAGAAAATACACCATAGTCCAGTATAATGTACCATATATATAATGTATAATTCAAGTGCACAGTCTAGAACCTGATCCTAACTTTGCGGTCGGCAGTTAACCGCAAAGTTAATTGGGGTCACTCTTGTGGGTGACCCCAATTAACTTTGCGGTTAACTGCAGACCGCAAAGTTCCCATCATTGGTTACAAAGGAGCCGCGCTACACTACATTGTAACCAGTGCGCTCCTGCACTGTCAATCAGGAGAGTGCCATGACGTGGCGCTCCCTGATTGGCTGGCAGGACCTTCACTGACTTAAGTCACGGGGGTCCCGCTAGTCAGGGAAAGTGGCTCCATGTGTTAACATGGAACTCCTTTAGTAGCGTGGACCGGGTTCTTCGTTTTTTTATTTTCAACAAGTACGTAGATTACAAAGATAAAGAAGAGGGCAGATCTACACCGGATTGTTTGTAAGTATAATTTTTATTTACAAGTACCCTGTGGATTCTGCTGGACAAGATGACCGAGGTGCTCCGTGTCAACATAGGTAAGTGTGTGTGTGTGTAAGTGTGCATGTATGTCAATTAAAGTTATACTGTCACGGTGTGTGTGTGTTGTGTGCTTTTTTGGGTATTTTTTTGTAGTAGAACTACAGGTGCCAGCGGGCTCGTTATTTTCCCACATGCTGGTACTTGTGGTTCTCCAAGTGCCAGCTTGCGGGGGAGGCTTGCTGGGACTTGTAGTTCTTCTAAAAAAAAAATCTTTATTTTTACACTATGGCTACCAGCCTCCCATCCACCGCCCACGGATGGCCTCGGGCTTCACACCTGGTCCTTGGGTGGCTGGAGGGGGGGGGGGGGGGAACTCCTTAATTTAAAGGGTCCCCACTCCTCCAGGGTACCCCAGCCAGGGGTGACTAGTTGGGGGGGGGGGGGGGGGGGTAATGCCACGGCCGCAGTTCCCCGGCTGTGGCATTATCTCTCTGGCTAGTGGAGCCCGGTACTGGTTCAAAATATACGGGGGACCCCTACGTGTTTTGTCCCCCGTATTTTTTTAACCAGGACCGGATGCAGAGCCCGGTGCTGGTTGTTTAACTATGGGGGAACCCTACACAATTTTTTCCCTGTACTTTTACAACCAGGACCGGCTCAAAGAGCCCGAGGCTGGTTATGCTTAGGAGGGGGGACCCCACGCAATTTTGTTTTTTAATTTTTAACCTAAACAGATCCATTCCCATAGATAAGCGTGCACGGATCTCACTAATCCGTGCATGACTATCCAAACACGCCAGGAAAAAGCAGGTCTATTTTTTTGCTGCTTTTTTTTATGATTAGCAAAAAAATACAACCGCAATTGAACATTCAGGGACAAACACCAAAATACGAATGAATAGTAAATTCCCGTGTTGTATGAACAAACAGCCGCGTTTGACTGATGGTCTATTCATTTGAATAGCCCAAACACTGCCGAGATTTTAACTTGGTAAATTCCTGTGTTGACACTTAGAAAAAAAGAAACAAATTCGGACAAAATCGGGACTTTAGTAAATAAACCCCCATGTAGGCATCCAGGGGTTAAAAAAAAGTTTTCCTGTTAATTATGCAGGTAACAGCTTCATTATAGCTGAAGATTGTATCTCATTGTGGATACATTTCTAATTGTAGAAATACAATGTAACAATTGAAGAAAAAAAATGTTTATGTTCAGTTAGGAATGGAATTCTCACAGCTCAGTTATGAGCAGTTTAATACCCCTTTTTACACATGCAGCAAAATCCCGGGTTTTTGCATGTGAATGTGCATCAACCTGGGTTTTTGGTATGTTTGAAAGGAAACTAGCTGGGACGCAGTCAGGCTGAGACCTGGGAATTTCCTACTTGACAGACCCGGGAAATTCCCAGATCGCATGAGTGAAAGGGGAGAGGTAAATACAAATAAGTGCAAACAGCTCGCACCCACAAATAAGTGTGGCTGTATGTGGCACTCGCAGAACCACCGGACTCACAGATTTTTGTTCTAACCACCTACTTTCGAGCTGTTCACACCAAATTGGATTCCGCCCTAAGAATGGTATTCTCACTGCAGCTAAACACCATTCATTATTACTATACATGTAAGCTCTCACGAGCAGGGCCCTCTTCCCTCATGTGATTTTCCTTCTCTTACACTATGCTATACTCAATACTCCATTCGATGGCACCATTCTCTCGGTTTTCTGCCACCCTGTTACCTGTGTCAGGTTTTGCTGATGCAGCTATGGTTAAATACCTTGCACTTGTCCTATATTGTCTGGAACTGTATGTGCTGTTCTCTTGTTCTGCTCGTTTGTTTATGTACTCTGTAATGGGCGCTGCAGAGCCCTTGTGGTGCCATATAAATAAATAAAAAATATTATTATTATTAATAATGTCTACATATTTTGGACTCACACATACTGTATAGTATACCAGTATACAAAGCTATATGTACGTTGGCCCTTATTGTGGCGGGGCTCGCAAATGCCGGGAGGGGATGAAATTGGGGTGCCGGGATGCAGGAGCACCTGAGTGGGGGCTTACTGCCCACATATTAAGTATGTTGGGGGTAATAGCTGACCACTTAACCTCATGTCTCTTGTTCTCCCATACCCTACCACGCTTTCCATCACTTCTGTCTCACACACCCACATCTCGCTCTCCATCACTTCTCTCTCGCACCCCCACATCTCGCTCTCCGTCATAACTGACCACCCAAAAAGTCTGTGTGTGGGGTGGAAGATGGGGGGGGGGTGAGCTGATGGAGGATAGCTGATGGTGCGGGGCAGGGGTTACTAGGGGGGTGAGCTGATGGAGGGCAGGGTGTACTGGGCAGGTGAGCTGATGATGGATGACAGGGGGTACTGGGGGCGGGTGAGCTGATGGAGGACAGCTGATGGTGGAGAACAGGAGTAGGGAAGCCAATCCCGAACCATTTTTTCAATCCCGGGTATCGGGATTGAAAAATGGCCAATCCCGGGATTCTCGGGATACCCGGGATTGTTTTTTTAGCTAGGTGGCCGCCCCACCCCGCCCCGCACATATAACTCACCATATACCGGGGGTGGGCGGGAGGGGAACATCGTTTGAACGCTGCTGGCGGCTCCCAGCAGCGGCTGACAGCGCAGCGTGACCTCTCGCGCTGCGCTGGGGACCCGGAAGGAGGAAGCCAGGCAGCGTTTGAGCGTCCTGTGGATGCTCAACGCTAATCCCTCAATCCCTGGGATTGGAGCTTCCAATCCCAAGATTGAATCCCGGCCATTTTTGGACCTAAATCCCGGGATCCTCTTGATCCCGGGATTGGCCACCATAAACAGGAGGTACTGGGCGCTGCAGCTGGCAGAAGGACGCAGTCCCAGTCTCTAGCTCTCTCCCATGCTGCCACCAAGTACCGTGTGTCCGTCACCCTGTGCCCTGTCTGTACTCACTGAACGGCGGATCTGGTCCCGTTTTCCCAGCTGTCTCTCCTTCTATCCCTCCAGGTCAGTGCCCCGATCCCGCTTCTGCTGTGTTTTCCTTTCTTACTCAGTGAGTCTCTTACCGTCTCTCCTCCTCACAGCAGCAGATGCTCCTTCCTGTCTCCTCCCCCGGCCTCCTGCATCGGTATCCGTTTGGATGGTTGACCATGTTAATGGTCGACACATTAAAATGGTCGACACATGACAGATCGACCATATGAAATGTCGACGTGGCTTTTAAAAAATTTTTTTTTAAAATTTTTAATACTTTACCATCCACATGGACTATGATTGGGAATGGTAACCTGCCTGGGGTTCCTCGTCATGTTATGGAAAAAATGACGGCCTTTTCATGTGTCGACCTGTTGTGGTGACCATTCATACCGGAACCTCCTGCATCACACAGAGCCAGCTCTCCTGCACCACCATCCTCCTCATATTCTGCGGCTGGAGAAGGATGGAGGCTGCCGGCAGTGAGGTCCCTGCAGCTGGAGCAGGATGGAAGGCGTGAGATGTGCGGCAGCCGGAGCGGGATGGAAGGAGGGTCGTCCCCTGTCCCAGAGAGTCAAAAGTAGGCTGACACTAGCAGCCAGTGTCCACCTACTTATCGTTCAGTTGGGGGGGAAATTCACCCTACACCTGAATGATTGATTAGTTGGGAAAATCAAACAGGTTTGATTTTCCCAACTAGTTGGTCCAATCGTTTCTGCCCATTTTTTTGCGTGTAGGAGCAAATACCTGATAATCGTTTGCTTCCACACACTGCCAGATTATCTTTCCAACCAAAGAAATGGATACCCTAGGGTGCTCGGGCGCTTTAGATAGGAGATGCTTCACCAAGCAGCAGTCTCTGAATAGGGGAAGTCACTCCCGTTTACAGTACAGAAAAAAGGGTGGAATGAGACAGCGCTAAATTTGATGGATACAACAAGTGATGTAAATAAAAACACAATTTATTCCTAAAATGGATGCAATAGGTAACAATTAAGAACTAGGTACATATAGGACAAATATATGTCAAATACAATTGGTATATGATCTAAAATTCATAAGACACTTCAATAGGGTTACCCAATACGCCAGGAGGTAATGTTTGAAAGTTGAAAGTTTTGAGGTGACCGTTCCGGATTGTTTTCCCCTACAAGTCTACAGTCCAGCATAAACAACAGTCTCAGAGATAAGCAGTAGCCAATAGATAGGCAGTTTACCGTTAGAGGGTAGTGTGCTCCAGATTCATTTTAGTGGAGGGCTCCTCATGCATTACGGTTGACACAGTCCTTTTGTGCGGCTATAGCTATTTGTAGTCTCAGAGTTTGGATGGATCGTCTGGACGAAGTTTGGGGGATGGTTCGGTCCTCCTTCAGTACAGCTCCTGGCGGGGGTCCCAGGTAGTTGGCTGGTTGGAAAGATATCGTCCTGATGTATGGCTAGCATAACAGGTGTCTAAACAGTTGAATTGCCTCATTTTGCACCCCCTAGTGATAGACGCAGGGAAAACTATTACATTTCCCCCATTGTGTAGGTGGGCACTGTATGTTAAAAAAATGTATTTTACGTTACATTGTTTAGGGTTAAAAGCTGCTCGTATTCTTTACTTTTATTGACAAAAAAAAAAAGAAAGAAACTTGAGTGAAGGGTGTATTTTACTGATACTCCTTAGTAGCTAATGTTATGTAAATGTTCTATTCAGTTGCACATTCAACCTCAAAATCAACGTCATGTGTAGTCTGTTCTTGGTGTCAAGTTGATGCGTCC
The DNA here is from genome assembly GCF_028390025.1 of Pseudophryne corroboree. Classification (NCBI taxonomy): domain Eukaryota; kingdom Metazoa; phylum Chordata; class Amphibia; order Anura; family Myobatrachidae; genus Pseudophryne; species Pseudophryne corroboree. Next base: position 629,153,490 of record NC_086448.1, read on the forward strand.
ATTTGTTCTGCCTATGATGTGGTAGCATCTCTGTAGGACACAGCTATGTGGTAATTGTTTGTTCTGCTTTAGCACTTGGCTGCTGCCAGCGGGTTTTTGTTCTTTGTTTCCTTTCTCCTGTAAAATGTAACACTGCTCCATCCCAATCTGTTAGATGTCTTCACCTACTGTTAATTTGTTAACCCTATGGCTATTTACAGTATGTACTGTCAGCCATGGAGAAACTACTGGTGAGGTTAGTAGTGATGTATGTGGACATTGTGTTCAGTGTGTCCTAGCAGTCAGAGCTATTGAAAGAAACATGGTTGATATCAATATAGTCTGCTGTTCTTTGAAGCCTGCGCCAGAGTGCTGCAGCTGTGCCGATTCTGAGATCACCTGGCATGCACTAAGGTACACTGTGTATTCCTCTATTGTGTGTGTACTGTGTATACGTATATATTACATTCATCTTTCACAGTGCTTTGATGAATGTGTCAGTGTGCCTATTTAATCTACAAGGTTATGTGGGGCTTTTATTTATTTTTTAAATAGTTGAAACCTACATTTATTTTTTTTGTACTAAAGTATCGTCTTTCATTTCCACTAAGCTTATGCATGTCGGCTCGGTGAAACGCTAACCTTTACTGCTCTGCCAGCACCCTGTTTCTGTTTATGCACCGTTCTTTTCTATGTATCGTAATGTTTTTCCAGACTCCATGATGCCCCCTCAGCCGTGCACCATGGGAAAAAAAATCAGTTTATTGCAGCCTGTGCACTCCCGTTTTTCGCCCCTATCCTATTCTAAAATGGCGAAAAACTGGATTCGCACAGGTGCCATTTGTCCAGTCAGGGGCGTTTTAAGAGAGGAGGAGGCCCGTGTTCAGCCTCCTCCGTTCGGGCCCCCTCCTCTCTGCCTGGAGCGCTGTAGAGATCTCCAGGAAAATAGCGAGGCGGCCATTTTCCCTGAGATTTCTCTACTGCACATGCGCTGAGCCATTTTCACGGAGTTCTAATAGCGCTGCGGATGCCGGCGCTGGACTTCGGAGGGGTGAGTATTTAAAAAATGGGTGCAGCGTGTGTGGTGGGTGACCTCCTCTGGACTCAGGTGCTCGTGTGCACCGCACACACTGCACCCATTATAGAAACGCCAGTGTGTCCAGTCATGATACACCATCACCACAGCAGCGCACGAACATCTCACAAACTGCATTGTTTCAGAAATACTGCCACCCTTGGCCCGAAAGCTGATACATCCGTTTTTGCAACTCTAATAAATCGCTCATTTTTCACATAACCGCAAAAAGTGATATGTGTGCAGACGGCCCATCGCACACCTTCTATACCGACCAAGCCAGCGCATAACACGTGACGTACTTCATGGCTACGCACTGCCAAAGTCAAATGTAGGAGGTGGTCAGAATATATTGACTCGACCGTGTATTTAAGACTGTTTTCTAATGTAAGTTGCAAATGTAAGTGGATGTAGAAATGATTGGCCATTATATGAAATAAAACTAAACTTTTAGGTAATGCAGAAATTGTTACCTTTGGGGGATGAGTGGGTAGTGTCTATTCTTAGTCTTGGGAAACATTCACGTTGGATGAGGGAGTGAGAGGGAGGATTTGGTGGCTTTGCACTAGCATTAAATGTTGGGACCAGATATAATGAGCTTAACGCATATGTAATGCATACCACACCCAATAGCACAGTGTGCATGAAAAGTAGAAATCTCTTCACAACTGTGCGCATAATGTGTAACACTGGTGTACGTCATGTTTTGTGCAGTTCCGTTCTGTTTGGAGAACATCGTTGTTTACACATCACTCATTTTAAATACACTCTTTGACTACCGCCTCCATGTATCTGATCTTTCTCTGGGCTCCCCCGATTCTCTATAATACTGTACCAGCAAACCAGTTCAGTTCACCACATAAAAATAATGGGTTGGGTTTGGGATCCTGGTGGTCAGCATGCCGCCGCCAGAATGCTGGCAGGGGGACGAGTGCAACAAAGTCCCTTGTGGGCTCGCTACACTCGCCACAGGTTCTATCCCCACTCTATGGGTGTTGTGGACACCCATGAGTGGGATTAGCCCTCGGCCCCCTGCCCCTCCCGACCGCCGGGATCATGACTACATCCAGATAATAACCACTTGGGTGCAAGGTGAATGTGAAGAAGCCATGATGGCCCCCCCCCCCCCCCCCCCTGACTTTTATCCATGGCCATGAGAAGAATGGAGAAGCCCAGAAAAACACACAGTGCAGACCTGTGCAAAATAGAATACTGTATTTCTATTATTTCTCTTCTTACATCCTAGAGGATGCTGGGGACTCCAAAAGGACCATGGGGTATAGACGGATCCGCAGGAGACATGGGCACACTAAAAAGACTTTTACTGGGTGTGAACTGGCTCCTCCCTCTATGCCCCTCCCCCAGACCTCAGTTAGACTCTGTGCCCAGGAGTGACTGGATACACACTAGGGGAGCTCTCCTGAGTTTCTCTGGAAAGACTTATGTTAGGCTTTTTTATTTTCAGGGAGACCTGCTGGCTACAGGCTCCCTGCATCGTGGGACTGAGGGGAGACAAGTCAGACCTACTTCTTCTTAGTTAAGGGCTCTGCTTCTTAGGCTACTGGACACCATTAGCTCCAGAGGGTTCGATCACTTGGTTCGCCTAGCTGATTGTTCCCGGAGCCGCGCCGTCACCCCCTCACAGAAGCCAGAAGAAAGAAGCCGGGTGAGTATTAGAAGAACAGAAGACATCAGACGGCAGAAGACTAAAGTAACGGTACAGCGCAGCGGTAGCGCTGCGCTCCATGCTCCCACACACATCACCAACGGCACTTGCAGGGTGCAGAGCGCTGGGGGGGTGCGCACTGGGCAGCAGTTACTGAGGGTCATATTACCTGGCAGAAGGCATATTCGGTGCCCGGGCACCGTATACAATACCCCCGCCAGTATAAAAATTTCAAATTTGAGCGGGACTACAGCGCGCCGGGAAGGGGCAGGGCTTAGCCACACAGCTCACCGGCGCCATTTTCTCTCTCCACAGCCGCTGCAGAGACGCTGGCCCGGACCTCCAAGCTCCTTCCAAGTAACAAGGGAGCAAAACGGGGGGGGGGGGGGGTCGCACATGTAATTTAGCGCTGCCATATAACCATAAAAAGCATCAATCTCATATATTATTGCTTTGTAGTATATGGGCGCTGGGGTGTGAGCTGGCATACTTCCTCTGTGTTTCTCACTGGTGCAGGCTTCCCTGTGGGTCTGAGTCGCCGGACAAGAGGTGGCAGATTCCCAAGAGAATATTTATGGCATATCCTTTCCCCTCTGATGACAGGGAGAAATGGGAGTCGTCTCCCAGTGTCGACAAGGCTCTATCCCGATTGTCCAAGAAGGTGGCGCTGCCGTCTCCTGACACAGCTGCTCTCAGGGATCCGACGGATCGCAAGCTGGAGACGACATTGAAGGCCATTTTCGTTAATACTGGTGCATTGCTCAGACCTGCTGTGGCATCGGTATGGGTGAGTAGTGCTATTGCTAAATGGGCTGATAATTTGGCTTCTGATATGGATACCCTTGATAAGGATAACATTCTTTTGACTCTTGGTTATATCAAAGACGCTGCAAATTACCTAAAGGATGCGGCGAGGGATGTTGGCCTCTTGGGATCAAGAGCCAATGCCATGGCGGTCTCGGCCAGGAGGGCGCTGTGGACTCATCAATGGAAAGCTGATGCCGACTCCAAGAAAAATATGGAAGCTCTCCCCTTTAAAGGTAGTGTCTTGTTTGGTGACGGCCTTGCTGACCTGGGGGTAAATTTACTAAGGTGGGAGATTTTTAGAACTGGTGATGTTGCCCATAGCAACCAATCAGATTATAGCTATTATCTGCTAGAAGCAGCTAGATAAATGGTAAGTAGAATCTTATTGGTTGCCATGGGCAACATCACCAGTTCTAAAAATCTCCCACCTTAGTATATTTACCCCCTGGTGTCTACCGCTACTGCGGGTAAGTCATCTTTTCTTCCTTATGTTCCCACACAACAGAAAAAGATGCCCAATCAGCAGATGCAGTCCTTTTGGCCTAATAAATACAAAAGAGGTAGGGGTTCGTCCTTCCTCGCTTCAAAGGGTAGAGGAAAGGGAAAAAGGTCGCCTGCAGTGTCAGGTGCCCAAGATCAAAAGTCCTCCCCCACCTCTACCAAGTCCACTGCATGACGCTGGGGCTTCCCTGTGGGAGTCCGTGCTGGTGGGGGGCCGTCTCCGATTCTTCAGTCAGGTCTGGTTTCAATCAGCCCTGGATCCTTGGGTTTTAGACATAGTGTCCCAAGGGTACAAACTGGAGTTTCAGGAGATGCCCCCCGCCACTTTTTCAAGTCGGCCCTTCCAGTTTCTCTTCCAGAAAGAGTAGTAGTAAATGCTGCGATACAAAAGCTGTGTCAACAGAGGGTCGTTGTGCCGGTTCCCCCGTCCCAACGGGGGGAAGAGTTCTATTCGAGCCTCTTTGTTGTGCCGAAGCTGGACGGCTCGGTCAGACCGATTCTGAACCTAAAATCCCTCAATCCATACTTGAAAACTTTTTCAAGTTCAAGATGGAATCTCTTCGAGCTGTGATCTCCAGCTTAGAAGGGGCGATTTTATGGTGTCAGTCGACATAAAGGATGCCTACTTACACGTCCTGATATATCCTCCTCATCAGGCCTTCCTGAGATTTGCGGTACAGGATTGTCATTACCAATTTCAGACATTGCCGTTTGGGCTTTCCACGGCCCGAGGGTTTTCACCAAGGTTATGGCGGAGATGATGGTACTTTTTCGCAAGCAAGGGGTCACAATTATCCCGTACTTGGACGATCTCCTGACTCCTGATAAAGGCGAGATCAAGAGAACGGTTGCTAAGAAACATGGAACTCTCCCTGTCGGAGCTGCGACATCACGGTTGGATTCTGAATTTGCCAAAGTCTAGTTGATCCCGACAACTCGGCTGCCCTTCCTGGGCATGATCCTAGACACGGAGCTACAGAGTGTTTCTTCCGGAGGAAAAGGCTCTGGAAAATACAGACCATGGTCAAGGAGCTTCTGAGACCAGCAAGAGTGTCGATTCATCAATGCACTCGAGTGCTAGGGAAGATGGTTGCGAAGCCATTCCGTTTGGCAGGTTTCATGCTCGGGTGTTTCAGTGGGATTTGCTGAACAAATGGTCCGTGTCTCACCTGCACATGCACCGGAAAATAAGTCTATCTTCCAGGGCCAGGATTTCTCTCCTGTGGTGGCTGCAAGGCTCTCACCTTCTAGAGGGACGCCGATTCGGAATCCAGGACTGGGTCCTGCTGACCACAGATGCAAGTCTCCGAGGCTGGGGCGCAGTCACGCAAGGAAGAAGTTTCCAGGGAAAATGGTCAAGCCAGGAATCTTGTCTCCACATAAATGTTCTCGAGTTAAGAGCCATTTACAACGGCCTCCTGCAAGCGAAAAACCTTCTTCAGGGTTTCCCTGTCCTGATCCAGTCGGACTACATAACAGCGGTGGCGTACGTAAACTGCCAAGGCGGAACAAGGAGCAGGACGGCAATGGCGGAAACCACAAGAATTCTCCGCTGGGCGGAACAGCACATGAGCGCTCTGTCAGCAGTCTTCCTCCCGGGCGTGGACAACTGGGAAGCAGACTTCCTCAGCAGACACGATCTCCATCCAGGAGAGTGGGCTCTTCATCAAGAGGTATTTGCAGAAGTGACAAGGCGTTGGGGAATTCCTCTGATAGACATGATGGCGTCTCGCCTCAACAAGAAGCTTCCGAAGTATTGTGCCAGGTTGAGGGACCCCCAAGCCTGTGCGGTGGACGCCCTGGTGACTCCGTGGGTGTTACAGTCTGTGTATGTGTTTCCTCCGCTTCCTCTCATTCAAAGGGTGTTGAGGATCGTAAGACGAACAAGGGTTCAGGCTATACTCGTCGCTCCAGATAGGCCTCGGAGAGCCTGGTATCCGGATCTTCAGGAATTACTAGTGGAAGATCCCTGGCCGCTTCCTCTAAGAGAGGACCTGTTACTGCAGGGGCCCTGCGTGTTCCTGGACTTACCGCGGCTGCTTTTGACGGCGTGGAAGTTGAACGCCAGATCCTAGCCCGGAAGGGTATTCCCGGGGAGGTCATCCCTGATAATGCCGATTGATTACCTTATAACATTCACTATAAATGGGTAAGAGACTCAGTACGCAATTGGCGTAAGGGGTACCGTAAGGGTACGCACTTAGTGTAGCAGCCGCTTATCCGTGGTCGAGACGCACATGCGACACGCTCGCTCACAGCTTAACGCTTGGTGACGAGCACGCTATAGGCGGCCGACTACCGTTATGCTACGCTACCAGCGTAGCGGATGCTCGTGACCACGAGGGGAACACGAGCGGCGCAGACGCTCACGGGATGACACTCGGTAAACCTTGTATGCAACACACTGAATGATTGAGTTTGTACTGTAAACCTTACTACTGAAATACTGTAGCGATATAACGCTGCTTAACCTTGTTAATACTAAAGCTGCTTGAGCGATTGAGACGCTCCGATTACCCTCTGCAATGTAATAAACACACAATACCTTGCTAAGGTTCCAACACCTTTACTAACAATATCTAGCTATGTAACAAGGGGAAAACAGTTAACAGTTCATACACTACAGGCTAACATCAATATCTAAGCAGAATAACTACACATAAATATACAATAGCGGCACAATCGCAAACAATAACATACAATGAGAGAGAGAGAGAACGTGGCAAAATACAGTCAGAGCTTTAGAATGGTCACAGAGAATAACTTACACACACTGGGGAATGATTCGCTGCGCAGTCCTGGTACCAGCTCCGAGTTAGTCAAGATGAAAACCGTTTGTGGAGAGAAGACTGAGCTGGCCAGGCTGGCTGTCCTTATATACACTGCGTACAGTACGCTACAAAGGGACCTATAATCTCATTGTTCATTGGACACAGGAATGTCTCCTCGCATCATAACAAAAGGTCATAGGTTAGTTTGAACAGGTGGGCTGTGACTATATCAAACTGCTCAGGTGGGAGGGAATCTCAGGATTCCCGCCGCATGGATAATGAACCGCAAATATAGTAAATGTCCAGAAACTACTAATAGACATAACTATACGCAGGAGCGATTAATCTTTACCTAACCAGCACCGGATTGTTTCTAATAAAATGTTCTTTAGTTAGGTACCAAACACAACTGCTCAAACCCTGTCTGACCCTTCGTATCATACAAAGAGGAATTCCTCTGTCCAGCGACCAGTTACACTAAACAGACTTACAGTTATTATTAAGGGGAACATTACCTATAAAACATACTATTTGGTTTTACTATGTAACGATTGAGTCGCCGACTAGACGCACACAAACTCTACCGTAAATGCACATACCACGCGCTCGAGCGCATGGCCGAGGAAGTGCCATCACGCAGCTGCGAGTATCCGCACGCACGGGAGAGAATGTGCACGTGCAGCGGGCAAGCGCATGGGGTGAATATATGGCAACGTGTAGCGTGATATTTTTCGACTTTGACAGTCCACCCTTTGGCAGTCATCAATAACTGCCACTTCCTAAAACAGTTCAAAAAAGAAAAATATATGTCATCATGTAAATACTATTTTATGATTGGGTAAAGGGAGGAGAGGAGAAGGTGGGAAAAGTATGACCTAGTGAAATAGTAGAAGCATGTGTGTATGAATCCATGTCTGAGGGGTCATGTATCATCGTGCCGTACGTGTTTTAAATCAAGCTTCGAGGTATTGCGAAGTATACATTTGAATCCTTCTTATGCCGTATTAAGGGTCTGTGGATGGGCTGTCAAACTTTACCGAGCTCTTTTCGGCTTTTGGTTGCAACAAATGGGGAGCACATTTTAGTTGATGATGTGAACATGTGAATGCTGATATATATATGTGTCTATATTCCCTATCGACTGTGTGTCATTACCTGAAGGTTGTAGAGATGAAGATAAGAAACAATCGTTATAAATGCAGTCGTAAACTATGTGAGTTTAAATAAACAGTCGCCGATTGAGGTCTTGTCTGATGTCTTGTCTTGATGTACATGTTGTCTGATGTCTCTCGGTGCTTTTGCTATAAATAGCGAGCAAAAGTTGTTCCATTGTCCATAAAATTACAGTCTCTAAAGTATTGGGCTATCGTAAAAGTTAAAGTCACTAGGGATATTGGGGATCTGTGGCATAGTCCATCAATGGTCTGTATAAAAGAGGTTGTCAAATTCTTCTTCCAAGCGGATGTCTTTGTACCTTGGAGGAAAACAAAGGAGAAACGGGTGAAAGAAACGGACCGTGGAATCACATTTTCATCACAACATTGTCTCTATCGTTGGGTCATAAATCAAATTTAGTTGTTGTTATTACAGTGTCTTCGCTCCTCAGACTCATCACTCTAGTACTACCTTTACACTTTGTTAAAGCCCGAACGCATCTAAATATCAGTCCAACCAATATGACGACTCCCAGAATACACAAAAGAAATTTCCCTACATCCATAATAATACCTTGGGCCCATTCTCCTAAGCCCGAGAACCAATTTCGTGGGTTCAACCATGACACCCAACCGGTCAGCTCATTGCCCACAGCGGCGAGAGTGAGATTATGTCTCCTTCGGAACTCCCACTTTAATTGTAAAATGTCATCCATCTTTTGATCTATGACCTCGGCCGGGTCCTCAGTGCTGTTTGTGATATACGTGCAGCATTTTATTCCATATTGAGTTGCTACGGTAACACAATACCCGCCTGTCACAGCTTTGAGGTAATTGAGGATCATCCTATGCTGAACCAGTTCTGTTTTGTAGGCTTGTAACTCTTTCCCAGTGTACCTGAATGTGTCGTCATACATTTCGGTGATATTGTCTAATAAATTTGCAAGCGCAGATATATATATATATATATATAATTTATCACTCCTCTGGCGGTACGAGTGATATCTAACGCGAGTAGGAATTGAATCCCGGTGGATTCATGGATCAGATCAGAGGCCGAATGCTCTGTCCTCTCTATCAGGTGCCGTTTAACAATGTGCTCGTAATGAGTGTGAGTATAAGGAGCTTGGGCACCGCGGTGAATGTCTTTCATTTTGATATGAGATACAGTCATTACTTCAGGCAGTACTTTCCCAATATAACACAATCCCTCTGAGTTTGGGGCAAGCCACTTATACGCCTTTCTCCCGCATATGAAATATGCATCATCGGGGAGAACATATGGGACAGAGTATGACATAACCATGTTACAAATTTTCCATGTGAAGTCTCCTAACCCTAACTCTCCCATCTGTCTTGTACACGTATCAGGTTGTACGATATGTGCACAGTATCCTGGTGATACTTCTCCAACTCGCATGGTCCTACTTCCTAGAGTGTACCTATACCGGAAAAATCTTCCATGGTCGGCTATCTGGCGTATAAGTTCTGTGTCTATGGGCATTTTGTCGGCTCTGTATGAAAAGGTCATGGTTTGATTACTCCATGACACTTCCCAATTTCCCGGCTTTCGGGGATTGGAAATGTTAAAGCACACTAAAGACCTATCCACATGATATTGGTGGAGCTTCAAACTAGGAGGGCTAGAGATATTAAACCTCTTGTCCACCGGCCTTCCACCACTTAGCTCAAGTACCTCTCCTATAGTTAAAGGGAATGGTACTAGCCCTGATTTGCTATGACCTTGAGGTACTTGAGAGCATACCCAACAGTCTGTCTGATTTAACACTTTACCCACTAAGGAGTGATAGTCACTCAATGGATGCCGGTCCATGTGGATATTAAAACTGGACTGACATTTCTTGATGCACCCATCCTCAACTATATTGTCACAATGCCTACAGATGCAGTTTTCTTCAGCTAACAATCCTTCACAATTCCTTCTATTGTCAATGCTACCAGATCGTTTTCTGATAATCGCCTTTACTCGGTGATTATGTTGCTCTTGGAAATTTACGCCTCCATCCTGGTCATCAGAACCCATTCCCGATCCTTTCTCGACCTCCATGGTACTCTCACCGAAACAGACTGTTCTGGTCAACATCATGGTCAACAGGAAAATCCGGATCACAGTCTCTTGGGGCAAGTCAATCTTAGAGGAGTAAAAGGAGAAAAATAAGAAGGGGGAAGGGAAATAGGAGGGAGATAAGAACTGGAGAAAATAACAAATGGGAAAAAGAAATCCGGCTCGACAAACGCCTCTGGTCTTATTATTCTCAGCGCTCAGGTGTCGTCTCAATCCTCCCTGAACAGACACTCTAGTGATACAACGTCTACTGTCTGTTCTTTATCACGGGACCTCTCTGGGTCAGCAACCTTTTTACAATGAGACGAATGGACCCAAGTCTCTCTCTCGGCAACCTTCAATGCTGTTGTGCTGGTCAATAAGACTTGATATGGTCCTTCCCATCTGTCAATAAGGCAACCTGAGCGTAGAAAATTCTGTATCATTACATAATCCCCAGGTTCAATGTCATGACAATTACTGTCTGGCAAATCAGGAATCACCAACTTTAGATTATCATTTTGATTCCTCAATTGCTTACTCATCTTAACCAAGTACTTTACAGTTACTTCATTGTTACATTTCAAATCATCCTGGGGGTTAATCATAACATGGGGTTGTCGACCAAACAAGATTTCAAAAGGAGACAGATTAAGAGGGGACCTGGGAGTGGTTCTGATGCTGTATAATACGATTGGCAAAGCTTCAGGCCATAACAGTCCTGTTTCAGTCATTACCTTGCTCAATTTATTTTTAATAGTGCTGTTTACTCTTTCCACCTTCGCACTCGCCTGGGGGCGGTACGGAGTGTGCAGCTTACTATTAATTCCCATCAACTTACACATTGTTTGAAAGACTTCACCTGTAAAATGGGTACCCCTATCACTTTCAATGATTCTAGGAATACCATACCTACACACAAATTCCTGCACAATTTTCTTTGCAGTAAATACAGCGGTATTTGTGGCCGCGGGAAATGCTTCAACCCAATTTGAGAACACGTCAATACAAACCAATACATACTTTAAATTTCTACAAGGTGGCAATTGTATGAAATCAATTTGTATTACCTGAAAAGGACCATCTGTAGGAGGGATGTGGGATGGCTCTGTTGGTATTGCCTTTCCGATATTCTTCCTCAAGCAGGTGAGACATGTCATTGCTCTTTTACCCGCATGAGAAGAAAATCCTGGGGCGCACCAATAAGCTCTTACCAACTTACACATTCCTTCTTTACCTAGATGAGTCAGCCCATGTGCCGCTTCCGCTAGACTTGGAAGGTATGCTCTGGGTGCCACTGGCTTACCCTGTCCATCTGTCCAGAGTCCTGAGGACTCCTGGCCATATCCTTTTGACCTCCAAACTGCCTTTTCTTGTGGTGAACACAAATTTTGCATTTCATATAATTTCTGTGTGTTTACAGTATTAAATACCATCAGTTGTGTGCTGTCTGTCTGTATGGGGTTACCGACTGCTGATTTAGCAGCTTCGTCTGCTCGGCTGTTACCAAGTGATACCGGGTCTTGGCTATATGTGTGAGCTTTACACTTGATAACAGCCACTCTGTCGGGTTCCTGTATCGCTGTTAGAAGTCTTTTGATGTGGGCTGCATGCGCTACGGGTGTGCCAGCTGCCGTCATGAAATTTCTGAGGCGCCATAGGGCCCCCGAAATCATGGACTACTCCGAAGGCGTACCTAGAATCTGTGTAGATATTGGCTGACTTGCCTTTAGCCAATTCGCATGCTCTGGTTAGGGCAACCAGTTCAGCAACTTGTGCTGAGTGTGGTGGGCCTAGCGGTTCTGCTTCTATGGTACTTTGGTCATCTACGACTGCGTATCCAGTACACAAGTCTCCTGAGTCCGTCTGTCTGTGACAACTACCGTCAGTGTAGAAAGTAAAATCTACATCTTTCAGTGGGTTGTCACTGATGTCAGGCCTTGCCGTGAAATTTTGGGTCAAATATTCCATACAATCGTGTGTCGCTGTCCTTACTAAATCCTCCTTCACCATCACTCTCATCCTCCACCCTTTGTGGCTGTCCAGGCACACCTGGGAGATATGTTGCAGGATTTAGTGCACTGCATCTCTTTATAGTAATGTTTACCGGGGCCATCAATGCCAATTCCCATCTTGTAAACCGTGCTGATGAGACACACTGCATGTGGTGTATGAATTGTGAGGTTGTGTCCTAGCACTACATCTTCGCTTTTACTTATTAGCAATGCTATTGCTGCAACACTTCGCAAGCATGTGGGGAGGGATCGCGCTACCATATCTAGCTGAGCGCTATAGTAGGCTACCGGCCTGCTGGCATCACCATGCTTCTGGGTTAAGACACCTGCTGCGCACCCAGCACTCTCTGTTCCGTACAGTTCAAAGAGTTTTCCATAATCTGGCATACCTAATGCTGGTGCCTGTGTTAGGCACTGTTTAAGTCTTTCAAATGCCATCTCAGACTCGTCTGTGTGCGAAATCCGATCAGGTTTGCTTGATGAGACCATCTCCTGTAAAGGTAGGGCTAGTATGGAAAAACCTGGGATCCAGTTACGGCAATACCCACACATTCCTAAGAACGTTCTAATCTGTTGCTGGGTTTGCGGCAGAGTCATGTCACGAATTGCTTGAATTCTATCAGCGGTAAGGTGTCTCAGTCCTTGTGTTAGGCAGTGTCCCAAATACTTCACCCTGGTCTGGCATAATTGTAACTTATCTTTGGAAACCTTGTGTCCTGTGTCTGAAAGATGAAACAGGAGTTGTTTCGTATCTCTCAGGGACGCTTCTAGTGAATCAAAACACAGCAGTAAATCATCCACGTACTGTATTAATACTGATCCACTCTCAGGTTGGAAAGACTGTAAACAATCATGCAAGGCCTGAGAGAAAATACTTGGGCTGTCAACGAAACCTTGTGGTAAGCGAGTCCAGGTGTACTGAACTCCTCTGTATGTAAATGCGAGTAAGTATTGACTGTCAGGGTGCAGAGGTACCGAGAAGAAAGCGGAGCAGAGGTCAATCACAGTGAAAAATTTGGCAGTGGGAGGGATTTGCATAAGGATGACAGCTGGATTTGGCACTACGGGGAATTGACTCTCAACTATTTTGTTGATCCCTCTTAGATCCTGCACTAATCTGTAACCCCTCCCCCCACTCTTTTTAACAGGGAAGATGGGACTATTGGCAGTGCTGGACGTTCTTACCAGAATGCCCTGTTGTAGCAAACGCTCTATTACAGGGTAAACTCCTAACTCCACCTCTGGCTTCAGAGGGTATTGTGGGATTTTTGGAGCTATCCTACCATCTTTTACTTGTACAACTACTGGGGCTACGTTTGCCATTAATCCAGTGTCTTGTCCATCCTTGGTCCAAAGTGATTCCGGTATCTGGGAAATCATTTCCTCTACCTTGGACGGACACCTATTTACAACAACAGTGTGGGACATTAATCTTGTTGGGGAGTCTAGCATATCCTGCACTTCCTGAGCGTGGTTTTCGGGTATGTCCAAGAACACACCTTCAGGAGTACAATATATGACACATCCCATTTTGCACAGTAAATCTCTCCCTAGGAGATTAGTCGGAGCCAATGCAGCCAGCAGAAAAGAATGCTTGGTATGCAAAGGCCCTATCGTAATCTCTGCAGGTTTGCTTAAAGGGTAGTGCTGTACTACTCCTGTTACTCCCATGGCTGGAATTGTTTTACCAGTGGTTCTCATGCCCACGGTCGAATTTATCATTGACTTGGCCGCCCCCGTATCTACAATTGTGACCTCGGGTTCACTTCCAAGGCTCGCAATTAATTTCACTGGCTGCAGATTACAGGTGTGGCCCCACCCCTATTGTATGTGGTGACCTCCCTGTATTGCGCTGGCAGCTATTACCTGTGAAGGGGGTAAATGGGAACTATCAGAGACTTGCCAGTCTCTTTTTGGGGGATACCTTTTTGTTTCCCCTGCGTGTGGTTCATAACTCCGTCTCTGCGGTCCTTGATCCCAATTTCGTGTGTCATGTCGTTGTCTAGGGGGTTGATATGATTTTTGTGCATTTTTCAATCTACAGTCTCGTGCAAAATGTCCCTCTTTATGACAGTAATAACAAGTTACCACATTTGACTTACCCACAGGGGTCTGAGATTTATACTGAGGTGGCCTTGTGGTCAGGGCCTGTATACTTACGGCCATTAACTTATCACTCTGTGACTCCCTGTGTCTGGTGATGTTCCTATCGTGATCAATAGCGGCCTCTCTCAAAGTAGCCACCAACAGACCTCGCCAACATGGTTGGGTGGTCTGTACCCTCGTCCTCAATACTTCTTTTAAACCATCCATTAACACAGATACTGCTACTTCTCTATGATTCACATTTGTCTTAATGTCTTCTATGCCTGTATACTTAGCCATTTCCTGTAGTGCCCGATGAAAATAATCAGCAGCTGTTTCTCCCTCCTTTTGCTTGATGGAGAAAATTTTGTTCCATTTAGCAACAGCTGGGAAATATACTCCCAGCTGCAAATTAATTCTTTTCACATTATCTTGATTGTACTCCTCAGTAAGGGGTACTTCTTCGTCTAGTCTACAGTCAGTTATAAAACTCGCTGAGTCGACATTGGAGGGTAAACATGCCCTCAGCAATGTCCGCCAATCTTTGTTATTGGGCTCTACAGTATGTCCTAGCTCTCTAATGTACTTCTGGCTTGCAACTAGATCTTTCCTAGGATCAGGGAATTCAGACACCATTGATCTTAATTCCGTTCGGGAAAAGGGGCAGTGCATGGCGATGTTTCTGACAGGAGTGACTCCTGAAGTGTCAGTTTTCCCATTTGGTACTGCAATTACCCTAACGGGATTAAGTTCAATAACATCATTCTGAGTAGATTCTATAACATGTGGTGTAATGGTTTCAGCATAGTGTACAGTGCCGTACTTACCAGTTGATACGACCTCACCTGTCCCTCCACTAGGGGCCTTTGATACTACTCTTACTGGTTGGGCCGTGCCCACTGTTGTTTCTGCTATGGTGGCTGCTAGAGAGAGTGCCGATATTGTTGTGGGCTCATCCTCTTGGTCACAATCCTGGGGAAAGTTTAAAATAGGGTACAGCTTGCACGGGTTAGTATTAGCATCAACAATCTTAGTTACATTATTCTTAACATCTATACAGTTACTAAGTGCTTGTTTATCATACACCAGTGTGCCTTTCTCTGTGACCACTTTCTCTCCTGTTATGTATGGTGGTGGGGGAGCGGTGGCTATCAGTTTTCTGACAGGGTTAGATCCAGCCGCTTGAGCCAATCCTCTTTGTATTTCACCTTCCTGTTGCCATAACTGTAAATAATCATAATGTTTGATCTGTCTCTTTGCAGATGTAATGAGACATATCCTTCTCCTTAGATTTTGTAACACCTCGGGACTAAAACTGCCTACCCGTGGGAACTTTTCCCCGTCATGCACAGTCATTCTTTCCCATTCATCGCACAAAACCTCTGTATGTGTGAACCGTATTTCTCACACATGATATACCTTGCCGACCCGATTGGTCGGTTTTCTGAATCAACTTGGACCAGGATTGATCGCCCCCTACCTGAACAACTGGCCCCCATCTTTGCAGGTGTTGCTTTTGCTACCTCTGACCTTCAAATCAGGGTCTTCAGCGAACCCTTACAAAAACCAAGTTGTCCGGGGTAGACTGACGGTGAAAGTTTACCGAGTACCTCCACTCACTTCTCGCCCACGTTGGCCAGTACTGCAATCACTGACTCAGAGCTGCTGTACCCAACCTAGGGCCCCTATAAACCTTTACTTACTGGAACATGTGGGTGTGATCCGAAGAGCACTTAACCCTTTCCAGTAACTATTGGTTGTTAGAGAATTCCCGAGTGACCAGCGAACCTCCCTTAAAATAAAAAAAAATTACACAAATCACGTTAGAATGTACAAATAGCGTTTATGACCCCTTAGGCGTACGCAAATGGTACTGGGTCAAGTTACTAACTAATGCACACAATTACATGCGGTACAATCGTTCTGCACATAAGCAACTAATCTTATGTGCGGAGCGACCAGTGGAATCGAAAATTGTGGCTGCGAATTCCTTCAGCCGGAGCTTAATGGCCTATATGGGTTCCACACCAACCCTTCCTGGTGTTGTGCTTCTTGACTCTTATATAGCGGACTTCCTAGTCTGCTGTACCTGGACCTCCTGGTCCGTGACCTCCTGGTCTGTACTACAGTAGACCTCTTGGTCTGCTATACTCTAATGCTCTTCTTTTAATATGTTTAACAAGGGATGCCTCCCAAGCCACCGTGCCGTCACTTACACGTATGTACCTCACGAGAACTCGATGATTTCCTGTGGTTCCACCCAAAATTAGAAACTTTTATATATATGTATACACACACTTTCACCTCATATACTCTTTACTTTCGTTTCTGCGCAGAAATCCCTTTCATTCAGTATCGCAGGCTAATCCCGAGGAGTTGCAACTAGAGAAGGATCTATTAGCTTAAAATTTAGGACACTGAGATTTGACTTGCGCTATTATCGCGTTGCCTCCTAATCGCCTAACTAAAACAATACTATCGTGTGATTTGTATCACGTGGGCGTACCCAGACGCTCCGTTGCGTAATATACGCTTCGTGCGTCGGCCCTTGCGTCGCGTACGCTAGTCCCACCCTTTGTTAGAGACACGTGTACGCAAGCCAGGTATATCCACAGAAATACAACTAACACGTTTATATCGATGTAGATGATCTTTAACTGTAATCATATACCGACCACCACACAGGTCTTTCCTTGTATCTTTAGGCAAAGCCGTGTGCGTGTTTTACAAATTACCCTTTAATGTATTATTTTTTTACTTTTAACTACCAATAGCAACAAATCTTTCTCAGCACGTTATCAATGATAAATGGCAAACAGGAAGGCGAGATGTGAAATTACACAGATGGAAAAAGAAATACAGGTGTGTGATTGCGTGCGTGTGTGCGTACGCAAAACAGAAATAAACAGTTTTAAAAGACAATAGCGTACTGTTCTTACCTTCCGGTTCCGGATTCCACCAGCACTCCTACAGCGTAGCGAAACAGACGCTTATCTAGCGAGCACTACTGTATCCCTCACCACTAATACGGATACGAAGGGATACTACTTTCCCGCCCTTTGCTGATAGATAAAGTCTGTGTTCGCTAGTGCGGATATGTGGAGGACGGACGAGCCGCCAATTGATAATGCCGATTGATTACCTTATAACATTCACTATAAATGGGTAAGAGACTCAGTACGCAATTGGCGTATGGGGTACCGTAAGGGTACGCACTTAGCGTAGCAGCCGCTTATCCGTGGTCGAGACGCACATGCGACACGCTCGCTCACAGCTTAACGCTTGGTGACGAGCACGCCATAGGCGGCCGACTACCGTAATGCTACGCTACCAGCGTAGCGGACGCTCGTGACCACGAGGGGAACACGAGCGGCGCAGATGATCACGGGATGACACTCAGTAAACCTTGTATGCAACACACTGAATGATTGAGTTTGTACTGTAAACCTTACTACTGAAATACTGTAGCGATATAACGCTGCTTAACCTTGTTAATACTAAAGCTGCTTGAGCGATTGAGACGCTCCGATTACCCTCTGCAATGTAATAAACACACAATACCTTGCTATGGTTCCAACACCTTTACTAACAATATCTAGCTATGTAAAAAGGGGAAAACAGTTAACAGTTCATACACTACAGGCGAACATCAATATCTAAGCAGAATAACTACACATAAATATACAATAGCGGCACAATCGCAAACAATAACATACAATGAGAGAGAGAGAGAGAACGTGGCAAAATACAGTCAGAGCTTTAGAATGGTCACAGAGAATAACTTACACACACTGGGGAATGATTCGCTGCGCAGTCCTGGTACCAGCTCCGAGTTAGTCAAGATGAAAACTGTTTGTGGAGAGAAGACTGAGCTGGCCAGGCTGGCTGTCCTTATATACACTGCGTACAGTACGCTACAAAGGGACCTATAATCTCATTGTTCATTGGACACAGGAATGTCTCCTCGCATCATAACAAAAGGTCATAGGTTAGTTTGAACAGGTGGGCTGTGACTATATCAAACTGCTCAGGTGGGAGGGAATCTCAGGATTCCCGCCGCATGGATAATGAACCGCAAATATAGTAAATGTCCAGAAACTACTAATAGACATAACTATACGCAGGAGCGATTAATCTTTACCTAACCAGCACCGGATTGTTTCTAATAAAATGTTCTTTAGTTAGGTACCAAACACAACTGCTCAAACCCTGTCTGACCCTTCGTATCATACAAAGAGGAATTCCTCTGTCCAGCGACAAGTTACACTAAACAGACTTACAGTTATTATTAAGGGGAACATTACCTATAAAACATACTATTTGGTTTTACTACGTAACGATTGAGTCTCCGACTAGACGCACACAAACTCTACCGTAAATGCACATACCACGCGCTCGAGCGCATGGCCGAGGAAGTGCCATCACGCAGCTGCGAGTATCCGCACGCACGGGAGAGAATGTGCACGTGCAGCGGGCAAGCGCATGGGGTGAATATATGGCAACGTGTAGCGTGATATTTTTCGACTTTGACATCCCCACTCTCCTTAAGGCTAGGAAGGAGGTCACGGCGAAACATTATCACCGTATTTGGAGAAGGTATGTGTCGTGGTGTGAAACCAAAGCAGCTCCTGCGGAGGAGTTTCACTTGGGTCGTTTCCACCATTTTTTTACAGGCAGGCGTGGATGCAGGCCTGAAAATGGGTTCCGTCAAAGTGCAGATTTCGGCTTTATCTTCTTTCAAAAAGAATTGGCCGTCCTTCCTGAGGTTCAGACTTTCGTGAAGGGAGTGCTGCGTATCCATCCTCCATTTGTGCCACCAGTGGCACCGTGGCATCTTGAAGTGGTGTTGCAGTTTCTTATGTCTCACTGGTTTGAACCTTTTGCGTAAGGTTGAGTTGAAGTTTCTCACTTGGAAAGTGGTCATGCTTTTGGATTTGGCGTCTGCCAGACGAGTGTCCGAGTTGGCGGCTTTGTCTTACAAGAGCCCAGATTTGATTTTTCATGTAGATATAGCGGAATTGAGGACTCGTCCACAATTTCTGCCGAAGGTGGTTTCTTCGTTTTAACATAAATCAACATATTGTGGTACCTGTGGCTACGGATGCTGTGGCAGTCCCAAAATCTCTTGATGTTGTAAGAGCTTTGAAAATTTATGTCGCCAGAACGGCTCTTACTAGAAAAACAGAGGCTCTGTTTGTCCTGTATGCTTCCAACAAGATTGGAAATCCTGCTTCTAAGCAGACTATTGCACACTGGATTTGTAATATACGATTCAGCAGGCTCATTCTTCGGCTGGGCTACCGTTGCCGAAGTCAGTAAAGGCCCATTCTACCAGGAAGGTGGGCACATCTTGGGCGGCTGCCCGAGGGGTCTCGGCGCTTTAACTTTGCCGAGCAGCTACATGGTCGGGTTCAAACACTTTTGCTAGATTCTACAAGTTTGATACCCTGGCTGATGAGGACATTATGTTTGCTCAATCGGTGCTGCAGAGTCATCCGCACTCTCCCGCCCGGTCTTAAGCTTTGGTATAGACCCCATGGTCCTTTTGGAGTCCCCAGCATCCTCTAGGACGTAAGAGAAAATAGGATTTTAATACCTACCGGTAAATCCTTTTCTCCTAGTCCGTAGAGGATGCTCGGCGCCCATCCCAGTGCGGACTGTTCCTTGCAGTTGTATTGATACACAAACCTCGTGTAACCGAAAATAACCAGTATCAGTTGTTTCAGCTTGTTGCTGTTAGTTCATACTGTTATCTGGTATTGCTGCTAATCCAGTTGTACGGTGTGTTTGTGGTGTGAGCTGGTATGTTTCTCGCCCTTAGTTTAACAAAAATCCTTTCCTCGAAATGTCCGTCTCTCCTGGGCACAGTTCCTATAACTGAGGTCTGGGGGAGGGGCATAGAGGGAGGAGCCAGTTCACACCCAGTAAAAGTCTTAAGTGTGCCCATGTCTCCTGCGGATCCGTCTATACCCCATGGTCCTTTTGGAGTCCCCAGCATCCTCTACGGACTAGGAGAAAAGGATTTACCGGTAGGTATTAAAATCCTATTATTACAGTGACTTTCTTCATTCCATTTTACACGTTTGCACCTGGAAATCCTTCAAATTTTGTTACACAGCAATTAATAAATGATCAGCAGTAGTAGTAGTAGTAGTAGTAGATCCTCACGGAGTTCAGCATTTTTGTTGGGGGGGCTACGATGCATTTGTGAAATTCCCTACAAACTCCTATGGTGCATGCATGACACAGTGTAAGCACAAAGGCACTGCTTCATGGTAAGAGCTGGTGCGAGTTTGTGCTACCGACGGTGGGCATATTCATATACACAGAAATACATCTGGGAAGGACTCTGTGGTGGCATTTGCATAAAGCCGCAAACACCCAACCGCCAAAACCTTCAGAGGTTTCTGAGTCCAGCACTGAATCAGCCCCGTTGTTGGTTGACACATTATATAATGGCAGTATATCATGACAATTTTTAGTTTTTGTGACAAGTGCCCCACAAATCTTCATCTGGATCTGAAGAGGACACACTGGGGTCAATTCAATTCACCGACAGTTGAATAGCGCCGGGAGTTAGCTCCCGTCGCTATTCAATTCAGCTCAAGTTAAGTCTGAGAAGGCCCGTTCTCCCGGACTTAACAGGTTGAATTGTCAGGAGAACGGGCATTTTCTAGTGATGAGCGAGGTTCGGTTTTACTCGGTTTTACTCGGTTTTACTCGGTTCTCAAAACGGCATCTTATTGGCTATCCAAAACACGTGACATCCGTGAGCCAATAAGATGCCGTTTTGAGAACCGAGTAAAACCGAGTAAAACCGAATCCGCTCATCACTAGCGCCCATTTTCCGACTTAACTCCCCACCGCGATGCTGATTCCCGACAGAATCAGCCTCGTGCCGGCCACGCGGCAGCACTTTTGTCGCATTTCTTCTCTCATCCCCCGGGGGGTGAGAGAAGACTTCCCGACAATTGAGGGTCACTTGTCGCTATATTGAATAGCGCCGGGAGCTAACTCCCGGCACTATTCAACTGTCTGTGAATTGAATCGACCCCACTGTGACAAAATCAAGAGTATAAGGCATCTTATGAGATGAGCAGTCTGCTTTGAGTGCGGTTGCGATTAGGCCAGGTTGCACTCTGCATCACAGGTACGTGCTGTTCCAATGTTGGGAGAGGTGAAAAGGTCACGCACAAGTGGATTTTCTGGCTGACGTATTTGGGAGTATAATTCATCCTGGCATTTGTTTTTGTTATTTACTGCAGACAGTGAAAATATGTAGCGCATCGTACAAAATGTACTGCTCTCTGCAGATAAGGGTTGAGTTTTCTTTATAAGCCGGGCATTGTAGGAGAACAGCGTGAGCTGAAGTACAAATGAATCATTTTAAACATAATTTGGCTGTGTCACTAGGGTAGATAGTCATTTCCCCCCATTCCCCTCCGAGCGTGCTCAAAATAGCTCCTACATTTGGAAGGGTTTGTGTGTGATGTCCAAATTATTTGTAATGCATTCATAGTTTGCTGTTAACCATTCAAATGGACCGACTGCTGCATCTTGATCAGTATTTACATGATGTTTTGGTTGTATAAGAATGAATGGATTGATAGCACCTGCAGCCACTGCTCTGTGTCAGTGGTTAATTGGGCAATCCCACACTGCTTGGTGCATGGGTTTGACAAAATTTCTATCTGTTTGGAGTTTATATGTTCTCCATATGTTTTTGCAGGTTTCCTCTAGGTGTTCAGGTTTCCTTCCACAATCCAAAAATACTGTACCAGTAGTTTAATTGGCTTCTGATTAAATTAACCCTAGTACATATGTGTTGTAGGGAATATACATTTGTTAGCTTCACTGAGCTAGGAACTGATGTGAATGACTAAACATTCTCTGTAAATCACTACTTAATATGTAGTCGCTAAATAAATGTTATCAAGGAATTTGTCATATTTGTTTGTTATGACTTGTTTATCTTGTATTAAAAATGTTTTGCTACAGTTAGGTGTTTGACGTAAATGTCTTATTTTTAACGTATAACTGAGATTAAGCGTAAATTACAGGCCTTTATATGTGGGTCATTCCACATTAAATCACCCCCACAAAAAATGAAATGTCCACCACCCATCTCAGATTTGTACGATTTTTTTTTAGTTGAGAGGATGTCAAAACAACTATTTCGGCCAAATATCTCGACTGCCTGACCATTTGTTTATTAAATGTTGATTTTTCAATTTATTAAATTGTTAACTAATCGCGACTTCTTTATCCAGTTTATTCGAAGTATGACAGGTGTTTATTAAGGAATCACCATGAAATTTGTACTCCTAAGGTAACAATTCCTCCTGAATCCAAAAATCCAAACAAAATTACTTTGTTTCCAGTTATGGTGAAAACGCACGTTTTTTTAAAACACTTAAAAATGCTAGGTTCAGTCAACATTATATATCCCAAATTTTTTGTATTTGCTTAACAAAGGTATACATTATTACCACACTAAAAAAATCAGCGTGGTACTCTGTTTCTTAGTGAAATAAAAAAAATCATGAAGTTGACGTTCAATTACTGTTGTTAAGCATACATAATTAGCACAATGAATCATGAAATTTATAAACTTAAACATAACTTGAGCCCATAACTTATTTAATGTCACAGAATACATGGTAAAACAATCAAGAAAACTTCAAGAAACTCATGGCATACTGGCAGAACCTGAAAAATATAGAGGGAAAGCCCTTCCTGTACAAATCGTTCATCGGGTACAGCAGTTTTACAAAGATGAGGAACATTCTAGGACGTGCCCTGGAAAGAAAGTCTATGTCTGTAAAAGTTCCTGGAGGATAAATAATTCACAGACAGAAAAGGCCACTCCTAGTAAACTGGAAAGAGCGTTATCTTACTTTCAAATACCGTTTTCCAGACACAAGTGGAATTGTCTAAAGTTTGTACCTTACGACCGACATGGTGTGTTAGTTAGCATTGCTGCAAAAGGTATGCATTCTGTGTGTGTTTGTGACACTTGCCAAAACTTAAACAATTATTGGTTGCTGCTCTACCACTAAAGATGGACCACAAAAACCTAACCGAAATCTTTTGTTCTTAAGTATCAAAAACTTGTATGCTTCAGAAAATAGTTGAAAAACCTTTTCATGATAGTGATATGGGCATACTTGCCAACACTCCCGCATTCTGCGGGAGGCTCCCGTTTTACTGTCCAGTCTCGCGCTGCCCCGCAAACGCCACTCATTCCCCTGGAATCCCCCAGAATTCCCCAGTCCCGCTGAAATGTAAACTGCGCATGCGCGAATCTTGACGATATGGGGGCGGAGCTTGACGGCCAGCCGCGGCCGGCAGAGCAAGACCGGTGAGCCACCCACAGTGCAGGCATGGAAACCACACAGCGCCACTCTCCCGCGGCAGCAGCGGATCCCTCCCCGCCCCCCTCCGCGTTAGGAGCCAGGGCCCCTGAAGGGCAAACGAGGCTGCAGTGTCGCAGCCAGTGATGGGAGCTGGGTCAGTGTGGAGCCTCTCTGAAAGATTGAGGCTGCTGACAGCTGGGAGAGGCTGGAGGAAGAGGAGGAGGAGGAGTGCCCGGTCCCCAGTCCCCAGGTGTGTTTGTGTAAAGTTTTTTTACAGTGATAATGGTCAGCACATTTTGTGTTCACTTATATGTGTGTCAAAACATAGCTTTATAAAGACGCTGTATTTAGGCTGCCTAACCTTCCCTCTCTCGCAGCCTAACCCTATCCCCCCCACCTCCTCACCCCCCACAGCCTAAACCTAAACCCTGCCCCCCAAATGCCCCAGAGCTGGCAGAAGTTTGTTTGGGATCCCGGCGCCTGTATTTAGATCCATGTCAGTATCCCTAGCAGTGTTGGGATTCCAACCGGATCCCATTTAATCATCTAACAGTAGCTTTAGGGTGATATATGACGTGGTCAGTGTTGGTGTTGTGATTTGAGTAGTAGTCTAGAATTAGAGACTTCATACAAAGCTAGTTCCAGCATATGTATCTTTTTATGATAGACACAATTAAATTGCCCACAGACTGTCCAGCTTGGGACATTACTGATGTTGTAAGGGCAGTACGGACGGTGTAACGGTTAGCATTACTCACAGCACTGAAGTCATGGATTTGATTCCAACCACGACCCTAACTGTGTGGAGTTTGTATGTTCTCCCCATGCTTACGTGGGTTTCATTCGGGTACTCCGGTTTCCTCCCACAATCCAACACTATATTGATGGATTAATTTTTGTCGAGAGACAATTAATTTAAGTGTGTGAGTGTACACGAGCAGACTAGATGGGCCAAGTGGTTCTTATTTGCCGTCACATTCTATGTTTCTATGTGTGTGTGTGTTTGTGTAGGCTGTGTGTTTAGGGTGGCACTGACCCCTGTGGGTGTGTGTGTAGGGTGGCACTGACACCTGTGGGTGTGTGTGTAGGGTGGCACTGACCCCTCTGTGTCCAAACAGTGAAGGTTATAAAAATAAGTGGCAATAGACCCGCCCACAGGTGGAGCTAGACACACCCTTTAGGCGGAGCATGACATACTCCCTCGGCGGTGTACCGCGCAAACTCTTATACCATCTAGAATCTCCCTGAAACTAGTTTTCTAAAGTAGGCAAGTATGGTGTGTGTGTGTGTGTGTGTGTGTGTGTGTGTGTGTGTGTGTATGCGCACAGATCCCTGTGTGTGTATGTGTGTACACTATCACAGATCCCTGTTGCTGGCGTCAATCTCTGTGTGTGTGCATGCTGGCACTGATCTGTGTGTATGTGCTCTGTGTGTATGTGCGTATCTTGACACTGATCCCCTTGTGTGTGTGTTTGTGTACGCTGGCACCGACCTGTGTGTGTACGCTGGCACCGACCTGTGTGTGTACGCTGGCACCGACCTGTGTGTGTACGCTGGCACCGACCTGTGTGTGTACGCTGGCACCAACCCCTGTTCATGAGTGTAGGCTGGCACCGACCCCTGTGTTTATGTGGGTGTACGCTGGCACCGATCCCTGTGTGTATGTGGGTGTAGGCTTGTACTGACCCTTGGGTGAGTGTGTGCGTGCATAGGCTGGCACTGAGCCGTGTGTGTGTATAGGCTAATGTAAATTGCCATTTTTTTTGTGCCTGCACATGCCACCCATCCAGAAACCCCCTTCTGGCAGCATGCTTCATGATACAACCATGAACGGCAATAGGCATGCCCATAGGTGAAGCTAGACACGCCCTTTAGGCGGGGCATGGATAGTGACGAGGTGCGCCGCATGCACCATTATCAGGTCATCTAGAATCTCCCTGAAACTACTTTTCAAAAGTAGGCAAGTATGGACATGGGTGATGACACAGTTGTTTATAAGCAGTGGGTCCACACGACCAAAGTAATTTGGTTACAATTACTAGTACTGTGGAACAATTCCGTGAAGTTTTTTTTTGTCGTGTTGTTGATGATGCAACAGCCCATCTGTATACAGCGAAGGCTGAATACCTACGCCAGTTGAAGGAAACCATTTGCCCAGAAACAGAAGTTATTGTGTTACTAGATTTTGCAGAAAATGATTAGTCTGTCAGGAATCAAGGATTGCACTGGGACACTTCACAAGCAACACTTCACCCATTTGGGGTATACAGATAAAGCCACGCTCATCTGTGCTGCAATGCGTGCGCACGGCATACGCATCACGGCATGGTGCAAATGCGCTGTGCTGCGACTGATAACAACCGGGGTTTGCTCCATAGGCTTCCATTGGCGTGCATTTGCGAGCATACTTGCCGCGAGGCAACGATTAGTGTGGCTACATCTTTTTATTTATTTATTTTTTAGGCAAGATAATTGCGTGACACTTTAAACTGGGTGAGTCTGTGTGTTTTAAGTTCTACCCGTGACCATGTAGCCATAACTGTGCATGCCTTCATTACGGTAGTTATGAAACACTTAACGGAACTATTACCAAAACTGGAGTATGTTCACTACTTTAGTGATAGTGCTAGTAACCGTCTAGCCACCCACACCAGTCTTCAAGCAGTGGAAACTCATCACATCTTGACACCTTTGGATCTGTATATGGCATAAAGTTTTTCTACGCGTCACAAAATAAAATACAAGACTGCAAAACCAAGCTGTATAGCCATCTAGAAACAGCAAAGACTGCGGAAGGAACACTTGCACATCACCAATTACGGTCTATTAGTTATGATGAACTACACACATTCCAATTGTCATCAGATCACATGAAGACAGCAAGAACCGCAGTTTGGGTGGCATCCAATTACAGGTGAAAATACATTGGGTGATTTTTCCCGATGTTTCACATATATTTATTTACAGGCTACCCAATTTGGTCACCTGTAAAAAAAAAAAAAAAAAAAAAAAAAATACATTATCTTCCAAAAACACACAGGTTCAGTAAAACCTGTGTGTTTTTGGTAGAAACAGCCCCGTTTCCGTGGATTTGGTTTTGCTGCCTGAGGCAGGTGAAACAAAATCTCTAAAAAGCTGGCACGAGCTGCAGCTTTACTGGGCTAATTGGATAGCCCCTTAGTTTAGTGTCACTATGACCAAAGTCACAAATAGAGTAGACAAAAGTGATTTGCAACCTGGAACATACCTAGCAGCAGTGTATGATTAACATCTGGTACATTGGGTATATTAGTCAATATAATGAGGAGGAACAAGATGTGCTGGTACACTTCATGAAACAAAACCACTCAACAATTATGTTGTCCTGGCCTTCAGTGTTTTGTTCCTTTTATTCACGTCCACTATCCAAGGAAGGCAGTATACACTTTCTGCTGACACTTTAAAGAAAATTACAGACTGTTACAACAGGTTTCAAACAAGGGAAAGATAACATGATTGTTGACTCAACTTAAGTTATGTTTAAGTTTTTAAATTTCATGGTTTCTTGTGCTAATTTTGTATGCGGTACAACAGTAATTGAACGTCAATGTCATGATTTTTTTTCTCGACTATGAAACAGAGTACCACGTTGATTTTTTGTGTGGGAGTAATGTATACCTTTTATTAAGCACTTACAAATATTGGGATATTTAATGTTGATTAAACCTAGCTTTTTTAAATGTATTTATTTTTTAGTATTTTTGAAAAACGTGCATTTTTGCCGTAACTCGAAACATAAGGCAGATAAAGTGAATTGGTTTGTATTTCTGGATTCAGGAGGAAGTTGTGCCTTAGGTGTGCAAATTTTGTGGTGATTCCTTAATAACATCCGACATACTTCAAATAAGCTGTATAAAGAAGCCGCAAAAGTTTTCATAAAAATCTGAGATGGGTGGTGGACACGCCTGGTTGAACTGACATGGAATGACCCATATATATCATGTCTCATCACTCCTCTCTAGCGATGGGAAACCAGAAAAGCTGCCAGCTACTCCATGACCACAGTATAGTGACATTTTAGATCAGCAACATTCCATTATGGTCAAAACATAGAGGATGCTGTCACATCTGTATGTGTATAAGACGTGTATACCTTTCTTGTGATGTTTTAGCCAATGATATACTAGCACAGTTACTTTTTTAAATATACAGTAGGAATTTAGACCAGTGGTTCTCAAACTTTTTTGAGTCACGGCGCCGTAGAGTATCAGAATTGCCTTGACTGCACCCCTAGGCCAGAAGTTTCTTATTGAGAAACTTAGAAAGAAATATTAAATTAAGTAAATTGTGTTTATATGTCATTCGTAGGTTCAATTGTGTGGTGAGGGATGGGATTTGTTTCTGTTTGTCCACATATTTTATGATTGGCAGCCACCAGCACTGGTTTTGCCTATTACATTGACCATAAATAATTTTAAATTGGCCCTGGGCTACCAACCACAGCTTTGAAGGATGTGCTTTCACTGTTTCTGTGTACTCCTATACATTCTCAATTGATCAGGCGTTTCAATACAAACCTAAACTAAAGGGCTGCTGAGTAAAGGTTGAGTCTCCCATATCTAAAATGTGAGCGCGACGGAGATTGTGACACCCTTGCTTTCTGAGTTCAATGTACACAAACTTTAATTCATGCACAAAATGACTACAAATTTTGTATACGATTCCCTTCAGGTTGTGTATCTAGGGTGTGTATTCAGTGATGTCAGTTCAGTGAAACCTGTGTGTTTTCGTGGGAAGCAGCCTCGTTTTCACTTGGCAGAGGCAGGTGAAACAACGAAATCCCAGATGAACTGCGTCTTGCGCCAGCTAATAGGATACTGCCCAAAGAGTTTTGTGTGTTTTGGGAAGTGTGGCTTTTAAAAGCTTGGAGAGGGCTAAAGCAGTTTCTTTGTTTTACAAGCTGTAAATATGTTAGGAGCACATAGGTTAGTGTCCTATCTCTCTCCCCTTTATCTATTGCCATGCCTATGATAAAGCTGAATATTTATCGTATATAAAACCTTTTATGAGGTCTAAGAACACTGTACGCTATTTACGTATGAAGTACCGTAAGGGTACGCTCGTTGCGTAACAATCGCTCAGCCGTAGTCGAGACGCTCAAGCGTCACGTTCGCTCACGGCCAAGAGATCACTGGCAGGCACGCTATTGGCTGCTGACTAACGTAATGATTCGCTATAGCGTAGCGGACGCTCGGGACCACGAGGAGATCACCAGCGGCGCTGACGCTCACAATGTTAAACCTTTGTATCTAAACCATAAACAGTGTATTGTGCAGTAAAACCTTAGTGTAATGATAGAGTGTAAATGCAACACAGTATAACCTTATTACCTTTAAAGCTGTTCTAGCGTCACCGACGCTCTGAGAATACTTAACACTATAAGAAATACACAGATACCGTGCTCAGGGTCCAACGCCTAATATATATATTATGAATGATATACTTGCAAAAGAATTAATACAAATACAAATCATACACTACAATATAACATAGACTACCTAACCAGATAACTACACAGGAAATATAATACAATTACTATTTAAGAGAAAATAAGAGAGAAAGAGGAGAAGAGAGAGAGAGAGAGAGATTGGCTCACAATAACAAGAAGATCAATATAGTTGCAGCGAAGCTTACACATGTGAGGAACAATCGCTGCGCAGTTATTCAATGCTGAGAATCTTTTTGGAGAAAATACTTGACCTTACCCATACTGGCAGTCCCTATATACACAACCCTACAATACCGCATGGGACAGAAGCTAGACTCCATTTTATTAAAGCTCCCATGATTCCAAAGACTGCACCACATGGTTGAAAGGGGGAGGGGAAAATACCCGGCAGCAGCCATTTTAGATTTGCAGGTCCAAACACATGGCACTCTTTGCTACACCACAATCACATAGCAGAAGACACAAGACTCCATTTTATTCCAAAATGTCCAAGCCTCAGAACAATGCATATGTTCTGATTTTACAATTCCAAACCATCTAAATCACCTTTCACAATTTCAATCCAACTTCCTAGAACCATCTTATTCACTTTCACATTCCAAACAACTTCAGTATCTC
Organism: Pseudophryne corroboree; assembly: GCF_028390025.1. Taxonomy (NCBI): domain Eukaryota; kingdom Metazoa; phylum Chordata; class Amphibia; order Anura; family Myobatrachidae; genus Pseudophryne; species Pseudophryne corroboree. Next base: position 629,183,070 of record NC_086448.1, read on the forward strand.
AATAACCAGAGCATATTCATCACAAGACCAGATCACAATGTAACCACACATCTCAGCCCGCCACTGCCACAAGCACATGCCCAAACGCAACTGCATGGTGGTATTTATGATTAACAAGATATATATTATAACTAACCAGTACAATCTATTTTAAATCACCATAGGCAAACAAATACCACAAATGCTATGCTACAGGTTGTCTAATGTCCCAGCTACCATCACAGATTCCCAGATCTATCACACAAACACCCAACAATCACACAACCAAGTTACAATATCCTATTTAAACCAGAAAGCAATCTGTCTATATTTCCTTATCTAGCCATGTGAATTCAATACTTAGCCTTTGGTGCCTGGTGATGATCCAGCCATGCTTCTGGGAGCTTTGTTCTGAGTGTAGCTTCATTACATCTGTTCTCTGAGGCCACCAGCAAAAACTGACCCCCAACCCCCCCAGACAGGAACTATCCTCCTGTGTGTCTGTTCCTAGGGGAGGGGTCTCTCTCTCTCCTTTGTATATGTTAATCAGGTTCAGCCCTGAAAATCTTAGTAAAAGGTTGGCTTGATCATCCATTGTTCTCAACAAAGTGATCTTAGCTTTTATACATATAATCATATCTATCCGCTGCAATGTCCCACAACTTCACAACCAGCATCAAACTAACCCACACATCATTCTGCTTGCTTCAATACCAAACATGATGGGCGCATCTGGTTCTGTTCAGATAATACATATTCATGACATCAATTCATCAGCCAATTCTAAATCTCCATGATGTCTGGTGCTTGACATTATTATAACCATGTACTGTATGAAACAAGCGCCGAATCCATCTCCGTGCCATGTCCGAGCAAATGCGTGTGTTTCCATATATTGCTGTGCTCGCTGCGCATATTTGCAAGTATAGCGACTTAAATGTGTGTGTGGTTTGTATGTTCTCTCTATGTAATATTTTTGACTTTGACACCTAGGTGAGACATCCAGAGAACTGCTATTATGCTGTGTTTGATACCACAGCCGTTAACTCTTCCATTAACACTGTTCCTGCTGCATCCTGGATAAGGACTCTCTGGGCTGTTTGCAGCAATGTAGAAAATGCTGTCAAACCTCCAGAAATGCTGTTTTCGTAGTTTTGACAGAATTTTTCATATGCACCAAGCACTAGAAAGCAAAACTTTTGTGGAGCGTGGACTTGTTGGTCAATGCCATCTTTAGATGGCTTTGCCTAATAGAAGCTTATGGGCTTCTCTTAACAATGTTTTCCTGAAAAGGTTCCGATTGGATCCTTTCCGGTGTCCCCTGCAGCTCGCACAGCACATGCACAGAACGACTCCCAGGTCACAAACCTGGAAGTCTCACACAGCAAAGGACAGATCGTTTTGGGATAGCTGTCCTTTGCTTACATGTACATCCACCCGATCAGTGGCGGGATGTGTCGCATTCAAAATGCGATGCTTGATGCATCCTGCCCTTTGTGTGGCCAAACAGTCACATTCACGTGCGCTGTGCACCTGTTGTAACCACCATCCTAATAGGATATATCAATAGCAATAGATCCTCTACACTGTTTTGGGATTTATTTATTTATATTTTTGCATTTCTTATTTTATATAGGATGAATGGATTGGAGCATTTTTTTTTTTTTACTAATGGCAGCATTCACTTGTGGCATGATATATGGTTTTAACTGCTCAATACAAAAATCATGCAATTATCCTGCTGATCAAATCTAAACCTAACCCTAATTGCAGCCTAACCCCAAAGCTACTGTAGGTACCTACAGTATGCAATTATCAGGCTGATCAGCCCATAATCTAATGTTGGTCATACATCAGACCAACTTTTCTCCAACCGTCCAACTTGTCTGTGCAACTAAAACGCTGCCTCACACACCTAGCCAGCTTTTTCATCAGACCATCCAACCAGCCAACTTCTTTCCAACTTGTGACAGAAGTAGGCGGACAAATCTTTTGCAGTTAACGATTGCAAAGGCAAGCTGGAGCTTGTACGTGTAAAATATATAGTGTTGGATCCATTCTATATTATGTCTCTCTATCTATCTCTCTATGTATCTATGTATCTATCTATCTCTCTATCTATCTATCTATCTATCTATCTATCTATCTATCAGTGTGTAAGTATGTATCAGGGGATTGGTGGCACTTCAGTACTATGGGGTCTGTTCAATTCGAGTCTGAACTGCCATCTAGTCTGAAAGACGGCATTTTCCAACTTTTTTAGGTCGACTCATGATTCAACCTATTCAATGGGGCTGCCATTTTAGTCGTAAGCCACGGATCCACGTGTTTTGACGGATTTGCGTCCAAATCCGACAGGCTTTTGGTCCGTTTTCGATAATGTCAATCCAAAAATTTCTTTAAACAGCCAAAACCAGTTGGATTTGGCCTCAAATTGAATACTGAGCTGTCGGATCCTTTCTGTCGGAAAGGATCGGACATCAATTGAATAGGCCACAGTGATATAACTTTAGACCAAGTAACTTTTAGATCTACTGTGTAATAGTCCATCACCACTTTTGTGGTTATACATCAAATGGTAGTGTTCTGCAGAAATACAGCTTTTCTACCTTCTGCTCGAGTTCATGTGCTGGCTGACCCTCGAGTTGGAATGAGATCCTCTGTTCGTACTGCCCAGCCCACAATTTCAGCAAGTTAATACTCAATTACCCAGCAGGGCAGCTCACAGCCAGCCTCGCATGGCACCAGATGATGAGACCTCGGCGATGGCACCTGAGGGAGCCAGGCAGCAGGAGAATCTCCCCCCAAGCATTGGTGGGTACTAGGACCAGTGTTGCACAGTGCTGGCTCCAGTTGGGTGTACTTTACACTGCCGGCTGTAGTGAGGAGAAGAGGAGGGAGGGGAGTGCACACAGTGCTAGAATGACAGTTGGATGAGGTTAATGTGTAGCAGTAGCTGCACTGATCCTCCTCCTGATCATGAATCCCAGGACAACAGGGGCAGTTGTGTATTGGGGAAGAGTTCATAGTGCCAGGTGTACTGGCCGGGAGTGGGGGATTGACAGTGTGAATGTACTTAGGGTGTGCCTACAATTTTAAAGGGGGGTTTATATCCGCATCCGCCGGGAAAAGGCGGATGAGGCAGATACTCCTGGCGACTGACATGCAGCAGCCTTTGATTCCTGGCTTGACCCAGACGGTGGTGATGGTGAAGTAGGTGAACACTGCCTGCCAGTTCCCACCTACTTATAGTTCAGTTGGGGGAAGGGGGAAGGGAGAGACCCCCTACACTAGAACGATTAGTTGCAAAAAATCAAACCTGTTTGATCTTCCCAACTGGTTGGACCAACTGTTTTTAGGCGTTTGTTCCCACACACTGTCAGATTATTATTCTGATGTATGGCCATGTTAACTCGAACCTTTAATCTAACCCTAAACCCTAACCTATCCATAACCCTAATGGCAGCCTAACTGTAATCCAGGCATTCCCAACCCCTGTCCTCAAGGCATGCTAACAGTCCACATTTTAGTGATATCCAGGCTTGAGCACAGGTGACTTAATTTGTACCTCAGTTATGTCAATTTAACCATCTCTGCTGAAGCCAGGATATCGCTAAAACCTGAACTGTTAGTGTGCCTTGAGGACCCTAATATAACCATAACCCTGATTGCAGCCAAATGTAACTGTGTAAACCTAATTGTAGCCTAACCCTAATCTAACCCCAACCCTAACCCAATTGCAACCTAGTACTAATCTAACTACAACCTAATTGTAGCCTAATCTAACCGTAAATTGCAACCTAACCCTAATTTAACCCTAAGACTAATTGCAGCCTAACCCTAATCTAACTGAAATCCTCATTGCAGCCTAATCTAACCCCAGCCCTATAATTGTGTATCGACATTGTGAACCTGTCGACGTGATGACTGCATACTATTTTAACTACCTTGTTGGGAGATGTACTAAGCAGTGAAAAGAGTCGAGAAGTGAGCCAGTGGAGAAATTGCCCATGGCAACCAATCAGCTGCTCTGTATCATTTTGTAGTATGCAAATTATAAATTTTACTTCAATGCTGATTGGTTGCAACTTCTCCTCTCCACTGTTTAGTACATCTTCCTCTTAACCCTTTATAACTCCTTGTTTATTTAAATAGATATTATTAAAAAAAATTTATTGCATAGACTTTATTGTTATGACTTTTGCCATTCAAATCCAAATGTCCATTTAAATGTATGAAAATTTTCTTCCAGATGGCAGCACCAGATTGTAAAGGTCGCTGCGAGTTTGAAAGATGGCTTCGCACAGAAAGATCATCATGAGTATCACACTTTACAATTAAAACTACGTACTTTATCAATCAAATTTCTGCAAAATCGTTATGCGAACACTAACCGAGGTTGCTAGAGTATCACAATATCGAATTAGAACGAATTGCAATAATTTGGTGTATGAGCTGCAAAGCTAACAAATCGTTGTCCATTAGGATGGACATTTGGTCTAAATTACCAAACCATATTGTTTTTGGGTTACTTAGGGCCTCATTCATCTACTTTACCAATGTCCTCAGTGGGATACACCGGAAACATGCAATGGGCCATAAAGGGATAAATATAAATACCCATATCCACCCACACCAATCCTGGTCAGCCTGTGACACTTCCCCACTCCAGTGATGCCATGCTGGGTTTCGGTAGGCCACACGATTGGTAGCTCCAGAAACTAGCCCAATATTCCTAAATTCATAACCTTTGGGTGTGACTGTGCAGATAGGGCGAGTGAGAATGCTTTTATCATCCTGAAGTCTACAGTTCGCATACGTAGTCATGTATTCAACTGTACAACTGTAAATCATACTTACTTACTCTCCTGGATTCTGCTGGAGACACCGGTTTCTCGGGAAGTCCCCTGCAGCCAGGGGTGTAGCCAGTACTTGGTGGGCCCCAAAGCAACATTTTGAAAGGCCCCTGTCCCAATGCTTTTAGAGAGACTTCTCTCCGCAGCAGCTGTTAATGTTATGCCTTATAATAGTGTCCTAGTTTATTTTATGAACAATAGTAGTTCCCTAGTTCACATTATGTCACATTTTATGGCTGCCAGTACACATTGGGGGTCATTTAGGTGCGGTGATGTAGCGTTGTCATGTGCAGAGTACAGATGTTCTGTACTATGCGCATGCACACAGCCTGTTCTGCAGGTGTGTGAATAGTTCCTACCATGTCGGAAGCAGGACAGCAGCAAACTGTTAGAGATTCATAGTCTGCTGCTGTGAAAATGGAGGCGTAACACCGCCATTTAGGGGGGGAGGAAACAGGCCAGGAATTTCCATTTTAGTATGGAGATTTCCTGGCGTCTGCAATGGGTGGCTTGTGTGGCACCATGGGTGCCATAAGCCGTCCGATGGTGGGAGAGAGATCAGATACCGCTCGGATCACTACTGCAGCAGGAGGCATCTATTTGGGGTTCGGTATGGCATACTGGCGGTCGGGATGCCGACGTTCACATGACCGAGAGTGGCTTCCGATATTGAAGGACCCGACGTTGAAGGTGGTAAGTATTTTTACTGTCCCCTACTCAAACCCTCAGGGGTGGCAGCTAGGGCTAACCCCATCAGTAACTAACCCTAAGGAAAACCCCGATACTTAAATTCGGGATTGCGACTGACTGTGTTCTGGAGCCGGTCTCCTGATGGGTGTCGGGATTCCGGCGTCTGTCACATGACCGTCGGCAACCTGACCGCCAGCATGCTGAACACATCCAGTGTGCTTGTAATAGACTCCTCCTGCTACATCACTGTACAACGCTATCACTACTGCTTACAATGAAGTGATCGTAACTCCATCCACATCTGAATCAGGCCCATTATGCAGCACATTCATATAATGACATACAGTGTCTCCAGTTCATTTTATACCACATTACAATGAGCAGGTCCAGGGGCGTAACTAGATATATTTGTAACCCCCAAGGCAAAAGTTTGTAAGTTTCTCTATGTATCACCCAATGGGAAAAAATGTATTTACCACGTGTACCACTGACCAGGAAGATGTGCCCTTCTCAGCTCTGGGCCCCATAGTAGCTACGCCCCTGCCTGCAGCCCCGGAAGAGTGGGCACCCCTCCTGCATTCTGTCCACTTCCTAGTAAAGTGGGCAGAATGGGGAGAATGATCCGGCTAAATCACGGGGGAAGCGGAGCCTAATGACCGTTATTTAATCTCATTTTTGCTCCGCCCCATGCAAATATTTCCCAATCACAGCCTTATTCCGGTGGGCAGGCCTAATGACGGGTGTGGTATGGTATGCCGGCGCTCGGGCTCCCGGCGACCAGCATACCGGCGCCGGGAGCCGGACCGCTGGCATACCGACAGCGTGGCGAGCGCAAAGGAGCCCCTTGCGGGCTCGCTGCGCTCGCCACGCTACGGGCACGGTAGCGCGCTACGCGCGCCACACTATTTTATTCTCCCTCCAGAGGGCTCGTGGACCCCCACGAGGGAGAATAGTTGTCGGTATGCCGGGTGTCGGGATTCCGGCGCCGGTATACTGTGCGCCGGGATCCCGACATTCGGCATACAGAAGACCACCCCTAATGACATAATTAGCTCGGCCCTGTCCTCAACACCACCCACCTGCTTCTCCTCTGCGGGCAGCAAGTATGCTGTAAATATATCCTGTAACTTACGGGGTTATTCAGCATCCAGGTACTATGAAGTGAAGGAACAGTGTAGTTTCTTAGAAACATAGAAACATAGAATTTGACGGCAGATAAGAACCACTTGGCCCATCTAGTCTGCCCCTTTTTTATTTTATCCTTTAGGCAATCTCAACCCTTTTTTAACCTTGATTCTTTGTAAGGATATTCATATGCCTGTCCCAAGCATGTTTAAATTGCCCTACAGTCTTAGCCTCTACCACCTCTGATGGGAGGCTATTCCACTTATCCACTACCCTTTCTGTGAAGTAATTTTTCCTTAAATTTCCCCTGAACCTCCCCCCCTCCAGTCTCAATGTATGCCCTCGAGTTCTAATACTTCTTTTCCTTTGAAGAATGTTTCCCTCCTGAACTTTGTTAAGACCCTTTATATATTTGAAAGTTTCTATCATGTCTCCCCTTTCCCTTCTCTCCTCCAAACTATAGGAGAGAAGGGAAAGGGGAGACATGATAGAAACTTTCTTGCCTAAGTTAGTTTAGTCTCTTCCATATTGAGTCGCTTTCATGCTGGTTATGAACCTGCTTGGCATGGCATCACAATTGAGTGGTAGGTCATCGACTGGCTTGCAATCCATTCATCAACTGTTCTTATGTATTGAAACAGAACCCAAAGCAGTGCAATGTGCTGCCATTGGGTTTTGTTTGCCTTGAGCACTTCCAACGCAGAGTTTGGAAACACAATGCTGAGCAAATATTCTTGTGTGGAAGTATGACAGTAACTGGTCAGGGTCAGAGCAGGGCTGATAACATTCTCTAGGTCAGGGAGCCCCAGTGTCTAGAATTAAAGAGCATTTCCTGAAATACAATAGAGCGCTGCACAAATTTGGTGGCCCTTAAAGGGATACAGTTCTTAAAATAGAATGTAATTTTCTCTATGTATTTAAACCCTGGTATAAAGATGAAACTACATCTTTCTGCAATTTTTACCTTTTTGATAAATAACCCACAGCCTTCTACTGACAGATGCTCCCATATTTGGTAAGACTGGCATATTTGCATGGTCAGTTTTGGACTGGCCCACAGGGGTACAGGGGAAACCACCAGTGGGCCCCACTGCCAGCGTGGCCCCACCTTCCCCTCTAGGGATCAAGGTTCCAGACTGTGCACTTGAATTATACATTACATGTGTTACCTTATACTGCCAGAACTATTTTGTATTTCTGCAGCGGGGTACACTGGGGTTCCACAGGGATAACATCAGGGTGTAGAGTTGGATCTTGATCCGAGGCACCAACAGGCTAAAAGCTTTGACTGTTCCCAAGATGCACAGCGCCGCCTCCTCTATAACCCCGCCTCCGTGCACTGGAGCTAAGTTTATAAGTTGGTGCCCTGCAGGCAGGACACTAACAGACAGGGATGCTCCAGCAGCCCTGAAAAGAGCTTTTATAAGAACATAGAAGACTTCAAGGGCTGCAGCATAGGCACTCCTAGTGCTAGATGTCATTTTGACATCTCATGCTGCAGCTCCATCACCTCCCCCGATGGCGCTGTATACTCCCGCGTCCTGGTTGCCGGGTACTTACAGCGGAGGGCTCCGTTTTTTCTCCTCGGGCACACACACTCGCTGCAGCTCTCCGGGATTGTGTAATCGCATCAAGGTAGGAGGTAAGAGGGTCCCCCAGGTGGGACCCATTGCAAATCGCGATCCGGCGCGACCATTAGCAGATGGGCCGCACGCGCTGGCGTGGACACTGTGTTGGTACAGGGACCCCACTAGACCACCAGGGCAGGGGCACAGGTCGGATTCTCCTATAATCCGTTTTATTGAGGCCCGCAGTACCCGGTGGTGAAGTCCAGCAAGGGGATAAGGCTCTGACCTGTAGCCCCTCCCCCAGCCCCAGGGCTCCATTTACAGTAAATGCTCCCGCCCTGGAGCTGCGTCTCTCTGTCTCCCTCATTCCCTGTCAGCTTTTGGCGCCATCACAACATGCTGAGCTGATCCTGGGACTGTTTGGGCAATGTCTCCTCTGTAAAGCCGCCTGCAATATCAGCGCTGTGCATTTACAGGACACTTACGTATTCTACATGTCATTTAGACAGTGTTAGTTAAGAACAAATGCATTACTACAGGGATATTTAGTACAAGTACCCTGTGATACACATCCAGTCTTTACTGTGCATTGTTATATCTATATACCTGTATAGCTTTACTTAGTGGTACAGTTGTACTTAGTATTGTTAGTCCAGTGCAGTTTTATTGTTGGTAATAATTTCTGCATTGTATATGTGACTGAGTGTGTGCCAATAGCTGCTGTGTGATCTCTATTTCGTGTATCCCACACATATTGCTATCCCTATATTCTGTACCCTGAGGGGGCTAAGTGCGTCAGGGTCCTCATAAATATAGTGTTTCACAGGATATACTACTTTGGTATTTTTCTCTGTGTGTTTCAGTCACCATATACCTCTTAAATCCTCTGTTTGTGCTCTGCTTGTAGTCACACTATAACAGGGGGTTTTGTCAGGTAATTTGTCTGCTTATATTGTACTGTAACACCCTACGGTTAAGCTTACATAATGTCTGCTAAACAGGGTGGTCGATCTATGGCTGATCCTGCACCATGCGGTGCTGATTCCACGGATTACTCAGAGGAAAACATAGCAGCTGAGGGTTCAGGTACTGGGGGTTCTATACCCCCTGGTCAGTTTGCAGCAATGGGGGCAAATAAAGACCCACCTTGGGCTGCTTTCTCTAATTTACTGACTACCCTAGAAACTAGACTTTCGCCCCCTATGGGACCTCCTGTACCATTACAGCCACATATTGTCCTTGCAGTTTATCCGCCATGGGCAGATACTCTGTCTTCTCAGTTACAGCAATTTAAATTAGTCTCTGGCTAAGCAAAATCCTGACTTTCGCCCATCTAAGACCAAGGGGTTATCTAAACGGTTCATTACTTCCTCACAATCCACACATGTTTTGGATACAACATCAGATGAAGATGGCACTTACACTGACCCTTCAGACACTGCTGCAAATGCTTCTGATGGGTAATCTGACAAAAGTGGATGTTCCTGACTTCTTGAGGCTATCAGGCTGATTCTTCAAAGACGAAGAGACTCCAGCTACCTCTACGAAACCAAATAAGTTTAAACGTCCGAAGGTTACTAAATTAGTTTTACCTCATTCTGACTGCTTGGTTGACATTCGTCAGGAATCCAGGAAAGAAATTTGCTCTGTCTAAAGAGATGCTAGCCCGTTATCCCCTCGCTGCAGAGTTAAGTAAAAATTGGGAAACTCCTCCGCCGGTGGATTCACAAATCACACGTCTGGTGGTGTCCTCTGCTCTGCCTGTAACTACCGTTACCTCGCTGAAGGAACCGACGGATAAGCGTGTTGAGGGTTGCTTGAAGTCCATTTACAATCTCTTGCTGGAGCTGTACATAGGCCCACTATTGCGGCGTCTTGGGCTGCTAAGGTTTTAGAGGCCTGGGTTCAGGAAGTGGAAGCGGAACTACCGTCTGATTTTCCTGATAATGCTAGACAGTGTCTTTCATACACTATTACAGCCTATTATATTCAGTAGGCGGCATCTGATGCAGGTATCCTGGTGGCCAAAGCGTCTACTACGTCTATTCTGGCTCGCCGGATCCTCTGGTTGCGGTCCTGGTCCATAGATCTGGACTCTAAAAAGACCTTGGAGGTGATCCCTTTTAAGGGAATCATTCTTTTTGGGGAAGATCTCAACAAGATTGTTGCTGACTTAGCTTCAGCTAAGACTGCATGTCTGCCTAGTACTTCTCCTTCGGCTCCGAAGGCTAAGAGTACATCCTTTCGTTCCTTTCGACCTCCAGGTAAAGCAAAGGGTCAGGCATACCTGAAACAGGCTCGAATTTCCAAAACCTCTAAGCCCAAACCTAAACCTGGGCTGCCCGTCAGCCTGCTTCCAAAACAGACAAGCCTGCTGCATGATGGGGCAGGCCTCTCCCTGGGGGATCCCAGGGTGGGATGCCGCCTTCTACGGTTTGCTCAGGCGTGGTTACAGACCACTTTGGACGCCTGGGTAAGGGAAGTCGTCGCTCACGGATACGCCATCTCTTTCAAGAAACGTCCCCCTCGCCAGTTTTGCTCAACAAACTTCCCTTTGGATCAGGTAAAAGCAAAAACTCTCCATTTGGTGGTGCAATCTCTCCTGGATACAGGAGTGGTAGTACCAGTGCCTTTGGCTCAGAGAGGCAGGGGGCACTATTCCACGCTGTTCCTAGTCCCGAAACCGTATGGATACTCTCGGCCTATTCTCAATCTCAAGTCTTTGAACAAATATGTGAAAGTTTCCAAATTCCGTAAGGAAATGCTTCCCTCTATTGTTCTGGCTTTGGAGCCCAAGGACTATGTGGTATCCCATGACATACAGGATGCTTACCTGCATATTCCTATTGCAGTGTCGCATCAGCAATACCTGCGGTTTGCTATTGGCAACCTACATTTTCAATTCCAGGCCTTACCTTTCGGTCTGACTACGGCTCCAAGAATTTTCACCAAGGTCATGACGGCTCTACTCCGCCGTCAGGGTATCAGGATCCTGCCGTATCTGGATGACTTGTTGATCCTGGCGAACTCTCCAGAGGTTCTCCTCTGTCATCTGGAACGGACTGTCCAATTCCTGCAAGCCCACGGGTGGCTCATCAACTGGAAGAAATCTTCCCTGGTCCCTGCTCAGAGCATGGTGCACCTGGAATCACTATTGGACGCCCACAACCAGCGGTTTTCTTTGTCCCCGGAAAAGATTCTGAAACTTCAGGACAAGATATGATGCTTCCTGTCTCGCCCACGTGTGTCAATACATTTGCCAATGCAAGTACTAGGCCTCATGTTGGCTTTCGACATGGTAGAGTACGCTCAATTTCATTCCCGCCCCCTGTAGAGGTTGATACACTCCAAGTGGGATGGCCTGCCTTACCGGATCAGGACCTACATGATCTCCTTGACTCCGGAGGTCCGCTTGTCACTGAGCTGGTGGCTACAGTACCAGCAACTGAGCAGGGGTCGCCCCTTCTGGATCTCCAACTGGGTCCTTCTGACGAAAGATGCCTTTCTGCGGAACTGGGGCGCGGTGTTGGAGCAACACTCTCTTCAGGGTCGATGGACCAGGGAGGAATCTCTCCTCCTGATAAACATTCTGGAATTGTGGGCAGTGTTCAATGCGTTGACACTAGCCCTGCCTCTAGTACAGAACTGTCCTGTTCAAGTACATTCAGACAACGCCACCACGGTGGCGTACATAAATCATCAAGGCGGCACTCGAAGCCGCATGGCAATGAAGGAAGTATCAAAAATCCTTCGTTGGGTGGAACGCCATCTGCCAGCCATATTGGCAGTGTTCATTCTGGGAGTCCTCAACTGGGAAGCAGACTTCCTCCGTCACCGGGACGTACATGCTGGAGAGTGGAGTCTTCATCCGGAAGTCTTTCAACTCCTAGTGGACAAATGGGGCTTACCAGATGTAGACCTGATGGCATCTTGACACAATCACAAGGTTCCGGTTTTCGGAGCAAGGACAAGGGATCCTCAAGCAGCGTTTGTGGACGCACTGGAAATTCCATGGAACTTTCAGCTGCCATACGTGTTCCCTCTGGTGTCACTTCTCCCAGGGTGACAAGGAAGTTCGAGCAAGAAGGAGGAATACTACTTCTTATCGCTCCAGCGTGGCCCAGACGGCATTGGTTCTCAGACATGCAGGGTCTCTCGATAGAGCGTCCTCTTCTACTTCCGCAACGCCCAGACCTCCTTGTTCAGGGCCCTTGTGTATACCAGGATTTGGCCCGGCTGGCTTTGACGGCGTGGCTCTTGAAGCTTCCGTTCTGAGGGCCAAGGATTTTCTTACAAGTTTAGTACAGCCAAACTTTTGGCCTTCCTACAACGGGGCCTGGACTTGTGCCTTCGTCTTGCCTCCATCAAGGTTCATATTTCTGCCTTGTTGGTGTGGTTTCAGAGAAAAATTGCGACTCTGCCTGATGTTCATGCGTTCACTCAGGGTGTGTTACGGATTCAACCTCCCTATGTCCCGCCTGTGGCTCCTTGGGATTTGTCGGTGGTTCTGGAGGCCTTGCAAGAGTCTACATTTGAACCTCTTGAGCCTGCTGACCTTAAGTGGCTTACTCTTAAGGTTATGTTTCTGCTGGCTATTGCCTCTACTAGACTGGTTTCAGATTTGGGTGCCTTATCCTGTCGGTCTCCCTTTCTGATTTTTCACCATGACCGGGCAGTCCTTCGGTCACGCCCTGGTCACCTACCTAAGGTGGTATCATCTTTTCTCTATCGTCCTAGTGGATGCTGGGGTTCCTGAAAGGACCATGGGGAATAGCGGCTCCGCAGGAGACAGGGCACAAAAAGTAAAGCTTTACGATCAGGTGGTGTGTATCAGGTGGTGCTCCTCCCCCTATGACCCTCCTCCAAGCCTCAGTTAGATTTTTGTGCCCGGCCGAGAAGGGTGCAATCTAGGTGGCTCTCCTAAAGAGCTGCTTAGAAAAGTTTAGCTTAGGTTTTTTATTTTACAGTGAGTCCTGCTGGCAACAGGATCACTGCAACGAGGGACTTAGGGGAGAAGAAGTGAACTCACCTGCGTGCAGGATGGATTGGCTTCTTGGCTACTGGACATCAGCTCCAGAGGGACGATCACAGGTACAGCCTGGATGGTCACCGGAGCCTTGCCGCCGGCCCCCTTGCAGATGCTGAAGTAAGAAGAGGTCCAGAATCGGCGGCAGAAGACTCCTCAGTCTTCTAAAGGTAGCGCACAGCACTGCAGCTGTGCGCCATTTTCCTCTAAGCACACTTCACACGGCAGTCACTGAGGGTGCAGGGCGCTGGGAGGGGGGCGCCCTGGGAGGCAAATGAAAACCTATTTTGGCTAAAAATACCTCACATATAGCCTCCGGAGGCTATATGGAGATATTTAACCCCTGCCAGAATCCGTTAAGAGCGGGAGACGAGGCCGCCGAAAAAGGGGCGGGGCCTATCTCCTCAGCACACAGCGCCATTTTCCCTCACAGAAAGGCTGGAGGGAAGGCTCCCAGGCTCTCCCCTGCACTGCACTACAGAAACAGGGTTAAAACAGAGAGGGGGGCACTAATTTGGCGTTAGAAATATATAATAAAGATGCTATAAGGGAAAACACTTATATAAGGTTGTCCCTATATAATTAAAGCGTTTTTGGTGTGTGCTGGCAAACTCTCCCTCTGTCTCTCCAAAGGGCTAGTGGGTCCTGTCCTCTATCAGAGCATTCCCTGTGTGTGTGCTGTGTGTCGGTACGTGTGTGTCGACATGTATGAAGACGATGTTGGTGAGGAGGCGGAGCAATTGCCTGTAATGGTGATGTCACTCTCTAGGGAGTCGACACCGGAATGGATGGCTTATTTAGGGAATTACGTGATAATGTCAACACGCTGCAAGGTCGGTTGACGACATGAGACGGCCGACAAACAATTAGTACCGGTCCAGACGTCTCAAAAACACCGTCAGGGGTTTTAAAACGCCCGTTTACTTTAGTCGGTCGACACAGACACAGACAGGGACACTGAATCCAGTGTCGACGGTGAATAAACAAACGTATTCCTTATTAGGGCCACACGTTAAAGGCAATGAAGGAGGTGTTACATATTTCTGATACTACAAGTACCACAAAAGAGGGTATTATGTGGGATGTGAAAAAACTACCGTAGTTTTTCCTGAATCAGATAAATTAAATAAAGCGTGTGATGATGCGTGGGTTCCCCCCGATAGAAAATTAGGGGCGGTATACCCTTTCCCGCCAGAAGTTAGGGCGCGTTGGGAAACACCCCTTAGGGTGGCTAAGGCGCTCACACGCTTATCAAAACAAGTGGCGGTACCGTCTATAGATAGGGCCGTCCTCAAGGACCAGCTGACAGGAGGCTGGAAAATATCATAAAAAGTATATACACACATACTGGTGTTATACTGCGACCAGCGATCGCCTCAGCCTGGATGTGCAGAGCTGGGGTGGTTGGGTCGGATTCCCTGACTAAAAATATTGATACCCTTGACAGGGACAGTATTTTATGGACTATAGAGCATTTAAAGGATGCATTTCTATATATGCGAGATGCACAGAGGGATATTTGCACTCTGGCATCAAGAGTAAATGCGATGTCCATATCTGCCAGAAGATGTTATGGACACGACAGTGGTCAGGTGATGCAGATTCCAAACGGCACAAAGGTGTATTGCCGTATAAAGGAAGAGGAGTTATTTGGGGTCGGTCCATCGGACCTGGTGGCCACGGCAACTGCTGGAAAATCCACCGTTTTTACCCTAAGTCGCATCTCTGCAGAAAAAGACACCGTCTTTTCAGCCTCAGTCCTTTCGTCCCTATAAGATCATATCTGCCCAGGGATAGAGGAAAGGGAAGAAGACTGCAGCAGGCAGCCCATTCCCAGGAACAGAAGCGTTCCACCGCTTCTGACAAGTTCTCAGCATGGCGCTGAGACCGTACAGGACCCCTGGATCCTACAAGTAGTATCCCAGGGGTACAGATTGGAATGTCGAGACGTTTCCCCTTCGCAGGCTCCTGAAGTCTGCTTTACCAAGGTCTCCCTCCGACAAGGAGGCAGTATGGGAAAAAATTCACAAGCTGTATTCCCAGCAGGTGATAATTAAATTACCTCTCCTACTACAAGAAAAGGGGTATTATTCCACACTATGTTGTGGTACTGAAGCCAGAAGGCTAGGTGAGACTTATTCTAAAAAAATTTTTGAACACTTACAAAGGTTCAAATCAAGATGGAGTCACTCAGAGCAGTGATAACGAACCAGGAAGAAGGGGACTATATAGTGTCCCGGGACATCAGGGATGCTTACCTCTATGTCCCAAATTTGCCCTTCTCACTAAGGGTACCTCAGGTTCGTGGTGCAGAACTGTCACTATCAGTTTCAGACGCTGCCGTTTGGATTGTCCACGGCACCCCGGGTCTTTACCAAGGTAATGGCCGAAATGATGATTCTTCTTCGAAGAAAAGGCGTCTTAATTATCCCTTACTTGGACGATCTCCTGATAAGGGCATAGTCCAGGGAACAGTTGGAGGTCGGAGTAGCACTATCTCGGATACTGCTACAACAGCACGGGTGGATTCTAAATATTCCAAAATCGCAGCTGATCCCGACGACACGTCTGCTGTGCCTAGGGATGATTCTGGACACAGTCCAGAAAAAGGTGTTTCTCCCGGAAGAGAAAGCCAGGGAGTTATCCGAGCTAGTCAGGAACCTCCTAAAAACAGTGCATCATTGCACAAGGGTCCTGGTAAAAATGGTGGCTTCCTACGAAGCAATTCCATTCGGCAGATTTCACGCAAGAACTTTTCAGTGGGATCTGCTGGACAAATGGTCCGGATCGCATCTTCAGATGCATCAGCGGATAACCCTATATCCAAGGACAAGGGTGTCTCTCCTGTGGTGGTTATAGAGTGCTCATCTTCTAGAGGGCCGCAGATTCGGCATTCAGGATTGGATGCTGGTGACCACGGAGCCCAGCCCGAGAGGCTGGGGAGCAGTCACACAAGGAAAAAATTTCCAGGGAGTGTGATCAAGTCTGGAGACTTTTCTCCACATAAATATACTGGAGCTAAGGGTAAATTTATAATGCTCTAAGCTTAGCAAGACCTCTGCTTCAAGGTCAGCCGGTATTGATCCAGTGGGAAAAACATCACGGCAGTCGCCCACGTAAACAGACAGGGCGACACAAGAAGCAGGAGGGCAATGGCAAAAACTGCAAGGACTTTTCGCTGGGCGGAAAATCATGTGATAGCACTGTCAGCAGTGTTTCATCCCGGGAATGGAAACTGGGAAGCAGACTTCCTCAGCAGGCACG
The DNA here is from genome assembly GCF_028390025.1 of Pseudophryne corroboree. Lineage (NCBI taxonomy): Eukaryota > Metazoa > Chordata > Amphibia > Anura > Myobatrachidae > Pseudophryne > Pseudophryne corroboree. The sequence goes on from NC_086448.1 coordinate 629,199,578, forward strand.
ACCTCCACCCGGGAGAGTGGAAACTTCATCGGGAAGTTTTTTCCACATGATTGTAAACCGTTGGGAAATACCAAAGGTGGACATGATGGCGTCCCGTCTGAACAAAAAAACGGGACAGGTATTGCGCCAGGTCAAGAGACCCTCAGGCAATAGCTGTGGACGTTCTGGTAACACCGTGGGTGTACCAGTCGGTGTATGTGTTCCCTCCTCTGCTTCTCATACCTAAGGTGCTGAGAATTATAAGACGTAGAGGAGTAAGAACTATACTCATGGCTCCGGATTGGCCAAGAAGGACTTGGTACCCGGAACTTCAAGAGATGCTTACAGAGGTCTTATGGCCTCTGCTGCTAAGAAGGGATTTGCTTCAGCAAGTACCATGTCTGTTCCAAGACTTACCGCAGCTGCGTTTGTCGGCATGGCGGTGGAACGCCGGATCCTAAGGGAAAAAGGCATTCCGGAAGAGGTCATTCCTACCCTGGTCAAAGCCAGAAAGGAGGTGACCGCACAACATTATCACCACATGTGGCGAAAATATGTTGCGTGGTGTGAGGCCAGGATGGCCCCACAAAGAAATTTCAACTCGGTCGTTTCCTGCATTTCCTGCAAACAGGAGTGTCTATGGGCCGCAAATTGGGGTCCATTAAGGTTCAAATTTTGGCCCTGTCGATTTTCTTCCAGAAAGAATTGGCTTCAGTTCCTGAAGTCCAGAAGTTGTCAAGGGAGTATTGCATATACAACCCCCTTTTGTGCCTCCAGTGGCACTGTGGGATCTCAACGTAGTTCTGGGATTCCTCAAATCACATTGGTTTAAAACCAGTCAAATCTGTGGATTTGAAGCATCTCACATGAAAAGTGACCATGCTCTTGGCCCTGGCCTGGACCAGGCGAGTGTCAAATTGGTGGTTTTTTCTCAAAAAAGCCCATATCTGTTTGTCCATTCGGACAGGGCAGAGCTGCGGACTCGTCCCCAGTTCTCTCCCTAAGGTGGTGTCAGTGTTTCACCTGAACCAGCTTATTGTGGTGCCTTGCACCTACTAGGGACTTGGAGGACTCCAAGTTGCTAGATGTTGTCAGGGCCTGAAAATATGTTCCAGGACGGCTGGAGTCAGGAAAACTGACTTGCTGTTATCCTGTATGCACCCAACAAACTGGGTGCTCTTGCTTCTAAGCAGACTATTGCTAGTTGGATGTGTAATACAATTCAGCTTGCACATTCTGTGGCAGGCCTGCCACAGCCAAAATATGTAAATGCCCATTCCACAAGGAAGGTGGGCTCATCTTGGGCGGCTGCCCGAGGGGTCTCGGCTTTACAACTTTGCCGAGCGGTTATTTAGTCAGGGGCAAACACGTTTGTAAAATCCTACAAATTTGATACCCTGGCTAAGGAGGACCTGGAGTTCTCTCATTCGGTGCTGCAGAGTCATCCGCACTCTCCCGCCCGTTTGGGAGCTTTGGTATTATCCCCATGGTCCTTTCAGGAACCCCAGCATCCACTAGGACGATAGAGAAAATAAGAATTTACTTACCGATAATTCTATTTCTCGGAGTCCGTAGTGGATGCTGGGCGCCCATCCCAAGTGCGGATTGTCTGCAATACTTGTACATAGTTACAAAAATCGGGTTATTATTGTTGTGAGCCATCTTTTCAGAGGCTCCGCTGTTATCATACTGTTAACTGGGTTCAGATCACAGGTTGTACAGTGTGATTGGTGTGGCTGGTATGAGTCTTACCCGGGATTCAAAATCCTTCCTTATTGTGTACGCTCGTCCGGGCACAGTACCTAACTGAGGCTTGGAGGAGGGTCATAGGGGGAGGAGCCAGTACACACCACCTGATCGTAAAGCTTTACTTTTTGTGCCCTGTCTCCTGCGGAGCCGCTATTCCCCATGGTCCTTTCAGGAACCCCAGCATCCACTACGGACTCCGAGAAATAGAATTATCGGTAAGTAAATTCTTATTTACACCTTAACCAAGAGATTGTGGTTCCGGCCTTTATCTCTCCTGAATTGTCATCCAAAGAGCGGTCTTTGGACGTGGTACGGGCTCTCCGTATCTATGTGAGGAGGACAGCTTCCATTCGGAAGTCTGATTCTCTCTTTGTACTTCTTGGTTTTCACAAACGTGACTGGCCTACGAATAAGCAGATCCTAGCCAGATGGATTAGAATGGTGATTGCACATGCTTACGTACAGTCTCGCCTTCCAGCTCCTGCTACCATCAAAGCCGATTTCTATTCGGTCTGTTGGACCTTCATGGGTGGCCCGCCGTGGTGCGACCCTTGAACAATTGTGCAAGGCTGCAACATGATACTCTGTGAACACGTTCATAAGGTTCTATGCCTTCGATACTTCCACCTCCCAGGATGCTTCCTTTTGGACGCCGGGTTCTTGTGCCCGCTACAGTGCGTCCCCTCCCATGAGGAACTGCTTTAGGACATCCCCGATGTTATTCCCTGTGGAACCCAGTGTTCCCCAATGCAGAAAAGGAGATTTATGGTAAGAACTTACCATTGTTAAATCTCTTTCTGCGAGGTACACTGGGCTCCACAGGGCGCCCACCCTGACGCATGTAGCTACTTTGGGTTTGTATGGCCCTAGCCGCTGATACTTTCTCCTGTCGTGAGAATGTGGTATACGTGGCTACGAATGGTTGTCGTCTTTTGCCTGCTACTGCATTGGACTGGTTAACGAAACTGAGCTCCTGTGCACGGAGGCGGGGTTATAGAGGAGGCAGCGCTGAGCATCTTGGGAACAGTCAAAGCTTTAGCCTGTTGGTGCCTCGGATCAAGATCCTACTCTACACCCCAATGTTATTCCCTGTGGAACCCAGTGTAACTCGCAGAAAGAGATTTAACAACTGTAAATTTGTACCATAAATCTCCTTATTTTGTTCTTTGATTTAGTAATTGTTTTAGCATGTAACAAACCACTGAACGAAGTGTTGCTTATTGAACAACCACAGCCTCATGGTTTTTTTGATGGAAGAGAAAGTGACGAAGGCTCTGCCATCTTTCCTGCTAATGGTACTGTCTGTTTGTAAGTTGCTTTAATTTAAAAAAAAAAAAAAAAATTGTAGATTTTTTTTTAAATCTTTAATGTATATACTAGTTACCAGCTTGTCAGAATGACAGAACAACATAACCGTAATGTCAGCGTTGCAGCTGTGCGTGGCGGAATCGAGCAACAATTGAATTGCACTGCCGGGTGCCATCAAGTGGCTGTCGGCTTGCAAAACACTAGAATCCCCACATAGAGGTGAGGAGCGGGTGTGGGTCGTTGGATAGCCACAACTTAGGTCGACAGTCATTGGGTCGACCATGGAAGGTCAACATGCATTAGGTCGACAGGGACAGTAGGTCGACATGGTCATTAGTTCGACATGTACTAGCTCAACAGGTCAGAAGGTCGACATGAGGATTTTGACCGTTTTTGGTGTTCTCTCCGTAAAGTGACGGGGAACCCAGGCTTTGGGCAAGGTGCCTCTCTTCCCTCTGCACAGATTACCGTTCCAGTCGTAGTCACGTGGATCGTTAAGTATGACAAAATCCAAAACCTAATGGCATTGTCGACCTAATGAGTGTCGACCTAACGACAGTAACCTGTGAGGAGCAGCATTAGCTTTTATTATGTAGGATGACACCACAAAGGTTCCATAGCTCCTTACGTATTTGCTAGCTCTCCCACGACTAATACATTGGATACAATTCTGGATACTTTCTTTGTTTTTTATGGCCTGTATATAACCAGGTAGTTATTTCTTCCTGTTACCCTGGTATAGCCTGTTGTACTGTTTGCATTTGGTAAGAGAGTTTTGGCGCTTTCTGTTGTATAATGAAAATACACAGTTGAACCTGATGATTTAATGTGAAAGCACAGACTGAAGTTACAATGATTTCAAAAGACTTTGACAACATCTCTGAAAGATATATCTTTCACCCAAAGAAGGCATAGATTTTAGTTGCTTGATGACCTATATAATAAACCAATACTTTCAAGCATGGTCATAGTTAGAACTCGACCCATTGCAGCATTTTTAAGGTGCCCTGTCTAAATGCTTCTACAGATACACCTCTCTACAGCAGTTCTTCATTTTATGCCCAATAGTAGACAAGTGCTCTAGTTCATTTTCTGAACAATAGTAGTGCTGTAGTCGGGGGCGTTTCTACAGAGGAGGGGGCCCGTGTGCAGACTCCGGGTGGGCCCCCTCCTCTGAACGGCGCTGTAGACTCCGGCATCGTGCTGGAGTCTACTGCGCATGTGCAGGTCTCCGAAAACATGGCGCCCGCCATGATCCTGAGACCAAATTGGCTACCACGCATGCGCGGTGGCCATTTTGGCAGCGATTTCCGACGCGATCGCTGCACCCGCCGCTGGACTCCGGTAAGGTAAGTATTTAAATGGGTGCAGTGTGTGCGTGTGGCTCCCCCCTGGACCCAGGGGCCCGTGTGCACCGCACCCATTGCACCCATTATAGAAACGCAAATGGCTGTAGTTAATGTTGTGCCCCATGGTATTGCTCTAGTTTATTTTATGAACCATAGTAGTGTTAACATTGTAGTGCCGTCAGTACACACTATGCAACACAGTACCCCCCAAGTCGCATTAAGACTCAGGGGGGTATTCAATTACATGCAGTCAATGGCTGTGGCTATCCAATTAGCCCTGATGTAACGTTCCTCCCCCCGATGCCGGCACTTATCAGGGATTATGCTTTGGGTGCCTCAGCCATAGGTGTCCTGTCGGATCCACGATAACACATGGGATCGCGGACTTATCACTGTGTTATTGCACAATTGCAGGTCCAATTTCGGCCAATAAACACGGCCTCTAATTGGATACCACAATAATGACCATCGGTCAGTAATCGCTATAACTGCCCATTTTTATCTGCCGAAACAACATCGGGGCTAATTGGATACCCCCCTTAGTGTCCCCAGTTCATGTGTCACGTTACAGTGTCCCCAAATCATGTTATTCCATACTTTAGTGTCTCTACTTCAGATAGTGCCACATTACACTGCCCCAATTCATATTATTATTATTATTATTATTATTATTATTATTATTATTATTACTACTACCAGCTATTTATATAGCGCACACATATTACAGCGATTTACAGAGAATATTCACATCAGTCCCTGCCCAGTAGAGCTTACAATCTATGTTGCCTACCACATGTACACGCACACACATTCATGCTAAGGATAATTTTGTTATATTTGGATTGTGGGACGAAATTGGAGGAAACCCACGCAAGCATGGGGAGAATATACAAACTCCAGACAGTGAGGGCTGTGGTGGGAATTGAACCCAAGACCTCAGTGCTGTGAGGCAGGGATGCGGTTATGTGACCGACTGCCGGTCACTATGCCGACACCAGAATCCCGCCCCGTAGAAAGCAGACAGTCAGCATGCCGACTGACAGGGACTATTCCTCGTTGCGCTCCCCATCTCCCCACTGGTCCCCCATACCCAACCCATGAGGCAGTAATGCTAACAACTGTCTGTGCTGCCCATATGATGTAATATTGTAATGCCCGCCCCTTTATTTTATACCTCATTACAATGAGCAGGTCCACGGGCGTGCCTAGATATATTGTAGGTCCCAAGGCAAAAGTTTGTAAGAGCCCTTATGTAGCTACCAATTGTGAAAAATGTATATAACACATGTAACTTTGACAGGGAAGGTGGGCCCCATAGTAGCTGCACTAACTGCACCTATTGTAGCTGCACCCTTGCTTTCAAGTGATCTGGAGGTGGAAAACCTTTTTCATTTGTAGGCTTTTGCCTAATTATGAACACTTTCTTTTCTTCTTTGTTTTTCTTTTTTTAGAGCACCAAGATGTCTCCTTTTTAAAGATGTGTTCAGGATCCCGACAGTCTGAATACCAACGGATACTGGCGGAAAGTTCTGGGATTAGGCACTTGGGAGGGCTGGGGTTAGGATTAGTCTGTGGTGGTAGGGGAATGCCACGATTAGGGCTAGGCTGCAGGAGCGGATGATTAGGGTTAGGATTGTGGTTACAATTAGGTTTGCCACCTCATGCATCATCGATTCCTGGAGATCCACTCCCCCCCCTTCCTGACACCAAGCGGTGTTCATGTAAATAAAATGATAACTTTTCCAATGCATTTATTATTTACATTATGGTTAGTATTTAAATGTACCCACCTAGGCTAGTGCAGCACTAGTAGTGCCCAGTGTCGCTCAGCGCGGCAGACAGTGCCAGCTCTCCCCCTCACTCAGTCACGGCTGTCCCAAACGCACCGCCGCCGGAGCTACCCCCAGCAGTTCCACTGGTTTTTGGGCTGGTGGAGGCGGAGCTCTGCTAAGACTGACACAGACCTGTCACATAGGGGACGGGGACGGCCGTGACTGACACAGTCAGTGGTGTGTTTCGCTCGCCTCCGCTCCCAGATCCCCTTATTTCGGCAGAATCCGGGTGAGGGCAAAAGCCTCCTAGAGGGTTGCCACCAAATCCTGGAGAATCCTGGAAATCCAGGAGAGGTGGTACCCTAGTTACAATGCATACTGGGATCTGTCGGGATTTCGATCGTTGGGATGCCACAGTCTGCATCCTGACCGGCAGGATTTTAACTTCTGGGATATCGTACCTAACATATTTAAAAGAGAGCAATGAGACTGAGAAAGCCGATAAAGAAAATTTTTTTTTGTAACAGCAAAAATACTCCACTTGCTTTTGTTTGTCAGCTGTTTGCACAGTTTTTTTTTTAAAGTACATGATTTACCTCCTAAAAATAAACTATAAGGAAATTAGCATAACAGAAGTTTAGTTTTAGAAATTGGCTTTCAGTCTGACAATCTTATTTAGCACACCGATCCCATTTTCATTCCAATTGTCTAAGTGGAGCTGAGACCATTTTTAAATGTAAATTTTTTTTGTTTACCAGCCTTAAAAGCTGTAGAACTTGCTGTAATTGCATTAAGAATGCATACCATCCTCCTCTTGATATGCTAATCGACTATCTGGAAGAACAAAACCAACCATTACTGTTGTGATGAATGACTTGACCTACAGTGATGGATGAGATAGTCAAGATGACTTTGTTCTATAAAATGTACATGAAGGCTGGAGACCATTTGTGAAGCTAGTAACACATGGAATCCTTTGCAACAATCTGGGGACTATGTGTCTTAGATACCATTTATTTATTTTTTATGTAGTTTCCCCTTTAAATAATAAAAAAAAAAGTTGCTATTTTTAAACCAATAATTAGGATGTCTACGATTTCTTGGAAAAAGCCAATAAATGTTCCTAGCTGTAGCTGCAAACTGACAACAGGAAAGGGAACATAAGGACAGACGGCTGGGCTGACCTTCTCATCAGTCATGATGATGAAGTAATTTTAAAGTTCACAGTTCTCTGCTAAGTTTGCTAATTCAGTTGTGTGACCTTTACTGTATACATTCACCTTCTTCACTCCAAAGTTACTGCACAGTGCTACTCATTTTTATTGTATAGTTTTATTACGTTCTTTATTTATTTATTAACAGTTTCTTGTATAGCCCAGCAAATTCCGTTGCGCTTTACAATTGGAAATAACAATGTTATAACAAAACAATGATATAACAAAACTGGGTAATTACAAACCGTCATAGAGGTAGGAAGGCCCTGCTCGCAAGCTTACAATTTATTCAGGACAATGAAATTATACATAACTGAAATATTCCAAGTGGAGTAAATAACGGTTAAAGGCACTAAACATCGAAAAAAAAGAATAATTGTTACAATTTGATCCAGCACCCTTGCTTCTTTGGTAGTGTGTGTATATTGTGAGTTACACCCCATTACCTTTAAAATTAATATATGATTTACTATTGTGAAAGCTTTCTCCACTCTTATTAGATTTGTTCCATTTGTTTTTCTCAGTGCATCCTTTTAAAAAAAAAATATTTACAATTTTCTTTTATTTTATATTGTAGTTTTCAAATTTGTAAGTTGATCTTCATAAGATTACTGTAGGAAAGAGCTTGCTTGCTGCACAGAAGGTTACGAGACCACCTAGAAGCAGCACTGCTTTCTCTAACTTTATTCCTATTATAAATGTGGGTCTAGCTATAGTTGCTTTATATATCTGCCACCCCATGGCCGCTGAATGACCTTTTTGTAGGTGAGCACCCTTATCATTTGCTATTGCTCTATTTTAAGACCTCATTTTCATTACTAAATGACTTTCAGTGAAGAATGGGTTATTTAGATTAGCGTAACTTGGTCCCAGGCTCATCAATGCTTTGAGTGTCCCTAATTTAGTGCTGTTTTATAGTAGGCCCGTAACTTAATGATTATGGCTTTTTCATATGACAGAATAAGTGTTTTTCTCCCCATCTTTTCAGCCTAGGGCTGATCAGCTATTTAGGCGTCAAGCTTAGAGAATTGTATAGGCTAGTTCTAGCAATGGCATTCAGCTGGAATGTCCCAGCCTTTTGTTTACTGAGAATGAACTCTTGAGCATTCACATACAGGAGGGCACTGCAGGTAGTCAAGATAGTACGGATTTAGGACATGACCTCATACCCCTGTGCCTAATTAACTCTGGGGAACCCTTTAGAAAGAAAATGTAAGCTTTGGAGATTGGAAATGTTAAACTCGTGTTATGTAGTGCTCAGGGGTAATGTGATTACTATTAATATCCAGTGTGACAATGTTTGTTATGAGGTTTCATCCAACAATTGAATGTATTCTTCATGGTTGGTTGCTGTGTTTATAATGTAACCTGGTGGTTAATTCATGATGTGTTTCATACGAAACGCATTACTAGTTGCATCACATGAATAACTATTCAGTGTTGCTGCTTTGAGTAGTGAAAGCAGGAAAGAGTGGCGTTAGCTATAGGCTTCACTACTGTGATTATCGGAATAGATTTTGTTTGTGAACTACGATGACTGAAAATTGTACGCTTCAGAGTTGAATAAATACTCCACTGTAAAATAAAATGGAATATGATAGCGCTATAAAAGAAAATGCTTAATAAATAGGGCTTCATGTGGCCCTAGGTAATGTATTGGTTTGGGGCCCCCTTCCTCCTCCATTTGTCAAATAGAAACTAAAACCGGTTAAGGTAATCTGCACCCCTCTTTGTTACCTGGGACCTAGACAGGATCCTAATTTGCATAATGGATGATCCAGTCGTGGTCCAAATGCTAACAATCTCTGATGCAATATTGGGTCTTTGGACCAAAAACTAATGTGATAATCGAATTAACATAGACTGTTGTATTGATGGCCATGATAGTAATGAAATCAGAAAATGATTGACGTAGCGTATCTCTGAGGTCATTTTATGAGCACACTTCATGTGAGGTTGAGGGTTTTGTGGGTTTTCTTTTTTCTTTTTCTTTTTTTTCTTTGCAAATAACTTATGTGAAGATGAAATCTGCACAGTATTATCAAATAGTGATGGACAAATTGATTTGATGATGTAATTATTCTTGTGGGGATTTTCTTTTTCTTTTGAGGCTGCCACACTGAAGTCGATTGTAGAGTGTATACAGTAATGTAAGGAGAGCCGGCTCAATTGCGCTTGGACATGATGTACTCTCCAAGTGTCGGCAGAGGAGAAGCCCCAGCAATAACCCAGGTCTAGCCTGCGGTTTGAGCTGGTTTGAAGTTAAGAAGGTTATAGTTACATACACCATCAGGGCTTACTAGACCATTTTCTTACTGTATTAATTTGTACTATAAGTTTAAATGCCCTTTCAGAGTCCATTAATCATGTTGACCAGCATTTTATTGCAGCAAAAGGGTTCAGTATGAATTACTGGTGGCTGATTTGCTGGCCGTCAGTAGACTGACAGCGGCATCCCGGCCACCAGTATGCCGGCAGTGGAGCGAGCGCTAGAAAGTCCCTTGCGGTCTTGCCACATTGCAGGCACGGTGGCTCGATGCGCTCTCCACAGATTATATTCTCCCTTTATGGGTGTCGTGGACACCCACAGAGGGAGCGTAGCCTGTGGCACTGGTATTCCAGCGGTGGGCTTTTGCCGCTAATTGGGATTCCGGCCTCTGTATTGTGCCCGCCGGGATCCCGATTAGCGGTATTGCAACTGCTATGTGCAGCAAATGCATGTCTGTTTCTAAGAGGCAAAAAGTCAGCCAAAATGACCGTTTCAGGAATTTAGAAACTGTTAAACAGGCGAAATACAAAGAGATTATAGGAATGAAGTTGAATTGATCTAGTCCAACCTTGGGGTCTAGCTGAAGGGCTCATTACTTTTTTGAAGTGCAAATGTGGTGGAGAAGAGTAAAAATCTCTCATTGTGTACTAATGATGAATGTCTTTCTTTTCCTGTCTAGATTTCACCTAGTCTGTGATCTGTACTGGGTGCAGTCTTTTTTGTTTTTGGTCAACCAGGCAATAAAGAACTTGATATGTGGGTGTATGTTTTCTCTGATGGTGTGGATCAGGCGTGTCAAAACTTTTTTTTCTTGGAGTGCCATATTAAGAAAATGACTTTAGATGGAGGGTAACAACATTACGTCATAGTCTGCTTCTCAGCAATTAGGTGAGCGTTGTTTGCAGAGTAAATCTTATTCTAAGAAATACTAAAACTGATGCAAAATATCTTGAGATAAACATCTTTTTAATAATTTTAGATATCTATTTCTCTAACGTCCTAGTGGATGCTGGGGACTCCGTAAGGACCATGGGGAATAGACGGGCTCCGCAGGAGACAGGGCACTTTAAGAAAGAATTAGGATACTGGTGTGCACTGGCTCCTCCCTCTATGTCCCTCCTCCAGACCTCAGTTTGAATCTGTGCCCGGACGAGCTATGTGCACCTTAGTGGGCTCTCCTGAGCTTGCTAAAAAGAAAGTATTTTGTTAGGATTTTTTATTTTCAGAGAGATCTGCTGGCAACAGACTCTCTGCTACGTGGGACTGAGGGGAGAGAAGCAGCCCTACTCACTGAAGATAGGTCCTGCTTCTTAGGCTACTGGACACCATTAGCTCCAGAGGGATCGTACACAGGAACGCACCCTTGGTCGTCCGATCCCGGAGCCACGCCGCCGTCCCCCTCGCAGAGCCAGAAGACTTCGAAATCGGCGGCAGAAGACTCCAGTCTTCATATGAGGTAGCGCACAGCACTGCAGCTGTGCGCCATTCTCCCACACTAAACCCACACACTCCGGTCACTGTAGGGTGCAGGGCGCAGGGGGGGGCGCCCTGGGCAGCAATTGGGAACCTCTTGGCAAAAAGCAGCATATATACAGTTGGGCACTGTATATGTGCATGAGCCCCCGCCATTATTTTACACACAAAACGCGGGACAGAAGCCCGCCGCTGAGGGGGTGGGGCTTCTTCCTCAGCACTCACCAGCGCCATTTTCTCTCCACAGCTCCGCTGAGAGGAAGCTCCCCAGGCTCTCCCCTGCAGAATCACGGTAGAAAGAGGGTAAAAAGAGGGGGGGGGGGGCACATAAATTTGGCGCAAAAACAGTATATACAGCAGCTACTGGGTTAACACTAAGTTACTTTGTGATTCCTGGGTCATATAGCGCTGGGGTGTGTGCTGGCATACTCTCTCTCTCCAAAAGGCCTTGTGGGGGAACTGTCTTCAAATAGAGCATCCCCCGTGTGTGTGGTGTGTCGGTACGCTTGTGTCGGCATGTTTGACAAGGAAGGCTATGTGGAAACAGAGCGGGTACAAATGAATGTGGGGTCGCCGCTGACACCCGATTGGATGGATATGTGGAAGCTTTTAAATGATAATGTTAATTCCTTGCATAAAAGGTTGGATAAAGCTGAAGCTTTGGGACAGTCAGGGTCTCAACCCATGCCTGATCCTACATCGCAGAGGCCGTCAGGGTCTCAGAATCGCCCACTATCCCAAATTGTTGACACAGATATCGACACGTATTCTGACTCCAGTGTCGATGGCGATGATGCAAAGTTGCAGCCTAAAATGGCTAAAGCCATCCGCTACATGATTATAGCAATGAAAGATGTGTTGCACATCACAGAGGAAATCCCAGTCCCTGACAAGAGGGTTTATATGTATGGGGAGAAAAGGCAAGAGGTGACCTTTCAACCTTCACATGAGTTAAATGAGTTATGTGAAAAAGCTTGGGAATCTCCAGATAGAAAACTGCAGATTTCCAAACAGATGCTTATGGCGTATCCTTTCCCGCCAACGGACAGGTTGCGCTGGGAATCCTCCCCTAGGGTAGACAAAGCTTTAACACGCTTATCCAAGAGGGTAGCCCTGCCGTCACAGGATACGGCCACCCTTAAAGATGCTGCGGATAGAAAGCAGGAGGGTATCCTGAAGTCCATTTATACACATTCAGGTACCTTACTACGGCCGGCGATTGCGTCGGCCTGGATGTGTAGTGCTGCAGCAGCATGGACATATACCTTATCTGAGGAACTTGATACCTTGGACAAGGATACTATATTACTAACCCTGGGGCATATAAAAGACGCTGTCCTATATATGAGAGATGCTCAAAGAGACATTAGCTTACTGGGCTCTAGAATAAATGCAATGTCGATTTCTGCCAGAAGGGTCCTGTGGACTCGGCAATAGACAGGCGATGCTGACTCAAAAAGGCACATGGAGGTTTTACCTTACAAGGGTGAGGAATTGTTTGGGGACGGTCTCTCGGACCTGGTCTCCACAGCTACGGCTGGAAAGTCAAATTTTTTGCCATATGTTCCCTCACAACCTAAGAAAGCACCGTATTGCCAAATGCAGTCCTTTCGATCACAAAAAGGCAAGAAAGTCCGAGGTGCGTCCTTTCTTGCCAGAGGCAGGGGTAGAGGAAAGAAGCTGCACAATACAGCTAGTTCCCAGGAACAGAAGTCCTCCCCGGCTTCCACTAAATCCACCGCATGACGCTGGGGCTCCACAGGCGGAGCCAGGCCCGGTGGGGGCGCGTCTCCGAAATTTCAGCCACAAGTGGGTTCACTCACAGGTGGATCCCTGGGCTATAGAGATTGTGTCTCAGGGATACAAGCTGGAATTCGAAGTGATGCCCCCTCACTGTTACCTCAAATCGGCCCTGCCAGCTTCCCCCATAGAGAGGGAAATAGTGTTAGCTGCAATTCACAAATTGTATCTCCAGCAGGTGGTGGTAAAGGTTCCCCTCCTTCAACAGGGAAGGGGTTACTATTCGACAATGTTTGTGGTACCGAAACTGGACGGTTCGGTCAGACCCATATTGAATTTAAAATCCCTGAACATATACCTGAAAAGGTTCAAGTTCAAGATGGAATCGCTCAGAGCGGTCATCGCAAGCCTGGAGGAGGGGGATTTTATGGTGTCTCTGGACATAAAGGATGCTTACCTTCATGTCCCCATTTATCCACCTCATCAGGATTACCTCAGATTTGTGGTACAGGATTGTCATTACCAATTCCAGACGATGCCGTTTGGTCTCTCCACGGCACCGAGAATATTTACCAAGGTAATGGCAGAAATGATGGTGCTCCTGCGAAAGCAAGGAGTCACAATTCTCCCATACTTGGACGATCTCCTCATAAAGGCGAGGTCCAGAGAGCAGTTGCTGATCAGCGTAGCACGCTCTCGGGAAGTGTTACAACAGCACGGCTGGATTCTGAATATTCCAAAGTCGCAGCTGATTCCTACAACGCGTCTGCCCTTCCTGGGCATGATTCTGGACACAGACCAGAAGAAGGTTTTTCTCCCGACGGAGAAGGCTCAGGAACTCATGACACTGGTCAGAGACCTCTTAAAACCAAAACAGGTGTCGGTGCATCACTGCACGCGAGTCCTGGGAAAGATGGTGGCGTCATACGAGGCCATTCCCTTCGGCAGGTTCCATGCGAGGACCTTTCAATGGGATCTGTTGGACAAGTGGTCCGGATCGCATCTACAGATGCATCGGCTGATCACCCTATCCCCCAGGGCCAGGGTGTCTATTCTGTGGTGGCTGCAGAGTGCTCACCTTCTCGAGGGCCGGAGATTCGGCATTCAGGACTGGGTCCTGGTGACCACGGATGCAAGCCTCCGAGGGTGGGGGGCAGTCACACAGGGAAGAAATTTCCAGGGTCTGTGGTCAAGTCAGGAGACTTGCCTTCACATCAATATCCTGGAACTAAGGGCCATATACAACGCCCTAAGTCAAGCGGAGACCCAACTTCGCAACCAATCGGTGCTGATTCAATCGGACAACATCACCGCAGTGGCTCATGTAAACCGCCAAGGCGGCACAAGAAGCTGGGTGGCGATGGCGGAAGCCACCAGAATTCTTCGATGGGCGGAGAATCACGTACGAGCACTGTCAGCAGTGTTCATTCCGGGAGTGGACAACTGGGAAGCAGACTTCCTCAGCAGGCACGACCTCCACCCCGGGAGAGTGGGGACTTCATCAAGAAGTCTTCGCGCAGATTGCAGGTCGGTGGGAACTGCCACAGGTGGACATGATGGCATCCCGCCTCAACAAAAAGCTACAGAGGTATTGCGCCAGGTCAAGAGACCCTCAGGCGATAGTTGTAGACGCACTAGTGACACCGTGGGTGTTCCAGTCGGTTTATGTGTTTCCTCTTCCTCTCATACCCAAGGTGCTGAGAATCATAAGAAAAAGAGGAGTGAGAACAATACTCAATGTTCCGGATTGGCCAAGAAGGACGTGGTATCCAGAGCTGCAAGAAATGCTCACAGAGGACCCATGGCCTCTGCCTCTAAGACAGGATCTGTTGCTACAGGGGCCCTGTCTGTTCCAAGACTTACCGCGGCTACGTTTGACGGCATGGCGGTTGAACGCCGGATCCTAGCAGAAAAAGGCATTCCGGATGAGGTTATTCCTACGCTGATAAAGGCTAGGAAGGACGTGACGGCTACACATTATCACCGTATATGGCGAAAATATGTTGCTTGGTGTGAGGCCAGGAATGCCCCTACAGAGGAATTCCAGCTGGGCCGTTTCCTTCACTTCCTACATGCGGGAGTGACTTTGGGCCTAAAAATTGGGGTCCATTAAGGTCCAGATTTCGGCCCTATCCATTTTCTTTCAAAAAGAACTGGCTTCTCTTCCTGAAGTTCAGACGTTTGTAAAGGGAGTGCTGCATATTCAGCCCCCATTCGTGCTTCCAGTGGCACCTTGGGATCTTAACGTGGTGTTGAGTTTCCTGAAATCACACTGGTTTGAGCCACTTAAAACCGTGGAGTTAAAATTTCTCACGTGGTAGGTGGTCATGCTGTTAGCCTTGGCTTCAGCTAGGCATGTGTCAGAATTGGCGGCTTTCTCACATAAAAACCCCTATCTGGTTTTCCATATGGACAGGGCGGAATTGCGGACCAGTCCGCAATTTCTGCCAAAAGTGGTGTCATCTTTTCATATGAACCAACCTATTGTGGTGCCTGTGGCTACTCGTGACTTGGAGGATTCCGAGTTGCTAGATGTGGTCAGGGCTTTGAAGGTTATGTAGCCAGAACGGCGAGAGTCAGGAAAACTGAGTCACTGTTTATCCTGTATGCACCCAACAAGCTGGGTGCTCCTGCTTCAAAGCAAACTATTGCTCGCTGGATCTGTAGCACATTCTGCAGCTGGATTGCCGCTACCAAAATCAGTGAAAGCCCATTCCACAAGGAAGGTGGGCTCTTCTTGGGCGGCTGCCCGAGGGGTCTCGGCATTACAGCTTTGCCGAGCAGCAACTTGGTCGGGTTCAAACTAGAGATGAGCGGGTTCGGTTCCTCGGAATCCGAACCCGCCCGAACTTCAGCTTTTTTTACACGGATCCGAGCGACTCGGATCTTCCCGCCTTGCTCGGTTAACCCGAGCGCGCCCGAACGTCATCATGACGCTGTCGGATTCTCGCGAGGCTCGGATTCTATCGCAAGACTCGGATTCTATATAAGGAGCCGCGCGTCGCCGCCATTTTACACGTGCATTGAGATTGATAGTGAGAGGACGTGGCTGGCGTCCTCTCCGTTTAGAGAAGAAATAGATGTGAGAGTGAGACAGTGACACTTCATTTACTGGAGCTTAGGAGGAGTACTCAGACAGAGAGTGCAGAATTTTGCTGATAGTATTAGTTAGTTATACTAGTGACCGAGTGAGACAGTGACACTTCATTTACTGGAGCTTAGGAGGAGTACTCAGACAGAGAGTGCAGAATTTTGCTGATAGTATTAGTTAGTTATACTAGTGACTGACCAGTGACCACCAGTGCAGTTTTATATTATTTAATATAATCCGTTCTCTGCCTGAAAAAACGATACACAGTGACTCAGTCACATACCATATCTGTGCTCAGCCCAGTGTGCTGCTGCATCATCTATGTATAATATCTGACTGTGCTCACACAGCTTAATTGTGGGGGAGACTGGGGAGCAGTTAGGTTATAGCAGGAGCCAGGAGTACATATTAAAAAATTAAACCGTGCACACTTTTTTTCTGCAGGAGTGCCACTGCCAGTGTGACTGACCAGTGACCTGACCACCAGTATATAGTATACTATATTGTATTGTGAATGTCTGCCTGTAAAAGTTAAACACACGTCGTGTGACTTGTGTGGTGTTTTTTTATTCTATAAAATAAAAAACTCATTCTGCTGACAGACAGTGTCCAGCAGGTCCGTCATTATATAATATATACCTGTCCGGCTGCAGTAGTGATATATATATATTTTTTATATCATTATTTATCATCCAGTCGCAGCAGACACAGTACGGTAGTTCACGGCTGTAGCTACCTCTGTGTCGGCACTCGGCAGTCCATCCATAATTGTATACCACCTACCCGTGGTTTTTTTTTTCTTTCTTCTTTATACATACTACATCTCATTATCATCCAGTCTATATTAGCAGCAGACACAGTACAGTACGGTAGTCCACGGCTGTAGCTACCTCTGTGTCGGCACTCGGCAGTCCGTCCATAATTGTATACCACCTACCCGTGGTTTTTTTTTTCTTTCTTCTTTATACATACTACATCTCATTATCAACCAGTCTATATTAGCAGCAGACACAGTACGGTAGTCCACGGCTGTAGCTACCTCTGTGTCGGCACTCGGCAGTCCGTCCATAATTGTATACCACCTACCCGTGGTTTTTTTTTCTTTCTTCTTTATACATACTACATCTCATTATCATCCAGTCTATATTAGCAGCAGACACAGTACAGTACGGTAGTCCACGGCTGTAGCTACCTCTGTGTCGGCACTCGGCAGTCCGTCCATAATTGTATACCACCTACCCGTGGTTTTTCTTTTCTTTCTTCTTTATACATACTACATCTCATTATCAACCAGTCTATATTAGCAGCAGACACAGTACGGTAGTCCACGGCTGTAGCTACCTCTGTGTCGGCACTCGGCAGTCCATCCATAATTGTATACCACCTACCCGTGGTTTTTTTTTCTTTCTTCTTTATACATACTACATCTCATTATCATCCAGTCTATATTAGCAGCAGACACAGTACAGTACAATAGTCCACGGCTGTAGCTACCTCTGTGTCGGCACTCGGCAGTCCGTCCATAATTGTATACCACCTACCCGTGGTTTTTTTTTCTTTCTTCTTTATACATACTACATCTCATTATCATCCAGTCTATATTAGCAGCAGACACAGTACAGTACGGTAGTCCACGGCTGTAGCTACCTCTGTGTCGGCACTCGGCAGTCCGTCCATAATTGTATACCACCTACCCGTGGTTTTTTTTTCTTTCTTCTTTATACATACATACTACATCTCATTATCATCCAGTCTATATTAGCAGCAGACACAGTACAGTACAATAGTCCACGGCTGTAGCTACCTCTGTGTCGGCACTCGGCAGTCCGTCCATAATTGTATACCACCTACCCGTGGTTTTTTTTTCTTTCTTCTTTATACATACTACATCTCATTATCAACCAGTCTATATTAGCAGCAGACACAGTACGGTAGTCCACGGCTGTAGCTACCTCTGTGTCGGCACTCGGCAGTCCATCCATAATTGTATACCACCTACCCGTGGTTTTTTTTTCTTTCTTCTTTATACATACATACTACATCTCATTATCATCCAGTCTATATTAGCAGCAGACACAGTACAGTACAATAGTCCACGGCTGTAGCTACCTCTGTGTCGGCACTCGGCAGTCCGTCCATAATTGTATACCACCTACCCGTGGTTTTTTTTTTCTTTCTTCTTTATACATACTACATCTCATTATCAACCAGTCTATATTAGCAGCAGACACAGTACGGTAGTCCACGGCTGTAGCTACCTCTGTGTCGGCACTCGGCAGTCCATCCATAATTGTATACCACCTACCCGTGGTTTTTTTTTCTTTCTTCTTTATACATACATACTACATCTCATTATCATCCAGTCTATATTAGCAGCAGACACAGTACAGTACAATAGTCCACGGCTGTAGCTACCTCTGTGTCGGCACTCGGCAGTCCATCCATAATTGTATACTAGTATCCATCCATCTCCATTGTTTACCTGAGGTGCCTTTTAGTTGTGCCTATTAAAATATGGAGAACAAAAATGTTGAGGTTCCAAAACTAGGGAAAGATCAAGATCCACTTCCACCTCGTGCTGAAGCTGCTGCCACTAGTCATGGCCGAGACGATGAAATGCCAGCAACGTCGTCTGCCAAGGCCGATGCCCTATGTCATAGTACAGAGCATGTCAAATCCAAAACACCAAATATCAGTAAAAAAAGGACTCCAAAACCTAAAATAAAATTGTCGGAGGAGAAGCGTAAACTTGCCAATATGCCATTTACCACACGGAGTGGCAAGGAACGGCTGAGGCCCTGGCCTATGTTCATGGCTAGTGGTTCAGCTTCACATGAGGATGGAAGCACTCAGCCTCTCGCTAGAAAACTGAAAAGACTCAAGCTGGCAAAAGCACCGCAAAGAACTGTGCGTTCTTCGAAATCCCAAATCCACAAGGAGAGTCCAATTGTGTCGGTTGCGATGCCTGACCTTCCCAACACTGGACGTGAAGAGCATGCGCCTTCCACCATTTGCACGCCCCCTGCAAGTGCTGGAAGGAGCACCCGCAGTCCAGTTCCTGATAGTCAGATTGAAGATGAAGATGTTGAAGTACACCAGGATGAGGAGGATATGGGTGTTGCTGGCGCTGGGGAGGAAATTGACCAGGAGGATTCTGATGGTGAGGTGGTTTGTTTAAGTCAGGCACCCGGGGAGACACCTGTTGTCCGTGGGAGGAATATGGCCGTTGACATGCCTGGTGAAAATACCAAAAAAATCAGCTCTTCAGTGTGGAGGTATTTCAACAGAAAAGCGGACAACAGGTGTCAAGCCGTGTGTTGCCTTTGTCAAGCTGTAATAAGTAGGGGTAAGGACGTTAACCACCTCGGAACATCCTCCCTTATACGTCACCTGCAGCGCATTCATAATAAGTCAGTGACAAGTTCAAAAACTTTGGGCGACAGCGGAAGCAGTCCACTGACCAGTAAATCCCTTCCTCTTGTAACCAAGCTCACGCAAACCACCCCACCAACTCCCTCAGTGTCAATTTCCTCCTTCCCCATGAATGCCAATAGTCCTGCAGGCCATGTCACTGGCAATTCTGACGAGTCCTCTCCTGCCTGGGATTCCTCCGATGCATCCTTGCGTGTAACGCCTACTGCTGCTGGCGCTGCTGTTGTTGCTGCTGGGAGTCGATGGTCATCCCAGAGGGGAAGTCGTAAGCCCACTTGTACTACTTCCAGTAAGCAATTGACTGTCCAACAGTCCTTTGCGAGGAAGATGAAATATCACAGCAGTCATCCTGCTGCAAAGCGGATAACTGAGGCCTTGACAACTATGTTGGTGTTAGACGTGCGTCCGGTATCCGCCGTTAGTTCACAGGGAACTAGACAATTTATTGAGGCAGTGTGCCCCCGTTACCAAATACCATCTAGGTTCCACTTCTCTAGGCAGGCGATACCGAGAATGTACACGGACGTCAGAAAAAGACTCACCAGTGTCCTAAAAAATGCAGTTGTACCCAATGTCCACTTAACCACGGACATGTGGACAAGTGGAGCAGGGCAGGGTCAGGACTATATGACTGTGACAGCCCACTGGGTAGATGTATGGACTCCCGCCGCAAGAACAGCAGCGGCGGCACCAGTAGCAGCATCTCGCAAACGCCAACTCTTTCCTAGGCAGGCTACGCTTTGTATCACCGCTTTCCAGAATACGCACACAGCTGAAAACCTCTTACGGCAACTGAGGAAGATCATCGCGGAATGGCTTACCCCAATTGGACTCTCCTGTGGATTTGTGGCATCGGACAACGCCAGCAATATTGTGTGTGCATTAAATATGGGCAAATTCCAGCACGTCCCATGTTTTGCACATACCTTGAATTTGGTGGTGCAGAATTTTTAAAAAAACGACAGGGGCGTGCAAGAGATGCTGTCGGTGGCCAGAAGAATTGCGGGACACTTTCGGCGTACAGGCACCACGTACAGAAGACTGGAGCACCACCAAAAACTACTGAACCTACCCTGCCATCATCTGAAGCAAGAAGTGGTAACGAGGTGGAATTCAACCCTCTATATGCTTCAGAGGTTGGAGGAGCAGCAAAAGGCCATTCAAGCCTATACAATTGAGCACGATATAGGAGGTGGAATGCACCTGTCTCAAGCGCAGTGGAGAATGATTTCAACGTTGTGCAAGGTTCTGATGCCCTTTGAACTTGCCACACGTGAAGTCAGTTCAGACACTGCCAGCCTGAGTCAGGTCATTCCCCTCATCAGGCTTTTGCAGAAGAAGCTGGAGACATTGAAGGAGGAGCTAACACGGAGCGATTCCGCTAGGCATGTGGGACTTGTGGATGGAGCCCTTAATTCGCTTAACAAGGATTCACGGGTGGTCAATCTGTTGAAATCAGAGCACTACATTTTGGCCACCGTGCTCGATCCTAGATTTAAAGCCTACCTTGGATCTCTCTTTCCGGCAGACACAAGTCTGCTGGGGTTGAAAGACCTGCTAGTGATAAAATTGTCAAGTCAAGCGGAACGCGACCTGTCAACATCTCCTCCTTCACATTCTCCCGCAACTGGGGGTGCGAGGAAAAGGCTCAGAATTCCGAGCCCACCCGCTGGCGGTGATGCAGGGCAGTCTGGAGCGACTGCTGATGCTGACATCTGGTCCGGACTGAAGGACCTGACAACGATTACGGACATGTCGTCTACTGTCACTGCATATGATTCTCTCACCATTGAAAGAATGGTGGAGGATTATATGAGTGACCGCATCCAAGTAGGCACGTCACACAGTCCGTACTTATACTGGCAGGAAAAAGAGGCAATTTGGAGGCCCTTGCACAAACTGGCTTTATTCTACCGAAGTTGCCCTCCCACAAGTGTGTACTCCGAAAGAGTGTTTAGTGCCGCCGCTCACCTTGTCAGCAATCGGCGTACGAGGTTACATCCAGAAAATGTGGAGAAGATGATGTTCATTAAAATGAATTATAATCAATTCCTCCGTGGAGACATTGACCAGCAGCAATTGCCTCCACAAAGTACACAGGGAGCTGAGATGGTGGATTCCAGTGGGGACGAATTGATAATCTGTGAGGAGGGGGATGTACACGGTGATATATCGGAGGATGATGATGAGGTGGACATCTTGCCTCTGTAGAGCCAGTTTGTGCAAGGAGAGATTAATTGCTTCTTTTTTGGTGGGGGTCCAAACCAACCCGTCATTTCAGTCACAGTCGTGTGGCAGACCCTGTCACTGAAATGATGGGTTGGTTAAAGTGTGCATGTCCTGTTTATACAACATAAGGGTGGGTGGGAGGGCCAAAGGACAATTCCATCTTGCACCTCTTTTTTCTTTAATTTTTCTTTGCGTCATGTGCTGTTTGGGGAGGGTTTTTTGGAAGGGACAGCCTGCGTGACACTGCAGTGCCACTCCTAGATGGGCCCGGTGTTTGTGTCGGCCACTAGGGTCGCTTATCTTACTCACACAGCTACCTCATTGCGCCTCTTTTTTTCTTTGCGTCATGTGCTGTTTGGGGAGGGTTTTTTGGAAGGGCCATCCTGCGTGACACTGCAGTGCCACTCCTAGATGGGCCCGGTGTTTGTGTCGGCCACTAGGGTCGCTTATCTTACTCACACAGTCAGCTACCTCATTGCGCCTCTTTTTTTCTTTGCGTCATGTGCTTTTTGGGTAGGGTTTTTTGGAAGGGCCATCCTGCGTGACACTGCAGTGCCACTGCTAGATGGGCCCGGTGTTTGTGTCGGCCACTAGGGTCGCTTATCTTACTCACACAGTCAGCTACCTCATTGCGCCTCTTTTTTTCTTTGCGTCATGTGCTGTTTGGGGAGGGTTTTTTGGAAGGGCCATCCTGCGTGACACTGCAGTGCCACTCCTAGATGGGCCCGGTGTTTGTGTCGGCCACTAGGGTCGCTTATCTTACTCACACAGCGACCTCGGTGCAAATTTTAGGACTAAAAATAATATTGTGAGGTGTGAGGTATTCAGAATAGACTGAAAATGAGTGGAAATTATGGTTTTTGAGGTTAATAATACTTTGGGATCAAAATGACCCCCAAATTCTATGATTTAAGCTGTTTTTTAGGGTTTTTTGAAAAAAACACCCGAATCCAAAACACACCCGAATCCGACAAAAAAAATTCGGTGAGGTTTTGCCAAAACGTGGTCGAACCCAAAACACGGCCGCGGAACCGAACCCAAAACCAACACACAAAACCCGAAAAATTTCCGGCGCTCATCTCTAGTTCAAACACTTTTGAAAAGTTCTTCAAGTTTGATACCCTGGCTGAGGAGGACCTTGTGTTTGCTCATTCGGTGCTGCATAGTCATCCGCTCTCTCCCGCCCGTTTGGGAGCTTTGGTATAATCCCCATGGTCCTTACGGAGTCCCCAGCATCCACTAGGACGTTAGAGAAAATAAGATTTTACTTACTGGTAAATCTATTTCTCGTAGTCCGTAGTGGATGCTGGGCGCCCGTCCCAAGTGCGGACTTCTTCTGCAATACTTGTATATAGTTATTGCTTAAATAAGGGTTATGTTATGGTTGCATCAGGGTTTATCTGATGCTCTGTTGTTGTTCATACTGTTAACTGGGTAAGTTTATCACTAGTTATACGGTGTGATTGGTGTGGCTGGTATGAGTCTTACCCTGGATTCCAAAATCCTTTCCTTGTACTGTCAGCTCTTCCGGGCACAGTTTCCTTAACTGAGGTCTGGAGGAGGGACATAGAGGGAGGAGCCAGTGCACACCAGTATCCTAATTCTTTCTTAAAGTGCCCTGTCTCCTGCGGAGCCCGTCTATTCCCCATGGTCCTTACGGAGTCCCCAGCATCCACTACGGACTACGAGAAATAGATTTACCGGTAAGTAAAATCTTATTTTTACTCACTGTGATGAGATGCATAATATGCCCCAAAGTCATATGCCACATATCTGTGCCGCTAATTTGTAATATGCCACACAGTAGATTCAGAATCTTGCGTATACTAGGAATTTGTCTTCGGTTTGTTATACAACAGCCAAGTAGGTAACAGTTAAGCGGGGTGGGGGGGGTGAAGAGTGTCAGGCAAGTGAAGTCTGACAGATAGGTATACCGTAGGGACACAAGTTAGTTACATGTAGGTCTAGTCAGTCAATGTTCAGGAGTTCAGCAGGTGGACTGCTCAGGGAAAAACTCTTGAAGCAGACCTGGCAGGGACGTCCCTGTAACGTCTGCCTGAAGGAAGCAAGTTAAACATGCTGTGGCTGGGGTGTAGCTGGTCCTTTTACTATCTTCATTGCCCGCTTTTTAGCTCTGGACAGGTACAGGTCCTGGACTGAGGGAACGTCGGCCCCGATGATTTTCTCTGCCGTTCTGACCACTTTTTGGAGCCTGCATCTGTCCCTCGCGCTGGCGGAGCTGTACCATACGAGTATCGAGGGGCACAGTACCGACTCCAGAATCGCGGAGTAGAAGAGGAGCAGAAGCTTCTGTGGGATGTTGAACTTTCTTAGTTGCCTGAGGAAGAACAACCTCTGCTGCGCTTTCCAGACAGTGGTGTCAGAGTTGGACCCCCATTTAAGGTCCCGAGAGATTGAGGACCCCAGGAACTTAAAGGAGTCCACTAGCGATATCACACTGTCAGCAATCGTTAGCGGAGGTGCACTAGCTAACTTCTTCCTGAAGTCCACTCTCATCTCAGTAGTTTTGAGGGGGTTGGGCTCAAGGTTGTTGTGGCTGCACCACTGGGCCAACCGGTCCATTTCCCGGCTATAGGCCTGTTCGTCCCCGTCCTTGATGAGGCCGATGATGGTGGTGTCGTCTGCGAATTTGATGGTCTGTACTGATTGCGCCTCTGAAGTGCAGTTATTTGTGTACAGGTAGTAGAACAGGGGTGAGAGGACACAGCCCTGAGGGGCCCCTGTACTAATGGATCACACTTGAGAGGTGAATTCCCCCGCTTTCACTACCTGTGTCCTATCTGCCAGGAAGTCTACTATACAGGAACAGGTAGCTTCAGGGACCCCTGGGCGATGTAATTTGGGGTGGAGGATGCTGGGGACGAATGTTTTGAAGGCCGAGCTGAAATCAACAAACAAGACCCTCGCGTAGGTACCGGGAATGTCTAGGTGCTGAGGAATGTAGTGCAGGCCCAGGTTGCCTGCATCCTCGACACACCGATTTGATCGATAGGCGAATTGTAGGAGGTCCAGTTGGCCTACAATTGATGATATGTCTCAGAGCAGTGCCCCAAATTCATAAGCCACACATCAGTGTCCCCTATTCAACATATGCTACACTGCTGTGTCCCTAATTAAGTATCCATAAGTACATTTGTGTACCTCTGTTTCTAAAGGCTGTAGAGGCTGTGACCATGAAGCAGAGAGTCCGTCTGAAGTGCCTGCAGATGGTGGGAATCTGTGCTCGGCAATTGAAAATGCCCAACCCCCCAGTCTCTCCTTAGAGTACAGGAAGAGGTGCTGCAAAAACGTCCATCCTAAGCTAGGCAAGCTGTGTGGGGTGCTTTCCGCAGTTTATTATTATTATTACAGGTTGAGTCTCCCTTATCCAAAATGCTCGGGACCAGAAGTATTTTGGATATGGGATTTTTCCGTATTTTAGAATAATTGCATACCATAATGAGATATCATTGTGATGGGACCTAAGACTAAGCACAGAATGCATTTATGTTTCATATACACCTTATACACACAGCCTGAAGGTCATTTTAGCCAATATTTTTTATAACTTTGTGCATTAAACAAAGTGTGTGTACATTCACACAATTCATTTATGTTTCATATACACCTTATACACACAGCCTAAAGGTCATTTAATACAATATTTTTAATAACTTTGTGTATTAAACAAAGTTTGTGTACATTGAGCCATCAGAAAACAAAGGTTTCACTATCTCACTCTCACTCAAAAAAGTCCGTATTTCGGAATATTCCGTATTTCGGAATATTTGGATATGGGATACTCAACCTGTATTATTATTATCAGTTTTATTTATAAAGCACACATATTTTGCGCAGCGCTTTACAGAGAATATTTGGCCACTCATATCAGTCCGGACCACCACACACACACACACACACACACACACACACACACACACACACACACACACACACACACACTAACACTAGGGTCAGAAGCCAATTAACCTACCAGTATGTTTTTGCATTGTGGGAGAAAACCAGAGTACCCGGAAACCCACACAAGTACGGGGAGACTATACAAACTCCACACAGTTAGGGCCATGGTAGGAATCGATCCCATGACCTCAGTGCTGTGAGTCAGTAATGCTAACCATTACACCATCCATACTGCCCAGTTTCAGCTGGTGGCGGGACGTAGTCTGGACTGTCCTTCGAGTGGATCTACATTGTGTTTAGAGGGCTGCCATTTAATCTTAATAAATGTAATTTTGTTAAGCTATTCCTTGTAATGTGTGTTTTTTGGTTTTGTTTTTTTACAGCTAGTTATTAGAGGCATAAACTTTTTTTATTTATTTACAATTTTACATTTTTGTATTTCATCTTTCAAAGTGCTTTACATACAACTCCTTTTTAATGAAAGCTGGACCTTTAACATAGCTGTCCTGCCCAAGTCACGTGCTGAGTGTAAGCAGCAGCATCCAAAGCTAACACAAAATGCTGTGAGGAATATCGGGTTGAGTGTATATTGTACTATGTTCTGTGTCATACTGACCTGGCTGTGATTCTACACAAGTGTTTCTATTTCAACACCCTTTCCATTAATGGATTTGTCAGGAGATCATTATAATAAATAAATAACATTTTCACATGCCTTCATAGATAAAGCATGACTTTTCAGCAAGAGGCACTTTCCTGACTGTAGTTTTTTTTCTTCTTGACTTTGTTTACTATACCCTTTGTATACTATAAAATTACCTTTATTACACTACACGTGCATTGTTTGTCTTCAGTTTCTGTTCCCATAATGTTTGCCTGCCCACCTGATTAATGCTTAACCTATATCTGATGTCCTTGTGTATGGATTCTCTATTCCTTACCTAATATCCGGAATACATACGATTTACCGGCGGCCGGGATGCTAGCTGCCCATATCCCAACAGCGGGATCCTGCCCGCCAGAATGCCGGCAGCGTGGTGAGCACAAAGAGTCCTCTTGCGGGCTAGCTACATTCGCCATGCTCTAGTCCCACTCTATGGGTGTCGTGGACACCCACGAGTGGGAATTATCCTGTTTTGCCGGGATTCCGATGTCCGTATCCTGACCGCCGGGTTCCCAATAGCTGGCAAATATTCTATTGCCTGATAAGTATAGGTTACTCATTCCTACGTGACCATTTCGGGCTAGGACTGCACACCCTAATTTTAAAATTGAGGGGCTACCTAAGACTTGTAGTACCATGCAGGAAAAAGATAGTGCAGGTGCATACTCTAAACACTTACGGGTTTACTTACTAAAGTGCAGGTTTTTAGACATGGAGATGTTGTCCATAGCAACCAATCAGATTCTAGCTATTATCTTCTAGAAGGTGCTAGATAAATAAGTAGACTCTGGTTGCTATGGGCAACATTTCCACTTCTATAAACTCGTACTTTATATGAGGAATATGGATATTAACATGTACTTATACAGTGGCAGCATGTCCCATTGCGCTTTACAATTGGGAACAAAGCAGTAATAAAACAAGACTGGGCCATAGCAGACGGACAAAGATAACGGGGTCCTGCTCACAAGCTGACAATCTATAAACCTAGAAATTGCTTTTGATCTTTGCTATATTTTATATACTTGCATATCGACCACAGGAAAAGACTGTCCATCTCTTGCTGTTCAACTCTACAGCAGTTGGAATGATGGGTCTGCAACACAATCTAAAACTAGCAGAGGGCAACCGGATAACTGAAGCCCCTGACTGTACCTGTAAATGCATCTTCATATTCCCGGGAGTCTGCAGGAACTGTAACATCACCGGCAGGGATCAGCGCTTTGTATCACAGCCGCTGTCACAGCAATCAGCACCTCCCTGTTTTATCTGCCTGCCCCCCTGACTCCTGTGTCAACTAGCCTATTGACTAGTCAACAGCCAATGGTCCTCTGTCATCGTCTCGTTATAACCATATTAAAATTATAGGTGTAGCGGTCTTTTGCAGGAGCAAAATTATTTGATATGAAATGTTTTACTGCTATTCATATTTATTTACACTTTCATTGTATTTTGCAAAATAATTAAAATAAATAAAAAGCATGGCCTCCTACAGTGATGGGGCTCCATTAGAGGTCTAGTATATCCCACCCCACACTTAACTGAGCCATACCTACCAACTGTGCAGATCTTGGTAGGGGGAGGTATTTCTATGTCTCACATAGCAAAGACTGGTATCATCTGGAGTATGCCCCCCACATTCTCATACCCACCCGTACTATGATCTTATCAAAATAACGTTATCCCAATTCTACTTCTGCCACTAGTTACCTGCTATTTGTTTTTTTCTTTTTTTTTCTTCCTTCCTCTCTTCCACCCCACTGTGTGTTTTACCTGTAATGTTTACCTCCACTGATTGCACACCTTGCCATTGCACCCTACATGCAGGGTACATCATACTACTACATAAGCGTCGGTTTTCCCATATATGAACTTGGCCCTTGTATGGCTCACCTCCCACAGTGTAACCTTCAAAGTGCGCCCAACATGGCTGCCCCATATGGTACACTTGTGGATGGGATGAAAAATACATAGGCCTGATGATGGTTTTGATGGAACCCTACTCTGAACTGTAGGACTCTGAAATCACCCCTATTTTGTGTCATCTCTTCTAGGGGTGGACTATTCCATCCTGGGTAATCCTACTCTGAGCGCCCAAGATGGCTGCCGCACTTGGTACCTTGTGAGGGTGGAATACACAACCCTTGGAAGTTATTACCCAAAATGCCTACACCAATCCTGCATTATGCTTTCTGTGTGCTTAAGGTTTTCTTTTATGTCTGTGTGGCTTATTTATTGCTGTATTACTCAAATCCTCTGTATCATGTGCATTGTTTTTGATATCTGTAAAGTGCCTTGAGTCATGTTGGAGAAAGAGCGCTATATAAATAAAATTATTATTATTATTATTATTATTATTATTATTATTTTCTCTTACGTCCTAGAGGATGCTGGGGACTCCAAAAGGACCATGGGGTATAGATGGGATCCGCAGGAGCTTGGGCACACTAAAAAGACTTTGACTGGGTGTGAACTGTCTCCTCCCTCTATGCCCCTCCCCCAGACCTCCGTTAGACTTTGTGCCCAGGAGTGACTGGACACACACTAGGGGAGCTCTACTGAGTTTCTCTAGAAAGACTTTTGTTAGGTTTTTTTTATTTTCAGGGAGACCTGCTGGCTACAGGCTCCCTGCATCGAGGGACTGAGGGGAGAGAAGTCAGACCTACTTCTTAGTTAAAGGGCTCTGCTTCTTAGGCTACTGGAGACCATTAGCTCCAGAGGGTTCGATCACTTGGTTCGCCTAGCTGCTTGTTCCCGGAGCCGCGCCTTCACCCCCCTCACAGAAGACAGAAGCCGGGTGAGTATTAGAAGAACCGAAGACTTCAGACGGCAGAAGACTTCAGTAACGGAGGTACAGTGCAGTGGTAGTGCTGCGCTCTATGCTCCCACACACATCACCAACGGCACTTACAGGGTACAGGGCGCTGGGGGGGAGCGCCCTGGGCAGCAGTTACTGAGGTCATTTGGACTGGCTAAAGGCATATTCGGTGCCCGGGCACCGTATATAATACCCCCGCCAGTATAAATAATTTCAAATTCGAGCAGGACTGAAGCGCGCCGGGAAGGGGCGGGGCTTAGCCGCACAGCTCACCAGCGCCATTTTCTTCTCTTCACAGCCGCTAAAGAGACGCTGCCCCGGGACCTCCATGCTCCTCACAAGTAAAAGGGAGCGGGGGGGGGGGGGGGGGGGGGCGCACAGATAATTTGGTGCTTTTCTTCTTATTTACAGCGCTACTGATATATATTTTACTTATGTAGTATATGGGCGCTGGGGTGTGAGCTGGCATACTCCCTCTGTGTTTCTCTCTCCAGGCTTCCCTGTAGGCTGTTCCCTTTATTTGGCCAGTGTGACTGTGGGGGTGTCGGTACTACGTGTCGGCATGTCTGAGGCTGAGTGTTCCTCCCCGGAGGGAGTTACTGGGGGCGCAGAAAAGGAGCTGGAGATGGCTCTGTCGGCACAGCCGACTGCCGATTGGGTTGCTATGTTAAGTACACTTAATGCTAATGTGGCTTTATTGTCTTAAGAGGCTTGATAAATCTGATTCTCAGACTCAAACATGGAGAAAATCCATGGAAGATGCTTTGGCTCAGGTGCAGACCCCCTCAGGGTCACAAAAACGTTCATTTACCCAGATAGATACAGATGTCGACACGGACTCGGATTCCGATGTCGATTTTAATGAGGCTACTTTACACCCAGGGGTAGTTAAGAGTATTCAGTACATGATTGTGGCTATTAAAGATGTTTTACATATCTCTGACGAACCTGCAGTTCAGGAAACAAGGATTTGCCTCTTTAAAGGGAAAAAACCTGAGGTGAAGTTCCCCCCCTCTCATGAAATGAATGCTCTTTGTGAAAAAGCTTGGGAGTCGCCGGACAAGAGGTGGCAGATTCCCAAGATAATTTTTATGGCGTATCCTTTCCCCTCTGATGACAGGGAAAAATGGGAGTCGTCTCCAAATGTCGACAAGGCTCTATCCCGTTTGTCAAAGAAGGTTGGGCTTCCATCCCCTGACACGGCTGCTCTCATGAATCCGGCGGATCGCAAGCTGGAGACGTCTTTGAAGGCCATTTTCGTTAATACTGGTGCATTGCTCAGACCTGCTGTGGCGTCGGTATGGGTGAGTCGTGCTATTGCTAAATGGGCTGATAATTTAGCTTCTGATATGGATACCCTTGATAAAGATAATATTCTTTTGACTCTTGATTATATCAAGGACGCTGCAGATTACCTAAAGGATGCGGCGAGAGATGTTGGCCTCTTGGGATCAAGAGCCAATGCCATGGCGGTCTCGGCCAGGAGGGCGCTGTGGATCCATCAATGGAATGCTGATGCCGACTCCAAGAAAAATATGGAAGCTCTCCCCTTCAAAGGTAGTGTCTTGTTTGGTGACGGCCTGGCTGACCTGGTGTCTACCGCTACTGCGGGTAAGTCATCTATTCTTCCTTTTGTTCCCACTCAACAGAAAAAGGGGCCCCATCAACAGATGCAGTCCTTTCGGCCTAATAAATACAAACGAGGTAAAGGCTCGTCCTTCCTCGCTTCAAAGGGTAGAGGAAGGGGAAAGAAGTCGCCTGCAGGATCAGGCACCCAGGACCAAAAGTCCTCCCCCACCTCTACCAAGTCCACCACATGACGCTGGGGCTCCCCTGCGGGAGTCCGTGCCGGTGGGGGGGGGGGGGGCGTCTCCGGATCTTCACTCAGGTCTAGTTTCAATCAGCCCTGGATCCTTGGGTCTTAGACATAGTGTCCCAAGGGTACAAGCTGGAGTTTCAGGAGATGCCCCCCCGCCGCTTTTTCATATCGGCCTTGCCAGTTTCTCTTCCAGAAAGAGAAGTAGTAAATGCTGCGATACAAAAGTTGTGTCAACAGAGGGTCATTGTTCCCGTTCTCCCGTCCCAACGGGGGGAAGGGTTCTATTCGAGCCTCTTTGTCGTACTGAAGCCGGACGGTTCGGTCAGACCGATTCTGAACCTAAAATCCCTCAATCCATACTTGAAAACTTTCAAGTTCAAGATGGAATCTCTTCAAGCTGTGATCTCCAGCCTAGAAGGGGGGGATTTTATGGCGTCAGTCGACATAAAGGATGCCTACTTACACGTCCCGATTTATCCTCCGCATCAGGCCTTCCTGAGATTTGCGGTGCAGGATTGTCATTACCAATTTCAGACGTTGCCGTTTGGGCTTTCCACGGCCCTGAGGTTTTTCACCAAGGTTATGGCAGAAATGATGGTACTCCTTCGCAAGTGAGGGGTCACAATTATCCCGTACTTGGACAATCTCCTGATCAAGGCGAGGTCAAATGAACAATTGTTAAAGAATGTGGAACTCTCTCTGACAGTTCTGCAACATCACGGTTGGATTTTAAATTTGCCAAAGTCTCAGTTAATTCCGACGACTCGGCTGCCCTTCCTGGGCATGATCCTAGACACGAAGCTTCAGAGAGTGTTTCTTCCGGAGGACAAAGCTCTAGAAATACAGACCATGGTCAAGGAGCTTTTGAGACCGACAAGAGTGTCGATTCATCAATGCACTCGAGTGCTACGGAAGATGGTGGCGGCTTACGAGGCCATTCCCTTTGGCAGGTTTCATGGCGGGGTGTTTCAGTGGGACCTGCTTGACAGATGGTCCGGGTCTCACCTACACATGCACCGGAAAATAAGTCTATCTTCCAGGGCCAGGATCTCTCTCCTGTGGTGGCTGCAAGGCTCTCACCTCCTAGAGGGACGCCGTTTCGGAATCCAGGACTGGGTCCTGCTGACCACAGATGCAAGTCTCCAAGGCGGGCGCAGTCTCGCAGGGAAGAAGTTTCCAGGGAAAATGGTCAAGCCAGGAATCTTCTCTCCACATAAATGTTCTCGAGTTAAGAGCCATTTACAACGGCCTCCTACAAGCGAAGAGTTTCCTTCAGGGTCTCCCTGTCCTGATCCAGTCGGACAATATCACAGCGGTGGGGTACGTAAACCGCCAAGGCAGAACAAGGAGCAGGGCGGCAATGGCGGAAGCCACAAGAATTCTCCGCTGGGCAGTCTTCTTCCCGGTCATGGACAACTGGGAAGCAGACTTTCTCAGCAGACACGATCTCCATCCAGGAGAGTGGGCTCTTCATCAAGAAGTATTTGTAGAAGTGACAAGGCGTTGGGGAACTCCTCTGATAGACATGATG
This sequence comes from Pseudophryne corroboree, assembly GCF_028390025.1. Taxonomy (NCBI): domain Eukaryota; kingdom Metazoa; phylum Chordata; class Amphibia; order Anura; family Myobatrachidae; genus Pseudophryne; species Pseudophryne corroboree. Next base: position 629,231,936 of record NC_086448.1, read on the forward strand.
GCGTCTCGCCTCAAAAAGAAACTTCCGAAGTATTGTTCCAGGTCAAGGGACCCCCAAGCCTGTGCGGTGGATACCCTGGTAACTCCGTAGGTGTTTCAGTCAGTGTATGTTTTCCCTCCGCTTCCTCTCATTCCAAAGGTGCTGAGGATCGTAAGACGAACAAGGGTTCGGGCAATACTCGTCACTCCAGATTGGCCACGGAGGGCCTGGTATCCGGATCTTCAGGAATTATTAGTGGAAGATCCATGGCCGCTTCCTCTAAGAGAGGACCTGTTACTGCAGGGTCCTGCCTGGTTCCAGACTTACCGCGGCTGCGTTTGACGGCGTGAAAGTTGAACGCCAGATTTTAGCTCGGAATGGTATTCCCGGGGAGGTCATCCCCACTCTCCTTAAGGCTAGGAAGGAGGTCACGGTGAAACATTATCACCGTATTTGGAGAAAATATGTGTCGTGGTGTGAATCCAAAGCAGCTCCTGCGGAGGAGTTTCACTTGGGTCGTTTCCTCCATTTTTTGCAGGCAGGCGTGGATGCAGGCCTGAAATTGGGTTCCACCAAAGTGTAGATTTCGGCCTTATCTATTTTCTTTCAAAAGGAATTGGCCGTCCTTCCTGAGGTTCAGACTTTCGTGAAGGGAGTGCTGCATATCCATCCTCCATTTGTGCCACCCGTGGCGCCGTGGGATCTGGAAGTGGTGTTGCAGTTTATGTCGCACTGGTTTGAGCCTTTGAGTAAGGTTGAGTTAAAGTTTCTCACTTGGAAAGTGGTCATGCTTTTGGCTCTGGCGTCTGCCAGGCGAGTGTCTGAGTTGGCGGCCTTGTCTCACAAGAGCCCATATTTGATTTTCCATTCGGATAGAGCGGAATTGAGGACTCGTCAACAATTTCTGCCGAAGGTGGTTTCTTCGTTTCACATTAACCAACCTATTGTGGTGCCTGTGGCTACGGATGCTGTGGCGGTCCCAAAATCTCTTGATGTTGTAAGAGCTTTGAAAATTTACGTCACCAGGACGGCTCTCACTAGGAAGACAGAGGCTCTGTTTGTCTTGTATGCTTCCAGCAAGATTGGAAATCCTGCTTCTAAGCAAACTATTGCACGCTGGATTTGTACTACGATTCAGCAAGCTCATTCTTCGGCTGGGCTACCGTTGCCGAAGTCAGTAAAGGCCCATTCTACCAGGAAGGTGGGCTCATCTTGGGCGTCTGCCCGAGGGGTCTCGGCACTTCAACTTTGCCGAGCAGCTACGTGGTCGGGTTCAAACACTTTTGCTAAGTTCTACAAGTTTGATACCCTGGCTGATGAGGACCTCATGTTTGCTCAATCGGTGCTGCAGAGTCATCCGCACTCTCCCGCCCAGTCTGGAGCTTTGGTATAGACCCCATGGTCCTTTTGGAGTCCCCAGCATCCTCTAGGACGTAAGAGAAAATAGGATTTTAATACCTACCGGTAAATCCTTTTCTCCTAGTCCGTACAGGATGCTGGGCGCCCATCCCAGTGTGGACTGTTCGTTGCAGTTCGGTTGATACTGGTTATTTTCAGTTACACGTGGTTTGTGTATCAGTTATGTTCAGCTTGTTGCTGTTGTTAGTTCATACTGTTATCTGGTTTCATGCTACTCCAGTTGTACGGTATGTTTGTGGTGTGGGCTTGGTATGTTTCTCGCCCTTAGTTTAACAAAAAACCTTTCCTCGAAATGTCCGTCTCTCCTGGGCACAGTTCCTAGAACTGAGGTCTGGGGGAGGGGCATAGAGGGAGGAGCCTGTTCACACCCAGTCAAAGTCTTAAGTGTGCCCAAGCTCCTGCGGATCCCGTCTATACCCCATGGTCCTTTTGGAGTCCCCAGCATCCTCTACGGACTAGTAGAAAAGGATTTACCGGTAGGTATTAAAAACATACTTGCCTACTTTTGAAAACTAGTTTCAGGGAGATTGTAGGTGTAAGCAGAATGCTTCGTGTCATGCTCTACCCAAAGTGTGCGTCTAACTCCACCTATGGGTGTGTCTATTGCCACAATGGGGCGTGTCCTTATTGTTAGGCGCTCACTCCAGTGACTATATGGCATATCTCCCAACTTTTGTCACTCTGAAAGAGTGAAATATATGCGCGCGCACGAAGCGCGTGCCCATAAAAGGGGTGTGGCCTATTAAAAGGGGAGTGCCTTTGCGGGAGGGCCCGTGAATGTGATCCACACCCCGTTTTCGTCACTGAGGGGGCATGCCCAGCGCTCTGTGAGCTGCTGGCATGCCCCCTCTCCTATTTCCAGTGAATAGACACTGTGCGACGGAGACTAGCGCGGCCGCCTTAACATGTTGCTGAACTAGTTACTCCTGCAGTCCCTATGTGGATATAAGTACTGAGAGGTGGTCTGTAAAATCTTGCACACCAGAGCCACCGGAGAATCTGTGCGACGGAGACGAGCACCCAGCCAAGGGCGCGGCCGCCAATTACATATTGCTGAATCAGCTACTCCTGTAGTCATCCCTAGTGCAGTGAAGCCAGGGAGTGCACAAAGTAGTGGACCGGCACGCCAGCCGATAGCCTCCGACGGGGACGCCGTCCGTACCATCAATTGGAACTGGACCTGCCTCTCCAAAGCAGGAGAGCTATTCATTCGGTAAGCGTATCCAGGTTTCAAGAATATTATACCAAAGATTGGGGCATATCAATATTGCTATCCTCTGGATTTGTTTGGAACTGTCATTTGAAATGTAATATTCATTAGTCACAGAAGACCGCAGAATTATCCCAACGCATGTTGTGGAGAATTGTATTGGTGTGGATACATTCAGTTTAAATAATTGCAACATAGTATGCTGATATAGCAAGTGTATCCCCCCCGTACAGCTGAAATTGTTACATGCAGTGCTATTATTGTCTTGTATGATCTCTGAAAGAGAGTGTTAAGTAAAAGAAATAATGAGTATATGTGTTTTTAAATGTGATTTTATGGTTTATCTTAATTGTTTAATAAATACTTTTTGTTATTGGACAGCGCTTTCATAATTTATTCACTATCCCTATAACGCTGACCCTATCCCTATAACGCTGACCCTATCCCTATAACGCTGACCCTATCCCTATAATACTGACCCTATCCCTATAACGCTGACCCTATCCCTATAATGCTGACCCTATCCCTATAACACTGACCCTATACTATACTGTAACGCTGACCCTATCCCTGTAACGCTTACCCTATCCCTGTAACGCTGACCCTATCCCTGTAACGCTGACCCTATACTATACTGTAACGCTGACCCTATCCCTGTAACGCTGACCCTATCCCTGTAACGCTGACACTATCCCATACTATAATGCTGACCCTGGCCCTGTAACGCTGTCCCTATCCCTGTAACACTGACCCTATACTATAACACTGACCCTCCCCCTGTAACTCTGACCCAGTCCCTATAACGCTGACCCTATAACGCTGACCCTATACTATAATGCTGACACTATCCCTGTAAACAAGGTAAGGAAAAAGGGGATCAGTTTCTCTGGGTGCACTCTTTCCCAAGACCAATAAAGATTTTTGGTGTTAAATCTGTGTTTCTATACTTTTTTTTTATATATATATCTATATTAACACTTGATTTATATTACCTGCCAATACCCATATGGAATAAATGAACTTTATTGATGTCCCATATGAAGCATTATGACCCTAAATTGGGCCGTAAAAGTGAAATATAAAAACAATATAGAATGATAGACGTGAATCAGAAAAAATGGACAAATAAAGAAAAGAAAAAGTTTATTTGTCCTAGTGTCAAACAATAAAGAAGATTAAAATCAGAGCCGTGTGCCGCCTGTCATTTATTGATGTTTTATATAGCTTTATATTCCAATGTTATATTTCTAAGAAGAAAAGAAGTGGGATATATGTATATATATTTGTGTATTCTTAATGTGATAATCCCTGATTGATAAAATTCCTCATAAATCTATAACAACCTTATTGTATTATTGTGAATAAAATTTGCTCCTGATTTATATGTAAGCCTTCTGTTATTTTTGAAAAAGGGCCCTGACGAAGCTCTAACATAGAGTGAAATGCGCATAGGGATTAGCCGTGCGCCGCTAGGGAAAAGAATGTGATTAAGCTAATTATTGTATCCCAATGTATTTATTTATCAACCTTATTGTTTGCCTTGTATAATACTTATAAGGGTGTGGAGGTACCAGTCAGGATAGTACAGTATGGTATAATTAAGTACAGACAGCCTCGGTTTTTTATATATGCCTGTGGCATCTGACTAAAGGTATCAGGCTTTTAGCCACAGCAAAATACTGCACGTCAATACTGACAGTTGAAAGGAGCAGATAGTTGTTCATATAATCAGATGTGCAGAGATACCAGCTAGCATAGTACAGAGCAAAACTATGCGGTAATATGTAACACGGTCAACCCTGGTTCTCTACATATGCCTGTGACAATAGACGTAGTTACAGAATAGTATATGCAAATACCATGCGAATACTGATAATATAAAGGAGGAGATAATTGTTCCACACTATTATATTTGCACAACAGCTCCAAAAATACCCCGTGGCACATGTGCACTGTGATTATATCCAAGTGCTGTCTCCCAGACACAGGATACCAAGTACAACTACTGTCAGCACACGATTAAGCACTAGTTGAATATAGATGCATTATTTCTTATTTGGGACTATACAGCACACGAATATACAACAATCCAAGCAGGAGAATATAAATTGATCTTTCTCAGAAAGGTGTGTGTGTGTGATCATTGTTTAATGATATCAGCTTGAAAGGCTGTACAGGTTGAGTCTCCCTTATCCAAAATGCTTGGGACCAGAGGTATTTTGGATATGGGATTTTTCCGTATTTTGGAATAATTGCATACCATAATGAGATATCATGGTAATGGGACCTAAATCTAAGCACAGAATACATTTATGTTTCATATACACCTTATACACACAGCCTGAAGGTCATTTTAGCCAATATTTTTTATAACTTTGTGCATTAAACAAAGTGTGTCTACATTCACACAATTCATTTATGTTTCATATACACCTTATACACACAGCCTGAAGGTCATTTAATACAATATTTTAATAACTTTGTGTATTAAACAAAGTTTGTGTACATTGAGCCATCAAAAAACAAAGGTTTCACTATCTCACTCAAAAAAGTCCGTATTTCGGAATATTCCGTATTTCGGAATATTTGGATATGGGATACTCAACCTGTATAACATAATAAAGAAATCTTGCACGCATGCACTATACAGATACATGTGACTGCTTGGTTATAATATAGATCTTAATGTGTATTGTGCTCATAATAAGAAACCACCTCTAACCATACTGTATTTAGTAAGAGATGCTGCAGCTCTCCATTCACAAGATAGTATGGTTACAACATAGTTAGATATCGTGCTTAAAATTAGCAACATTTGTATCGAGACAGCACTCTGGGACCAGGTGCAACATTTAAAAGTATCTCTGATAGGATTGAAGCACAGAATATCTGTACTGGGAATCCTTGCCCTTATCAAAAATAACAGAAGGCTTACATATAAATCAGGAGCAAATTTTATTCACAATAATACAATAAGGTTGTTATAGATTTATGAGGAATTTTATCAATCAGGGATTATCACATTAAGAATACACAAATAGATATACATATATCCAGGGCCGTTTCTAGACAATTTGGCTCCCAGTGCGAGATTTAAAAATGCCCCCCCCCCCCATTGCTATAAAAAAAATTGCGCCCCCCCATATAGCTATAAAAAGAAAAAGTATGCGCGCGCCTGAGGCGCGCGCGCTCCCGACAAGGCGTGGCCTCATCTGATATCATCACGCCCACCACAGGGGGGAAAAAATAAAAAAAAGTCCCCATTTTACACAGTGCGGCAGGCAGGTGTCCCCATTTTACACAGTGCGGAAGGCAGGTGTCCCCATTTTACACAGTGAGGCAGGTGTCCCCATTTTACACAGTGAGGCAGGTGTCCCCATTTTACATAGTGCGGCAGGCAGGCGCCCATTTTACACAGTGCGGCAGGCAGGTGTCCCCATTTTACACAGTGCGGCAGGCAGGTGTCCCCATTTTACACAGTGCGGCAGACAGGTGTCCCCATTTTACACAGTGCGGCAGGCAGGTGCCCCCATTTTACACAGTGCGGCAGGCAGGTGTCCCCATTTTACAGAGCGCAGCAGGCAGATATCCCCATTTTGCACAGTACGCAGGCAGGTATCCCCATTTTACACAGTGCGGAAGGCAGATATCCCCATTTTACACAGCGCGGCAGGCAGGTATCCCCATTTTACAAAGTGTGGCAGGCAGGTATCCCCATTTTACACAGTGCGGAAGGCAGATATCCCCATTTTACACAGTACGCAGGCAGGTATCCCCATTTTACACAGTGCGGCAGGCAGGTATCCCCATTTTACACAGTGCGGCAGGCAGGTGTCCCCATTTTACACAGTGCGGCAGGCAGGTGTCCCCATTTTACACAGTGCGGCAGGCAGGTGTCCCCATTTTACACAGTGAGGTAGGTGTCCCCATTTTACACAGTGAGGCAGGTGTCCCCATTCTACACAGTGAGGCAGGTGTCCCCATTTTACATAGTGCGGCAGGCAGGCGCCCATTTTACACAGTGCGGCAGGCAGGTGTCCCCATTTTACACAGTGCAGCAGACAGGTGTCCCCATTTTACACAGTGCGGCAGGCAGGTGCCCCCATTTTACACAGTGCGGCAGGCAGGTGTCCCCATTTTACACAGTGAGGCAGGTGTCCCCATTTTACACAGTGCGGCAGGCAGGCCCCCATTTTACACAGCGCGGCAGGCAGGCCCCCATTTGTCCCCATTTTACACAGTGCAGCAGGCAGGTATCCCCAGTGTGGCAGGCAGGTATCCCCAGTGTGGCAGGCAGGTGTCAAGTGGTGGGGGGGAAGGAAGGGGGAGAGAGAGAGATATACTTACATGTTCCGCTCTTCGGATCCCGCCGCCGGACGTCCCTCGCGCCGGCCGCCCCCGCCGCCTCCTTCCAGGCTTCTCTCCTCCCTCTCCCCGAGCGCTCCTGCTCGGGGGGCGGGGCTTCATGGAATGCAAACGCGTCATTTCGCGAAACTCCGCCCCCTCGAGCAGGAGCGCTCGGGGAGAGGGAGGAGAGGGGGAAATAACACTTAACGTGCCGCGGCGGGCGCCCCGTGCGGTTGCACGGCTCGCCCGCCGCTAGAAACGGCACTGCATATATCCCACTTCTTTTCTTCTTAGAAATATAACATTGGAATATAAAGCTATATAAAACATCAATAAATGACAGGCGGCACACGGCTTTGATTTTAATCTTCTTTATTGTTTGACACTAGGACAAATAAACTTTTTCTTTTCTTTATTTGTCCATTTTTCTGATTCACGTCTATCATTCTATATTGTTTTTATATTTCACTTTTACTGCCCAATTTAGGGTCATAATACTTCATATGGGACATCAATAAAGTTCATTTATTCCATATGGGTATTGGCAGGTAATATAAATCAAGTGTTAATATAGATATATATAAAAAAAAGTATAGAAACACAGATTTAATACCAAAAATCTTTATTGGTCTTGGGAAAGAGTGCACCCAGAGAAACTGATCCCCTTTTTCCTTACCTTGTTTGCATGTATTTTAGGATCAGTGGGTAGCACCAGTCTAAAATGATGTATTTGTAATTTATAAGTTAATAAAGAAACTATATCCCTGTGACCACTATTTATTATCAGAATATTCTGGTGCGGGACTTCTTTGTTTTTTTTTAACTATCCCTGTAAACACTATCCCTGTAACTCTGACACTATCCCTGTAACACTGTCCCTGTTCCTATAATACTGTCAGCGCTCCCCCTAGGATGAGTGATAGTCAGCTTGGGCAGCAATAACATGTAATCACTCAGCACCCATCACTCAGTACCCACTTTGTTATTTTTCTTCAGCCCTGTCCTGCTCTCCCCACCCCAACCACATGGACCCCTTCCAAGACGCAGGCTGGCTTTTTGGATACCTTACATTCTGTGCTGCTGCCGCCACTGGTGATGAGGTCTCTGCAGCCGCCACTGATGAAGTCTCCGCTGCCGTCGCTGCTTAGGTCTCCGCTGCCTTCACTGCTGGGGACACTGCTGCTGCTGCCGCCGCGCACACAGCCTCCCTGCCAGCTGTACACGATAACCCCGCGGTGGCCAGCAATAAAGCAATATCCAGGCCCGGCCCACGGTACTTCCCAACTGGCGCATGCGCAGTCCGCATAGTCTCAATAAAATAGTTTAAAAAACAGGAGAACCGGGCAGATTTGCGGGGAAGCGGGAGGTTGAGGTCAAAACCGGGAGCCTCCCGCTGAATGCGGGAGGGTTGGCAAGTCTGAGTAGCACTCTACGCTATACACAGCCCCTCCATCTTACACCCAGCAGCACATTACACTACATTTTACACAGCCCCCTCCCCCCCATATTACACCCAGTAGCACTATACACAGCCCCCCCATATTACACCCAGCAGCACATTACACTACATTTTACACAGCCCCCTCCCCCCCATATTACACCCAGCAGAACTCTACACTATACACAGCCCCCAACCCCCCATATTACACCCAGTAGCACTATACACAGCCCCCCATATTACACCCAGCAGCACATTACACTACATTTCTCTAACGTCCTAGTGGATGCTGGGGACTCCGTAAGGACCATGGGGATAGACGGGCTCCGCAGGAGACATGGGCACTTTAAGAAAGAATTTAGGTTCTGGTGTGCACTAGCTCCTCCCTCTATGCCCCTCCTCCAGACCTCAGTTTGATACTGTGCCCAGACGAGCTGGGTGCTTTTCAGTGAGCTCTCCTCAGTTTGCTGAGAGAAAGTATTTTGTTAGGTTTTTTATTTACAGGGAGCTCTGCTGGCAACAGACTCCCTGCATCGTGGGACTGAGGGGAGAGAAGCAGTCCTACTCTCTGAAGCTAGGTCCTGCTTCTTAGGCTACTGGACACCATTAGCTCCAGAGGGATCGTACGCAGGATCTCACCCTCGCCGTCCGATCCCAGAGCCGCGCCGCCGCCCCCCTCGCAGAGCCGGAAGACAGAAGCAGGGTGAAGACTTCACAGGCGGCAGAAGACTCCGTTCTTCACTGAGGTAACGCACAGCACTGCAGCTGTGCGCCATTGCTCCCACACACCTCACATACTCCGGTCACTGTAAGGGTGCAGGGGGGGTGCCCTGGGCAGCATTTGGGACCTCTTTTGGCAAAAGTTAAACATATATACAGCTGGGCACTGTATATATGTATGAGCCCCCGCCAAAACTTGCATATTTAAGCGGGACAGAAGCCTGCCGCCGAGGGGGCGGAGCTTCTTCCTCAGCACTCACCAGCGCCATTTTTTCTCCACAGCTCCGCTGAGAGGAAGCTCCCCAGGTACTCCCCTGCAGATACACGGTAGAAGAGGGTAAAAAGAGAGGGGGGGGGGGGGGGGGCACATAATTAGGCACAAAAAAAACAATATATAAACAGCAGCTACTGGGTTAACATTAAGTTACTGTGTTATTCCTGGGTTTATAGCGCTACGGTGTGTGCTGGCATACTCTCTCTCTGTCTCTCCTAAGGGCCTTGTGGGGGAACTGTCTTCAAAAAGGGCATTCCCTGTGTGTGTGGTGTGTCGGTACGCTTGTGTCGACATGTCTGATGAAGGCTATGTGGAAGCAGAGCGGGAGCAAATGAATGTGGTGTCTCCGCCGACGGCGCCCACACCTGATTGGATGGATATGTGGAAGGTTTTAAATGATAATGTTAATTCCTTGCATAAAAGGTTAGAAAAAGCTGAAGCCTCAGGACAGTCAGGGTCCCAACCCGTACCTGATCCTATGTCGCAGAGGCCGTCAGGGTCTCAGAAGCGCCCACTATCCCAAATTGTTGACACAGATACCGACATGGATTCTGACTCCAGTGTCGATTACGATGATGCAAAGTTACAGCCAAAATTGGCTAAATCCATCCGTTATAGGATTATAGCAATTAAGGATGTGTTGCACATCACAGAGGAAATCCCAGTCCCTGACAAGAGGGTACATATGTATGGGGAAAAGAAGCCGGAGGTAACCTTTCCCCCCTCACACGAGCTAAATGAGTTATGTGAAAAGGCTTGGGAATCTCCAGATAAAAAACTGCAGATTTCCAAAAGGATTCTTATGGCGTATCCTTTCCCGCCAACGGACAGGTTACGCTGGGAATCCTCCCCTGGAATCCTCCCCTAAGGTGGACAAAGCTTTAACACGCTTATCCAAGAAGGTAGCCCTGCCGTCACAGGATACGGCTACTCTCAAAGATGCTGCGGATCGCAAACAGGAGGTTACCCTGAAGTCCATTTATACACATTCAGGTACCTTACTGAGGCCGGCGATCGCGTCGGCCTGGGTGTGTAGTGCTGTAGCAGCATGGACGGATACCGTGTCAGAGGAAATTGATACCTTAGACAAGGATACTATATTGTTGACCTTGGGGCATATTAAAGACGCTGTCCTATATATGAGAGATGCTCAAAGAGACATTAGTCTACTGGGCTCTAGAATAAATGCTATGTCAATTTCTGCCAGAAGGGTCCTGTGGACTTGGCAATGGACAGGTGATGCCGACTCAAAAAGGCATATGGAGGTTTTACCTTACAAGGGTGGGGAATTGTTTGGGGAGGGTCTCTCGGACCTGGTCTCCACAGCTACTGCTGGAAAGTCAAATTTTTTCCCATATGTTTCCGCACAGCCTAAGAGAGCACCGTATTATCAAATGCAGTCCTTTCAATCACAGAAAAACAAGAACGTCCGAGGTGCGTCCTTTCTTGCCAGAGGCAGGGGCAGAGGAAAGAAGCTGCACAACACAGCTAGTTCCCAGGAACAGAAGTCCTCCCCGGCCTCTACAAAATCCACCGCATGACGCTGGGGCTCCACAGGCGGAGCTAGGCCCGGTGGGGGCACGTCTTTGAAATTTCAGCCACAAGTGGGTTCACTCCCAGTTGGATCCCTGGGCAATAGATATTGTGTCTCAGGGATACAAGCTGGAATTCGAGGAGATGCCCCCTCACCGATACCTCAAATCGGCCCTGCCAGCTTCCCCCCACGAGAGGGAAATAATGTTAACTGCAATTCACAAATTGTATCTTCAACAGGTGGTGGTCAAAGTTCCCCTCCTTCAACAAGGAAGGGGTTATTATTCGACCATGTTTGTAGTCCCGAAACCGGACGGTTCGGTCAGACCCATATTGAATTTAAAATCCCTGAACATATACCTGAAAAGGTTCAAGTTCAAGATGGAATCGCTGAGAGCAGTCATCGCAAGCCTGGAAGGGGGGTATTTTATGGTGTCTCTGGACATAAAGGATGCATACCTTCATGTCCCCATTTATCCACCTCATCAGGCGTACCTCAGATTTGTGGTACAGGATTGTCATTACCAATTTCAGACGTTGCCGTTTGGTCTCTCCACGGCACCGAGAATATTTACCAAGGTAGTGGCGGAAATGATGGTACTCCTGCGGAAGCAAGGAGTCACAATTATCCCATACTTGGACGATTTCCTCATAAAAGCGAGATCAAGAGAGCAGTTGCTGATCAGCGTAGCACTTTCTCTGGAAGTGTTACGGCAACATGGCTGGATTCTAAATATTCGAAAGTCGCAGTTGGTTCCTACGACTCGTCTGCCTTTCCAGGGCATGATTCTAGACACAGACCAGAAAAGGGTTTATCTCCCGATGGAGAAAGCTCAGGAACTCATGACACTGGTCAGGAACCTATTAAAACCAAAACAGGTGTCAGTGCATCACTGCACTCGTGTTCTGGGAAAGATGGTGACATCATACGAGGCCATTCCCTTCGGCAGGTTCCATGCGAGGACTTTTCAATGGTACTTACTGGACAAGTGGTCCGGATCACATCTTCAGATGCATCGGTTAATCACTCTATCCCCCAGGACCAGAGTGTCACTCCTGTGGTGGCTGCAGAGCGCTCACCTTCTCGAGGGCCGCAGATTCGGCATTCAGGACTGGGTCCTGGTGACCACGGACGCAAGCCTCCGAGGTTGGGGTGCAGTCACACAGGGAAGATATTTCCAAGGTCTGTGGTCAAGTCAAGAGACTTGCCTTCACATCAACATCCTGGAACTAAGGGCCATATACAACGCCCTACGTCAAGCGGAGACCCTGCTTCGCGATTCAGTCAGACAACATCACCGCAGTGGCTCATGTAAACCGCCAAGGCGGCACAAGGAGCAGAGTGGCGATGGCGGAAGCCACCAGACTTCTTTGCTGGGCTAAGAATCACGTAAGCGCACTGTCAGCAGTGTTCATCCTGGGAGTGGACAACTGGGAAGCAGACTTCCTCAGCAGACACGAACTCCACCCGAGAGAGTGGGGACTTCATCAGGAAGTCTTCGCACAGATTACAAGTCGGTGGGAACTGCCACAGGTGGACATGATGGCATCCCGCCTCAACAAAAAGCTACAGAGGTATTGCGCCAGGTCAAGAGACCCTGAGGCGATAGCTGTAGACGCCCTGGTGACACTGTGGGTGTTCCAGTCGGTTTATGTATTTCCTCCTCTTCCTCTCATACCCAAGGTGCTGAGGATAATAAGAAAAAGAGGAGTGAGAACAATACTCATTGTTCCAGATTGGTCACGAAGGACTTGGTATCCAGATCTGCAAGAAATGCTCACAGAGGACCCATGGCCTCTTCCTCTAAGACAGGACTTGTTGCAACAGGGGCCCTGTCTTTTCCAAGACTTACTGCGGCTGCGTTTGACGGCATGGCGGTTGAACGCCGGATCCTAGCAGAGAAAGGCATTCCAGATGAGGTCATTCCTACGCTGATAAAGGCTAGGAAGGACGTGACAGCTCAACATTATCACCGTATATGGCGAAAATATGTTGCTTGGTGTGAGGCCATGAATGCTCCTACGGAGGAATTCCAGCTGGGCCGTTTCCTTCACTTCCTACAGTCCGGAGTGAATTTGGGCCTAAAATTGGGTTCCATTAAGGTCCAGATTTCGGCCCTATCCATTTTCTTTCAAAAGGAGTTGGCTTCTCTACCTGAAGTTAAGACGTTTGTAAAGGGAGTGCTGCATATGCAGCCCCCTTTTGTGCCTCCCGTGGCACCTTGGGATCTTTAACGTGGTGTTGATTTTCCTGAAATCCCACTGGTTTGAAACACTCAAAACGGTGGAGTTGAAATATCTCACGTGGAAGGTGGTCATGCTATTAGCCTTGGCTTCGGCTAGGCGTGTGTCAGAGTTGGCGGCTTTGTCACATAAAAGCCCCTATCTGGTTTTCCATGCGGACAGAGCAGAATTGCGGACCCGTCCACAATTTCTGCCGAAAGTGGTTTCATCCTTTCATATAAACCAACCTATTGTGGTGCCTGTGGCTACTACTGACTTGGAGGATTCCGAGTTACTTGATGTGGTCAGGGCTTTGAAGGTATATGTAGCCAGAACGGCTAGGGTCAGGAGAACAGAGTCTTTGTTTATCCTGTATGCTTCCAACAAGCTGGGTGCTCCTGCTTCAAAGCAAACTATTGCTCGCTGGATCTGTAACACGATTCAGCAGGCTCATTCTGCGGCTGGATTGCCGCTGCCAAAAATCAGTTAAGGCCCATTCCACTAGGAAGGTGGGCTCTTCTTGGGCGGCTGCCCGAGGGGTCTCGGCATTACAGCTTTGCCGAGCGGCTACTGGGTCAGGCTCAAACACTTTTGCAAAGTTCTACAAGTTTGATACCCTGGCTGAGGAGGACCTTGTGTTTGCTCAATCGGTGCTGCAGAGTCATCCGCACTCTCCCGCCCGTTTGAGAGCTTTGGTATAATCCCCATGGTCCTTACGGAGTACCCAGCATCCACTAGGACGTTAGAGAAAATAAGATTTTACTTACCGGTAAATCTATTTCTCGTAGTCCGTAGAGGATGCTGGGCGCCCGTCCCAAGTGCAGACTTCTTCTGCAAGACTTGTATATAGTTATTGCTTATATAAGGGTTATGTTATAGTTTTTCGGTGGAACCGTGGCTATGTTGTTGTTCATACTGTTGACTGGGTAAGTTTATCACAAGTTATACGGTGTGATTGGTGTGGCTGGTATGAATCTTGCCCTGGATTACCAAAATCCTTTCCTTGTACTGTCAGCTCTTCTGGGCACAGTTTCTCTAACTGAGGTCTGGAGTAGGAACATAGAGGGAGGAGCCAGTGCACACCAGAACCTAAATTCTTTCTTAAAGTGCCAATGTCTCCTGCGGAGCCCGTCTATCCCCATGGTCCTTACGGTGTCTCCAGCATCCACTACGGACTACGAGAAATAGATTTACCGGTAAGTAAAATCTTATTTTTACACAGCCCCCTCCCCCCCGTATTACACCCAGTAGAACTTTACACTATACACAGCCCCCAACCCCCCATATTACACCCAGTAGAACTCTACACGATACACAGCCCCCCACCCCCCATTTAACCCCCAGTACAGACAGCACCCACCTGGCTTTTGTTGCTGCCTCCTGTGAAGAGCAGGCATCCGGCCCATGGACAGTGAGGTGGGGGAAGGCAGATCAGGGCAGGCACATGCAGGAACCAGGAAGAGGAAAGCTGGCCTGTTACATGCAGTGTGTGAGTGTGATGGGCGGGGCCAGCCACAGCGATGCAGAGCCCTGGCTGCCGGGCTACAGTATGTGCTTCGGTGAAGAGGCAGCTGCTCTGCTCTCATTAGTCCCCCAACACTGCTCCTGCCGCTCAGACTGCTCGGCTCCATACTGCACAAGACGGGCACCGCTACCCACAAACCCGCGGTGCGGTGTCCGGCCATGACCTTTCCCTTGCAGCCCACCCCCACCCCGCATTGCCAGACTCGCGCATGCGCAGTCCGGATTTTCAGGTAGGAGCTCTTAAAAACCGGGAGGGCTGGCAATGTGTGCGGGGCAGTGGGAGGCTCATTGAAATATCGGGAGCCTCCCGCTGAATGCGGGAGGGTAGGCAAGCCTGGACCAGCATAATAAACAGGAGTGACCCATGTACCAACCCCAAACTCCCAAATGTTGGGAGGTACAGTATGCACAGTTAAAGGGACACCTGTTGTCTATATACAGTATAGTAAGGCATTTGACGGCTCAACTATTTTTCTGCAGCAACCACTGCCTCAGTGATGTTGGTTAGAATTTGTATGTTGTTTTCTCGTGAATATTGAGTCGCTGAATCCCAAGCAGACTGTTCTGTAAATCCTCAATTTTAGTGCTGAATGCACTAGAATACGGACTCGTGTGAATTCTAATTTGAAAATACTTAGCACTTTATGCAAATTGCAGGTCCAGATAGCCGGCCGAGGGAGCACACTGCCTGGATAAACAACTTATAAAATTTAAGCCCTAAGGGACCCGTCCAATGCCAGGAAAGGCACTCCACAAATAACCACAACCGTACCTTTTTGGTCCAAGGTGGTCATTCCGAGTTGTTCGCTCGCAAGCTGCTTTTAGCAGCTTTGCACACGCTAAGCCGCCGCCTACTGGGAGTGAATCTTAGCTTATCAAAATTGCGAACGAAAGATTCGCAATATTGCGACGAGACTTCTCTGAGCAGTTTCTGAGTAGCTCGAGACTTACTCTGCCAGTGCGATCAGTTCAGTGCTTGTCGTTCCTGGTTTGACGTCACAAACACACCCAGCGTTCGCCCAGACACTCCTCCGTTTCTCCAGTCACTCCCGCGTTTTTCCCAGAAACGGTAGCGTTTTTTCAAACACTCCCATAAAACGGCCAATTTCCGCCCAGAAACACCCACTTCCTGTCAATCACACTCCGATCTCCAGAACGAAGAAAAAACCTTGTAATGCCGTAAGTAAAATACCAATCTTCATAGCAAATTTACTTGGCGCAGTCGCAGTGCGAACATTGCGCATGTGCAATTAGCGGAAAATCGCTGCAATGCGAAGAAAATTACCGAGCGAACAACTCGGAATGACCACCTAAGCTCCTGATCACAAAGCCTTCATGGTGCTGTGGCACAGAAGAGAGCAAGTACTTCACTTTGTCAGAGGCTCCCGGACTCCTGGACATTCCAATGCAAACAGAGATGCATCTTCATTTTTACTAAATATTCAATATTTGACTCTTTAATTATCTGCCCCTAAAGTGAACATCGGTGAAATTGCCTGGTTAAGGAGGAAGTATAATTATACTATGACTGTGTCATTGTGACCACGCTATGAAATGTTTAAAGCATTTTATTTCTAACACATAGGGCTAAATGTATTATCCTTCGAGTTGCCGGAGGTGCGAGACTTTGTGCGATTGTGCCCATTTTTTAAAGCGGCAGTCATTTACCAGGTTGGTTTTGCCTTGCAAATGATTGCTGCTTTAAAAAATTGTGCAGAATTACACAATGGGCCTAATTCAGCATGAATCGTTATTTAGAAAATTCATGAATGGAGAAATTATCTAATGACTGCGCATGCACGCGGGTAAATAGGAACAGAAAATGCGTACAGATCATAAACGCAATGTAGCCGCTGTTTGACAAGAAGCAAGCGTTTCTGGGCAGAAACATGACATTTTCTGGGTGTGTAAGAAAAAACGCAGGCGCGCTCAGGTGTTTTTGGGGAGGGTCTCTGATGTCAGCGTAGACCAGTTCTCAGTCGCAGATTAGTGGCAGCCTCAGACCTTATCTCACAGACAGCAAAGACTTTTGATGTTCCGGAATTTACGTATGCATCTGTGAGTGGATAGTGATCTGCGATACAGTCGCAAATTTGCAGGGGGTGTTTTGTCTTTCTGTCACGGCGGCGCCTTTCTACTCGCAGACCAATTCTATTTCTCAGAATAACTATCTATGCTGAATTAGGCCCAAAGTCCTGCACCTCCAGCAACTTGAAGGAAATTACATTTAGCCCCTAAGCTTTGCTATTTTTGAATATTTTATATGAGCATTCTGAATGTATAGTAAGATTTTATAAGCCATGGATCTCCATTTCATATGCAGACTTTATTTTTATATCTTTCAAACAAACAGTGGTGGTGTGTACAATCTGTTATGGTTTCATCCACTTTTGCAAAAACGTATTTTGTACTTCAGCATGCTGTGTATATGTGTAATACTAGATTGCTTGATTACACAAACTTACTTATTACTTTAAATAAGGTGTCTTATTTATTTATTATTATTTTTTTTTAAGGTTTATGGCTTACTTTGTATTTATTTAGCTCTATCCATACTTGTGGATTGCTGACTAGCAAGTTGACCTTCAGTAGAAAAGTGAGCTTGGTCACCAAATAGTTTTTTTTTTTTTTTTATCTGGCCTTGATTTGTGATGGGGCTCTGTCTTCACCATTGTTTGATTTGTGCCTTTGAAAGGTTTATGGTCCCCTTGTCAGTTAGGACAACCTCTGGCTTTCAGTTCCTGGAGATGTTATCTGGTGCTCACTCACTCACCATGGTATGCTCTCTAGTAAGAGCATCTGTCACTCCAGGCATTGTAAGATGGATGGCTCTCAATTGAACTGCTGCTAACAGCAAATGGTGAAACACAAAAAAAAATGGTTCTTGGCGGAATGGCTAGAGAACAGACAAGGCAATTCTGTTAGATATCAAGAGCAAGCAGTTTAGCCTGGAACAGAACAAAGATGGATCGCATGTCATGTTCAAAAGGTCCTGGAAAGTGATATTGTCTCCTGCTTCCTTATCCAAGGTGGTCCTTTGCCATTGATATCGGTATCTGCTTTTACATGTCACGTGTGTGCTTTACTAGTTTCATGTTGTGAGTTTATGATTTTTTTTTATTAATGGTTACTTTTATATTGTGTATTGGATATTATAGTGAATATACTACATCTTACATCCATTGCACTTCAATAATATGATGCAGAGTACCTGCATAATAAATTGCATTTAATTATTTTCTTGAAGTGTTGGGCCTTAGTACATAGAATAATAAGACCAGTCGTCCTGCTTTATTTGCTAACTCCTTGGGAAATAAACATATATATACACAATGAAAGTGTTGTCACACACACATCACAAGCAGCGGCATAGGGAATCCTTGTCTCGCTGAGTTAGGGTGTAAAATAGGTTCCAGAAATGAGACAAATGGTTGGGGTCTGCTGACGGCTTAATGGTTTAAATAATGGATGAAAGAGTAAGTGCCCACAAAGGAAGGCTGAGCATTTAAGAAAATGTGTTCTTTGAGTGAAGGTCTGTTGCCCGGGGCCAAAAGCCTTTGTGTATTTTCATCTGATTATGCTGAATACGAATATCTTCTAAGCAGGTGAAGTGTGCTGCACGTGTCAAGGGGTAAAAAAACCTCATTTGGGGCTATGAATAGCAGGATTGGATTACAGTTGTTGCAGATTTTGAATCATTTAGATCAGGCATGTCCAACCTGCGGCCCTCCAGCTGTTGTGAAACTACATATCCCAGCATGCCCTGACACTGTTTTGCTGTCAGAGAATGCTAAAGCTGTGTCAGGGCATGCTGGGATGTGTAGTTTCTCAACAGCTGGAGGGCCGCAGGTTGGACATGCCTGATTTAGATCCTTGTGAAAGCCTGCTGTTTCTCCAAAGCAGTGTTCTCTGACCTCGCTGCCATCTGTGGCTGTCTTCATGTTGGTGGAGATGCAAGGCCACCCGCATAAGAATAGCAGAATGCAGGTCTTCAGAGAATTCTGTAAATGTTTTTTTCCTTCTCCTTTTATTTATTAAACTGATTATATGGGAACCTATGCAGCTGCAACATGCTTTCACTTAAGCGATTCCCTGTGCAAAGTGCTTTATACATCTTAATTTAAACAAATGATTGCAGTTGTAACCTTATGTACAATGGCTTTTTATTTTGGGATTTTTTTTTATCTGGCTCTCTGGTGCAAGGTTACAAACCCACAAGTGGGTTTGCAAACTGGAAAACCGACTTTTCTGCAACACTTTACAGGGATGAATGGTGTACAAATGTTAGGATGTTTCACAGAATTAAGGTCACCCTGAAACCTCCAGAAGTCGCTACCTCCCAAAATTCTTATCTTACCCCTGCTTTCTCCTCTAACTTGCACCTAAAGTGTTTATATGCAGAGGAGAAAACCTATGAAACACAATGTAAACTACAGTGTCCGTATTTATCCTTGGGTCCTCGTGTTCTTTTATGCAGAGTCTGACACTGTTAATGCTCTTATCCCCTGGGTGTTGTGTGAAACGCGATTGACATACAGTGGTTAACAAACGCATGAGGTTGCAGGTGCCAACAGAGTAAACTCCACTGACCCCAATGTGTTAACTTGGGTAAATGGAGCAGGCAACGATGGGGAAAATCTCAGTGCAAATTCTAGTGGATATGGGGTTCTTGAAACCAACAGATTCTATTTCATAGCCCACAAAATGTTTGTAAAAAAACAAAAGCAGCAAGTACAGGATCTTCAAACAAGAGGCCCCTTACCGGATTCTCAGTACTCATTCTTTTACTATTTATTTTTTCATTCTTCATACTTTATAATACCCATATAATATATCTATAACCATTATCCTACCAACAAATTGTAATAGTTTGTGTAGGCTCCTTATGAAACATCATGTTTCCCTTACTACAAACTTTCCCCCTTACCATGTATAAAATTTGGCCATCTCAAAGTCCTGAAAATACCTTCAAATGGGCAATCTAAATATGCTTATGTGACTTATTCATTTTGCTGCAGGACAATAGCTAGCATGACCTTATACTGTCTATAATGAAACATTGTTTTCAAGCAGATTCAGTATGATAATCCAATACGCGGCATCCCGACAGCCCCCCAGAAAGTACCCTACTCCTTCCCTACCACCTACCCTAACCCTAACCTTCCCTTGTGGATTCCTAACCCTAACCCTCACCGGTGGTGCCTACCCCTCCCTTCCCGCTGCCTAAACCTATCCCTTCCCACTTGATGCCTAACCTTTACCTCCCCTTGTAAGTGCCTAACCCTAACCCCCCCTCGCCGGTACCTAACCATACCCTTCCTGTCCCTGCACCCTAACCTCCCTTCTTATGCCTAAACCTAACTTCCCAACTCCCGAGCGCGTCCTGCTAAAAGAACTATTGGGATTCCGGGTATCGGTATTTCGACCGCAGGGATCCTATCCGTTGACATTTTAACTGCATCCCTTTCAATCGTATCCGCATTTTGACAATGGATGACCAGCAATTTAAAACAGTGTATCCTAAGAAATACAGGTTTGGCCAGAAGTGATTATATAACTTGAAAAGTTCAGTGGAATTGCTTTGGATTTTTATTGACTGTATATACAACTAGCTGAAGTACCTGGCGTTGCCTGGGTTTAAATCTCTAAGCGATTTAAGTTCTCAATGAGTTGGGTCAGCATTTTAGTAGCTCTTCCAACACACCTATACACACCGTACACCGACGGGAGGTCCGACTAGGACCTCAACTCTTTTTAGTATGTCTTCTGGTTTTTGTCCAAATCCATCCTGTGGATGGGCCAAAACAGGCTTCCTGGGAGGAAGTTCTGCACAGCGTACACCAATGGGAGGTCCAAACGGTGCCCTTATCCCCCTAAAACCTTGGCAGGATACAAATGGACCACCTTGTGTTGGTTTCATCCCAATTGGTGCAGGGCTGTTTGAATGCATAACTGGACAGACAAATAGACCAATAATTATAAGATTTTTTTAACAGAAATTATTGCAGATGTATTTTTCTTGGGTGAACATATTTTTCAAGTTTTTGTTCGACTGTATGAATACTATACATTAAAGTGCAAAAAACCCGGTTGCTCTGTTTTAAATTTGGATATCGATGAGATCATCCAACTCCATTCTTTGGGGGAATTCAATTGTTTTAAAGCGACTGTTGATATTCACTCATTTATTCCAATGGGTGCAGATTCTGTGGGCACACATTACTTATTGCGCATGTCATGGAAAAAAGCATCAGGACTACTAGTGTAAAGCAGCTAAACCTGTACAAACCACTAGGCATGCTGAGTTTGGACACCGAAAAACCTGACTTTGGGGCAGATTTCGGTTTGCCACCTCAAGTGAGTGTAAGCAGAAATAATGGGCCTCCGCTGCGCAATTCAATATCGCCAGGTCACTTTAGCATCACAAAACAAATTAACCCCACCGCCCTTCCCCAATATATTGTTTAATATTTCTTTAAAAAAAATTGCATACAAATGATTTTTTTTTTTTGTTATTAAGAAACTGAAGGGATAATTACTGCTTGGCTACATGTGATATAATGCTGTTTATTTGTTTGTAAACTAGAAGGAACATTTTAAATGTGTGTTTAGAAAGCAATTTTACATTCGATCAAGAATTAGATATTTCCTTCTGCTATTTTTATTTTATTTTATGGTAGCTTAGAAACTACATACTTGAACCTCCTTTTAGCCTCTGAATAGAAAACAACCGTTAAACAGGAAGTCGCTTCTATTCAGATATTGACTTGTAGTTAAATTAAGGTTAAGTGACACTCATATTAGTGAAGCATTGTTAATTGGAAGACCAAATAGGGGGTCTTCTCCAAGTGTGAGTAACCTGTTGTTGTTTTCTACAAAGGGTGAGAATAAAGACTATTCACACCTACAATATAATATTTGAATTTGTAGCTAAAGAGAATAATAATAATTTAATTCTTGTTTGAAATTTTAATTTAATTATGACATTTTTGTTCCCCTAAGGTTGATGAAGAGCCCTTAAACCTACTTCGCTCAGTAATGATGCTATTCGCCTTGTGCAACTGAAAGTACAGAGGTAAGTCTGGATAAATGCTCAAAGCGCTGCTCTATATTGTATCTTTTATTGAGACGCTTGTGATCAGGATTTGTTGTAGGTGTGGTAGGGGGCAGTGACCTCTTTATTACCAGACTGTGAGGGTCATTAAGGACAGATCAGATAGGTTTCTTTGCTTTGTTTAATGCTTAAATTTGCGATACTGCCGCAGTCTGTCTGCCCACAAATACAGATTGAGTGTTTTTTTATTATTATTATTATTATTATTATTATTATTATTACAAGCCACTGACCCTACAATTCTGCTGCCTTGTACAAGGCATCTTTTCTCTTTCCACATTCAAGGCCTGACTGCAAAGGTGAAAGTCTGTAAGGTCCTGCAAACTACCTTTTTAGATATTTCTTTTTTACAGTACCACTTATTATACCCCTCATCAATGTGCATTAGTTAATCCTGGAAAGTAAAGTTACATTAGAGCTGTTTATTTCAGTGTCATACTTTGTGAAGTTCTAAAAGAACTACAACAGTTTTTTCTACTAGAAACATTTATATACCTACAATGTGCAAAGTAGTGGTCTCTGCCACCTCTAATGAGGGGAGGGGCATACACACTGAGAGATCCATGCTTAAATTCTAAGCAATCTGACCAGATTGCTTAAGGCCCATAAAAGGCCCATATAGACGGGCCGATGTGGGAGAGATGTGTGCTGAGCGATCTGTGCTGAGCGTGCGGGGGGAGACGGGGCGCTCATTTCACCCAGCAGGCCAATCTAGCACCAGCGATAGCGATGCGCGGGGCTGCGCATTGCTATCGCTGTAGGGGGTACACACGGAGCGATAATGCTTAAATTCTAAGCAATCTAGTCAGATTGTTTAGAATATCGCTCCTTTAGAAGTTAAGCATGGATCTCTCTGTGTGTATGCCTCACAGTGATAGTGATGCGCGGCCCCGCGCGTCGCTATCGCCGGTACTAGAGTGGCCTCTATCTAGCACCTTGCTCATTTCACTGCTGTGTGAAATGAGTGCCCCCCCCCCCCCCCCCCCTGCAGATAATGCTGATTATCTTACAGGAATGAAAGCTATACCTTATACACACTTAGAATACACTTTACCATGGAGCCGTTGCGGCCGCTAAACTTAGTACACACGCTACGTACTTTATACGCTGTTTGCGTACTGAGTCCCTTATCACTGTACGGACTTTGCGTACAAACGCCGCGCTGGGGGTACAAAGTACACACAGCGCGCACACACCCAGAGATACACTTTAAACCTTTACAGTAATGCAATGCAATGATAAAACACTTTAAACCTTAGCAGGGCAATGAAGACTCAACACCAGATTGTGATTAAATCGCTGGGTTCCGAAACCACAGCGTATTATTGCTGAAAGGGGGTTACAATACAAATAATACAATACAATATAACAGAGTAAATGGCTACATTCAATGGTACATACGTGAGTAGATTCGCTTGCGCTTCCCGGCCCGGTCCTCGGTCATCTAATAGATAACTTTGTGAGTCTTGTGTCTGACCAGGCCAGCAACAGGCTCTCTTTATACACTTCTTCCAAAAAGCAATACAATAGATACTGTAATCTCTTTGTCCCTTGGACACAGGGATGCACATTTACAGTACAGGAGAGGTCATAGGTCGGTTTGAATAGGTGGGCGATGTCTGATCCAACTGCTCATGTGGGTGGTCTCCTCTGGTTTCCCGCCGCATACATAATATACAGTAAATACAGTTTATATCTATATTCTGCTCCTGCACATAACTATCCGCAGGAACATGCGATCTTTCTTAAACCAACATCTGAATGTTACCCTTAAAATACCCTTCAGCTGGATACCAAACACCACCTTATAACCTTGTTCTGTCCCCTCCTATTCTGAAAAGGTGAATCCCTTTGTCCTGAAACCCTTTAAACTGCTGTTACTTCCTGATGTGGTGCAGGGGGACTATGTGTACATTGTGCACTATTTGGATTAAATATGTAATGTGTTTTGATAGCTCTCCATGCGTCCACAAACTCTACCGTAAATACCCATACCACGCGCTGATGCGCACGACCGTGGGAGCGACCATACGCAAATTGCGAATATGTGCATGCACAGCAGAACAAGTACACGCGCGGAGGCCATCTGTGTGTAGTTTGTACGTGAGGTGTGTTCTGCAATATTTTTCGACTTTGACAGTCCACCATTTGGCAGTCACCAATAACTGCCACTATCTAATCACTAAACAGAAAAATATCTACACAATATCTACAGAAGTTTTGGATGGTCGGGGGAGAGTGGTAGGTAGGAAATGTATGACCTAGTGGGATAGTAAAAAGCATGTATGTATGAATCCATGTCTGAGGGGCATGTATCATCGTGCCGTAGATGTTCTAAGTAAGCTTCGAGTTATTGCGAAGTATACATTAAATCCTTCTCATCCCGTACTAAGGGTCTGTAAATGGGCCAACAAACACTACCGAGCTCTTGTCGGATTGTTCCAACAAATGGGGCGCACATTTAGTTGATGATACACGGAGGGGAGACATATGTGAGTGCTAGTATATGTGGATATCACCTGTCGACTATGTGTGCTATTAACTGGAGGTTGCAGAGATGAAGATAAGACACATATCTAAAATATATTCACATAAACATTTTGGGTAGGGCAGATGTCTTTTCCGTATGGATGTATCTGGGCAGAGGGGGAAACAAAAGAAAAGCGGGTGAAAGAAACAGGCCATGAAATTCATTTACAATCCTTATCATAACACCGTCTCTATGGATGGGTCATAAATTAAATCTGCTGCTATAACTGCGCCCTTGCTCCTTAGACTCATCAACTTTGTGCAGTGCTTGCGCCGCGTCAGAATTCGAACACACCTAAATATCAAACCAATAATTATGACGACTCCCAGGATACAAAGGAGAAACTTCCCTACACTCATAATAACATTTTGAGCCCACTCTCCTGAACCTGAGAACCAATTTTGTGGGTTCAACCATGAGACCCAGCCGGTCAGTTCATTACTCACAGTCGCCAAGGTAAGGTAGTGTTTCCTCCTGAACTCCCACTTCAACTGCAAGATATCGTCCATCTTTTGATCGATAATCTCCGTTGGATCATCAGTGCTGTTCGTAATATACGTACAGCACTTCACCCCATATTGAGTTGTCAGAGTAATACAGTACCCACCTGTCACGGCTGTGATATAATTTAGGACCATTCTGTGCTGAATCAGTTCCCTCTTGTAAGCTTGTAACTCCCTTCCCGTATACCTGAAGGTGTCGTCATACATCTCAGTGATTTTATCTATCAAGTTCGCTAGCGCATGGATATACCTATAATTTATAATTCCTCTGGCAGTACGTGTGATGTCTAATGCGAGAAGGAATTGAATCCCGGTGGATTCGTGGATCAAATCAGAGGCTGCGTGCTCTGTCCTATCTATGAGGTGTCTCTTGACGATGTGTTCATAGTGAGTATGAGTATAAGGAGCCTGAGCACTGCGGTGAACGTCTTTCATCTTATCATGGGTTATGGTCATGACCTCTGGCAGTACTCTCCCAATGTAACACAATCCCTCTGAGCTCGGGGCAAGCCACTTGTACGCCTTCCTCCCACATATGAAATAGGCATCATCTGGGAGAACATAGGGGACAAAATATAACCTCACCATATTACAAACTTTCCAAGTAAATAAACCCATCCCTAGTTCTCCCATCTGCTCAGTACAAGTATCGGGCTGGATGATATGAGCACAATACCCTGGCGATACTTTTCCAACCCACATGGTCTTGCTTCCACGGGTATACCTATACCGAAAATACCTCCCACTGTTGGCTATTTGGCGTACAAGTTCAGAGTCTATGGGTATCCTATCAGCTCTGTGTGAAAAGGTCATTGTCTGGTTATTCCACGTCACTTCCTAATTTCGTGGTTTTCGGTAATTGGAAATATTAAAACATACTAAGGATCTGTCTACATGATACTGGTGGAGCTTCAAACTAGGGGGCCTAGAAATATTGAATTTCTTGTCCACCGGTCTCCCACCCCGTAATTCGAGTACCTCATCTATTGCTAAAGGGTATGGTACTAATCCTGACTTGCTCTGACCTTGAGGTACCTGTGAGCACACCCAACATTCTGTCTGGTTTTAGACCTTACCCACTAGTGAGTGGTAATCACTCAACGGATGCCGGTCCATGTCGATATTAAGGTTGGACTGACATCTCTGGATGCACCCATCCTCAACTATATTCTCACAATTCCTACAAATACAATATTCATCAGACAATAACCCCTCACAGTGCCTCTGAGCTCCGTGACTACCAGAGCGCTTACTGATGCCAGCCTTTACCAAAATGATGTGCTGATCCTGAGATCCTACAAATTCATACTTGCCATCAGAACCCATTCCAGATCCCTGCTCGACCTCTCTGGGACCCTCACCAAAACAAACTGTCCTTATCAAAACCAGAATTACTAACAGAACCTGAAACGCAGTTTCTTGTGATCGATCCATTTCGTTAGGGGAAAGGAGGAAAATGAGAAGGAGAAAAGAAAGGAAAAATGCAGGGGGAGGTGAAAAAAGAAAGTGGTATGACAACCGTTCTAGCTCTTGTTACTCTCTGTGCTCAGATGCCTTTCAACAGTCCTGCCTCTCAACTTTCCCGGAACAGACACTCCAGATTCTCTACACTCTGTTCTTTGTCACGAGTTCTCTCCGGGTCAGTGACCTTCTTGCAGTGGACGAGTGGATCCACGTCAATCTTTCGGCGACTTTCAATGCTGTTGTGCTGGTTAACAAGACTTGATACGGTCCTTCCCACCTGTCTATGAGGCAACCTGAGCGTAAGAAATTTCGAATCATCACATAATCCCTATGTTCAATGTCATGACAATTACTGTTCGGCAGGTCAGGAATCGCCAGCTTTAAATTTCTTTGTTGATTTCTCAGCTGCTGGCTCATCCCAACCAAATATTTCACAGTCACTTCATTATTACATTTCAAATCATCCTGGGGGTCTATCATTACATGAGGTTGTCGACCAAAAAGAATTTCAAAGGGTGATAGGTTAAGGGGAGACCTGGGAGTGGTTCTGATGCTGTACAACACTAGTGGCAAAGCTTCTGGCCACGACAATCCAGTTTCAACCTTTAATTTGCTCAGCTTGTTCTTAATAGTGCTATTCACTCTCTCCACCTTTGCACTCGCCTGTGGACGGTACGGAGTATGCAGCTTGCTATTAATTCCCATCAGTTTGCACATGACCTGAAAGACTTCACCTGTAAAATGGGTACCTCTATCACGTTCAATCATTTTAGGGATACCATATCTACACACAAATTCCTGCACAATTTTCTTTGCAGTGAACGTAGCAGTATTTGTGGCAGCAGGGAACGCTTCTACCCAATTTGAAAATACGTCAATGCAAACTAACACATTTTAAATTCCTACAGGGTGGTAACTGTATGAAATCGATTTGTATTACCTGAAAAGGACCGTCTGTCGGAGGGATATGGGATGGCTCTGTTGGTATTGACTTTCCAATATTCTTCCTCAAGCAAGTAAAACATGTCATTGCTCTCTTACCTGCATGAGAAGAGAATCCTGGCGCACACCAGTAGGCTCTCACCAGCTTACACATACCCTCTTTACCCAGATGAGTCAGACCGTGTGCCGCCTCAGCTAAGCTTGGAAGATATGCTCTGGGGGCCACTGGCTTACCTTGTCCACCTGTCCACAGTCCTGAGGATTCCTGGCCAAACCCCTTTTTTCCTCCAGACTGCCTTTTCCTGTAATGAACACAAATCTTGCATTTCAATGTGTTTAACTGTTGTGTATTATCAGTTGTGTGAAGTAAACAGTCTGTGGAAAGTGAAAAGAGAGGGGAAGTAGTAAAAAGAAAATTTGTCAGATTTGCGTTCACCATCAGGCTGTCACACCATCATGCATATCTGTATCTATGCACAGTCTCCCTTCACCAGTATTCTCATTCTCCACCCTTTGTGCATGACCAGGCACACTGCGTAAATACTGGTGTCCCTATGCTGGTGAGATATACTGGATTTGGGCAGAACTCTGAAAGACCGAGTAGGCATGTGACGTTTGAACTGTAATCCTGTCGGTGAACGTAAGAGATGACGAGGAAACTTTGAAGACAAATCACTTAGAGTTTAGTAACAGATAAGTTTGTAGAGGCAAAGAATATTTTACAAAATTTGACATCTGGATTGGGCACTACGCTGGAACGATTCTCTACTCGGTCTGCTCTCCTAATAGAAATTGTATGTGTGTTATATCTCTACTGTGACTATCCCCGCCATCAATCCAATGTCCTGTCCATTCTAAGTTCATAGGGAACCCGGTATCTTTGAGATAATTTCCTCTACCTGTGATGGACATGCATCTAGAACAATGAAATGCAACATTGGTCTTCGTGGGTATCCAACATATTTTGTGCTTCCTGGGTGGGAGCACTCTATATGTATGCCATCTTTAACAAAAACTCCTGTTAAGTTACTTAGAGGTCACTTCTGCAAGAGAGAGTAGCAAAAGTTTAGAGACCTCCTCCTAACCCCAGCAAGTTCTGTCCAAAGGGTAAAGTTGCATTTATTCTGTTCTTCCCATTAACCGAATCTGTGTTCTCTATATGGCTCGTGATTCCTTACTATATGTCCCTTGATCCCGTCTATGTGTTTAATAATGTGGCTTGTTTTCTCTGTCTAGGGGTCTATATTGGCTATGTGTTCTACTACTCCTACAATCTCTGGCAAAATGCCCTTCCTTCCTACAAGTGTAGCATATCCTAGGTCCTTTCTTACTATCTGTGTTTTGGGGTTTAGGTTGATGAGACTTTGGTGTAAGAGCCTGTATTCTTTCAATCCTCAGCCTCTCCTCCTGCATTTCTCTACGCCTAGTAATATTTTTATGGTGTTCAATTTCGCACTCTCTAAGACAAGCTACTGTGGCCTTACTCCAAGTAGGCAAAGATGTTTGTACCCTGTCCCTTACTGTCTTATTGAGTCCGTCCATTAGCACAGAGACAGCCACTTCCCTATAATTCGCATCGTTCCCTGTATCTGATACCCCAATGTATCTATCCATTATTTGCAGGGCCCGATGGAAATATTCAGATGTCATTTCATTTTCCCTCTGTTTTATGGAGAAAATTCTTCTCCACTTAACATTAATGGGGAAACACAACTCTAGTTGTCTATTAATTCGTTCTAAGTTCTCCTGATTGTGTTTGTCAGTCATAGGACTATCCGACTCTAATCTACAATCAGTGATACATTTTTGGGTGTCAATATTAGGGGGTAGGCACGCTTTCAAAACTATCCGCCAGTGTTTGTTTGTTGGTTCATACGCATTACCCAGATCTCTGATAAATTTCTGACATCTGGCTAAATGCTTCCGAGGGTCGGGGAATTCTGAAATGATTGATCGCAGCTCATCTCTGGGCCATGGGCAATACATTGCATTATTCCTGGTGAGGATTACTCCCTGACTATCTGTTCCCCCATTGGGAGTTACTATTTCCAAGACAGGGTGTAATTCTACCATTCCGTTCCTAATCTGTTTACTGTGAGGTGTTGTTGTCTCTGTGCACTGAACTGTTTCACACTTACCGGTAGCTGTGACCTCACTAGTTCTTTCATTGGGGAATATTGTTACTGCTCTACCTGGTTGGACAGGCCACACCTGAGTGTCCTGCAAAGTGACTGCTTGGAGGAGAGCTGCGATTTGGCTGGATCCTACATCTTCTTGTGACCTATAACCTTGAAAAGACTTCAAAACAGGATACATCTTGCAAAAATTAGGGTTAATACATTGTTTTTGCATACTACTATCATTTACGGATATACCGTTGATTGTAGCCATCTCTTCCCCTTCGACCTGTGTCGACAATGGTGTGTTTGTGTTCTCATTCCCGCTAGGTTTTGAACCTGTTTTGCGAATTTGTTCTCTTTGCATATCCCCCTCCTGTTGCCATAATTTTAAACAATCATTATGTCTAATCCTTTGTTTTCTGGATTTAAGAAGACATATTCTACTGCTTACATTCTGCAGTACCTCTGGTTCAAAGCTGCCCACCCTAGGGAATATTTTCCTGAGAGAGGCAGTGAAAATTTCCTTTTCGGTATCTTTCAACTGGAATTGTTTGTAGGGTGAAAAACAGAGAAATTAGATAACTATCTTTCACCCTTTCCAGTGAAGCCCACCAGGGAGATTTCCCGAAGTTATCAAAGAAAAACCCCTTTGTCTATACAATCACGTCTGCGTATGCTCTTCCACAGCGCATATGACACAATAATATCACGTTGCGCTGTGCAGAACAAACGGATATGTGATGCAATAGCACAGCCTATAGATACTAGCAATCTATATGCCCTACGATTGCTTTAGACCACCTAGACCACTAAGAGTTGTATGGGATACCACTCAGTCCACTAAGACCACCTAGTTAATAACGCACGGTTGCGAACCCTACACCACCGGGCCTCTACTAACCCAGTGTGTCCACCTAGGCCACCTAACTTAGACCACCTAGACCACTTCAGTTCTTGGGTTCAGTATCCACTTACTCCTGCATTCGCTCACTCAAATACACTTTATTTTTCTGTACAGAAAATTAGGATTCATTCAAGTTGGCAGCTTTACCTCCAGAGGCAATTTAAAAAAAAAATATTTATACTAAATTTTGTTTTTATACTAAATTTCTTTAGAAACCGGGTGGTTTGGTGATATTGTAGCATGGCTACTGTCCCACCTTTAAACTAAACGAACTATTGTGTAATTTGTACTTAGCGACCGTACTTCTTACGCAATTTGCGTAAACACTCGATCGTGCGTGTCTCTTACACTGCGTACGCGGTATTGTACTTTGTCCGAGACACGTGTACAAAACCGTACGTCCGCAATAGCACAAATCACACAATTCTATAAATGTGAGCAATATTAACTATAATTGCTCACTTAACACAACACACAGTTTCTTTCTGTATAAACCTTTACAACTAGGCCAGGCTGCGTGTGTGTCTTACACTTACTTCCTTAACATTTATTTTAGTTTTAACTATATAGCAACAAAAATATGTCCGGTTTCACATAGGTTTAAATGAATCTAGCAATCTGAATGTTATGGCAACAATGTGAGAGAGTATGCAAAGAGTACGGTTTTGGCGCCAAAAAATTTTTCACAGATTTTAAATAGCTTTTTTTCTGTTTACCTTACGGGTTCTACCAGCACCTCTACAAACCATACAGAGCAGACGCCATCTAATCCGCATCAAGCAGGGTTTTCAGTGCATCCATCGACCAAGAAAAGGATACGTAGGATACTTTCTGTCCACCCTTTTGCTGATAGATTTAGTCTGCTGTGACCTGTTAGGTAGTAAGTAAGTGGAAAACCGGAGAGCCCCCAATTGATAATGCTGATTATCTTACAGGAATGAAAGCTATACCTTATACACACTTAGAATACACTTTACCATGGAGCCGTTGCGGCCGCTAAACTTAGTACACACGCTACGTACTTTATACACTGTTTGCGTACTGAGTCCCTTATCACTGTATGGACTTTGCGTACAAACGCCGAGCTGGGGGTACAAAGTACACACAGCGCGCACACACCCAGAGATACACTTTAAACCTTTACAGTAATGCAATGCAATGATAAAACACTTTAAACCTTAGCAGGGCAATGAAGACTCGACACCAGATTGTGATTAAACCGCTGGGTTCCGAAACCACAGCGTATTATTGCTGAAAGGGGGTTACAATACAAATAATACAATACAATATAACAGAGTAAATGGCTACATTCAATGGTACATACGTGAGTAGATTCGCTTGCGCTTCCCGGCCCGGTCCTCTGTCATCTAATAGATAACTTTGTGAGTCTTGTGTATGACCAGGCCAGCAACAGGCTCTCTTTATACACTTCTTCCAAAAAGCAATACAATAGATACTGTAATCTCTCTGTCCATTGGACACAGGGATGCACATTTACAGTACAGGAGAGGTCATAGGTCGGTTTGAATAGGTGGGCGATGTCTGATCCAACTGCTCATGTGGGTGGTCTCCTCTGGATTCCCGCCGCATACATAATGTACAGTAAATACAGTTTATATCTATATTCTGCTCCAGCACGTAACTATCCGCAGGAACATGCGATCTTCCTCAAACCAACACCGGAATGTTAGCCTTAAAATACCCTTCAGCTGGATACCAAACACCACCTTATAACCTTGTTCTGTCCCCTCCTATTCTGAAAAGGTGAATCCCTTTGTCCTGAAACCCTTTAAACTGCTGTTACTTCCTGATGTGGTGCAGGGGGACTATGTGTACATTGTGCACTATTTGGATTAAATATGTAATGTGTTTTGATAGCTATCCATGCATCCACGAACTCTACCGTAAATACCCATACCACGCGCTGATGCGCACGACCGCGGGAGCGACCATATGCAAATTGCGAATATATGCACGCACAGCAGAACAAGTACACGCGCGGAGGCCATCTGTGTGTAGTTTGTACGTGAGGTGTGTTCTGCAATATTTTTCGACTTTGACACCGCTCATCACACATCGCGCTGTAGTGAGTGGGGGGAGAGATGTGTGCTGAGCAGTGTGTACTCGGTCGCTCGGCACACATCTCTCCCCACATCTCTCCCGTGTGTACGGCCCTTTAGCTGACATTACAAACTTGTCTTTGTACTGCACATAAACCCTGAAACTCTGGCAGCTTCCTCCTCGGCTCTTACACATATTTAAGAACCAAGGTGTGCAGATAAGCCTTGTACTTTTTTCCATTGGCACTTGGTATTTGTGCTTTAAGCTTTTATTCCATGTTTTAGAAATCTATGAATGCATTAGGTGTAATTAGACTGGTTTCAAGTGCATTTGCCGGTACAGGTCTCTTATATTTTGTAGCACGAGGGAACCTAATTGTAGTTAATAGCTTGCTGTCTGATCCATGTTTGTATTCACCTTCTTTTTCCGTTCTTGGGAGAAGAATCTGGATTATTAATTTATTTGTCCCAATACAGAACTTCTACAAACTTTTTAGGATTTGATATCCCTTATTTAAATTCACTAAGCCATTTTTTTAATGTATTTATTATTAAAGTTCTTGAATTTGATGTGTTGTAAGCAAGGAAAACGGGCAAGTGTAGGCATCTAAGCAACTTTGACAAGAGCCAAATTGTGATGGCTAGATGACTACATCTCCAGAACGGCGGGTTTTATGGGATGTTCCCAGAATGCAGTGGTAAGTACCTACCAAAAGTTAACACTCTTGATAAAGAGTGTTTACTTGAAATGCGTTGGAGTCTGATTACATTGGAATTCTTGATCCAGATCTTTGTTGCAAGAAGCTGTGGAAGAGGTTCAGGACACCTCATTGTTTCAAAGACGTGTGTTGGTCGGATAACAAACACCTGGTAAAGCCTCCAAAGTTTACCTTTGGGAGCCCATTGTTTTTGTATTAATGGATTTTGTATAAATGGCATTGTGTGAATGAATGTGAATATATCTGAACATATTACACTGTCCCCGTAAACTTTATTTTCCATTTTATGCTCATTTGAATATAAAAGGAGACTATTGAAGTGTGGACAAAAAAAATTGCCTTTAGGTGACCTCCACCCCAAATATTTAATTCTACACAGTGCATTGCAGCTTGCACAGGAGCGTACGAACCAGAACATACAGCAATGGAAGAAACTGGTTTGGTCTGATGAATCACATTTTCTTTTACATCATATGGACAGCAGGGTGCTTATGCATTGTTAACATGGGGAATAGGTGGTACCAGGATGCACTATGGGAAGAAGGCAAGCAGGGGAAGGTAGTGTGATGCTCTGGACAATGTTCTATTGGGAACCTTTTGTCCTGGCATTCATGTGTATGTTACTTTGACAGGTACCATCTACCTAAACATTGTTGCAGACCAAGTACACCCTTTATGGTAATGGTATTTCCTAATGGCAGTGGCCTCTTTCAGTAGGGTAATGTACACTGCAACACTGCCAAAATTGTTCAAAAATGGTTCTGGGAACATGACATAGTGTTCAATTATGATGAGTTGGCCTCCAAATTCCCCAGATATCCATCCAAAAAACAAGTACAAGCTATGGAGGCCCCACCTCTTAACTTACAGGATTTAAAAGATCTGCTGCTAACCTCTTAATGCCAGATACCATGGGGCACCATCTGAAGTCTTCCAGAGTCCATGTATTGACGGGTCAGAGCTTTTATGGTGGCACGAGGGGGACCTACACAATATTATGCAGATGGTTTTAATGTTATGGCTGATGGGTGTTTATTGCTATCAAAATAAATAGATAAACAAGAAATGTTTTGCAAACTGAACTCATGCGAATTTGGTATTTCCAAGTAGTTCCAAGCCTGTGCTCAGGTTTTCCGGCCAGGCTCGGATCCAAAATGATGGAAAACTTCATCTTTCCACGTCTGATCTTGAGTGTTTTGTATTCTTTAAAAGTCCCTCCCTCTTTAATGCTATCAAAATAAATGGATAAATAAGAAATGTTTTGCATTGTATATCTTAAGCATTGTGGGATGGGGTTGAGTATGAAATCCCAGCAGTCAAAATACATACAGCAGCTGTTCAAAGGTCAGAATCCTGACAGGTCATGTTAAGTATTTTTACCCTACCCCTAAGCCTTCCATTAATCCTAACGTCCTCCTCCCTCAGCCTAACCACCCCAGCCTAACCTTATGCAGCCCTCCCCCTAGTATCTAACCCCACTACTTAATGGCGTTATGTGGCGAGATTGTGACCTTCAGGATCCAGCTGTCGGTGTTCTGCAGGGATCCTGATTGCACCCCGTGTTGTGTTCTGCGTGTCCTTTTGCCAATTATTATTATTATTTTTATTTTTATTAACTCTGCTATGGGAGATCAGGGTGTACTTTGGTAATCTCTTCTATATGGAGAAAAACACTGGTAATTATTATTTGTGAAAGCCTTGTTCTTTTGCCCTTCTTGTCAACTTTTGTTCTTGGGAGATTCTAGTTTTGAGAGACCCTGGAATAAAGAGAAAATTAAGGGCTAAAAGTAAGTAACTTTTAATCATAAATTGAAAAATTGATGTACTCAGATCACAGCTGACCAAGTCCTGCACTTTGTGGTAGATGCAGTATCAGTGGTGGAACTTGTGAGTGGTGGACCCAGGTGCAAAAATATAATTTGCCCCCCCCCTTCCTCCACCCCAACCCAAGTCCACAATATGCCACGAGAGTGGTTGACGAGGAAAGGGTGGCAGCATAAGACAGGGAGGCAGAGGGTGACAGCGGAATGCAGGGAGAGGAAGTGGGTGACAATGAGAGACAGTGGGTGACAGGGGTACAAGCACAATGTCATGCTTGGTGCCTAAGCTCTCTGCACTGGGCCATTCTCTGACATTGCTCAAAATGGTCTGCAGGGAGGCCAGGGGATAACTCATTGCTGGTCTGGGCTGCAGTGAGCCTCTTAGTCCTCAGGGGCCCTGATGCAATGCACCTGCTGCACCTATGGTAGTTCTGCCTCTACAGTATAACCAGTGTCGGACTGTGACATGAAGGGCCCACCGGGGGAATGCAGTTATAGGGGCCCATACTTAGGGGTGTAGCCAGCCTACAAAGGGGGTGTGGCCAGCCTCCACAGAGGCTTGAAATACATAATAGTCTAGTGCAGTGTAATGCAACATATCTACCATGTATAATACAAGTGCATAGTCTTGAACCTGATCCCTAGAGGAAGGAGTGGGCCCTCAGGCAGTGGGGCCCACCGGTGGTTTCCCCTGTACCCCTGTGGGCCAGTCCGACCCTGAGTATAACGCTTTGCTCTGACTATATATCAGATTCCGAAGTAAAACAGAAACTGGTTGATTGTAAACTTGGATTTATTGTTTTGGGGGTTTTTTTTAATGTGGATGAAAAGATTTAGGACAGACATGGTTAACAGGCAGCTTGCAACACTTACATAATACCTGCGGATATGTTCTTTCAGATGGGTGTCTCTTAACCTTCCTAGGGTGTTGCAATGGAGCATACACCTAAGGTGTTCGGGTCAAAAATGACCCATAGTGTAATATTCAATGTTATGGAATTATAGGCACATTTTATTTAATATTGGTCATTTCATTATTTATTTAGTTATTGTTTTTTTTTCTTCCTTTATTGTATTTGTTTTTATAACCATAACTATAATAAGTATTGAATTTAATGAACCACTCTGCATTTATGGAATAAAAATGCTGTAATTCAATCATTCACCCCTGAAAATCACTGTAAACTTTGGAACAATACAATGTATGACGTGTTTTTCCTGTATTTATTACATATATTTATTTTTACATTCGTTTGATAGAACAAGAAAATTTGCACTAGTGTATATTATTTGTTTATTTTCTAAACTAAAATTACACAATACAGACAAAATATTTGTGAAATATTTAGCTTACATCCATCAATACAATTTTAGACGTTTGAACAAATATTGAAAGGCAGTCATAGAAAATTTGTAAGTGTGTTAGTCTGTAAGTTGTTCCGTTATATACAAGTGCACGAATGCATTGTCACAGCAATAATAATTGAATAATATATTGAAAATTGCGGTACTCGTACATGGTATGTACTGAAAAGTCAACATAGGTCAAAATTGACCTGAACAACGTGTTACAATTTTTACTGTACACAAACTACCATTTGAAATAAAAAGTTACACATAACTGAATATTAACTATGACTATGGAAACAAAGTCACAAAATATTTTTTTTTAAATTCCAAAAAATATAATAGATCTAAAAGAAATAAATTTGATATGGGTCAAAAAAGACATGAACATCCTAGGAAGGTTAAATATATTGTTCTATTACATTTATGGTTATGTGCAGCCCCTTTTGAAGGTTAGAGGAACTCCCAAGCAGCCCTCAAGTGAAACAGGATGCCCATCACAAGCTTAGAAAAAGTTTACGCACAATTTTGAAATCCAGCTTTTGTATATACTAGAGATGTATGGGTTAGGTTTTCCGAAAACTGAATTCATGCGAATTTGGTGTTTCCGAGTAGTTCCAAACCTGGCTCAGGTTTTTCGGCCAGGCTCGGATCCAAAACGAGCGTAAATATCATCTTTCCACATCTCATCTTGCGTGTTTTGTATTCTTTAAAAGTCCCTCCCTCTTGGTTTGGGCACAATTTCACACAGGACGCCAGAGGGTTAGGGTGTTGGGCTGTTGGCTGCAGCTCTGTGGCTATCAGTGAAGGACTGTGGGCTGCAGTACTACTGGAACTGTGTCAGACTTAAGGGCTGTGGAGTGCTGCACTACTGTAAT
Organism: Pseudophryne corroboree; assembly: GCF_028390025.1. Taxonomy (NCBI): domain Eukaryota; kingdom Metazoa; phylum Chordata; class Amphibia; order Anura; family Myobatrachidae; genus Pseudophryne; species Pseudophryne corroboree. Next base: position 629,269,004 of record NC_086448.1, read on the forward strand.
AAATATAATAACTTCTGTCAAACAGAAGCGCTGTCCGTTGCATCACTTTAGTGAAGGTCTACAGCACTGTGAGGCATTGTGTTGCATGTTCAGTGAAGGCACCGTAAAACTGTATAAAAATAACATTCATTAAGTTCCAGTGTGCCACAATTACTTCAAGTGCAGTGAGTTGCAGTGGTGTGTATAAAAATAAAATGTGTAATTTTAAGCTCAGGCATTGTTATAAAATAAGAATAATGTTCATTAGGTGCCAGTGTGCAACCATTACTAGAATCGATGTGAGTTGCAGTGTGTAGTAGAAAAAATATATGATATGGATCAGTTGATGATGGAGCAGGAGCAGCAACCCAGTACTAGTGCTGTGGCTTCTGCCAGTCATGATAGTACTTAAACATCTACTAAAGGTTGTCCAGGGGACACAAATTTTAAGAAAGGGCACCTGAAATCTACCACTGAAGGTCATTAGGTCGACATTTACAAGGTCGACATTAGTTTTTTGACTGTTGTTTTCTTCAAAAAGTGACGGGGAACCCCAATTAGTGCACCACGTCCCCTCGCATGGTTCGTCCATGTGGATCGTTAAGTAAGGAGAAAAGGTCCTAAAATGAAAAAAAAAAAAAAAAAAAATGTTGTGAAAAACTCACGTCGACCTTTTTGCATGTCGACCTATTACATGTCGACCTAATGCATGTCGACCTTCAGTGGTCAAACTAATGCTTGTCGACCTAACGACCGCCATCCGTTTGCAAATGGTTGTACTGCTAGTGCTACTGCTGTTTCATGCACTAGAGGAATGCCTATTGCGTGAGCCGTTACCAAATGCAGTCAGGCGTCTTCTTCTGTATCTTCATATGATGATGATGCAACCACTTCTCACTTTGAGTCTAGTAGAGGTGTCGCTTTAAAACGAACAAAGTAGTGCCCCCCAGAAAAGAATGCTATGGGGTATATGTACTATGGTGTGGGTTTATGGAAGTGGAGATGCTGCCCATAGTAACCAGTCAGATTCTACATATCATTTATCTAGCACCTTTAAGAAGATAATAGCTAGAATCTGACTGGTTGCACTGGGCAAAAATTCCACTTCTATAAACTTACACCTTAGTTAATATTAGAGATGAGCGGGTTCGGTTCTCCGAGAGCCGAACCCCCCCGAACTTCACGTGATTTACACGGGTCCGAGGCAGCCTCGGTTCTTCCTGCCTTACTCTGTAAACCCGATCGGGGCAAAACGTCATCACCCCGCTGTCGGATTCTCTCGAGATTCGGATTCCATATAAAGAGCTGCGCGTCGCCACCATTTTCACTCGTGCATTGTCGAGATAGCGAGAGGACGTGGCTACGTTCTCTGAGTGGAAAGCTCAATATCAGCTCAATATCAGTGCTCATTATCTGTGCTGCATTGTGGTCACCAGTATACTACAGTACAATAGTCCAGTGCTGTTCTCGCTGCCCAGTGTCAGTTCAAGTATCCTCATCAGTGCTCATTGTCTTGCTGCTGCATTGTGGTGACCAGTATACTACTACAGTACAATAGTCCAGTGCTGTTCTTGCTGCCCAGTGTCTGTTCTAGTATCCTCATCATTGCTCAGGATCACTACTCATTGTCTTGTGCTGCATTGTGGTGACCAGTATACTACAGTACAATAGTCCAGTGCTGTTCTCGCTGCCCAGTGTCCGTTCTAGTATCCTCATCAGTGCTCATTGTCTTGCTGCTGCATTGTGGTGACCAGTATATTACAGTACATTACTAAAAGTCCAGTGTCTTGTGCTGCATCTTGCTGCTGTAGGGTGCTGTAGTAGTGTCCTGTCACTGTGCATAGGTCATCATCATTCCAGTCACAGTGGTATCTGGTATCTATCTAGTGGTATCTAATTCTAGACATTACTGCCGTCTAATTCCATATATATTACTGGCATATAATTCCACATATTAAAAAATGGAGAACACAAATTTGGAGGGTAAAATAGGGAAAGATCAAAATCCACTTCCACCTAGTGCTGAAACTGCTGCCACTAGTCATGGCAGAGACAATGAAATGCCATCAACATCGTCTGCCAAGGCCGATGCTCAGTGTCATAGTAGAGAGCATGTAAAATCCAAAAACAAAAGTTCAGTAAATTGCCCCAAAAATCTAAATTAAAATCATCTGAGGAGAAGTGTAAAGTTGCCAAATATGCCATTTACGACACGGAGTGGCAAGGAACGGCTGAGGCCCTGGCCTATGTTCATGGCTAGTAGTTCAGCTTCACATGAGGATGGAAGCACTCATCCTCCCGCTAGAAAAATTAAAAGAGCTAAGCTGGCAAAAGGACAGTAAAGAACTGTGCGTTCTTCTAAATCACAAATCCCCAAGGAGAGTCCAATTGTGTCGGTTGCGATGCCTGACCTTCCCAACACTGGACGGGAAGCGGTGGCTCCTTCCACCATTTGCACGCCCCCTGCAAGTGCTGGAAGGAGCACCCACAGTCCAGTTCCTGATATTCAAATTGAAGATGTCACTGTAAATTGACAAGGAGGATTCTGATGATGAGGTGGTTTGTTTAAGTCAGGCACCCGGGGAGACACCTGTTGTCCGTGGGATGAATATGGCCATTGACATGCCTGGTCAAAATACAAAAAAAATCACCCCTTCGGTGTGGAATTATTTTAACAGAAATGCGGACAACAGGTGTCAAGCCGTGTGTTGCCTTTGTGAAGCTGTAATAAGTAGGGGTAAGGACGTTAACCACCTAGGAACATCCTCCCTTATACGTCACCTGGAGCACATTCATCAGAAGTCATTGACAAGTTCAAAAACTTTGGGTGACAGCGGAAGCAGTCCACTGACAACTAAATCCCTTCTTCCTCTTGTACCCAAGCTCCTGCAAACCACACCACCAACTCCCTCAATGTCAATTTCCTCCTTAGACAGGAACGCCAATAGTCCCGCAGGCCATGTCACTGGCAAGTCTGACGAGTCCTCTCCTAACTGGGATTCCTCCGATGGATCCTTGAGTGTAACGCCTACTGCTGCTGTTGTTACTGCTGGTGCTGCTGGGAGTCGATCGTCATCCCAGAGGGGAAGTCGGAAGACCACTTGTACTACTTCCAGTAAGCAATTGACTGTCCAACAGTCCTTTGCGAGGAAGATGAAATATCACAGCAGTCATCCTGTTGCAAAGCGGATACCTCAGGCAATGACAACTATGTTGGTGTTAGACGTGCGTCTGGTATCCGCCGTTAGTTCACAGGGACTTAGAGAATTGCTTGAGGTAGTGTGTCCCCGGTACCAAATCCCATCTAGGTTCCACTTCTCTAGGCAGGCGATACCGAGAATGAACACAGACGTCGGAAAAAGAGTCACCAGTGTCCTAAAAAATGCAGTTGTACCCAGTGTCCACTTAATCACGGACATGTGGACAAGTGGAGCAGGGCAGACTAAGGACTTTATGACACTGAGAGCCTACTGGTTAGAAGTATTGCCTCCCGCAGCAACAACAGCAGCAGCAGCGGCGGCAGTAGCAGCATCTCGCAAACGCCAACTCGTTCCTAGGCAGGCTACACTCTGTATCACCGCTTTCGATAAGAGGCACACAGCTGACAACCTCTTACGGAAACTGAAGAACATCATCGCAGATTGGCTTACCCCAATTGGACTCTCCTGGGGATTTGTGACATCGGACAACGCCACCAATATTGTGCGTGCATTACATGTGGGCAAATTCCAGCACGTCCCATGTTTTGCACATACAATGAATCTGGTGGTGCAGAATTTTTAAAAAAACGACAGTGGCATAATGGAGATGCTGTCGGTGGCCCGAAGAATTGCGGGCCACTTTCGGCATTCAGCCACCGCGTGCCGAAGACTGGAGCATCAGCAAACACTCCTGAACATGCCCTGCCATCAGCTGAAGCAAGAGGTGGTAATGATGTGGAATTCAACCCTCTATATGTTTCAGAGGATGGAGGAGCAGCAAAAGGCCATTGAAGCCTATACATCTGCCTATGATGTAGGCAAAGGAGGGGGAATGCACCTGACTCAAGCACAGTGGAGAATGATTTCAACGTTGTGCAAGGTTCTCCAACCCTTTGAACTTGCCACACGTGAAGTCAGTTCAGACACTGCCAGCCTAAGTCAGGTCATTCCCCTCATCAGGATTTTGCAGAAGCAGCTGGAGAGATTGAAGGAGGAGCTAAAACGGAGCGATTCCGCTAGGCATGTGGGACTTGTGGATGGAGCCCTTAATTCGCTTAACCAGGATTCACGGGTGGTCAATCTGTTGAAATCAGAGCACTACATTTTGACCACCGTGCTCGATCCTAGGTTTAAAGCCTACGTTGGATCTCTCTTTCCGGCAGATAGAAGTGTGCAGATGTTCAAAGACCTCCTGGTGAGACACTTGTCAAGTCAAGCAGAACGTGACCCACCAACAGCTCCTCCTTCATTTTCTACCGCCACTGGAGCTGCCAGGAAAAGGATAAAATTTTCAAAACCACTCGCTGGCGGTGATGCAGGGCAGTCAGGAGCGATAGCTGACATCTGGCCGGGCTGAAGGACCTGCCAACGATTACTGACATATCGTCTACGGTCACTGCATATGATTCTGTCGCCATTGAAAGAATGGTAGAGGATTATATGAGTGACAGCATCCAAGTAGGCATGTCAGACAGTCCGTACGTATACTGGCAGGAAAAAGAGGCAATTTGGAGGCCCTTGCACAAACTGGCTTTATTTTACCTAAGTTGCCCCCCTCCAGTGTGTATTTCGAAAGAGTGTTTAGTGCAGCCGGTCACCTTGTCAGCGATCGGCGTAGGAGGTTACTTCCAGAAAATGTGGAGAAGATGATGTTCATCAAAATGAATTATAATACATTCCTCTGTGGAGACATTCACAAGCAATTGCCTCCAGAAAGTACACAGGGACCTGTGATGGTGGATTCCAGTGGGTACGAATTAATACTCTGTGAGGAAGGGGATGTACACCGTGAAAGGGGTGAGGAATCGGATGATGAGGAGGCGGTGGACATCTTGCCTCTGTAGAGCCAGATTGTGCAAGGAGAGATTTATTGCTTCTTTTTTGGTGGGGGCTCAAACAAACCAATCATTTCAGCCACAGCCGTGTGAGAGACCCTGTCGATGAAATGATGGGTTTGTTAAAGTGTGCATGTCCTGTTTATACAACATAAGGGTGGGTGGGAGGGCCCAAGAACAATTCCAGCTTGCACCCCTTCTTTTTTTTTTTTATTATTTTTTATTTATCTTTGCATCATGTGCTGTTTGGGGACTATTTTTTTATGTGCCATCCTGTCTGACACTGCAGTGCCACTCCTAGATGGGCCAGGTGTTTGTGCCGCCCACTTGGGTCGCTTAGCTTAGTCATCCATCGACCTCTGTGCAAATTTTAGGACTAAAAATAATATTGTGAGGTGTTCAGAATAGACTGGGAATGAGTGGAAATTATGGTTATTGAGGTTAATAATACTATAGGATCAAAATTGCCCCCAAATTCTATGATTTAAGCTGTTTTTTTTTATTTATTTAAAAAAACACCCGAATCCAAAACGCACCCGAATCCGACAAAAAATCTTAAGGGAGGTTTTGCCAAAATGCGTCCGAATCCAAAACACGACTGCAGAACCGAATCCAAAACCAAAACACAAAACCCGAAAAATGTCCGGTGCACATCTCTATTAAATATACCCCTAAGGCTGAAGAACAAACTGTGTTAACAAATCTCTGAGGTGAGTCTAGGAGGGCCACGTTAGCTATGTGTGAGTCTGACATTGTACTTGTAGAGAAGCCTTCTTTTACCATTTCTGCACCCTCTACAAATGTGGGGAGGAGCAGTACAAGTAAAGATGGTGACATAGAAAGTTTGATTTTACCCGTGTGGAAGAAGTGCAACAGGATGAGGGTGATATTTGTGTACTGTCTGATGCTCATATGGATTTTGATGGCAAGGATGTTGTTATTTTTTGTCAAAGTAAGTCGTCCACTGGTGGCAGCAATTTTTGCTTGTGATAAAAAGATTGCCATTGTGATGGGCATCAGACAAAAAAGCCATCTCTTTTGTGTAGAATTATTTTTGCCCAAATACTGACATTCGTGAGGTGTATGTATATATGTATATATATATATATATATGTATGTATGTGTGTGTGTATATATATATTTTTGCCCAAATACTGACATTCGTGAGGTGTATATATATATATATATATATATATATATATATATATATATAATATATATGTATATATATATGTGTGTGTGTGTGTGTGTATATATATATATATATATATATATATATACACCATTGTGAGGCCAATGTTAGTAGAGGCAGAGATGGTAACAATCTAGGCAACTCCTGTGACATCATTTACAGCGAGTTCATGCAAGTTATTTATCAAACTCTGAAAAAAAATCCTGTTAAAGAATTACAAGCAGTCCAGTATCGGCTACCAGCAGTTTGGACCAGCACATGCAATCTCTACTGCCAAAACCCTCACCAACTGCCTCTGGACCAGCGCATGAAAATTCCACTGCCAATACCCTCATCATCCACATCCTCATTAAAAATTGTTTTGTGGGGGCCTAAACAAACCAAGCACTTCGCCACAAAAGTGACAGTCCCTGTCTTTGGAGAGCCAAACTATGCATGTCCTTTATAAACAAATATACAATATAACGGTGGGTGGGTAGACAATTCTATCTTGTACCACTTGTGGACTAGATTTTAGAGGAATAAGATGTTATTGTCTCTCATACTGAGTCTCTCTGGTGGACATCATCAATGTACTGTATAGGGGTATGTTACACAATTAGGAGGGAAGGAGGGGGGTAGTATGGCCAGCAGGTCAGCCTCCCAATATCTGTTAGTGCAAGATGGGCCGATTTGGAGTTTGCAAAGGGGGGTACACACGGAGCGATGTTCAGCTAATTTCTAAGCAATCTGACTAGATAGCTAGAAATTAGCTGAACATGGTTCCATGTGTAGGGGTGCCGGCGACAGCGATGCGCGATCCCGTACGCAGTCACAATCTAGCAGGCCCCCCGTGTCTCACCCCCCCCTTCTTGCTCAGCACATCGCGCTGTGCTGAGTGGGGGGGGGGGAATGTGTGCTGAGAGGTCTGTGCTAGACCGCTCAGCACACATATCTGGGGAAATCTCCCCGTCAGCATGGCCCTTATCTCTGCAGTGTAAGTATTAATTTTCTTGGCTTCTTTTTCAACCCTTATCAGGAATCCTTCTTAGCTATTAACATATTCTTTTGTGGCTTTTTTCTCAGTGGCTGCAAAAAAAGATAGTTGTGATTTTCCTTTTAATTGTATTTCATTTTCTAAAATAATCAATTAAATTAATCATATTTAGATTACTAGCATAATCATTTAAGTTAATACAATCAAACACGATTTAAGCTGTTTTAGCTTCCTTTTTTTTTTTTAAATCCAAAACCAAAGTCAGTGAGGATGATTTTGCCAAAACCACTACACAGAGGGTGGTTTTGGCAAAAACAAAACACGGGGGTTGGTGTACATCTTTAGTATATACAGTACAAATTGGTTGCATTAAGTATTCTTTAGTAAACTGTCCAAAATCACTTAAAACATAAAACTATTTCTCAGTGCTACACTGAATTAAAGCTGTGATGGAAACAGTGTATGTTTGTAAAAAGCAAAACCGTTTCAGTCATTGTTGTGAGTTTGTGATAATCTGCTGAACGTGATCATTCTGTCCTTGGATGACACGCATCCTTGGACTACATCTTTACAGGAAGGTTGCTTGCATTTAATAGACTCTCCCCATCACAGAAGGTTATTATGTCAATTTATATTCTGTAACTGTTACAGAAGCCTGAATATATTTAGTTACCGTTTGTGCCATAGATGTGTAAAGGTTATCTCTGTCTGCATCGTTCGCTTATAAGTAACCTAACCCAGCAGTGGAAAAATCTGATTTAGTCTATAGTTCTCTTGACTAGACAAAATAGCTTTTCTACTGATAATCTTCTTGACGCAAAGGATGTTCTGTTTGCATACAAAGACTCTGCACCTGACACTGAACTTGGATGTTTTGGTCTGTCGCTGATCTGTATTATTAGTAGACTTTCTTGTGGAAATTGTTTAGAAATCTAAATTGTAATCACTATAATAGGAAACCTCTACCAGTTTAATAAAAAAAAAATCTTCAATAATGTTTAAAGTGTACAGTAACTTGATACTCAGTAATGCCTAGATAATGATGATGCTCAGCTAGTTCTAATTAATTGAGAGATAACTCCCATGGAAAAGATATGATATCTAGCAATGGATCATAGTACATCATATTCAAAAAAATAAAAAATAAAGTAGGGTCAGAGGCATAATTAGAACTTAGTGGGCCCAACAGCAGTGGAAGGCAATGGTGGCACATGTAAGTAGTGGGCCCAGGTGCAAAAATAGGCTTTAGGCCCCCATGTTCCGCCCCACTCCAAGTTCACAATATGCTACGGCATATTCGGCAGTGGTGGACAGGGAGAGGGTAATATATATTTTATATAACCTATTTTGCAATTTGCTTACTTGAACCTACTCCTTATCGCCTGGGATTTATTTATTTATTTATTAACAGTTTCTTATATAGCGCAGCATATTCTGTTGTGCTTTACAATTACAACAACAGTAATAGAACAAAACTGTGTAAAAACAGTCAGACATAGAGGTAGGAAGGCCCTGCTCGCAAGTATACTATCTATAGGGAAATAGGCATTGATACACAAGGATAGATGCTACCTATTGCATAATGGTCCACCAGATTGCTAGGTTCTTAATGGGTTGTATAATATGATCACCCAGCGATGTTGGCCAAGGGTCAGGAGGGTGTGAGAGTAAAGAAAGACAAGATATGTGATGTTATGTATACTGTACAGAGAGGATGTAATTAGATAGAGAAGCACCGAAGGTTATGTGGGTGGGTCTGGAATTTGATAGGCTTGTCTGAAGAGGTGATTTTTCAGGGAACGTTGGACGGTTTGGAGACTAGAGGTGAGACTTATTGTGCATGTGAGAGCATTCCACAGAGTGGATGAAGCCTGGATAAAGTCCCGTAATTTTGAGTGTGGACAAGTAATACATGTGGATGGTCATGAGATAATGATGTCCGATCCCTGGTGGCAAGTACTGCCTTTGTGAGGAATACACGAGCCAGTCGGGGAGAAACAAGGGGAGAGGCCCCTCCTCCTCTTCTGGCCAGATTGTATCCACAAGTTGCTCTGTTACTCGCACGGAGTGGCGGCCCGATGCCCAGTCGCAGTGACATAAAATGAGTCACTCTGAGTCATTACAGTGCCATCTGCTGCAGGCCCATTTATTGTGGATCATTAGTTTCTGTAGAGAAAGATCTTACAGCATATATAAAAAAAGGTTCCATAGATCAAATGATGGACCAGGGATCTACAGTAGCATGCAATGCACTATTTATTTATCTAATTTTAGCTATCATACTGTGTTCCTAATGAATGGTTGTGTATATTATTAGGCCAGTCATTCCTAGGTAAAGCCAGACTGTACTCACCATGTGCAGGGCCGGCGCCACCATTAGGCAGCTTTAGGCAGCTGCTTATGGCCGTCTCCGATGAATGAATGGCTTCCTCTAGTATTACAGTACTTAGCTAAGCTCCTCTTCCTTCAGACGAGACATGAAATGGGGATGAAGCGATTGCCGGAGCATTATCAGCCAGCACTATACCCGTCTGCTATGTTCAAGTAAGCTGCGTGCTGGTGATAGCCCGGCTCGTGCTCTGTGCCACTGCTGTGTGCTCCTCTCTCTGATCCTACTCCCATCCCCCAATAGCACCCGGCATATTCCCGCCCCGCACAACAGTCAGCACTCCCCAACCCCCCCACATTCCCTCCGCACTGCAGATCTCCCTTCAGCGATCACATCTTGCATATAGCACCCCCGTGTTCACACCGAGTGTATTTCATGCCAGTGGCGGCGGATCACTGGAGGCGAGGGGGCAGATTCTCCCCTTTACCACATGCATGAAAGAGGCATTGAAGGAGAGGAGGAGGCTGCCGGGAGGCGGATTGCTATGCTGGCTCCCTGGCCGGTCTGTCTGACTCCCGCTGCCTCCTCTGTTCTTCTTGCAGTGCAGTTGTGGGAGGCTGCCAGTGATTGGGGGTGGGGGGAGCTGGGAAATACAGAATGAAGGAAGGGGTGGGGGAGCAGGCTGAGAGACACAGAATGAACGGGGGGGGGAGGGGGGCAGGCTGATAGACACAGTGAAGTGGTGAGGCTGAGAGGCACAGTGTGAAGGGGTGAGGCTGAGAAGTGCAGAGTGAAGGGGTGAGGCTGAGAAGCGCAGAGTGAAGGGGTGAGGCTGAGAAGCGCAGAGTGAAGGGGTGAGGCTGAGAAGCGCAGAGTGAAGGGGTGAGGCTGAGAAGCACAGAGTGAAGGGGTGAGGCTGAGAAGCGAAGAGTGAAGGGGAGGTTGAAGGCACAGGGTGAAGGGAGAGGCTATGAGGCACAGAGTATAGGGTGGGAGGCTGAGAGGCACAGAGTGAAGGGCGAGGCTAAAAGGCATAGTGTGGAGGGGACACATAGTGAAGGGTGGGAGACTGAGAGTAACGGTAAATGGGGAGGCTGAGAGGCACAGAGTGAAGGGTGGGAGGCTGAGAGGCACAGAGTGAAGGGTGGATGCTGAGAGGCACAGAGTGAAGGGAGGCTGAAAGGCATTGGGGTATATGCAATTCCGGGCGAATTGCGGCAATTTTTCGCCCGTTTTTAAATTTGACACAATTCGACCGTCGAATTCCGGCCGGCGGGTGCCGGAATTCAACATATTCAATAAAAAAACGGATTCGACAGTTCCGCTGTCGAAAAACGGACCAATTGACGGATTTTGAATCGACCTTTTCAGATGGTACAAAAAACGGTAAAAAAACCCGAAAAAAAATTGCGTGGTGTCCCCCCTCCTAAGCATAACCAGCCTCGGGCTCTTTGAGCCGGTCCTGGTTGCAAAAATACGGGGAAAAAATGACAGGGGATCCCCCGTATTTTAACAACCAGCACCGGGCTCTGCGCCTGGTCCTGGTGCAAAAAATACAGGGGACAAAAAGAGTAGGGGTCCCCCGTATTTTTTGTACCAGCACCGGGCTCCACTAGCTAAACAGATAATGCCACAGCCGGGGGACACTTTTATACCGCTCCCTGCGGCCGTGGCATTAAATACCCAACTAGTCACCCCTGGCTAGGGTACCCTGGAGGAGTGGGGACCCCTTCAATCAAGGTGTCCCCCCCCCCCCCCCGCCTAGCCACCCAAGGGCCAGGGGTGAAGCCCGAGGCTGCCCCCCCCCCATCCAAGGGCTGCAGATGGGGGGCTGATAGCCATGTGTAAAAATGAAAGAATATTGTTTTTTTGCAGAAGAACTACAAGTCCCAGCAAGCCTCCCCCGCAAGCTGGTACTTGGAGAACCACAAGTACCAGCATGCAGGGGGGAAACGACGACGTGGCGCTCCCTGATTGGCTGAAGGGACCTTCTGTGACAGGAGTCACGGGGGGTCTCTGCATTCGGGGAAAGGGGTCCCATGTGTAAACATGGGACCCCTTTCAGTCCGTGTGGATCGGGTATGCGTTTTTTTGTTTTGCAAAGTACGTGGATTACAAATATCACAGGACACTGGATTTAGGTGAGTATAAGTTTATTTTCAGGTACCCCGGATTCGTCGACATTGGAGACGTGGCAGTCGGCGTGTCAACATAGGTAAGTATGTATGTGTCGGCATGTGTGAAATAAAGTTGTATTTTCACGGTGTGCGTGTCCTGTTTTTATTTGGGTATTTTTTTTTGCAGTAGAACTACAGGCACCAGCGGGCCTGTTTCCCCCCCCGCATGCTGGTACTTGTGGTTCTCCTTGGGTGGCTGGGGGGGGGACCCCTTGATTGAAGGGGTCCCCACTCCTCCAGGGTACCCCGGCCAGGGGTGACTAGTTGGGTATTTTAATGCCACGGCCGCAGGGAGCGGTATAAAAGTGTCCCCCGGCTGTGGCATTATCTGTCCAGCTAGTGGAGCCCGGTGCTCGTACAAAAAATACGGGGGACCCCTACTCTTTTTGTCCCCCATATTTTTTGCACCAGGACCAGGCGCAGAGCCCGATGCTGGTTGTTAAAATACGGGGTATCCCCTGTCATTTTTTCCCCCGTATTTTTGCAACCAGGACCGGCTCAAAGAGCCCGAGGCTGGTTATGCTTAGGAGGGGGGACCCCACGCTATTTTTTTTCGGGTTTTTAACCCATTCCATTTAAAAAATAAATAAAATATATATATATATATATATATATATATATATATATATATATATATATATATATATATATATATATATATATATTTTAAAAAATATATAAATAATACTTGTGCCTCCTAAATAGACAAACCAAGTACCTAATCCCTTCTAATATAAATAGATATGCTATTAGCAATAAAAAAAAACACAAAAAAAACATGTTTTCAAAATTTTTTATTACATTCCGCCAGCAAAGTGAGGCAGATTGAAAATGACGAATTTACTGACGAAAAGCACTGTTGTCGAATTTACATTCTTCAATTGAATATACTTTTGTCGAAAAGCCGCATTTGTACCATTGCAGAAATGTTGAATTTGTCAAATGTCGAATTTCAAAAACTCAAATTTTAAAAGTCCGTTTTTTTGACGAAAAGTACTGTATTGCATTGTCGAAAAAAATTTTTTGGGGCGAAAAAGTCCAGTTTTTCGACATTTTCGGGAATTCGACCGCAATTGCATATACCCCATAGTGTGAAAGGAGCACATAGTGAAGGGTGGGAGACTGAGAGGAACAGTAAATGGGGAAGGCTGAGAGGCACATAGGGGAGGGTGGGAGGCTGAGAGGCACAGAGTAAAGGGGGGAGGTTGAAAGGCACAGTGTGAAGGGAGTGGCACAGAATGAAGGGTGGGATGCTATAATATAATTTAGTTTAATTACTAAAATACTTGGTGTGGCTAGGTGATCATACCCTTAGAGCAGTGGTTCTCTACTCCACAGGTTCTCAAACTCGGTCCTCAGGACCCCACACAGTGCATGTTTTGCAGGTCTCCTCACAAAATCACAAGTGAAATAATTAGCTCCACCTGTGGACCTTTTAAAAAGTGTCAGTGAGTAATTCATACACCTGTGCACCTGCTGGGTTACCTGCAAAACATGCACTGTGTGGGGTCCTGAGGACCGAGTTTGAGAACCCCTGCTCTACTCCAATCCGCAAGTATCCCCAGCAGGTGTTTTGAGCATTTCTATTTGGAAGCAGATGGGGTAATTACTGACGCAGTAAAATAAATAAACTCCTCTGTACTTGATTAAAGCAATCCATAAAACATGACCTGCTCCTCTGTACTTGATTAAGGCAATCCATAAAACATGACCTGTAGGGGCTATTTAAGGGTTAAAGTTGAGAACCACCGCCTTATGCTGGGTACACACTGGATGATGTATCGCTCGTGTAGCCAACACACAATAAATTGTTGAGTACATTTGATACACGATATACAGTGGGGTTTGAAAGTTTGGGCACCCCAGGTAAAAATGTATTTTAATGTGCAAAAAGAAGCCAAGGAAAGATGGAAAAATCTCCAAAAGGCATCAAATTACAGATTAAACATTCTTATAAAATGTCAAAACAAAGTTTGTTTTTATTTCCATCATTTACACTTTCAAAAGAGCAGAAAACAAAAAATGGCGTCTGCAAAAGTTTTGGGCACCCTGCAGAGTTAATACCTTGTACTGCCCCCTTTGGCAAGTATCACAGCTTGTAAACGCTTTTTGTAGCCAGCCAAAAGTCTTTACATTCTTGTTTGAGGTATCTTCGCCCATTCTTCCTTACAAAAGTCTTCCAGTTATTTGAGATTCTTGGGCTGTCTGTGATGCACTGCTCTTTTAAGGGGTTCACTACGGGTGGCCGGCGGTCGGGCTCCCGGCGACCAGCATCCCGGCGCCGGGAGCCCGACCGCCGGCTTACCGACAGCTTGGCGAGCGCAAATGAGCCCCTTGCGGGCTCGCTGCGCTCGCCACGCTACGGGCACGGTGGCGCGCTACGCGCGCCACACTATTTTATTCTCCCTCTATGGGGGTCGTGGACCCCCACGAGGGAAAATAATTGTCGGTATGCCGGCTGTCGGGCTCCCGGCGCCGGTATACTGAGCGCCGGGAGCCCGACCGCCGGCAAACAGAAGACCACCCCTTTTAAGGTCTATCCATAGATTTTCGATTATGTTGAGGTCAGGAGATTGTCAAGGCCATGGCAAAACCTTCAGTTTATGCCTCTTGATGTAATCCACCGTGGATTTTGAGGTGTGTTTAGGATCATTATCTATTTGTAGAAGCCAGCCTCTCTTTAACTTCAGCTTTTTCACAGATGGCATCAAGTTAGCATCCAAAATTGGCTGGAATCTTATTGAATCCATTTTTCCTTCTACTCGTGAAATGTTCCCTGTGCCACTGGCTACAATACAACCCCAAAGCATGATTGATCCACCCCCATGCTTAACAGTTGGACAGAGGTTCTTTTCATTAAATTCTGTGCCCTTCCTTCTCCAAACGTACTTTTGCTCATTCCGGCCAAAAAGTTCTATTTTAACCTCATCGGTCCACAGAACTTTATTCCAAAATGCATCAGGCTTGTCTATATGTTCATTTGCAAGCTTCAAACGCTGATTTTTGTGGTGAGGACGTAGAAGAGGTTTTCTTCTGATGACTCTTCCATGAAGACCATATTTGTACAAGTATCTCTTTATAGTGGAATAGTGTACCACAACTCCAGTGTCTGCCAGATCTTCCTGGAGGGATCGTGCAGTCAAACGTGGATTTTGACTTGCTTTTCTCACAATCCTGCGAGCTGTTCTGTCTGATATTTTCTTGGTCTTCCAGATCTTGCTTTAACTTCCACTGTTCCTGATGACTGCCATTTCTTAATTACATTCCGAACAGAGGATATGGGCATCTGATAACGCTTTGCTATCTTCTTATAGCCTTCTCCTGCTTTGTGAGCATCAACTATTCTCAGTTTCAGTGTTCTACACAACTGCTTAGAGCAGGCATTCCCAACCACGGTCCTCAAGGCACACCAACAGTGCAGGTTTTAGTGATATCCAGGCTGCAGCACAGATGGTTAAATCAAAATAACTGAGCTACTAATTAAGTCACCTGTGCTGAAGCCTGGATATCACTAAAGCCTGCACTGTTAGTGTGCCTTGAGGACCGTGGTTGGGAATGCCTGGCTTAGAGGAACCCATGGTGCTGATTGTTGGAGCAAGGTCAGATGAGTCTGAGCTTTTAAAACCTTTGAGATTGACATCACCTGGTCTTTCCAGACGATGATTGAGAACAATCCATGACACTGCCAGGTCTCAGCTGTCCAAAGGGGGCAGTACAAGGTATTAACTCTGCAGGGTGCCCAAACTTTTGCAGACGCCATTTTTTGTTTTCTGTTCTTTTGAAAGTGTAAATGATGGAAATAAAATCAAACTTTTTTTGACATGTTATAAGAATGTCTAATCTGTAATTTGATGCCTTTTGTAGATTTTTCCATCATTCCTCGGCTTCTTTTTGCACATTAAAATGAATTTTTACCTGGGGTGCCCAAACTTTCAAACCCCACTGTATGTATGTATGTATATATATATATATATATATATATATATATATATATATATATATATAGAGAGAGAGAGAAGAGAATAATGGAGGGCGCAATGGTGAGTATAAAATCACAAGTAGTTTACTAGCATCATAATCACTCACGTACATTCAAAGTAAAAAATAACCAGCGCGACGTCGATCATCAGTGGAGCCTCCGGATACCCGCACCGATGAACCCCGTCGCTCTCCGGATACCAACAGCCGCTAAATCCTTCTAGCCGCACGGACTCAAATCACGGACCACACGCGCCAACACTTCAGACGCTGGATCCAAGTACCTCGTCCTGCTGGCCACGCCCAACGCGTTTCGTCACAAGACTTCGTCAGGGGGTGTGGCTAACAATGATGTCCCATACAATTTATAGCACAGCAGCATAATTGATTTTAAGCAGCACAAACAGTTAAAATACATCTGCACATTGAAAAATTAACATCAAAAAGCAACCTATAAAACTTTTTAAAACGCGTATGTGATACAAGATAACAACAATAAAAATATATATAGTTAAAAATACATAAAAATTACATACAAATAGCTGAGATAAGATGATGCTAATTAAGCATATATACCAATTAAACATTTGGCTTCACCTAACGGATATGCCCTACCTCTCTACATGATTTCTAATTCGACCTTATATGGAAAACTAAGTATTAGATAATAACTTATGCTCGCAGTATTAATTACTGTCCGATTAGACATTCATTAGGCTATACTACTAGTAAACCAAAACAATCAGATTAATTGCTGAATTAAAGCATCTCCATCCTTATTGCTTTGACACTATTATGAACACAAACACAAAGGAGCCAATGGCCCGACTACAATGCGTCAGAGTCAATAATGTCGCCGCAACGAGTTTTTAATGCAGAAAAGGGGTAATGTCATAATTTTCATTCAGCCCATAAGGGCTAATGGTATTGAGTGTATGTATCCAATACATTTCTCTTTTTCCTAATAATTTAGAGACATCACCTCCCCTATCATCTAATTTTACATGCTCAATTGCCTTAAAAGAAAAATTGCTAGAGATGCTTTAATTCAGCAATTAATCTGATTGTTTTGGTTTACTAGTAGTATAGCCTAATGAATGTCTAATCGGACAGTAATTAATACTGCGAGCATAAGTTATTATCTAATACTTAGTTTTCCATATAAGGTCGAATTAGAAATCATGTAGAGAGGTAGGGCATATCCGTTAGGTGAAGCCAAATGTTTAATTGGTATATATGCTTAATTAGCATCATCTTATCTCAGCTATTTGTATGTAATTTTTATGTATTTTTAACTATATTTTTATTGTTGTTATCTTGTATCACATACGCGTTTTAAAAAGTTTTATAGGTTGCTTTTTGATGTTAATTTTTCAATGTGCAGATGTATTTTAACTGTTTGTGCTGCTTAAAATCAATTATGCTGCTGTGCTATAAATTGTATGGGACATCATTGTTAGCCACACCCCCTGACGAAGTCTTGTGACGAAACGCGTTGGGCGTGGCCAGCAGGACGAGGTACTTGGATCCAGCGTCTGAAGTGTTGGCGCGTGTGGTCCGTGATTTGAGTCCGTGCGGCTAGAAGGATTTAGCGGCTGTTGGTATCCGGAGAGCGATGGGGTTCATCGGTGCGGGTATCCGGAGGCTCCACTGATGATCGACATCGCGCTGGTTATTTTTTACTTTGAATGTACGTGAGTGATTATGATGCTAGTAAACTACTTGTGATTTTATACTCACCATTGCGCCCTCCATTATTCTCTTTTCCACATGTGCTGAGGAGTACGGGTTTACTCCTAAAGGAGGATTGCTGCAATAATACATATGGACTGACATATACTTCAAAGACTTTTTGTTGGATTGCGCGACTACTTTCTGTTTATATATATATATATATATATATATATATATATATATATATATTATATATATATATACACTGCTCAAAAAAATAAAGGGAACACTTAAACAACACAATGTAACTCCAAGTCAATCACACTTCTGTGAAATAAAAAAATCAAACTGTCCACTTAGGAAGCAACACTGATTGACAATCAATTTCACATGCTGTTGTGCAAATGGAATAGACAACAGGTGGAAATTATAGGCAATTAGCAAGACACCCCCAATAAAGGAGTTGTTCTGCAGGTGGTGACCACAGACCACTTCTCAGCGCCTATGCTTTCTGGCTGATGTTTTGGTCACTTTTGAAAGCTGGCGGTGCTTTCACTCTAGTGGTAGCATGAGACGGAGTCTACAACCCACACAAGTGGCTCAGGTAGTGCAGCTCATCCAGGATGGCACATCAATGCGAGCTGTGGCAAGAAGGTTTGCTGCGTCTGTCAGCATAGTGTCCAGAGCATGGCGGCGCTACCAGGAGATAGGCCAGTACATCAGGAGACGTGGAGGAAGGCCGTAGGAGGGCAACAACCCAGCAGCAGGACCGCTACCTCCGTCTTTGTGCAAGGAGGAACAGGAGGAGCACTGCAAGAGCCCTGCAAAATGACCTCCAGCAAGCCACAAATGTGCATGTGTCTACTCAAATAATCAGAAACAGACTCCATGAGGGTGGTATGAGGGCCCGACGTCCACAGGTGGGGGTTGTGCTTACAGCCCAACACCGTGCAGGAAGTTTGGCATTTGCCAGAGAACACCAAGATTGGCAAATTCGCCACTGGCGCCCTGTGTTCTTCACAGATGAAAGCAGGTTCTCACTGAGCACATGTGACAGACGTGACAGAGTCTGGAGACGCCAAGGAGAACGTTCTGCTGCCTGCAACATCCTCCAGCATGACCGGTTTGGCAGTAGGTCAGTAATGGTGTGGGGTGGCATTTCTTTGGGGGGTCGCACAGCCCTCCATGAGGTAGCCTGACTGCCATTAGGTACCTAGATGAGATCCTCAGACCCCTTGTGAGACCATATGCTGGTGCAGTTGGCCCTGGGTTCCTCCTAATGCAAAACAGTGCTAGACCTCATGTGGCTGGAGTGTGTCAGCAGTTTCTGCAAGATGAAGGCATTGATGCTATGGACTGGCCCGCCCGTTCCCCAGACCTGAATCCAATTGAGCACATCTGGGACATCATGTCTCGCTCCATCCACCAACGCCACATTGCACCACAGACTGTCCAGGAGTTGGCGGATGCTTTAATCCAGGTCTGGGAGGAGATACCTCAGGAGACCATCCGCCATCTCATCAGGGTCATGCCCAGGCATTGTAGGGAGGTCATACAGACACGTGGAGGCCACACACACTACTGAGCCTCATTTTGACTTGTTTTAAGGACATTACATCAAAGTTGGATCAGCCTGTAGTGTGTTTTTCCACTTTAATTTTGAGTGTGACTCCAAATCCAGACCTCCATGGGCTAATAAATTTGATTTCCATTGATAATTTTTGTGTGATTTTGTTGTCAGCACATTCAACTATGTAAAGAACAAAGTATTTAATAAGAATATTTAATTCATTCAGATCTAGGATGTGTTATTTTAGTGTTCCCTTTATTTTTTTGAGAAGTGTGTATATATGTATGTGTGTGTGTGTGTGTGTGTGTATATATATATATATATATATATATATGTGGTTGGAATCGGCGGTACTCACGGCACGGAAAAAATCGAGGCATACACGGAGTCTGTGCTATCAACGTTTCAATGTCATTATAACATTTTCCCATATGTGTATGTATGTATGTATGTATGTGTGTGTGTGTGTGTGTGTGATTTTCTGGCCATTTGTCAGAGACTATGAATGATAACTCACAAACTTTTCTTTCACTCATGGTTAGTGGTTGGGTGAAGCCATTTATTGTCAAACAACTGTGTTCACTCTTTTTAAATCATAATGACAACAGAAACTACCCAAATGACCCTGATCAAAAGTTTACATACCCCACTTCTTAATACCGTGTATTGCCCATTGAACATCAATGACAGCTTGAAGTCTTTTGTGGTAGTTGTGGATGAGGCTCTTTATTTTCTCAGATGGTAAAGCTGCCCATTCTTCTTGGCAAAAAGCCTTCAGTTCCTGTAAATTCTTGGGCTGTCTTGCATGAACTGCAAGTTTGAGATCTCCCCATAGTGGCTCAATGTTATTGAGGTCAGGAGACTGAGATGGCCATTCCAGAACCTTCACTTTATTCTGCTGTAGCCAATGACAGGTCGACTTGGCCTTGTGTTTCAGATCATTGTCATGTTGAAACGTCCAAGTACGTCCCATGCGCAACTTCCGGGCTGATGAGTGGAAATTTCCCTCAAGTATTTACTGATAACAACATGCTGCATTCATCTTGCCATCAATTTTGACCAATTTTTCAGTGCCTTCGTAGCTCACACATCCCCAAAACATCAACGATCCACCTCCGTCTTTCATCATAGGCCTTGTTGACTCCTCTCCAAATGTAACGTTTATGGTTGTGGCCAAAATTTTTTAATTTTGGTCTCATCACTCCAAATGACTTCGTTCCAGAAGTTTTGAGGCTTGTCTCTGTGCTGTTTAAAGTATTGTAAGCGGGATGCTTTGTGGCATTTTTCTTCAAATGCCTCCTTATTGTGCATCTTGAAACAACCACACCACTTTTTCAGAGAATCCTGTATTTCAGCTGAAGTTATTTGTGGATTTTTCTTTGCATCCCGAACAATTTTCCTGGCAGTTGTGGCTGAAATTTCTGTTTGTCTACCTGACCGTGATTTGGTTTCCACAAAATCCCTCATTTCTCTGGCTGGGTCCACAAGATTATCCACAGGATAACATTGGGATATTGTCGAGCGACAGCGAAAATGGCACCAACACGGTCACGAGCTTTCTGGCCTCCCAGGATGCATCGGGGGCCTTCACCATATAGTCCCGCCCACTGACTCAGTCAGATCAGTTTTTTGCTTGGTGCGGCAGGAAGCCGCATGGTCACAAGGGCTGCTGTGAGAGCAGCCTCAAGCTTTTATTATTTTTATAGACTTACTATATTGTTTTTTTTTTTTGAGCGACTTAACAGCGTCTTAAACGCATTCTAGAAAGAGTCTCTCCAACAACTCCCCACCGGGTCGCAACAACGCTTACCTTCGGGTATCAGTGCTGTCTCGACGCGCGTCTGTGTCGGATGTTCTAGCAGGTCCAGCAGACGTAAACAGGCTGGGGGAGCATGAGGAGATGGTGAGTCTATGGACTTCCTCTTACTAGAGGGGTCAGGACACGGCTACACTGATTTTGGTGGAGAATACAAACAGTGCGTTGACGCGCCAAACATCTAGAGTGCGACAGCGCTCCGCTCCGGGGATCATAGGCGCCAGGACTAGGTAGAGGCCGCGATCCTGGGAGTTTAAGTCAACAGGGGGATTCAGACGCTCTCCTGGCCGTCCCTACTCCGAGTTCATGGCCAGTTCCCACGGGTTTCTCGTTTCATGAACTGAATGACCACTTCCGGCTCAGACGCTACCACGAGGGTACTCGGTCGCAGCTTAGACGCTGCGGTTGTGTACACTGGAGATAAACCCGCTCAGACCGAGTTGCAGGCCTTGGCGTCTGCATACACGTGGAAGTCGCTCAGCGTCCGTGTCCGTTGGTGAGCGTCCGTGTCCGTTATCAGTTATTAAGAGCGGCAGTGTACACCAGTAGCGTCTGAATCCGCTCAGCATCTTACGAGCGTATTTGCTTGGATATGGAAGTGTGGTGAGTCTCCCTGTATCCCGCTCTACGGAGGCAGGGTATACAGTACTAAAAATTCTCTCTACTTCTTAGTATGCATTGTTAATTTTTAGTACCTATTGCATATGAGACCTGTATATTAATGTGTTTTCTGCATGCTATGTTGAAAAAAGAACCAGTTTAAAACAGAAGTACAATTTTCCTACTTATGTATAAGTTGTTATGGAGGTTGTATTCTCATATGGCAATGTCTAATGCTTTAACATGTGACTGACTGCTAGTATGTGTGCTGACTTTTCTGTGTAATGTCAGTCCTGTTCTGACCCTCAAATCAGGTGCACTGTGGTCAGATTGATTTCACCTCTATATACTGACATATAGGGTGATTTGCAGTCACAAAATTGTGTAGTCAATAACAGATTAATACCATGTTTGTGAGCGGCAAAAGTGATGAGGAGAATTTATGAAGCACTCCTACAGCCCTAACATGCTTATCTTGTAAGTCAGGGGTAATTGATATGAATCAATTGGTCACTTATGAGGGTTTGTGTGCAAACTGTTTCGCTTTTCAGCGAATTAAAATACAGGAGTTGGTTCAACCACCAACAGAGCCACCATGGAATATGTTCGCAAAGACTCCATCTTCAATAGCGGACAGGTTAACTCCGGTAGCACCACCTCAGGGGTTAGGTTACACTATGAACCCATATATGCAGCTCCCTTCCTATGGCTTGGTTCCAGTAGCCTCTACAAGCAACCAAGAGACAGGGAAGACTAAGACAGATACGTCTGTGTGGCAGACTACACAAGATGATACATCGGATGATGATGATACAATAGATTCAACTCCGTATGATGATCAGTCGCAGAGCTTTAGTTCAGAAGATGTAGCTGAACTTATTAATGCTGTGAAGGCTGTTCTCTTGTTGGAAGAGACAGCCAAGAAAGTGTTAAAAGCTAAACCACCTGTATTTAAACGAACAAAATCAGTGAAAGCTGAATTCCCAGCGTCAGATGAGCTGACGGAAATGATGGATGGGTCTTGGGCAGCTCCCAGTAAAAAGTATAAGATTCCTAAGAGATCGGATTCTTATCCATTTCCTGCTGTGGATTGTTCGAAAAGAGAAGTTCCTCCAAAAGTAGATGCACATGTGCTGCGACTCGTGCATAAATCTGCTTTACCACTGTCATCTACCTCATTGAATGATGTCACAGACAGAAGGGTAGAGAGCCTTTTGAAAAATATTTTTTCTCTAGTAGGAGCAGTGGTAAGACCTGCTATGGCTTCGGCCTGGGTAGCATAGGCAATGGGTGAATGGATAGAGGAACAAGAGAATGACATCCCTTCTCCTACTAGGGAGCAAGAGGATCGTTTTTGCCGTTCAAGACAATCTGCCCAGTATTTGGAAGAAGCAGCAATTGATGTAGGTACAGTTGCTTTTAAAGCTTCAGCCTTGGCAGTAGTCGCTCGCAGAGCAGTTTGGCTACGGACCTGGAAGGCAGATGCGGAGTCCAAGAAAGAATTGGAAGCATTGCCTTTTGTAGGTAATATATTATTTGGAAAACCTTTATCGGATATCCTAGAATCAGAGGCTGAATCGAAAAAGGTCAGATTTCCGGCTACTTATAACCCTAAGCCCAAGGGTTTAAAATTTCGCTCATTTCATTGGCAAAGCAAAGTGAAAGTTAAAGAGGAGCCTAAGCAACCCCAGTTTAAATCCAGGGATAGGAAGCAGTGGGCTAGCAAAAAGCCAGCTTCCAAACCTGAACAGAAACAATCAGCCTGAAGAGACGGGCCTCCGCCTGAAGAATTCCAGGGTTGGGGGCTGACTCCTTCATTTTGCACACATATGGCAACAGTCAACAGCAGATACTTGGGTGCAGAAGGTAGTATCTCAGGGGTATGGGTTCCCATTCAGGAGGCAGCCTCCTCAAAGATTTTTTTGCACCAGCCAGTCTCGTATAGAGTCGAAGGCCAATGCCCTGCAAGAAGCAGTCCAAAAATTACTGCAGTCAGGTGTGATTGTCCCAGTACCTCCATCACAAAGGGGACAGGGGTTTTACTCCAATCTGTTTGTAATCCAGAAGCCAAATGGGTCATATCGACCAATTCTAAATCTGAAAATGTTGAACAAATACATATGGATCCCGAAGTTCCACATGGAGACGTTATGCTCCATAATGTTGGCTATGTAACTGGGAGATTACATGGTATCTCTGGATGTACGGGATGCTTACCTACATGTGCCTATAGCACTGTCGCATCAGTGTTACCTCAGGTTTGCCATCCTCCAGGAACATTTCCAGTTTCAAGCTCTGCCTTTCGGACTAGCTACAGCACCCAGGGTGTTTACCAAGATCATGGTGGTTATGGCAGCTTGTCTGCGCAAACAGGGGATAAGAATATTCCCATACCTAGATGACCTGTTAATCTTAGCACAGTTGCAAGATTTACTGTTGAGCCATCTTCAACAGACGATAGTTTGTTTACAGAGACACGGTTGGCTCATAAATTGGGAAAAGTCGTCCCTGAATCCGTCACAGCGGATGGTTCATTTGGGAGCCATATTGGATTCAAACCTACAGAAGGTTCTCTTACCAGAGAAAAAGATAGTCAAGGTGCAGGTCATGGCTCAGGAAGCGTTGCAAGCCCAGACAATGTCAGTCCATGCAGCAATGCTACTGTTGGGTCTGATGATATCAACCTTCGACATGGTGCAATATGCGTAGTTCCACTCCAGACCGTTGCAACACCTTATTCTGACCAAATGGAACAGAAATCATCAGACGATAAAGAAGCAGATGATAAAGATTCCATTAAATGTAAAAAGGTCTCTAGCGTGGTGGCTACAGACAGACCATTTAAACAAGGGGAGACCCTTTTGGATAAAAGAGTGGCAAGTCCTGACAACAGATGCCAGCCTGCAGGGCTGGGGGGCGGTACTCGGAAACCTATGGTTCCAAGGAAAATGGACCGCAAGGGAAAGTCGCCTGCCAATAAATCTGTTAGAAATAAGAGCCATTTACTTGGCTCTGGTTCAGGCAAGGGACAATCTACAAGGAAGATCAGTCCAGATCCGCTCAGACAATGCGACGACAGTAGCATACCTCAATCATCAAGGAGGAACTCACAGCAAGAGATTGATGGAGGAAGTAACTCCCATTCTAAAATGGGCAGAACTCCATCTCCCGGCATTGTCAGTAGTATTTCTCTTGGGTATACTAAACTGGGAAGCAAACTTTCTCAGTCGGCACACCATTCAGGAAACCGAATGGGCACTACACCCAGAAGTGTTTCAGACACTGGTGAACAGATGGGGTCTACCAGAGATAGACCTTATGGCGTCTCGTCTGAACAACAAAGTTCCAAGGTATGGATCGAGAACAAGGGACCCAGGAGCGGTCCTTGTAGATGCGCTGTCAGTAGAATGGAGGTTTCAGCTGGTGTACCTGTTCCCGCCAATATCTCTGTTACCCAGAGTAGTGAGAAAGATAAAACAGGCAAAAGGAGCAATCATTCTAATAGCTCCAGCTTGGCCAAGAAGGCATTGGTACACAGATCTGTTGAGAATGTCCATGGAAGCACCCATACTGCTCCCTCAACGTCCAGATCTGCTAATGCAGGGTCCTTGTTGTCACAGTCATCTGGATCGCCTGTCTTTGACGGCGTGGCTGTTGAAACCTCTGTCTTAGAGGCTAAAGGTTTTTTGAAACAAGTAATCCAAACTATGCTTAGAGCAAGAAAGCCTTCTTCGGCCCGTGTGTATCATAGAATATGGCAAGCCTATATTCACTGGTGTACTGGAAAAAATTTAAATCCGAGATCTTTTAAAGTAGCTAGGATTTTGGATTTCCTTCAGGCAGGATTGGATAAAGGGTTCAAGTTTCAGCGTTAACTGTATGGTTTCAGCAGAAGATTGCTGATTTACAGGATGTACGTACATTTTTTAAAGGAGTAGTACATATTCAACCTCCATTTGTTCCTCCTGCAGCTCCCTGGGATTTGAATTTAGTTCTTAACTTTCTCCAGGGTCCTCTGTTTGAACCACTTGAGAGAGCAGATCTTAAGTGGTTAACGGTTAAAGTTCTTTTTTTACTGGCAATGGCGTCAGCCAGAAGAGTGTCAGATTTAGGAGCATTATCATGTAAGTCTCCTTTCCTAAGTTTTTTTTCCAGACAGAGCAGTTCTCAAAACGAGATTTAGCTATCTTCCAAAGGTGGTATCAAAGTTTCACCTGAATGAAGAGATTGTAGTCCCAGCCTTTCAGGTATCAGGACTATCTGCGGGAGAAGCGTCGCTGGACGTGGTCCGGGCTTTAAGAATCTACGTAGATCGTACTAGTGCCATCAGGAAAACAGATTCTCTCTTCATCCTCTATGGATTCCATAGAAGAGGATGGCCTGCTAGTAAACAGACGCTGGCGAGATGGCTCCGAATGGTAATATCAGAAGCTTATTCTCCTGCAGATCTCCCTATTCCGGCTAATGTCTCTGTACACTCTACACGTAAGGTAGGTCCTTCTTGGGCAGCACAACAGGGTGCTTCAGCAGAACAAATATGTAGGGCAGCCACATGGTCTTCCATAAACACATTCTTTAGACATTAGGCCTTGGATACTTTTGCCTCTCATGACGCAGACTTCGGGCGAAAGGTCCTCCTGTGCAATCAGGAGCGTCCCCACCACTAAAATGGCTTTGGGAATCCCAATGTTATCCTGTGGACCCAGCCAGAGAAATATACGTTATGGTAAGAACTTACCGTTGATAACGTGATTTCTCTTATGTCCACAGGGATCCCACCCTGACGCATCTGGTTTGAGGATCTGGACAATCACTAAAACCTCTTCCTTCTTGTATGGAAGGGTGTGCATGTGTGTTCTTATCGCCTAAACAGGTCTCTGCCTGATGTTCCTGCCTAAAATCGCTGTGGAAATAACTGATCTGACTGAGTCAGTGGGTGGGACTATATGGTGAAGGCCCCGATGCATCCTGGGAGGCCAGAAAGCTCGTGACCGTGTTGGTGCCATTTTCGCTGTCGCTCGACAATATCCCAATGTTATCCTGTGGATACCTGTGGACATAAGAGAAATCACGTTATCAATGGTAAGTTTTTACCATAACGTATATTTTCCACTTCTTAATTAGAGTTTGAACACTGATGATTGGCATTCACAATTGCTTGGATATCTTTTTATATCCCTTTCCTGTTTTATACAGTTCAATTACCTTTTTCCGCAGACCCTTTGACAATTATTTTGCTTTCCCGATGACTCAGAATCCAGACACGTCAGTGCAGCACTGGATGAAAGATGCAAGGGTCTTTCAGGAGTCCAGAAACTCAGACCTTTTATATATATATACACACACACACACACACACACACACACACACACACACACACACACACACACACACACACACACTGACTTTCAATCATTCTAGGGATACCATATCTACAAACAAATTCCTGCACAATTTTCTTTGCAGTGAACGTAGCAGTATTTGTGGCAACAGGGAACGCTTCTACCCAGTACTGATTAAAAGCAAACAGATAACAGGTGAGGATGGTTACCTTTAGTAGCCATTCAAATCCGTTTGTGTCAACTTGTGTGCATGTTATCAGGCCAAAATCTCCAGGGTATGTAAACTTTTGATCATGGTCGTTTGGGTAGTTTCTGTTGTCATTATGATATAAAAAGAGTAAACACAGTTGTTTGACAATAAATGGCATCACCCAACCACTAACCATGAGTGAAATAAAAGTTTGCGAGTTATCATTCATATTCTCTGACAAATGGCCAGAAAATCACAAATTCTGCTAGGGTATCTAAACTTATGAGCACAACTGTAAATAACAAGTGAAAAGTAGTACAAGGATGGCGTCTGGATTCCTCCCTTTCTCATTGCTGAAGGATAATAACGGCAGCTAGAGAGGGTAAAAAGGGTTTTGGAGGAAACACCCAATGGTAAGGAACCTCTCTCTTTAGTAATATCTGTGACTCTTAGTGCTGCCGTAGGATCCTATGGCATTTGAAAATCATGCATCTAGCAGGCGCAGGCAACAGAACAGCAGAGAAAATCCAGTAGTATATATCGAGAAACGATATGTACATGGATTTTCTATGCATTAAGCGTTTTTCACCCTTTTATCTGGATAGTACTTATACCCTTAAGTATTTTTTACCTGTAGGGGGAGATTTATCAAAGCTGGGAGTGTTATTAAGTGGCTAGAAAGTACCAATTAGCTTCTAACTGTCACGTTACAGTCTCTGTTTAAAAAATGACAAGAGCTGATTGCTTGGTAGTTTATCTCTCTGCAAGCTTTAGGAAATGTACCCCATAGTGTAGTGTAAAATGTTAAACTTCAAAGCTATGGCCATTTATTTCTATAGCACAAAGGCATTCTGCAGCATGGTGCAGTCTTATGTGGGTGTCCGTCTGTCCCCAGTCATAATTGCCAACTCGCTACCCTGAAAAAAGCATATAAAAGGGCCACCTATTAAATTATGTTGGTCATAGATTAGTTATTGTATTGTAACAATCATTGGGGGGAATTCAATTGTTATTGACCCCGATCTCCCATCTAAAGTGATTGGAGATCGCAGGGGGCGATAGTCAATTGATGTCCCCTATTGCGCTGATCGCGCCCATTAGAGTTGGGTTTAGCCGTGTAAAGCGCCTGCTGGTCCGAACTAAAATGTAGATGCCGGCAGCCAATCGCGCCTGAATGGAGCTTTCAATAGCTCAGTTGGGCGCCATCTAGTGGCTGCCGTTTAGTAATACATTTGAATCTCGCCCATTGAGTACGATGTTCGTTATATTGAACTTTTTCAGAAAATATAATTTGTAATAGATTTGACCATCTACATTAGGTTTTTCATTATTTGTCTATTACACACACAATTAATAAAAAAAAAAAAATCCACAAATTATTTTATGCCACCAAACATGTATGCATGTGGTTCATCGATAAAACTATACATATTAATGATAATGCAGCACTGTGAAAAGCCTATGAGGTCTATGGAGAAAAATGATCGTAATACCAGTAACTTGTTCCTTCCTGAAAGGTTATGTCTGATCAAGATAGATTTTAGACTAAACATTTTCCATATTGATCGACAATTCCACCCTGCTAAGATGCATTTCTTTAAATTATAATGGTCAGTTAAAAGAGAACCTGGGTAAAATAAGTATTGCCTGGAAACATCTAATTTAGCAGTTACTTGTCTCTCTACTGTTGATTCTTTATCTTCTCCCATGTTGCCAGGAATGTATGCAGGGGCGGATTGGGAACAAAAAGCGGCCCTGGAATAATGTATACTAGTGTCCCCACATGAGCAGCACCAGAGGTGTAAGGTCTAGCCATGGCAGCAGCACCCTCCCCCCAAGACTTTCCAGATAGTGGGCATGTCCAGCATCAAGGGGGAAGTTAAAAAGAACTAAAATTAAATATTATGAGCACATTATATGATACACCTTCAGAATTTAGGAAACTATATAATTCTTTAGAAAGATATATTTTCTTGCTTATTACACCAACCGTATCCCAATTACTATTCACTCAATCTTATATGTCAGCCAAGCAGGCAGACAGAGCATACACTAGATCAGTGGTTCTCAAACTCGGTCCTCAGGACCCCAAACAGTGCATGTTTTGCAGGTAACCCAGCAGGTGCACAGGTGTATTAATTACTCACTGACACATTTTAAAAGGTCCATAGGTGGAGCTAATTATTTCACTTGTGATTCTGTGAGGAGACCTGCAAAACATGCACTGTGTGGGGTCCTGAGGACCGAGTTTGAGAACCTGTGCACTAGATCATCTGCAATCACAGGCTAAGTGGCAAAGTCGTTTTCATATATGCAAATTATTTTGCATCATATTCATTATGTCTATAAAAAGGACCATATGTCCTCAAACAAAACAGGCCCCACAGGTGCTTCGGCCCACCAGGAATCTTCCCTGTAAACCCTATGGCCAATCCGCCTCTGAATGTATGCATGTACCATCCCTACATTGTGAGAATTTAGAGGGAGATTGGACAACTGATCTAGGGATGATAATTGTGTACTAGGTCTTATGCGGCTGAGCTCGAAATACACTATAGAGCTTCTGGTTTACAAAACTGTGGTTTGAGGTCAGTTATGGAGTTATTTTCAGAAAAGCTAAAGAATCAATGCCACGGCCAAGAACTGATGCCTGACAATAGAGAGAAGCATAGGTCATTGCCTTAACGGGGGAAGGAGGAGGAAGTTGCATTTAATGGAAATGCTTTTTCAACATACTGCACAGCCAGAGGTCTCTGGCACAGCGACCCCAGTCTCTGATCTTGCCAATCACTAGCACATCAATGAGATATTAGGCAATATAGCGAATGTTATGTTTTCTTGTGAAGCTTCCAGTGCACATTGAGGGTAATTCAGAGTTGATCGTAGATGTGCTAAATTTAGCACATCTACAATCACTTTCACAGACATGCGGGGGGACGCCCAGCACAGGGCTAGTCCGCTCCGCATGTCTGGCTCTGCCCCGCCGCACAGGTACAAAAGCATTGCACAGTGGCGATGCTTTTGTACCTGACTAGTAGATCCTTACCGTGCAGCTCCTGCGTGCTGGCAGGGATCTTCTTGCCGCATCCTGCGGCTAGCAGCAGCTGCATGTGATATCATGCAGCCGGCGCAGCCTCCCCCCCCCACCCCCCCAAATGATCTGGATACCCCTCCGTTGTTCAGACAGCACCCCGCCAACAGCATTCTAATGCCGCTGGCATGCCCCCTCGTGTCCCACGACCATCTCTGCCTGTCAATCAGGCAGAGGCGATCGCAGCCACTGAGATGCTGATAGCATCTCACTGTGCTCCCGGTGTGTGCACGCGCAATGCGGCTGCTGCGTGTGCGCACTCCACAAAAAGATTCAGACTGCGATCGCTGCGGTGATCCAGTCTGAATTACCCCCATTGTCCTTTATGGTCTGCTATGTTTGATGTGGAATGCAGATTGCCTGCAGTCATTAATCCACTCTGGAGGTTCTTGCTTGCTTTTGTTTACCCTTCAAAGAATCTCTGGAATTCTTAGAGAAAAGGAAAGTTTTATTCATATCCATGACATTTGACATATTACTGTTTTATTGGGCACAGAGAGATTGCTATAATTTTAGCGAGGTGGCAAGTTCACAGTATGCATTTTTGTTGAATTTGCAGAGCAGATCTGAAGTATATATTTTTTCTTGCAGTGTTTTTTGTTAATATGGTTTTAATTCTATTTTCTCTGACGTCCTAAGTGGATGCTGGGGACTCCGTCAGGACCATGGGGATTAGCGGCTCCGCAGGAGACAGGGCACAAAACTAAAGCTTTAGGATCAGGTGGTGTGTACTGGCTCCTCCCCCTATGACCCTCCTCCAAGCCTCAGTTAGGTTTTTGTGCCCGTCCGAGCAGGGTGCAATCTAGGTGGCTCTCTTAAGGAGCTGCTTAGAAAAAGTTTTTAGGTTTATTATTTTCAGTGAGTCCTGCTGGCAACAGGCTCACTGCATCGTGGGACTTAGGGGAGAGAAGTTCAACTCACCTGCGTGCAGGATGGATTGGCTTCTTAGGCTACTGGACACCATTAGCTCCAGAGGGAGTCGGAACACAGGTCTCACCCTGGGGTTCGTCCCGGAGCCGCGCCGCCGACCCCCCTTGCAGATGCTGAAGATTGAAGGTCCAGAAACCGGCGGCAGAAGGCTCTTTAGTCTTCTTGAAGGTAGCGCACAGCACTGCAGCTGTGCGCCATTGTTTGTCACACACTTCTCACCAACGGTCACTGCTGGGGGCGCCCTGGGCAGCAATGTAAATACCTTTTTATGGCTAAAAAATACATCACATATAGCCCTTGAGGCTATATGGATGTATTTAACCCCTGCCAGATATTACAAACTACGGGAGAAAAGCCCGCCGGAATAGGGGGCGGGGCTTATTCTCCTCAGCACACAGCGCCATTTTCCTGCTCAGCTCCGCTGTGAGGAAGGCTCCCAGGACTCTCCCCTGCACTGCACTACAGAAACAGGGTAAAACAGAGAGGGGGGGCACTTGCATATTTTAGGCAATGTTTGGTTGTGAATTTCTGTTATTCTAGAGGAGTAGTTTTACATAATTTGTACATTTTAACTATCCATTTATACTTCTGACCCTTTATAATGAATACATCATAAAGAACCGGAATTGTAAAGCTATGCAAGATTTCCATGTGTGCAGTGTAAAGCTGGGTACACGCTGGGCCACCTTCCCTAGTTAGCAGTCAGCGCTATATCGTGCATCTGCTGATTATCACAAATGAATAACATGATTGCGTAGCACTAGGTAATGAATCGTGGAACTACACTTACCAGCAAGTTGTATTGCATCTGCTGATTATCACAAATGAATACCATGGTAATGAATAGTTGATTTATTGTTATAAGTAGATTTAAGCAGGTTCTATTGTGAGTTATTTGGGGAATCTATGATGATCTCATCCCCACGCACCATTTGTTTAAGTTTTATTGCCTCAAATGGGCGATGAGCTAGGGGTGGGTCCAATCGATCAATGTGATTACAAACACGTTTGTTGGTCTTGATATTAATGTGTAGTCTAGCTGAATAATGTGCACTACACACTTAGCGATTTCACTGATCGATATGAACGAACTAGTTCATATCGGTCAGTGTGTAGACACCAACGATGAACGATGTGCGGCACCGCGCTCGTTCATCGTTGGTGTAGGGTCGCTTGTGCATGCAGGCCAGTATGGACAATCTCATCCATATTAGCATGCATGCATATGGAGCCGGGTGACGAGGGGGAGTGAAGAAACTCCACTGCCCCCGTCACCTCCCCCCCGCCGCCGGGTCGCCTGTCGGCTGTTGGACAGTTCTGCGGTGGGTCACCTATTGTGTAGGGCCGTTGAGCTTTGGCTGAATCGGACTGGGATGAATGTAATCAAAGGATGAATGTTTCTAAGGATGTTGTCTGTGACTTATACTGGTCGAAAACTGAAATGAAACAACAAACAAATGCAAAAAATATCCTTCAAAAGCCAACACTACTTGGACTGCATCCCAACTACAAATGTATGTTCACTTCTAATATTCTCCAATCCTCACTCACTCAGGAAACTATACAATCACTTTCTGCAAAAAAAACAAAAAAACCCCACCTGTTATGTAATTTTTAATCGGTCCCTACAAATACCTGAAAAACAAATTTTGCACCAAGAAGCATAGTTAATGAAGGAACACTGACTTTCTGTTTTCTAATACTGTGTAATTTTCCACCTTGCATCAGCAAAACATTGCCTTACTGTTAACCTGTAGACATTACCCACATTTTAAATACTTGCAAATCGTATTTATTTCTGCAGTTCAACTGCTCTCTCATTCAGCCACCACTCCTCCTCCTATTCTCATTTTACTACCACTATCTACCCCATCCACAATATATGGCCAGGCTGGCAACATCCCCCATTAATCCTTGTTTTCCTAATCCTTTATTCTGTCCCCTGGTACCACCTCTATTCTTCTCTCCCAGTCTCCTACATCTCATCCTCTCTCCTCTCCTCTGTCTCCCATCCTCCCCTCTGCCTCCGTTCCCCTCCTCTTCTGTTTCCCCATTGCAATCTACTTCTGCCCCCTCACAGGCTCTCTACCCCACTACTCAACCCTGCTCTCTCCCTCCTGCCTGTCACCTCACCTCTCCTCCACCACTATCGTACTACTCTCCCTCCCTACCTCACTCCTGCAGTCTCCCTTCCTAGCCAAGGACCCAGCACCATCATTACACCCTCTATATCCCTTGCTTCCAAATTAATCTTACATCAACGCTCCAGCAACCCTGATAATCTCATTCACATCTCTCCCACAAACTCCTACCCCCTATCCTGTGCCCTCTGGAATGCCAGATCTGTTTGCAACAAAATAGCCCTCAACTCCTGACCTTTTTATTTCCAATTCCCTACACCTCCTGGCCATTACAGAAAACTGGATTACTCCCTATGACACCACTTCTCCTGCTGCTCTCTCTCCTGGGGGCCTCATATTATCTCTCTCTCTCTCTCTCTCTCACACTCACACTCACACTCACACACACACTTACACTCGCTCGCGCACACACACACACACACACACACACACACACACACACACACACACACACACACACACACACCTGGGGGTCGCAATGGTGGTGGTGTTGGGATCTTTTTACCCTCTACATACCAACTTATACCTCCAGAAACATCCCCTACATTCTCTACATTTGAGGCCCATGCTATACGCTTCTACCAACCTACTAATCTTCGAGTTGCTGTCATTTATTGTCCCCCTGGCATTTACTCCAAATTCCTTGACAACTTTGCTTCCTGGCTACCTCACTTCCTCTCTTCTGACATTCCTTCCATTATCCTAGGTGATTTCAACATCCCTATCGATAACCCAACAAAATCACCTGTCTCTAAACTCCTTAACCTCACCTCTTCAATTGGTCTCTCCCATTGGACCACCTCACCCGCCCATGTGAATGGGAGCTCACTGGATATGATTTTCACTCACTGCTAAAATATTTCTGATTTCTCTAATTCCTCTTTTCCCCTATCTGACCACTATTTGCTCTCTTTCAACTTATCTATCTCTGCTTCCCCATCTCTCCCACCTAAGGCTACAATCACTAAGCGTAACATTAAGGCTATTGACACCCCATCCCTATCCTCCCTGTTCGACTCGCTTCTCTCTCCTATTCTCTCTCACACATACCCTGAACAAGCCACATCCCTATACAATGCATCTCTTACTTTTGCTCTTGACTCTTTCGCTCCACCAACCACTATTCACCCTCACAGATCAACACCTCAACCCTGGCACACCAAATGCACCAGATATCTTCAAAAATGCTCACGTACTGCCGAGCGACAGTGAAGGAAATCGCGCTCTAAGGCAGACTTCCTCCATTTCAAATTCATGCTCTTATCCTTCAGTGCTGCCCTTTCCCTCACTAAACAATCATACTTCAAAATTCTTATCTCCACCCAGTCTTCCAACCCCCGCGCTTCTTTGCAACTGTCAACTCCCTCCTTTGCCTGCTACCACCTTCTCTCCCTTTCTCATTGTCTACTCTTGACTTTGCCACTTATTTTACATCCAAGATTGACTCCATATGTCAGGACATCACATCCCACAAGACCAGCAACCTCCCATCCCTTGCCACCCCTCCCCTTCCTTCTCACCAACTCTGACATCTTTCTCCCATGTAACTGGTGAGGAAGTGATGGCCCTCATCCGTTCCTCCCCCACCACCACCTCCCACTTGACCCTACACCCTCCCACTTCCTCTGCTACCTCTCTCCTGATGCCTGTTCCCATCTTGCCCACCTTCTCAATCTCCCTCTCATCAGGCACTGTCCCCTCTACCTTCAAGCATGCACTTGTCTCCCCTATTCTTAAAAAAAAC
This sequence comes from Pseudophryne corroboree, assembly GCF_028390025.1. Lineage (NCBI taxonomy): Eukaryota > Metazoa > Chordata > Amphibia > Anura > Myobatrachidae > Pseudophryne > Pseudophryne corroboree. Next base: position 629,303,768 of record NC_086448.1, read on the forward strand.
CTACTCTTGATCCAAACACCCTCTCCAACTATCGACCCATCTCTCTCCTCCCTTTTGCTACCAAACTCCTTGAGCGTATTGTCTATAACTGCCTCACTGCCTTTCTTTCCTCCCACTCACTGCTTGACCCATTCCGATCTGGTTTCTGTTCTCTCTCCACTGAAATTGCCCTCACAGAAGTGTCCAATTACCTCCATGCAGCCAAATCTAAGGGCCACTGCTCTCTGCTTATTCTTCTTGACCTCTCTGCTGCATATGACACTGTGGACCATCCTCTCCTTCTGCACATCCTTCACTCTCTTGGTCTGCGTGATACTGCCCTCTCCTGGCTGTCCTCCTACCTCTCTGATCGTTCCTTCTCGGTCTCCTCTCATGACACTACCCCCCCCCCCCCACTTTCACTAACTGTTGGTGTCCCCCAAGGCTCTGTTCTTGGTCCTCTCCTTTTCTCTCTCTGTAAATCCTCTTTAGGTGAACGCATTAGTTCTTTTAACTTCCAATATCACCTCTATGCTAATGACACTGAAATCTACCTTTCCTCCCCTGATCTCTCCCCGGCTCTCCTCACTCGTATCTCCTACCGTATCTCTATCTCTTCCTGGATTTCCCAGCGCTTTCTTAAACTCAACATGTCCAAGACTGAGCTGATCATCTTCCCACCCTCCCGCACATCCTCACCTCCCACAATCTCATTATCCATTGATGGCACAACTATCTCCTCTAGCCCCCAAGTACGCGGTCTTGTGTAATCCTCGACTCCTCCCTCTCTTTCAAACCACACATTCAGCACCTCTCACAAACTTGTAATTTTCGTCTCAAAAACATTTCCAGGATCAGACCTTTTCTCACCCAGGATGCCACCAAGACCATTATCCACTCACTGATTATTTCCAGACTGGATTACTGTAATCTCCTCCTAACTGGCCTCCCTGACAATTGCCTCTCTCCACTCCAATCTATCCTCAATGCCGCAGCCCGGCTCATCTTCCTCACCAAACGCACTATGTCCACCTCCCCTCTCCTACAAGCCCTTCACTGGCTCCCCTTCCCTTTCAGAATCCAATTCAAACTTCTCACAAAGCACTCAACCACTCCTCTCCCATTTACATCACTAACCTTATCTCCCTTTACTCTCCCACCTGTCCTCTTCGCTCTGCTAATGCACGCAGACTCTCCTGTCTTCTGTTTACTTCCTGCCACTCCTACCTCCAACATTTTTCACATGCTGCTCCCTTACTCTAGAATTCTCTACCTTTCCCCCTCAGACTCTCCACCTCTCTACAGAAATTCAAACGTGCTCTCAAGACCCACTTCTTTACCAAACCCAGCCAAAACTCATCCTAACCCTCTGTCCCACACTCTGTCTACCCCATCTGTGTCACGCATGTCTGTCTGCCCCTCCCCTTTAGAATGTAAGCTCTCACGAGTAGGGCCATCTTCCCTCATGCGATTATCCTTTTCTTACTTTAATAATCCTCAACTGCCCAAATCCTGCAGATCTCTGTTACCTTGATACTTATCTCAGTGTCGTCTACTGAAGTAGTTATGCTTAGCTACTGTCTTCTACTGTAAGTCCCTGTTTTCCTGTTTTGATTATGTGCATATGTACTCTGTATCTGGGCGCTGCCGAACCCTTGTGGCGTCATATAAATAATGGATAATAATAATAAATAGGGGAGATCACACTGAATGATATTGTTCAGTGACGTCATCCCCGGCACTTGCCGAACATGCAGCTCAACAACATAGTTAACATTGAGCTGCATGTTCAGTAGAACATGGATGAATGAGAATGACCCGCAGGTGCGCACATCGTTCTTCATTTATCCACACACACACTGGATGATATGAATAATAGATCTTGCAAAAAAGATTATCGTTCACATCACCCTGTGCTCTTGCCCAGTGTGTACAGTGGGGCTTAACTCTTTATATGTTCACTAAAGTCACTAGGTTGACCGGACAATTGCAACAATTTTGGCCTCAAATTTAAAACACAAGTCTGTCTGTCTATCCTTTTCTTTTTTCCTTTCTTCCCTTTTTTTTCCCTTTTTTTTCTTTTTATTCTTTTATTTTCTTCTCTCTCTCTCTCTCTCTCTCTCTCTCTCTCTCTCTCTCTCTCTCTTTCTTGAAGTACTAATGTTGCATTATTTTGTTTTTACATTTCCTTGCTGCATTTGTATCAATGTTTTAGTTTATCATCCCCTGATCTATTTATTGAATTTTCAAATGAAACAAAATTACAGAATTGATAGCATTAGTATAATGTAGTCTCGCTTCAATAACATGTAACCTAAATCTTATTCCAGGGTCTATTGGCTCAGCAAGTTATGAGTTGCCAAACTGGTCAGTAAGCAGTTAATCGCCTGTATAATTTCCATATAGTGGGTGTTAAATCAAAATAAGAGTGATGGATGTTTCCACTAGACACTGTGATGCAGTGCATTTACTATTTCCTATATATATATAATGTGTAACAAGAAAAAAACACAATCTAGTCTTAATTTGGTCACTGCTGGAGCTTATAGAAAATCTTTAAGAATTCACGCAGTTTATGTAAATGAGGCTTGGGTCTGAAAACAGCTGTTCAACAAATAGATTTAAACACTTCTGTGACATGTCCCCCGTGGTGATCTCCATTGTATGACACGTGCCTCCCCCGCACCTTCCAAATCCCTGTTTGTCATGTTTAGCTCTAATTTATTGTCATGCCTTGTGTTACTTATTATTGTGACATGTCCCATGGCTTCTTTATACTGACCACCTGCCCTGTATTAAGGAGCACAAAGTCCCTTCCCCCGCCTACATTTGACAGATGGGACTCAATAAGGCAAGCAAAGGAATATTGTAACCTTCTATACTAACTAAACATAGCAAAGAAGATGCATACAAGGCCCAAAGAGCTTTAAAAGGAGACGTTCTGATACCGTGGATTAGCTTTTACCCTCTTAGGATAGTATTTATCATGTTGCAGGGTGCTTTCAGCACCAGCAGTTTTATGTTATAATAGGCCTATTACGTACACATGATGGGGCAGCTGTTTTGTTGATGAATCCATTTCTATCAATTCACTGAGAGCCTGTGAGACTTGGTGCCATGGCCACACACCGTTTGTGTGCGCCACACTTCATTAGCTTTTTCTGGACATTTAATAGCTCCTCTAACTATACATTATGATCTCTCAGATGTTTGTCTTCATAAGTACCATCAAAATGTCTTCGCATCTGTTTGAAGATAAAGGAGACTTTCAGCTAAGCTAAGTGCTATGTTTGGTGCCCTCCTTAATTCTGCCATTTCCCCCCCCAATTATTTAATGTAATATTTTTTTGTGTTTTGCAGGTCATGGGTAACTCATATGCAGGACAGCTGAAATCTGCTCGGTTTGAGGAAGCTCTTCACAATTCTATAGAAGCCTCCCTAAGGTGTAACAGTGTGGTGCCACGCCCAGTGTTCTCCCAGTTGTATCTTACTGCTGACAACCCTACGTTCTCTCCAGAAGGTGATTGTTCTATGGAAGGGTGTAAACCTGTCTCTTGCTGCAGACCTAGGGGATTTATATCGGGCAGGACTTCTGGTTATAACCAGAATTATTAATTCCCCCCCACCCCCTCTCCTTGAAAATGTTGACTACAGGGAGCAGCACTTGTGTGTCTTTTTAATACCAGTGAAATGACACGGCAGGTTGTCCATTCACTTCTTGCTGTATACATTCAAACATACTACGGCCTATGATTCCCTGGAGAAATCACTGTATTGGGGGAATTGCAGTAGTTCCAAACAACAAAATCAACAGCATGGTTTATACTGAAGATACAGATATAATACAGTGTATATACACACTACCGGGTATACTATATACCCGCTAGGGTGGGAGCAGTGGCGCTGGAAAAGGAGTGGGGTACATCCCCACTGGGTTCTCTATTACGGGCCGGCAGAGCCGGCCATAGGCAAACTAGGCAATTGCCTAGGGCATTTGATATGCCTAGGGGCATCGGCAGCTTCTGCTGATTAAAATGATATGTGGCATGCCTATATTCTGTGTGTAGCATTTCATATGCAGATACAGCCACATTCTCACACAGTATATAGGCATGCTGCATATCATTTTAATCAGCAGAAGCTGCTTGTGCATCCTAGCCACATAGCAATGCAAATAAGATGCATTTTCATAAAAAAAGGTGCCTGAGGTTAGCAATGAGGTAAGATTTATGAGGACACATCTGTATCCAAGCAGAGGCAGAGGTCACAGTGTTAGTGGCAGTGTGAGTGCTGTGTGCATGTGAGTGGGTTGGTTGTGCAGTAGTGTTCAGAATATGTGTAAGGAGCATTATGTGTGTCATGTAAAAATGCATGAATAATGTGCAACATATGTGTAAGGGGCACTATGTGTGTCATTATGTGTAAGGGCATTAATAGTATGCGGCATATGTGTAACAGGGTACTACTGTATGTGTGTCATTATGTGTATAGGGCACTAATAATGTGCAGCAAATGTGTAAGGGGCACTATGTGTGTCATTATGTGCATAGGGCACTAATAATGTGCAGCAAATGTGTATGGGGCACTATGTGTCATTATGTGTATAAGGCCATTAATAATGTGCGGCATATGTGTAAGGGACATTATGTGTAAAAGGGCATTAATAAAGGTTGTCATAATGTGTAAGGCGCATTATGTTTATAAGGCCATTAATAATGTGTCTCATATGTGTAAGGGGCATTACTGTGTGGAATTATGTGTATAAATGCATTACTAATGTGTGGCATTATGTGTATAAGGTGCTCTACTATGTGGCGTTGCGTATAGAAAGGGCACTACTGTGTTGTCTAATGTGAATAAAGAGCAATAGGGTGTGGTGTAATGTGAATAAGGAGCAATTCAGTGTGATGTAATGTGAATAAGGGGCTCTACTGTGAGGAGTAACGTTTATAAGGTCAAGTGATACTACTGTGGGATGTAATATGAATTATGGACACTATCGCATGATCAAATGTGAATAAAGTTGCAGTACTGTGTGGCATAATTGGAATTGGGGTTACTATTGTGGGCCCATGCCCCTTGGCAGCAAAAACACACCCCTTCTTGGGCTGTGCGCAAAATGTGCGAACTGTTCCTATTTAAAATATAGGGGGTACAAACCCCAAAATAAGGACTGCTATGGGTGAGGGGTGATGGTGCTGGGAAAGAGGTACAAGGTCAGAGGCGGAACCAGGGTGATGCTAGGGGGCACTAGCCAAAATCTTGCCTAGGGCATCATATTGGTTAGGGCCGGCTCTGCCCGCCAGAGTCACTAATGGGGACGTGCCCAGCACTTAAGAAGGTACTGGGCTTCCCCAAAGCTCTTCCTTTAATGTGACTAGATGCCATGCACAACGGGCAGGCTGTTTTAGCAGGGCGCCAGTAAAAGAGCAGGGCATCGCACAGTGGCGGAACTAGCCCACCGCAGTGAAGGGGCCCACAGCCGCCGACAATACAATGAGTGACCCTGACTCATTATGTGCCGCTGCGCTGCCTGCCGGCAGTACAGTAGAATCACTGCTGATGCCTGCCCTGAAACATGTGATTGACAGCAATCTGACTGGAGGGGGAGGAAGGGCCGCTCTCTCCCTTCTCCTCCCCTTCTCGTCTTGTCTTCTCTCTGCTCCTCCCCACACAGTGAATTTAACGCTGCTTTCATTAATGACAGCCTCCATGCCCGGCCGAGATGGAGGAGGGGCCAGTCTCTCCCTTCTCCACCCCTCAGACTCAGTAACACTGTCTGACAGGCTGCTGTGCTGGGTCCCAACATCATGATTTAGTGAAAAGCCCTGTCATGAAAACCAGAGGAGAGGAGCCTCAGTTGCCTCAGATGACCTGAAAGGCGGGCATGCCATTCGAGTCTCCTTCGTCACTCGTGGGTCCTATGCTTTGCGGCTGCTGCGTCAGCATCTATGCATGCACAAGGATCGTGGAGTGGGTAAAAGGTTAGTCCTTCACTCACAACATACTCCTAATCTCTGTCTGTCTGTGTGTGTGTGTCTCTCTCTCTCTCTCTCTCTCTCTCTACCCCCTCCTTTCTTTCTTTCTCCCTCCATCACCTCATTTTCTCCCACTCTCTCCCTTCTCTCTCTCTCCCCCTTTCTCTCCCCCTTTCTCTCTCCCTCTCTCTTCCTCCCCACACATTTCTCTCTCTCTCTCTCTCTCTCTCTCTCTCTCTCTCTCTCAGCATTCTTTCCTCAGCTCTCATGTTAAACCCCCTTGTTTTTTTTTGCTTGTTTCCCCTACTGATACTTTCCCTTCATGTCCCAGTGAACCCTTTCAACCCAATTTACCACTTTTACTCCTTCCTACTGAGATGTCACATGACCTTGCTGCCACCCTTCACCCTCTTCCCATCACCCGCTCTCTATCACCTCTGCCTCTCCTTGTAACCGACTACTTGTCATCCTCTCACCATCACTCACTGCCTCTCCCTTCCCCCCACCCTTTCTCCCACTTTCCCTCACCCACTGCCTCTCCCTTTCTCCCACTGTCACCCTCTGTCTCTCCCTGTTACCCTCTCCCTGTCACTCCCTGCTTCTCCCTGTTTACCCTCTGCCTGTCACCCTCCCCTCTCCCCATCATCCATTGCCTCTCCCCGTTACCCACTGCCTCTCCCTTTCATCCACTTTCCGTCACCCTCTACCTTTCTCCCGTTGCTTCTCCTTGTCACCCTCTTCCCATCTCGCATGTCAGCCTCTTCCCATCACCCTTACCATCTCCCCTTCACCCTCTGTTACCCACTGCTTCTCCCTGTCATCTTCTACTTGTCACGCTCTCCCCATCACCTTTACCCTTTTCCTCCTACCCTCTCTCCTTCACTCAATGCCTCTCCCTGTCACCCCCTGCTTGTCACCCTCTCTCTCTCTCTCCCCGTCACCCATTGCTGTGTAGCATGCAGTGTATCCGGTAAGTATTCACAGCGCTTCACTTTTTCTACATTTGGTTATGTTACAGCCTTATTCCAAACTGAAATAAATTAATTTTTTCCCTCAAAATTTGACACACCATACCCCATAATGATAATATGAAAAAAGTTCTTTTTTTTTTTTTTTAGGTATTTGCAAATTTATTACAAATTAAAAAGCTACATAAATATTCACAGCCTTTACCATGAAGCTCAAAATTGAGCTCTGGTGCATCATGTTTCCACTGATCATCCTTGAGATGTTCCTACAGCTTAATTGGAGTCCACCTGTGGTAAATTCAGTTGATTGGACATGATTTGGAAAGGCACACACCCGTCTATATAAGGTACCACACTTGATAGTGCATGTTCTGAACACAAACCAAGCAGGAAGTCAAAGGAATTGTCTGTAGACCTCCAAGACAGGATTGTCTGGAGGTCTACAAATCTGGGGAAGAGTACAGAAAAATATCTGCTGCTTTGAAGGTCCCAATGAGCACAGTGGCCTTCATCATCCGTAAATGGAAGACGCTCAGAATCACCAGGACTCTTCCTAGAGCTGGCCGGCCGTCTAAACTGAGCGATTGGGGGAGAAGGTCCCTAGTCAGGGATGTGACCAAGAACCCCATGGACACTCTGTCAGAGAATACAGCATTCAACTGTGGAGAGAGGAGAATCTTCCAGAAGGACAACCATCCCTGCAGCATTCCACCAATCAGGCCTCTATGGCAGAGTGGCCAGACAGAAGCCACTCCTTATTAAAAAGGACATGGCAGCCTTCCTGGAGTTACCAAAATGTGCCTGAAGGACTCTCAGACCATGAGAAACAAAATTCTGTGGTCTGATTAGACAAACATTGAACTCTTTGGCGTGAATGCCAGGCATCATGTTTGGCGGAAACCAGGCACCGCTGATCACCAAGCCAATACTATCCCTACAGTGAAGCATGGTGATGGCAGCATCATACTGTAGGGATGTTGTTCAGCGGCAGAAACTGGGAGACTAGTTAGGATAGAGGGAAAGATGCAATGTACAGAGACATCCTGGATGAAAACCTGCTTCAGAGCGCGCTAGACATCAGACTGGGACACGCTGCATCTTTCAGCAGGACAACGACCCTAAGCACACAGCCAAGATATGAATGGAGTGGCTTCAGGACAACTCTGTGAATGTCCTTGAGTGGCCCAGCCAGAGCCCAGACTTGAATCTGATTGAACGTCTCTGGAGAGATCTGAAAATGGCTGTGCACCAACGCTTCCCATCCAACCTGATGGAGCTTGAGAGGTGCTGCAAAGAGGAATGGGCGAAACTGCCCAAAGATAGGTGTGCCAAGCTTGTGGTATCATAGTCAATATAACTTGATGCTGTAATTGCTGCATCAACATAGTATTGAGCAAAGGCTGTGAATAATTATGTACATGTGATTTCTTAGTTTTTTTTATTTTTAATACATTTGCAAAAATCTCAAAAACACTTTTTCACGTTGTCATTATGGGGTGTGTAGAATTTTGAGGTGAAAAAATTAATTTATTTCAGGTTGGAATAAGGCTGTAACAACAAGATGTGGGAAAAGTGAAGCACTGTGAATACTTTCCGGATGCACTGTATTGTGACCTTGGGAGCGGAAGAGGGGGCCTAAAGCATATTTTTGCACCTAGGCCCACTATTCACAGGTTGCGCCACTGGCACGGAACCCTACTAAAACGACATAGTGTGACACATACACACAACACCAATAGAGCGGGAATAGAACTTGTGGCGAATGCAGCAAGTCATCAAGCCCGCAAGGGGCTTTGTTGCGCTTGCCCTCCTGCCGACATTCTGGCATCTGGGTTCCCAGCATTGGTATGCTGACCACCGGGATCCCGGCCACCGGTCACCCATATCCAACCCGTATCAGTCACATGCCACATTTTAGGACATGCCTGTATTGGCGTGAATCTTAAATCAGAAGCTGTATTTTTATGTTACCTATATCTTCTTAAAATAGGCTTCAGCAAGTTATCCTTACGTATTGCAAACTGTTAAGATTATGCTCATAACCGAAACATCCACTAGTGATTTAGGTTTCCTGACTCATGTTATGTTTTATTTGTTTTGTCAATCAGAAGATGTGAAGGGGCACAATGGATGGAATAGCTTGCGAGCTGCAGGCTGTGTGGGCGTTCCAGCGAGCCTGTCCGTATTTTTAAAGCGGCACTCATTTCCAAGGCAAAACCAGGTTTGTTTGCTGCTTTAAAAATACGTACAAACTCGCAGAAATTCCCGCACAGCCTGCAGCTCCTAGACAAGTACATAAGTCCCTTAATCTAGTTCTGATCATACACCTAGAAGAAACTTGTGTAATGATGGTGTATATTTCTTGTTGATTAGGTGTAGATGTAAAGCCCAAAGTGGAGGAACTAGAGAAGGACTTTGCCCAGAGGTACACTCAGAATGGCAGCCTGGATTTCTCCAACAGTCAGATGGTGTGTGAAATAGATGAGGAGGATGAAGATGACCTGTCCGATTCAAATAGTCCTCCTTTGCCATATGCCCAGAAACCAGCGCCCGAAGGCTCTTGTACTGTAGATGGTAAGGGCCTAATGGTCTTTTTTAAAATGTTATTCCAAACTGGGTTCTATTGAAAACCGTGATGGGCAGCCAGGCAACCTGATATGCTTCAAGGGCTGCAAGTGCATCCCTTTAACCACCAAGAGGGCCACATATCACCATTTGTCTCAGGAAAAGCTAAAATTATATATAATATATATTTTGTAAATGCAATGGACGCGTGGACAAACTTGTGATTTGAAGGGCCATTTTATTTTTCCGTTTATTTTTGCAAGTTCTGTATGATCTGATTATTTGACTTTTGAGAGGAAACAAATGGCCAAGTATTAGGATGATCAGATCATTGAAATACAGCTACGTAATTTGTTTTCTAATGAATAGAATTGTTTTCTAAAGTGGGCCATTTGGGTGCATGTGAAACCGACCCCCCAACCTCCTTATTTAATTAAACTAACGTGGAAAAAAGTGAATTTCCTGTTACAATGCATTTTTTGTGTGTGCTAGGTTTCCTATTAATATTATAACCAATCAACAGTAGGCTCTACATTGTGTTCATTCTTAAATGTACGTTCATGATGTTCGTTCTAATGCTTTATGTAATACTTGGACCCCCTAAGAATAATTGGTTATGGATCAGTGGGTCAACATGGGAAAAAGGTCGACACAGTGAAAAGGTCGACACGTGAAGGTTTTTCTTTTTATGTTTTTGGTGTTGATTTTCTGTAACATGACCAAGAACCCCAATCAGTACACTGCGTTCCCTTACATGGCTTGCTTGGCACAGGTTACTATTCTTAATCGTTGTCCACGTGGATGATAAAGTACAGGTATAGCAAAATTTAAAATTAAAAAAAATTGTAAAAACTCACGTTGACCTTTTTCATGTTTTGACCTGTCCTATGTTGACCTTTTCACTGTGTTGATTCTTTTACCATGTGACCTTGCCCATGTCAACCAATAGTGGTCAACTTATTGACTATTGACATAAGTAAGGTCGACCAACCATCCAGATAACGTAATAATTCACCACCTACTGTAACGTATGCATAGTGTAAAAGAAGAAAGAAGTCACTACTGAGTTACATTCGCCGATTCCCTTAGCGTCCTCTTTTATCCTTCATTCCCAGCAGGGGGTGCATTGTCACCCATATGCAATCTGTCCATTCTATTCTGCATGTTGAAATGATACTTCTCAATTTCACATTGTTTTTGGAGTACTCTGTGCTTTATGGTCTCCCATCACACAACCTTTGGTTTCTTTTCTCCAATTCAAAACATAATGGAATATACCGGTAATACTGTTGTATCACTTCTCTCAGGCTTCTGCCAAGCAGGAAAGGATTTGCGTCTAGTTTCACTCAGCAAAGAGCAGATTGACGTTCCTTCAGGGTTCCTTTTGGTTGGAGCGAAGACTCAGAGTATCCCAGAGCACATTCTTGTCTGTTCAGTGGATAAAAGGTTTCTTCCTGATGATGATGGGAAAAATGCACTTTTAGGTAAAATGTGTTCAATCCTAGCATCGTAGTTCTACACACACACAGGTTTATTGTGCACAAGTAAAATCCTGCTTTATTATGTCAGTTTAGTTATTATTTACCTGTTTATTAAATATCTTTGCCTCTCTGTCTGTCTGGTGCATGTCTTCTGTATCTCTCTGTCTGGCGCCTCCCTTGTTTCCCCTCTGACTGGTGCATCCCTTTTGTGGCTGGGAAATGCCTTCTCTGGCTGGTAAGGGGGTGCTTTCTCGCGCTCTCCTTTCTCTTCCTCTATCGCTCTCTCCTTTTTCTTTTACCTGCGCGCTCTCTCTCTCTCTCTCTCCCCTTTCTTTCACTTTTCACCTTTTCATTTCCCATCTTTCCTTTTTTTTTTTTTTTAAATCTCTCTTCCCTCCTTTTCATTTCTCGACTTTCACACACTCCTATTTCTTTCACGCGCTCTTTTTTTTGTTCTCCTTTAGTGCACTCTCTTTTTTTCTCTTTCACATGTTCACTCCTTTCTCTTTTTCATGTTCTCTCTCCTTTGGTGCGCATCCTCTCTCTCCTTTCTCTTTCGTGCACTTTCCCTCTCTTCTCTCGCTCCCTCATCTCTCCTTTCTCTTTCATGCACATTCTCTCCTTACTGTCTGACATGCGCCTCTCTGTTTCTATGTATTTATATTTTGCATTATTAATCTAAATTCTTTTTTAAGGTTTCTCTGGAAATTGTGTTGGCTGTGGAGAGCGGGGGTTCAGGTATTTCACAGAGTTTTCAAATCATATAAATCTGAAACTTACAACTCAACCAAAGAAGCAGAAGCACTTAAAGTATTACCTAGTGAGGAACTCCCAGGGGTTACTTTGCAAAGGTTCAGTTATCTGCTGGAAAGGTAAGTCACTTGGTCTGAATAACAGTAATGGTCATTTTCTGTTTTCAAAGTTAAGCCTTTCCTGAAAATGCAGTTAGTCACCAAGATCCAATTTATTTGCCTGCTGTTCGCCGCTCAATGTGTCTTAGGCGGGTTCCCTGATTCCTACCATGGTAATGGCAGCAGTAAAAGTGCAAAATTCTTCTTGCACCCTCTACCAGGCTGTTGCTAATTGCCAGCATGCTGCCAGTTTGGTTAAGATTTCCTCTGTGATTGCAAGGAGAGCATCACAGGACTATAGCAGACATTTGTGACTTGCTGTATCTGCCATGATCCGCCCCCCAGCAAGCAATATTTTGGATTGACGTTTAAGTCATGGAATGCTACCCAAAGCTGTTTTTGACGAGTTTGGTATAGGTGACCGGCGCTTGGGATCCCGCCGGTCACCATAAGGATGCCGAGATCCTGGGGACTAGAATGCTCTTGGGGGGGCGGGTGCAATAAAGCCCCTTGTGGGCACGGTGGCGTGCTGCGCTCGCCACAGGTTCTATTTCCACTCTATGGGTGTAGTGGACAACCACGAGTGGAAATAGTCCCTGTTAGTCGGCATGCCGACTGTCGGGATTTTGAGGCAGCGGGATGTAGGCGTCGGTATTGTGACTGGCGCTCTCCTGACCGCCAGTCACATAACTACATCCCGTTTTTGACATTTAATTGGAATTAGAATATTAAAAGTTGTATATTCTGTTATTGTAAACAAGTGAACCACTCGTATTATTAACCAACTATTTTGGTCACTGTATCCTTCAGTTAGTCTCGGAATCAATGGAGCTGCACTGTCTGACATTGGTCATTCACCCACGGGTTATTCCCCACTAATTGCATTGCTCTGCCGCGGAAATTAGCCAAATTGAATATCCCACACTTTTGCAGATATTTTCTTCTTTGTGTTTGTCCTTTTAATATGCTTTTCTGTATTTGAAAATAATGAATAATAGGAGCAGAATTTAAACTATACTCCCCAATAAAAGTTTCTGTAACTCCTTTTTCATTCTTACTACTTAGTTTTATTTTCAGTTACATGGCTTCTGCTTTACGTAATTGTGGTGCAAGATGTAATAATACATTGCAGCAGTGATCCTAAGGAATTTTCTCTGCCATCCTAAGCTTTCTTTTACGGATATATTTTACCTATAAAAGTGATTGTGATTATTTCACTATGGAAGCATTTTCTTAACAAAAGCAGCCATTTGATTATTTTTCTCTCATTTGCTATTTGGCTGACTGGCACTGCAGCGAGCGAGAATTGAGTTTTACATTGGGAGATTCTGTCTGGATAGCTTATGATTTGAATCATCATCACCATGTGATATATTCATCCCTGCAATTTCTGCTGTGGTGCTTCTTGTTGATTTATGAAATACACCACTATACAGAGAGTTAAGGATGTCGTATTGCTCCTACCTTTAGACTTATGGGGGGCTACAGTTGCTTAGCTAGTGCTGGCTATTCATGGCACACCACATGCCGATAATCTGTATTAAATCACCTTAAGCTATGACATACACGGACATTCCGATAACATGTATAGCCATCGCCCAGGAATGCCCCACTACATTTCCCGGGGTCAGTACGTAATCCCGCTGGACGGGATCCCGGCGGTCGAAATCCCGACGCCGGAATCCCGACCACACAATCCCGATGGGTGGCGAGCGGAACGCAGCCCCTTGCGGGCTCGCTTCGCTCGCCACGCTGCGGGCACGGTGCCTCGCTACGCTCGGCACACTATTATATTCTCCCTCTATGGGTGTCGTGGACACCCACGGAGAGAAAATATGTTGGGATTGTGGCGGTCGGGATTCCGGCGTCGGTATTTCGACCGCCGGGATCCCGTCCAGCGGGATGTTGACCGCATCCCCATTTCCCATATATTTCTGAGATTGTGCGTCCCAATAGCTAATGCACCTTTGTGCGCACACACAGGGTCTTACCGCATTTCCTGTATGTACTAAGACTACGGATTTCCGATGTGGATTGTAACACCAGCAAAAGCAGGAATTACTCAATAGAAGCTTTTGGGCTTCTTTCCGCTTCAGTGTGGTCAGTGGGATCCATTCAGATCCCTTCTAGCATCCTCCATGGTTACCACGTCACTCTGCGCATGCGCAGACGGACTCCCGCCCATAAATCTGGAAGTTCAGGGACTGGTGGGCATCGCAATGGGCAGCTTTTATCGGAAAAGCTGCCCTTTGCAATACTAATTGCATATATTAGTACATATACGATTGGAATCGGCGCAAGAGTTTAGTACATCCCACCCACTGTGAGATACAGGTGCAGTGTGACTTTTTAGTGATTGTTGGGTAGATGTATGAAGCAGTAATAAGAGTGGAGGAGTATGCCATGGCAACCAATCAGCTGCTACGTATAATGCGGGAAATGCGGTAAAACCCCTGTGTGCGCACAAAGGTGCATTAGCTATTGGGACGCACAATCTCAGAAATATATGGGAAATGTAGTGGGGCATTTTGTGGCGATGGCTATAATGTTTTCAGATACAGTACAACAAATTATCAAGTGTAGTGTTATAAATATATTTTTATAATAGTGGCTTAGGGGTACATTTACTAAGCAGTGATAAGAGCGGAGAAGTGAGCCAGTGCAGATATTTCCTCATCAACCAATCAGCAGCTCTGTATCATTTTATAGTATGCAAATTATAGATGTTACTTCAGTGCTGATTGGTTGCCATGGGCAACTTCTCCACTGGCTCACTTCTCTGCTCTTATCACTGCTTAGTAAACAGGGACGGATCCAGAAGAAAATGATAGGGGGGGCACCATGGAAGGGGCAAGTGTATTTGCGTGCGGCTTCGGTGCATGTGCTTCCAGAAATGGGGTATGTCCCCACTACAAGGGGCAGCATGTGAGGGGCAGGGTGAAGGGGGCAGCGTGTGAGAGGCAGGGTGCAGGGGGAAGCGTGTGAGGGGCAGGGGGCAGTGTGAGAGGGTCAGGGTGCAGGGGGCAGCGTGTGAGGGGCAGGGTGTGAGGGGCAGGGGGCAGCATGTTAGGTGCAGGGGACAGCGTGTGAGGGACAGTGTATAGGGGGCAGTATGTGAGGTGCAGAGGAAGCGTGTGAGGGGCAGGGGGCAGTGTGAGAGGGTCAGGGTGCAGGGGGCAGCGTGTGAGGGGCAGGGGGCAGCATGTTAGGTGCAGGGGACAGCGTGTAAGGGACAGTGTATAGGGGGCAGTGTGTGAGAGGCAGGGTGCAGGGGGAAGCTTGTGAGGGGTAGGGGGCAGCGTGTGAGGAGCAGGGTGTGAGGGGCAGGGGGCAGCATGTTAGGTGCAGGGGACAGCGTGTGAGGGACAGGGTGCAGGAGGCAGTGTGTGAGGGACAGGGTGCAGGAGGCAGTGTGTGAGGGGCAGGGTCCAGGAGGCAGCGTGTGAGGGGCAGGGTGTGGGGGCAGTGTGTGAGAGGCACATACCACCATATACTACATATAGACCGGATTGCCCCACCTTAGTGCCCGCCGCCGCAGCAGCAGCCGCACACACGTTAAAGGTAGCTGGCACAGGCTGGCAGCCGCGATACAGCAAACAGCATACTCACTGTGACAGGCTGATATACACAGTGAGTCACTGTCTCCGTTCTGCTGCTGCTGCCTCTGCGGCTCTGCCTGCTTCGATCGGCGCCTCTGTCTCCTCTCTGTGTGGCCGCTGGGGAGCCTGGGCTGGCTGGAAGTGAAATCCAGTCCATCCGGTCCAGGGTCCAGGGTCCACCACTACGCGCTGCCTGACTCCTTAGCCTGTCACCGCAGCCCGCTCCGTCTCCCGGCTGCCTGCTGGTCACATGCACTGCAGCAGGAGAGGAGGAGGCAGGGAGGGCTGCACTCACTGTGGGCGTGAGCCGGCTCTGGTCCCAGCGGCAGCTGTCAAATCAGCGTGCGCTGACAGCCTGCTGGAGCCAGGCCGTCACAAATTTAAAAAAAAATCCTCTGCCCTGAGACTTAATGGGCCACAAATGACAGGGGGGGCACGGGCCCGAGTGCCCCCCCCCTGGATCCGCCACTGTTAGTAAATGTACCCCTAAGTGTAGAAAATTAATCCTATAACATTAGTAAAATTATTTTAGAACATTAAGCCACTATTATAAAAAAAATAAAAAATCTATATTTATAACAGTACAATTTATATATCATTAGCTTTTCCTTTGTTTAATATCCTAGTCAGCATACCCTGAATGGAATCGGAGCAGTTGCAGTAACACTGCTTCTAGGGCTGCACAGTCTGCAGCCCCTAGGGGTACATTATGGGCATGATGTAGCACAGTGTGGGCTTCCTGCTCATACTGCTATCACACTCTGGACTGGCAGTCCCAAAGGGAGATGCATTTGCTCACCCTGAGATTGCAGCCCTTTGTGAGATGAGCAGGAAGAGCTTCCAGTCGGAAGACACTCCAGGGCCAACCTTGTCTCCTGCTCCCTGCCTGATCAAACTCCCTGAGGTGCTGAGCCTAGAGTCAGATGGACTAAGTACCAGCGGTGGTGAAGCCAAGTACTGGTAGCCCGAAGCCTGAACGGAGGCTACAGCTCATTGGGGATGGCGGTACAGCAGCGATTTTTTTTACTGGGGTGGATGCAGACCATAGTTAAAATCTGCCACTGGAGATGACCTATTTCAGTAGCTGAGATTAGCGCTCCTTTTATATTATGGGTTATATATTTTAGAAAATACATTTTCATTTTTTTGCACCTGTTTCTTTTGTGATATTGTGCTGCATTGTGTGCTTTGAGTGGTTGAGCACCATAAATTCAATTTGTTTTTCAGACCCTCGAAGTCGACAATGTCCGGTTCCTGTTGTTAAGCCAATGACTTCCCTATCGTTGACTTCAGAGAATGGAAACAGTAATGAATATAAGTCTGGATTCCAGTCAGGTAAAGTGTCAGTAAACAAATGTTTGTAATGAGATGTCTGCGTTGTCTATGGTTGTGTAATATTATAAAATGTACCTTAGTTATAGGGCTTTAGTCTTTTATACAGCTTTTAGGCTCAAATACGTTTTCTGCAGCAGGGTACATTGTGTTCCACAGGGAAACATCAGGGTGTAAAGTGGATCTTGATCCAGAGGCACCAACAGGCTAAAGCATTAGGCTGTCCCAGGATGCATTAGGGGCCTCCTCTATAAACCCTGCCTCCAGGCACTGGAGCTCAGTTTCAAGTTGTTGCTTGCAGCAGCAGGTTACTTAACGGGGGGGATTACACAGGGCAGCCCTGAAAAGCTTTCTAAGAAGACTTCAAGGGTCGGAGCGCTGATATGTCAGTTTGACATTCTGTGCTGTGGCTCCATCACCTCCCAAGCGGCGGCGTATACTCCCGCGGTCTGTTCCTGGGTACTTGCGCTTTAGGCACACGGTCGCAGATGCTCTCCTGATTCCCATGGCTGCTACGGGGAGGATGTAAGAGGGTCCCCCAGGCGGGACCTGCCATTAAATCACGTTCCTGATGCAGTCTAGGGAGAAGGACCGCGACGCTGGGGTGGACACCATCACTGAGCAGGGACCCCACTAGACTGCCAGGGCATAGGAGTACAGGTCGGGTGTACTAACGCCCATTTTAAAAAGACTCCGTAGTACCAGGCGGTGAGGACCAGCATAGGAGAGCCAGCGCTTGACCTGTAGCCCCTCCCCTGGCCCAAGGTGCCATCTACTGCAGATTTTCCTGCCCTGGAGCTGCCTCCCACTCTCTCCCTGACTGAGACGCTGGGCGCCATCTTCTAAGCATTGCTGCGGCTGGTCTCTTGGACTGCAGGGCAAGGCCTCCCTTGTAAAGCTGCCTGTATGCAGTGCTGTGACTTTACAAACACTTGAGTATTCTATAAGTCTTTATACAGACAGCGGTAGTTAAGAAAAAGTGTACCTATTATAGGATATATTGTACGAGTATTCTTATATATACAGTGGGGCAAAAATGTATTTGGACAGCCACCGATTGTGCAAGTTGACTCACTTAAAAAGATGAGAGAGGTTTGTAATTTATATCATAGGTACACTTCAACTGTGAGAGACAGAATCTGAAAAAACCCCCAGAGAAAATCACATTGTATGATTTGGAAACAATTTACTTGTATATTCTTGTGGAAAATAAATATTTGGACACCTACCAAGCAGCAAGATTTCTGCTACTTCTTCTTTAAGAAGCTCTTCTATAATCCACTCGTTACCTGTATTAATGGCACATGTTTGAACTGGTTATCTGTATAAAAGACACCTGTCCACGCCCTCAAACAGTCAGACTGCTACCTCTCCACTATGGCCAAGACCAGAGAGCTGTCTAAGGACACCAGGGACAAAATTGTAGAGCTGCACAAGGCTGGGATGAGCTACTCGACAATAGGCAAGCAGCTTGGTGAGAAGAGATCAACTGTTGGCGCAATTATAAAAAAATGGAAGAAATACAAGATCACTGACAATCTCCTTCGACCCGGGGGTTCATGCAAGATCTCACCTCGTGGGGTATCAATGATCTTGATAATGGTGAGGAATTAGCCCTCAAATACACGGGGGACCTGGTCAATGACCTCAAGAGAGCTGGGACCACAGTCACAAAGGTTACCATTAGTAACACACTACGTTGTCATGCATTGAAACCCTGCAGCACCTGAAAGCTCCCCCTTCTTAAGCCAGCACATGTCCGGGAACGTCTAAAGTTTGCCAGTGACCATCTGGATGATCCAGAGGAGGATTGGGAGAATGTAATGTGGTCAGATGAGAGCAAAATCAAACTTTTTGGTATAAACTCCACTCGCCGTGTTTGGAGGGAGAAGAACGATGAATGGCATCCCAAGAACACCATACCCACTGTGAAGCATGGGGGTGGAAACATCATGCTTTGGGGCTGCTTTTCTGCAAAGGGGACAGGACGACTGATCCGTATTAAGGAGAGGTTGAATGGGGCCATGTATCGTGAGATTTTGGGCAAAAACTTCCTTCCCTCAGTAAGAGCATTGAAGATGGAATGTGCCTGGGTCTTCCAGCATGACAATGACCCCAAACACACCGCCCGGGCAACTAAGGAGTGTCTCCGTGAGAAGCATTTCAAGTTCCTGGAGTGGCCGCTAGTCTCCAGACCTCAACCCAATAGAAAATCTGTGGAGGTAGTTGAAAGTCCATGTTACCCGGCGACAGCCCCAAAACATGACAGATCTAGAGAAGATCTGCATGGAAGAATAGGCCAAAATACCTGCTACAGTGTGTGCAAACCTGGTCAAGAACTAAAAGGAAACGTCTGACCTCTGTAATTGCCAACCAAGGTTATATTACAAAGTATTGAGTTAAACTTTTTGATTGTCCAAATATTATTTTCCGCAAGAATATACAAATAAATTGTTTAAAAATCATACAATGGTGGTCATTCCGAGTTGTTCGCTCATTGCCATTTTTCGCAGTGGATCGATTAGGTGGAAATTGCGCATGCGCATGGTACGCAGCGCGCATGCGTTCACTAATTTAACACAAAACTTTGGAGATTTGCTCGAGCTACGTTTTTTCATCGCTCGAGTGATCGTAGTGTGATTGACAGGAAGTGGATGTTTCTGGGCGGAAACTGGCCGTTTTCAGGGAGTGTGCTAAAAAAACGCAGGCGTGCCAGGTAAAAACGCAGGAGTGGCTGGAGAAGTGGCTTGCCAAACGCAGGGCGTGTTTGTGACGTCAAACCAGGAACTAAACGGACTGAGGTGATCGCAATCTAGGAGTAGGTCTGGAGCTACTCAGAAACTGCAAGGAATTATTTATCAGCAATTCTGCTAATCTTTCGTTCGCAATTCTGCTAAGCTAAGATACACTGGCCTAGCGTTAGCAATGCTGCTAAAAGCAGCTAGCGGGCGAACAACTCTGAATGACCACCAATGTGATTTCCTAGGTTTTTTTTTTTTTTCAGATTCTGTCTCACAGTTGAAGTGTAACTATGATGGAAATTACAAACCTCTCTCATCTTTTTAAGTGGGTCAACTTGCACAAACGGTGGCTGTCCAAATACTTTTTTGCCCCACTGTACCTCCGCTCTAGGACCCCGATGTGTTTTTTATATATATATATATATATATATATATGTACAATAAAGGTGTATAATGAGCGCTTAAAACCTAAACCGTTTACAATAAATACATAAAAATTCGTGCATAACCATTCACGTTAATTCCAAACAGCACTCCCACGTGTAGGGGCTGCAGTATAGACTCTCTTATTGACTCGTATTTCGCTGAGTCACAATTACAAATGTTCAAATAGGAATAAAGTCTCTGCGCCTTCAGTGCTTGGGTATGGAAACTTCCATCTGTGTATAACCAAAATGATATTTATATGCGTACCGGAAGTATGATCAAATTGTGCCTGTAGTGGTATCTTTAATTGGTCATCTCCCCTTGTCTTCTTACTCCATGTGTAAACGCCCTCAGCGGGGTGTTGAACCACAATTTACATAGGCAGAGAGGGAAGATGTGTCAGCAAGAATGCTCTTACTGTTATAAAGTGACTCGTGCCATAATTGTGCCAAAAAAAATGTTTTTTATATATAAAGTGCTCTGTGCCTATAGTGTTTCTATAAACCACTATATTTCTTGTGATTTCTAATATAGATAATCAGAATCACACCCCAGTGGCTAAAAGAATAATAAAATAATAAAAGGAAGGTAATGACTCACTCCTTTTAAGAATGCTGCTCCTATGAGGCGATCATTGACCTAGTCTGGTACCTCTATAGAGAAAGTTTTTTTCTCATGGAAAAAAACAAAGAAGGAAAAGAGAGGGAACTGTAACCAGCCTGTGTTGGAGTGTGGACTCTGTAGAAACTAGCGATGACTACTGAGTTGCTGTTGAGACAGCAACTCAGTAGTCATCGCTAGTTTCTACAGAGTCCACACTCCAACACAGGCTGGTTACAGTTCCCTCTTTTTTCCTTCTTTGTTTTTTTCCATGAGAAAAAAACTTTCTCTATAGAGGTACCAGACTAGGTCAATGATCGCCTCATAGGAGCAGCATTCTTAAAAGGAGTGAGTCATTACCTTCCTTTTATTATTTTATTATTCTTTTAGCCACTGGGGTGTGATTCTGATTATCTATATTAGAAATCACAAGAAATATAGTGGTTTATAGAAACACTATAGGCACAGAGCACTTTATATATAAAAAACATTTTTTTTGGCACAATTATGGCACGAGTCACTTTATAACAGTAAGAGCATTCTTGCTGACACATCTTCCCTCTCTGCCTATGTAAATTGTGGTTCAACACCCCGCTGAGGGCGTTTACACATGGAGTAAGAAGACAAGGGGAGATGACCAATTAAAGATACCACTACAGGCACAATTTGATCATACTTCCGGTACGCATATAAATATCATTTTGGTTATACACAGATGGAAGTTTCCATACCCAAGCACTGAAGGCGCAGAGACTTTATTCCTATTTGAACAATATATATATATATATACACACATATATATACACACTAGTCCAGTGCAGTATTATTGTCAGAATAATTATCTGTATTGCCTGTGACTGTGTGTGCATGTATCTGCTGTGTGGTTTCACTTTGTGTTTCTCAGATATATCTATCACTATATTCTGTAACACTAAAATAACACATCCTAGATCTGAAAGAATGAATTATTCTTATTAAATGCTTTGTTCTTTACATAGTTGACATAGTTGAATGTGCTGACAACAAAATCACACACAAATTATCAATGGAAATCAAATTTATTAACCCATGGAGGTCTGGATTTGGAGTCACACTCAAAATTAAAGTGGAAAAACACACTACAGGCTGATCCAACTTTGATGTAATGTCCTTAAAACAAGTCAAAATGAGGCTCAGTAGTGTGTGTGGCCTCCACGTGCCTGTATGACCTCCCTACAATGCCTGGGCATGCTCCTGATGAGGTGGCGGATGGTCTCCTGAGGGATCTCCTCCCAGACCTGGACTAAAGCATCCGCCAACTCCTGGACAGTCTGTTGTGGATGGAGCGAGACATGATGTCCCAGATGTGCTCAATTGGATTCAGGTCTGGGGAACGGGCGGGCCAGTCCATAGCATCAATGCCTTCGTCTTGCAGGAACTGCTGACACACTCCAGCCACATGAGGTCTCTAGCATTGTCTTGCATTAGGAGGAACCCAGGGCCAACCGCACCAGCATATGGTCTCACAAGGGGTCTGAGGATCTCATCTCGGTACCGAATGGCAGCCAGGCTACCTCTGGCGAGCACATGGAGGGCTGTGCGGCCCCCCAAAGAAATGCCACCCCACACCATTACTGACCCACTGCCAACCGGTCATGCTGGAGGATGTTGCAGGCAGCAAAACATTCTCCTTGGCGTCTCCAGACTCTGTCACGTCTGTCACATGTGCTCAGTGAGAACCTGCTTTCATCTGTGAAGAGCACAGGGCGCCAGTGGCGAATTTGCCAATCTTTGTGTTCTCTGGCAAATGCCAAACGTCCTGCATGGTGTTGGGCTGTAAGCACAACCCCCACCTGTGGCCGTCAGGCCCTCATACCACCCTCATGGAGTCTGTTTCTGATTGTTTGAGTAGACACATGCACATTTGTGGCTTGCTGGAGGTCATTTTGCAGGGCTCTGGCAGTGCTCCTCCTGTTCCTCCTTGCACAAAGTCGGAGGTAGCGGTCCTGCTGCTGGGTTGTTGCCCTCCTACAGCCTCCTCCACGTCTCCTGATGTACTGGCCTGTCTCCTGGTAGCGCTTCCATGCTCTCGACACTACGCTGACAGACACCGCAAACCTTCTTGCCACAGCTCGCATTGATGTGCCGTCCTGGATGAGCTGCACTACCTGAGCCACTTGTGTGGGTTGTAGGGAGGTCATACAGGCACGTGGAGGCCACACACACTACTGAGCCTCATTTTTACTTGTTTTAAGGACATTACATCAAAGTTGGATCAGCCTGTAGTGTGTTTTTCCACTTTGAGTGTGACTCCAAATCCAGACCTCCATGGGTTAATAAATTTGATTTCCATTGATAATTTTTGTGTGATTTTGTTGTCAGCACATTCAACTATGTAAAGAACAAAGTATTTAATAAGAATATTTCATTCATTCAGATCTAGGATGTATTATTTTAGTGTTCCCTTTATTTTTTTTTAGTATTTATCTATTACGTGTATTCTACTGTGTACTCAGTCACATATTACCGGATTTATTCGCTGGTGTTGTATACTGTCTATTCAGTCACATACTAACGGATTTATTTGCAGGTATTGTACTTTGTCTGGCTTTATCGTACTAAACCGCTCTGTTGTTGCATTTGTGTACAATGTCTAACAAGAAGGGCAGTAAGTCTGTGGATGCTCCTACATCATGCAGAGCATGCGCCAAGGATGTACTAGAAGGGGAAGTTTTGTATGGTGGTCTGTGTACGGTGTGTCATACATCTCCCTGTCAGTCCGCATCTCCTGTAACTAGGGTTGCCACATCATCCCTTTAATCCTGGAAACCTATGAATAATACAGGTCCTGTGGCTGATTAAATTCAAGCCTGCATTCCACCTGGTTTTAATCGGTCACAAAACCTGTGTAAATCACAGGTCTCCAGGATTAAAGGAATGAGGTGGCAACCCTACCAGTAACCAATCAGGACCCACCCTGGGCTGCTTTCACAAACCTACTAGGTACTCTGGTGGAATGCCTTATGCCCCCAATGGGACCACCTGTGCCACTACAGCCACAAATTGTCCCTATGGTTAATCCACCTTAGGCGGACAATTTGTCTAACCAGTTGCAGCAATTGAATCATTCCTTGGTCAGACAAAAATCTATTCCAGGCATCTACCGCATCTCTGGGTCATCTAAGCGGGCTGCTTCCTCCTCACAATCCACGTATCTCTCAGATGTTTCATCTGAAGAGGAGGGTGAGCATACTGTCCTGTCAGACACTGAATCAGGTGTTTCCGACGAGGATTCTCCATTGCAAATTGATGTCCCTTCCCTAGTGGTTGCTATTAAGCAGATCCTACAAATCACTGATGATGAGTATTCCACTACTGTGGCTAAGAAAACTGATATGTTTAAATGGCAGAAGGTGGTTAAAAATCTATTACACCATTCTGACCACAGAGGCAGAGGTTACTACTCGACCCTGTTTCTAGTAGCGAAACCAAATGGGTCTTTACGGCCTATTCTCAACCTCAAATCACTGAACAAGTTTGTGAGAGTGTCCAAGTTCCGAATGGAAACACTGCGCTCAATTGTACTGGCTATGGAACCCGGAGACTACTTGGTATCCATGGATATACAGGATGAGTACCTGCATATACTAGAGATGAGCGGGTTCGGTTCTCAGAGAACCGAACCCTACCGGAATTCACCATCCGAGCCCGGATCAGAGTCAGGCTCGGGTTTTCCCGCCTGACTCAGAAACCAGAACGAGGCAAAATGTCATCATCCCGCTGTCGGATTCTCGTGGGTTTGGATTCCATATAAGGAGCCGCGTGTCGCCGTCATTTTCACTCCGGCATTGGAGAGTGTAGAGAGAGGACGTGACTTCGTCCTCTCAGTGTCCATGTCTTGTGCTGCATCTGTCCAGTCACAGTGGTTGTATCCTCTGCTGCCATATATCCAGTGCTGCTGTATAAGTCCACTCCATTGCAGTGGTGCTGTGTTGTCCTGTATCAGTCCAGTGGTGGTGTCCCTGTGCCGCCGTATATGTCTAGTGATCCTGCCGTATATTTCCAGCGATCCTAGCGTAGAAGTCCATATAATTCTGTGTAAGTTCAGTCCAGTGGTGCTGCCATATAAGTTCAGTGGTGCTGTCCTGTGCTGTATATTATTTGCTCCAAGTAAAGGGGTTATTAATATTTAATCCAAATAATTTTCACAGGGTTTGCCCTGTGTGGTGTAGAGGTACGCTCTCCTGTACCGCATATTGTTATATAACTCCAGAAAAATAATGGATTACAAAAATTTGGAGGATAAAATAGGGAAAGAACAAGAACCACTGCCTCCTAGTGCTGAAGCTGCTGCCAGTAGTCATGACATAGATGATGAAATCCCATCAACGTCGTCTGCAAAGGCCGATGGCCAATGTGATAGTAGAGGGCATGTATAATCCAAGAAGCCAAAATTCAGTAAAACGACCCAAAAAAAGAAATTGAAATGGTCTGAGGAGAAACGTAAACTTGCCAATATGCCATTTACGACACGGAGTGGCAAGGAACGGCGAAGGCCCTAGCATATGTTCATAACTAGTGGTTCAGCTTCACATGACGATGGAAGCCCTCATCCTCCCGCTAGAAAAATGATAAGAGTTAAGCTGGAAAAAGCACAGAAAAGAACTGTGTGTTCTAAGATGGTATCACATATCCCCAAGGAGAGTCCAAGTGTGTCGGCGGTTGCATTGCCTGACCTTCCCAACACTGGATGGGAAGAGGTTGCTCCTTCCACCATTTGCATGCTCTCTGCAAGTGCTGGGAGGAGCACCCACAGTCCAGTTCCTGATATTCAAATTGAAGATGTCACTGTTGAAGTATACCAGGATGAGGATATGGGTGTTGCTGTTGCTGAGGAGGAAGTTGACGATGAGGATTCTGATGGTGATGCGGTTTGTTTAAATCAGGCTCCGGGGGAGACACCTGTTGTCCGTGGGTTGAATAAGCCCATTGTGATGCCTCTTCGGTGTGGAATTATTTCTCCCAAAATCCGGACAACAAGTGTCAAGCCGTGTGTTGCCTCTGTCAATCTGCAATAAGTAGGGGTAAGGACGTTAACCACCTAGGAACATACTCCCTTATACGTGACCTGCAGCACATTCATCAGAAGTCAGTGCCAAGTTGTCAAACTTTGGGTAAGAGTGTAAGCAGTACACTGACACCTAAATTCCTTCTTCCTCTTTTACCCAAGCTCCTGCAAGCCACACCACCAACTCCCTCAACGTCGACTTCCTCCAGTAGTCCTGCAGGCCATGTCACTGGCAAGACTGAGGTGTCCTCTCCTAACCGGGATTCCTCCAGAGGATCCTTGAGTGGTACGCCTGCTGTTGCTGCTGTTGTTGCTGCTGGGAGTCTATCGTCATCCCAGAGGGGGAGTTGGAAGGCCACTTGTACTACTTCAACTAAGCAATTGACTGTCCAACAGTCCTTTGTGAGGAAGATGAAATATGACAGCAGTCATCCTTTTGCAAAGCGGATAACTGAGGCCGTGACAGCTATGTTGTTAGACATGCGTCCGGTACCCACCATTAGTTCAGTGGGACTTAGAGAATTCTTTGAGGTACTGTGTCCACGGTATCAAATCCCATCTAGGTTCCACTTCACTAGGCAGGCGATACCGATACAGAGACGTCAGAAAGTGTCCTCTGTGTCCTACTAAATGCAGTTGTTCCCACTGTCCACTTAACCACGGACATGTGGAACAGGGCAGACTAAGGACTATATGACTGTACCAGCCCACTGGGTAGATGTATGGCCTCCCGCAGCAACAACAGCAGCGGCACCAGTAGCAGCATCTCGCAAACACCAACTCGTTCCCAGGCAGGCTACGCTATGTATCACCACTTTCCGTAAGAGGCACACCGCTGACAACCTCTTACGGAATCTGAGGGACATCATCGCACAATGGCTTACCCCAATTAGATTCTCCTGGGGATTTGTGATATCGGACAACGTCACCAATATTATGCGTGCTTTACATCTGGGCAATTTCCAGCACATCCCATGTTTTGCACATACAATTAATGTGGTGGTGCAGATTTTTTTTTAAAATGAGAGGCGTGCAGGAGATGGTGTCGGTGACCCGAAAAATTTCGTGCCACTTTCGGCCTTCAGCCACCGCGTGCCAAAGACTGGAACGCCATCAAACACACCTGAACATGCCCTGCCATCACCTGAAGCAAGAGGTGTAACAAGGTGGAATTCAAAACTCTATATGCTTCAGAGGATGGAGGAGCAGCAGAAGGCCATTCAAGCCTATACTTCCACCTAAGATATAGGCAAAGGAGAGGGAATGCACCTGACTTAAGCGCAGTGGAGAATGATTTCAGTCTTGTGCAAGGTTCTCCAACCCTTCAAACTTGCCACCCGTGAAGTCAGTTCAGACACTGCGAGCTTGAGTCAGGTCATTCCCCTCATCAGGCTTTTGCAGAAGCAGCTGGAGAAATTGAAGGAGGAGCTAAGACGGAGCGATTCCGTAAAGTATGTAGGAGCCCTTCATTCACTTTGCCAGGATTCAAGGGTGGTCAATCTGTTGAAATCAGAGCACTACATTTTGACCACCGTGCTCGATCCTAGGTTTAAAGCCTATGTTTTATCTCTCTTTCCGGCACACACAAGTCTGCAGAGGTTCAAAGACCTGCTGGTGACCAAATGGTCAACTCAAGCGGAAACGTGACCAGTCAACATCTCCTCCTTCACTTTATCCAGCAACCGGGGCTGCAAGATTTCCTAGCCCACCCGCTGGTGGTGATGCAGGGCAGTCAGGAGCGAGTGCCGACATCTGGTCCGGACTGAAGGACCTGCCAACGATTAATGACATGTCTACTGTCACTGCATAGGATTCTGTCACCCTTGAAAGAATGGTGGATGATTATATGAGTCACAGCATACAAGTAGGCATGTCAGACAGTCCGTACGTATACTGGCAGGAAAAAGAGGCAATTTGGATGCCCTTGTGCAAACTGCCTTTATTTTACCCAAGTTGCCCCCCCTCCAGTGTGTACTCCGAAAGAGTGTTTAGTGCAGCCGGTAACCTTGTCAAACGATCGGCGTAGGAGGTTACTTCCACAAAATGTGGAGAAGATGATATTCATCAAAATGAATTATAAATTCCTCCGGGAAGACCTTGACCAGCAATTGCCTCCAGAAAGTACACAGGGACCTGTGATGGTGGATTCCAGTGGGGACGAATTAATACTCGGAGAAGGAGGATGTACACAGTGAAAGGGGTGAGGAATCGGAGGATGAGGATGAGGTCGACATCTTGCCTCTGTTAGAGCCAGTTTGTGCAATGAGAGATTGATTGCTTCTTTTTTGGTGGGGGCCCAAACACACCAGTCATTTCAGCCACAGTCATGTGGCAGACCCTGTGGCTGAAATGATTGGTTTGTTAAAGTGTGCATGTCCTGTAAAACATAAGGGTGGGTGGGAGGGACCAAGGACATTTCCATCTTGCACCTCTTTTTCTTCTTTGCATCATGTGCTGTTTGGGGCCTAGTGTTTTAAATGCCATCCTGTCTTCTACTGCAGTGCCACTCCTAGATGGGCCAGGTGTTTTTACCACACACGTGTCGCTTAGCTTAGTCATATAGCTTTTTCATTGCACCTCTTTTACTTCTTTGCGTGATTTGCTGTTTGGGGCCTAGTTTTTTTTAAGTGCCATTCTATCTGCCACTGCAGTGCCACTCCAAGATGGGACAGGTGTTTGTGCCGCACACTTGTGTTGCTTAGCCTAGTCATACAGCAACCTCGGTGCAACCTATTGGCCTAAAAACAATATTGTGCGGTGTTCAGAATAGACTGGAAATGAGTGGAAAATAATGTTATTGAGGTTAATAATACCGCAGGATCAAAATTACCCCTAAATTCTGTGATTTTAGCTGTTTTTGTAAAAAATCATCCAGATTCAAAAGCAAAACACGAAAGGGTTGTTTTGGCAAAACCAACCCAAATTAATATGTATGCCCATCATCCTCCACTTATGTCTTTTCTTCCTTCACCGCAGTACATATAACTCAAATAAGAAAAAATATTTAGTGCAACACTGTTATCTTAAAAGCAAAAAAAGATTTATTACAGGGTTACACTCACAATAATTAAAAGGAAACAAAGCACATAAAACCTCCTTGTAGGATCAAATGACTCCCACGACAGCAGGGTTCGGAACCAGCCGGTCCAACCGCCAAAAGTGTCAACGTCCCCAAGATGTTCCAGGAGGGAGTCCAAAGTACAGAGCACAAAATCCACCTGCTTTACGCGTTTCGGACTACAAAGGTCCTTCGTCAGAAGGATGGTGGAGTATAATCTAATTGGATTTTTATACCCAAAAACAAATCAGAAAGGACCACCCCCACCCCACCTGAGAATGGGCGCCAAATTCAAAACCACCAATGGTATAAACAGAGCCGTTCTTAAAGTTCCGTTACATCACTTCCGATTTCCGGAAGTACAGATATGCGTTCCATCGGATCGTCAAGTCTCATAACGTTATGAGACTTGACGATCCGATGGAACGCGATGGAACGCATATCTGTACTTCCGGAAATCGGAAGTGATGTAACAGGGTCCTGCGGATGTTGAAACAAGAAGGAGGAATACTACTTCTTGTCACTCCAGCGTTGCCCAGACGGCATTGGTTCTCAGACCTGCAGTGCGACAGAGCGTCCCCTTCGACTTCCACAGCGCTCAGATCTCCTTGTACAAGGCCCTTGTCTTTATCTGTACCTGGCCAGACTGGCTTTGACGGCATGGCTCTTCAAGCATCATTCCAGAGGGCCAAAGGATTCTGAGGCGGTCATCCAAACTATGCTGAAAGCCCACAAACCGGCATCTGCCCGGATTTCTTACAGGGTCTGGAGTTCTTACTTCACCTGATGTGCTGATAAGAATTATGATGCATACAGATTAAGAACTTCCAGAATTCTGTCTTTTCTGCAACGCGGCCTGGATTTAGGCCTTCGTCTGGCCTCCCTCAAGGTTCATATATCTGCCTTGTCGGTTTGGTTTCAGAGAAAAATTGCATCTATACCTGACGTTCATACATTCACTTAGGGTGTCTTTCGGATTCAGCCTCCCTATGTCCCACCTGTGGCTCCATGGGATCTGTCTGTTGTCCTGAATGCCCTGCAAGAGTCTCCATTTGAATTTCTTGAGTCGGTGGACCTTAAATGGCTCATAGCCAAGATCTTGTTTTTACTGGCTATTTCCCCTGCTAGAAGAGTGATGTACTTAGGCAACTTGTCCTGTCGTCCACTTTTTCTGATATTTCATCGTGACCAGGCAGTTCTTAGAACTCGCCCAGGTTATTTACGTAAGGTGGTGTCATATTTTCACCTTAATCAAGAGATTGTGGTTCCATCCTTTATCTCTTCTGATTTGTCCTCCAGAGAGCGGCCTTTGGATTTGGTAAGGGCTCTCCGTGTATATGTGGAGAGGGGTGCCTCTCAGGAGGTCAGATTTCCTGACGCACCTAGCTTCTATGGGTTTGTATGGCATTAGCTGCTGGTCCCTACTCCTGTCATGAAAATGTGGTTCTATGTGACTAACATCTGCCTTCTCTCTTGCCTACTCCTGCATTTGACTAGTTAATGAAACTGAGCTCCAGTAGCCTGGATGCGGGGTTTATAGAGGAGGCCCCAATGCATCCTGGGACACCCTAAAGCTTTAGCCTGTTGGTGTCTCTGGAGCAAGATCCACTCTACACCCCAATGTTTCCTTGTGGAACACAATGTACCTCGCAGAAATAGCGTTAACCAGGGTAAGTCTACTATAACTCTCCTTTTTAATGCTGTGCCTCATAAATGTTCCGGATGCCACAGTGCTGGTTTTACCGCTAGGCATGTGCCTAGAATTGCCACTATCTGTGGGTTGTCACAGCAGTCTCACTGCATCAGAGCTTTCCAGTGTCCCAATTTAGCTGCAGTGATTTGAACAAAAACTACATTCCCCATGATGCATTAGGGGGAATCTCTGGAACAGGAGCATGTGTAGTCCAGCAGGTAGGAAAATTAGGTTCAAGTTGAATAGTCTCTGGAGCATTAGCATGTGCAATCTGGGAGCCTGGAAGAGGGAGCTTGATAGCCCATGGTAGCAGCCAGCGAAAGGCAAAAAAAAAACAGATAGCTGGAAGGCCAGAATCTCGCCAGAATCTGAGTAGGCGACCAATAATAATAATATTGTGCCTAGGGTTGGACTGACCCCTTAATCCACCCCTAGGCTGCCAATGATTGCTGTAGTGGCCAAGAGGCCTCAAAACATTATGGCGCTAGTTGAAAGTAGGCTTTCCTCATTTCAAGGCTGATTTTCATTTTACTTTTGACAGAAATACAATCATACGCCTCAGCCAAAACACCTACTATTCTTAATTCAAGTACTCCTCAGGATCTCTCCCGCAATAAGGGTGTTGTGAAGCCTTTTCCACTACCAATGCATATTGTAGGAAAGACTTATACTGCAGGTGAGTTATTATGTAGAAGTTCACTTTTTTTTCTATTAGTTTCATGCTCATTTATCAGGTACATGTCCAAATGTTCATGTTGGATATCTTACAGCACCTTCATTTCATGTACCAGAAGTCCCCAATGGAACCACAAGTGGTGCAAGAGCCACTGTGCTAAATCCTACAACTTCTCAGCCTCTCGCTCACTCCACATCTCCGAGCCCTGGCTGTGTTGCTGGAGACAATGGTATGAAGTTATGTATGCTGTCTATCTTATTATAATTTACTTTCACGATATCTCCGTTCTAACCAGGACTATCAAACCTTCTGGCACTTACATGCTATAACAAGTTGGATTCTACAAAAAAAACAAATAACTTGTATGATGAGTGCCTCTTATTTATAGAGCGGAATTCAATTGGCCACAATATTTTCCTTCATATTCTTCAAATTAAATTAATCCGGATTAATAAAGGCTACACTTTTTTTTTTACATGAACAGCAATGATGACTTTTTCTGGTCCACCCAAAAAAAGACACAGAGGATGGCCTCCTAGCTCGCCAGTTCAAGCACCACTTTTGCCTTTTTCTACGCCACCTGTCCGTCCAATCACAAGGCCAGGTAAGTAGTCTGCGCCATCATTCTGAGTGCATTTTTTATTTGAGAGGTTTTTATTTATTGGTTACGCTGATCCGTACTGGAGAGTCATTTTTTTCCATTGTTTGTTTCAGCCTCTTTGCCACAGCCTACTTTGGGAGGTGTTTTCCAGCCACAGCCGATTCCTGCAGGAGAGACCGTAATTGTGCCTGAAAATCTGTTGAATAGCTCTGGCGTGCGGCCTGTTATATTGATAGGTGAGAAAAAAAGTATAAAAATAAATAAGTGTTTGCATTCAGTACCTATCCCAGCTGACTTAATAACCTAACTATATAATATAAACATATTGATACATTAAAATGCATCTAGTAATAAAAAAAAAAAAATACATCTTCAGTGTTCATCTTCATATTAACTTTATTACGTTGTTGTCTAACTCTAAATATAAGCGCAGCTACTAAACGAGTAACCACATTGTCTTGCATGCATCTAAATCATGGACAGTTAATTGTACCCCAAACTCCCAATCTTTGGGATGGTGTCAGCGGTCATAATGGCAACCCTAAGAACCCCAGACACACATGAAGAGGTACAGTTTCTCAATTGACATTTACTGGTAAATTAAGCACCAAGGTAGTTTGGGATCTTTGTAACTGATCTTTAATAAATGGTGTGCTGCTTACTGACTATTCCACTGTAAGTATTCAGTTAGCAGTGCACCATTTATATATTATATTTTATAAAATAACAATTTGTTATGGCATAATCTGGTGTAACCTCATTTTGGAGGTAAAAGCTTAGCTACTCTGGACAATTAAACCTTTGCTGTCCACAGTTTTATTGCAGTTGCTTTTTTATAATGTTTGGCTGGTCTCTTAAACAAATATTGGTTAAGCTGGGTAGACACTGGAGTAACTTGATGACGGACCCATATACACTTATATCCATCAGCTGCCTGATATG
This sequence comes from Pseudophryne corroboree, assembly GCF_028390025.1. NCBI lineage: Eukaryota > Metazoa > Chordata > Amphibia > Anura > Myobatrachidae > Pseudophryne > Pseudophryne corroboree. Next base: position 629,336,305 of record NC_086448.1, read on the forward strand.
TTGGTCCTCACATCACAGTTGGGCGGGAATGTTTGAGTTTTCCCGCAAGGCCGTAATGTCAGTCCCCACAGTAAGTGTACGAGCGGTTGGATCAGCTGTCTCCACACTGGAGCAATGTTGAATTGTGTTTTAGTGTCATCATTTGCACAAGCACCCCAGACGCACCTTTTTATCTATAGCACTCGCACGCTTCAGACAGTGGGGCTGTAATGATGGGAAAATGCGGAAGCCTGATTTACTACCTTATGTTAATGAGATAATCCGTAGGGCAAGTGGAAAACCGTGCGCCGCTTCTGCTCCCCGTACCTATGACTCGTATGGCCCACAACACTCCCACAAGTCAGTTTATCCGTTTTATTGACCAGGTATACAAACATATACAAGGAATTTTTCTGATTAGTCACACTCCTAAAAAGATTTAAAAAAAAAAACAACAAAACCACAATTTACTATCAAACAGTAAGTACACCCCACTGTGAAAATTTTAATTCTATTAAAAATATCCCAATTCCCATGTTGTTTAACAAAATAACCGCTTGTGGGAAAAAACTATTATAATTCCTTGAAGTTTTACCCCGGCATGATCCCCACATGTATGTATGATTGCATTGTCACTGCACAGTTCTCGCCCCAAAATATCGTATTTCATGCAGACAGATCCAGCCATGTTCTGTTCAAATATAACGGCTTTATGTAAAAATGCATAAATTTGCATGTGCTGTATTCAAACATTCGCCTTTATATCCATGAACACAGATCCGACCAACTCCCTAAAGATCTCTGCTTACCGTGTGAACCTATAGGATGCCAAACTAGATAGCCCACCCACAGCAAAGCAACTACTCACTCATGCTTACTCCAAATAGTACAGGCCCTTAAAACTAACCAACTGAATCTTTGTTCATAACGCAAACTATCTTTAATGGGTGTCTGAAGAATGGGGGCCCATTTACAATTGACGGGAAGAATTTCAACATAAAGTTATTTTCTTATTGGATTAAAAACAACTGTCCCTTTTTAATGGATATTTAATCTATAACACTGTCAATTTTTTGGCAGGAACACTGTGTGGCTTGTGGCCTGTGGTTAAAGGCCTTTCTAGGTGTGGAACTAAACCCTGGTGATAGAGATGCACTTGGGCCAAATGCTCAATGCAACTAATAAATGAGGGCCAACCTTCTAACTTCCTCAAGGCCTAAGTTTAAGTGTAGTAGACCAAATGCCCAGTACACTCTGCATGCAAGAGATTGTGGGTAGTTAACCCTGCCTTACCTTCATGGGTGCCCAAAGATAATGTAGGTGCCTCGAAGGGCACTTAAATAATCCATCCATCTCTGATGGGCACAAAGAAGACACAAATGTGGATCTTTTGCTAAAGAGTTTCCACTATGGCTAGTCCTTCCCTTTTGGGTTCGGCACCATTCCTCAGCTTGACTAGCACTGGGGTCATCTCTTGCTTCCTGGTATCTTCACCTGGAAAGCAAGGGGTCAAGTCCTGTTGCTACTTGTATATGGCATATTTTGTTCTTGACTTGCAGTCTTTCAAGCGGCATCTCTTCTCATCTTTAACTTGTGTATTCTGTCTTTGCTTTTCACTCAACACCATCAAATAGAGCTTGTTGCGCTCCCTCAAAGCCTGAGCGAAAAGATGGAGCTAGTATCTTGGTGAGCAGTAATTAGCTCACTGGAGCGCCATAAATCTAGATGTTGACAGTGAGTACTTACATGCTGGCCTCCCACTGGTAGATTTTACATATTCAAGCTAACGCTGGAACTAGCAGGCTTCCTTTGTGGCGACTTCTTTGACATACACTTAAGCTACAACATCCCTGTATGGTCTTGTCCATCCTTTGGGCACTCAGTTTCTCAAGTTGTGCTTTGCTACATTTCTGGGCCTTCTCCAGTGGTGTCCCCCTCCATCCTTTCAGGGCGCATCTCTCCACATGGCTATTAATCTCCAAAAAGCTTAGCTTTTCAGAGCTTGTCTTCATTAGGGAATCCTATCTGAAGATGTTAGCTTCCATCCTCTAGACAAGAGTTTCCCAAACGTGGTCCTCAAGGCACCACAATGGTCCAGGTTTTAGGTATATCCATGGCTCCCCACAGATGATTAAATGAAATTTACTGAGGCATCAATTAAGTCACTGTGGCGAAGCATGGATAAACTTAAAACCTGTACCATTGGGGTACCTTTAGGACTGCGTTTGAGAACCTCTGTTCTACGGGAACCCCGGCTGCATTTCGAACGTATCCTGCCTTCTTAGTGGACCGCAGCTCCTCTCAATCTTCTTTGCATATTTTTCATTATGCGCATGTGGGGCATGATGAAGACCTGGCAGAATAGTCCCTATACGGTCTGATTGCTGGCACAACCTTGTATCTCCAAACGTTGTACTAAACATCTTTGATAACTAGGGCCAGGAATGTATTGTGTAGATTTGTGACGACAGTAAAGTAAAATTGAAGTAGTCAGTTAGTTAAATCTGATAAATAGGCCTCCTTCCTTCTATTCAACTAGATAATTGGGAAACGTTTGAAAAGTAATGCCTAGGGAAAAACAATAGTGGTATCTTTATCAACTACTGTACTTTTCTCTGACGTCCTAGTGGATGCTGGGGACTCCGTCAGGACCATGGGGAATAGCGGCTCCGCAGGAGACAGGGCACAAAATGTAAAAGTTTGACCACTAGGTGGTGTGTACTGGCTCCTCCCCCTATGACCCTCCTCCAAGCCTCAGTTAGGTTTTTGTGCCCGTCCGAGCAGGGTGCAATCTAGGTGGCTCTCATAAAGAGCTGCTTAGAGTAAAAGTTTTGATAGTTTTATTATTTTCAGTGAGTCCTGCTGGCAACAGGCTCACTGCAACGAGGGACCTAGGGGAGAAGAAGTGAACTCACCTGCGTGCAGGATGGATTTGCTTCTTAGGCTACTGGACACTAGCTCCAGAGGGACGATCACAGGTACAGCCTGGATGGGTCACCTGAGCCGCGCCGCCGACCCCCTTGCAGATGCCGAAGTAAGAAGAGGTCCAGAAACCAGCGGCTGAAGGCTTTTCAGTCTTCATGAGGTAGCGCACAGCACTGCAGCTGTGCGCCATTGCGCTCGGCACACTTCACACCGGCGGTCACTGAGGGTGCAGGGCGCTGGGGGGGGCGCCCTGGGCAGCAATGTTAATACCTTTCTGGCTAAAAAGAATACATCACATATAGTCCATGAGGCTATATGGATGTATTTCACCCCTGCCAGGTCTCAGAAAAACCGGGAGAAGAGCCCGCCGGAATAGGGGGCGGGGCCTATCTCCTCAGCACACAGCGCCATTTTCCTACACAGCTCCGCTGCTAGGAAGGCTCCCCGGCTCTCCCCTGCACTGCACTACAGAAACAGGGTAAAAAACAGAGAGGGGGGGCATTTTTTGGCGATATTATATATATTTAAGCAGCTATAAGGAAACAACACTTATATAAGGTTGTTCCTATATAATTATAGCGCTTTGGTGTGTGCTGGCAAACTCTCCCTCTGTCTCCCCAAAGGGCTAGTGGGGTCCTGTCTTCTATCAGAGCATTCCCTGTGTGTCTGCTGTGTGTCGGTACGTGTGTGTCGACATGTATGAGGACGATGTTGGTGTGGAGGCGGAGCAATTGCCGGTAATGGTGATGTCACCCCCTAGGGAGTCGACACCGGAATGGATGGCTTTGTTTATGGAATTACGTGATAATGTCAGCACGCTGCAAAAGTCGGTTGACGACATGAGACGACCGGCAAACCAGTTAGTACCTGTACAGGCGTCTCAGACACCGTCAGGGGCTGTAAAACGCCCTTTGCCTCAGTCGGTCGACACAGACCCAGACACGGACACCGAATCTAGTGTCGACGGTGAAGAAACGAACGTATTTTCCAGTAGGGCCACACGTTATATGATCACGGCAATGAAGGAGGCTTTGCATATCTCTGATACTGCAAGTACCACAAAAAGGGGTATTATGTGGGGTCTGAAAAAACTACCTGTAGTTTTTCCTGAATCAGAGGAATTGAATGACGTGTGTGATGAAGCGTGGGTTACCCCTGATAAAAAACTGCTAATTTCAAAGACGTTATTGGCGTTATACCCTTTCCCGCCAGAGGTTAGGGCGCGCTGGGAAACACCCCCTAGGGTGGACAAGGCGCTCACACGTTTATCCAAACAAGTGGCGTTACCGTCTCCTGATACGGCCGCCCTCAAGGATCCAGCTGATAGGAGGCTGGAAAATACTCTAAAAAGTATATACACACATACTGGTGTTATACTGCGACCAGCAATCGCCTCAGCCTGGATGTGCAGTGCTGGGGTGGCTTGGTCGGATTCCCTGACTGAAAATATTGATACCCTGGATAGGGACAGTATTTTATTGACTATAGAGCAATTAAAGGATGCATTCCTTTATATGCGAGATGCACAGAGGGATATCTGCACTCTGGCATCAAGAGTAAGTGCGATGTCCATATCTGCCAGAAGAAGTCTATGGACACGACAGTGGTCAGGCGATGCGGATTCCAAACGGCATATGGAAGTATTGCCGTATAAAGGGGAGGAATTATTTGGGGTCGGTCTATCGGATTTGGTAGCCACGGCAACAGCCGGGAAGTCCACCTTTTTACCTCAAGTCCCCTCCCAGCAGAAAAAGACGCAGTCTTTTCAGCCGCAGTCCTTTTCGTTCCTATAAGAACAAGCGAGCAAAAGGACATTCATATTTGCCCCGAGGCAAAGGAAAGGGTAAGAGACTGCAGCAAGCAGCCCCTTCCCAGGAGCTGAAGTCCTCCCCGGCTTCTGCAAAAGGCCTCAGCATGACGCTGGGACCTTACAAGCGGACTCAGGGGCGGTGGGGGGTCGCCTCAAGAATTTCAGCGCACAGTGGGCTCACTCGCAGGTGGACCCCTGGATCCTGCAGGTAGTATCTCAGGGTTACAGGTTGGAATTCGAGAAGTCTCCCCCTCGCCGGTTCCTAAAATCTGCTTTGCCAACGTCTCCCTCAGACAGGGCGACGGTATTGGAAGCCATTCACAAGCTGTATTCTCAGCAAGTGATAATCAAGGTACCCCTTCTACAACAGGGAAAGGGGTATTACTCCACGCTATTTGTGGTACCGAAGCCGGACGGCTCAGTAAGACCTATTCTAAATCTGAAATCTCTGAACCTGTACATACAAAAATTCAAGTTCAAGATGGAGTCACTCAGAGCAGTGATAGCGAATCTGGAAGAAGGGGATTTTATGGTGTCCTTGGACATCAAGGATGCTTACCTTCATGTCCCAATTTGCCCTTCACACCAAGGGTACCTCAGGTTCGTGGTACAAAACTGTCATTATCAGTTTCAGACGCTGCCGTTTGGATTGTCCACGGCACCCAGGGTCTTTACCAAGGTAATGGCCGAAATGATGATCCTTCTTCGAAGAGAAGGCGTATTAATTATCCCTTACTTGGATGATCTCCTGATAAGGGCAAGATCCAGAGAACAGCTGGAGGTCGGAGTAGCACTAACTCAAGTAGTGCTCCAACAGCACGGGTGGATTCTGAATTTTCCAAAATCCCAACTGATCCCGACGACACGTCTGCTGTTCCTAGGGATGATTCTGGACACTGTTCAGAAAAATGTATTTCTTCCGGAGGAGAAAGCCAGGGAGTTATCCGAACTCGTCAGGAACCTCCTAAAACCAGGGACAGTGTCTGTGCATCAATGCACAAGAGTCCTGGGAAAAATGGTGGCTTCTTACGAAGCGATTCCATTCGGCAGATTCCATGCACAAATTTTTCAGTGGGATCTGCTAGACAAATGGTCCGGATCGCATCTGCAGATGCATCAGCGGATAAAATTGTCGACAAGGACAAGGGTCTCTCTGCTATGGTGGTTGCAGAGTGCTCATCTGTTAGAGGGCCGCAGATTCGGCATACAGAACTGGGTCCTAGTGACCACGGATGCCAGCCTGAGAGGCTGGGGAGCGGTCACACAAGGAAGAAACTTCCAGGGCGTGTGGTCAAGCCTGGAAACGTCTCTTCACATAAATATACTGGAACTAAGAGCAATCTACAATGCTCTAAGCCTGGCAAAACCTCTGCTTCAGGGTCAGCCGGTGTTGATCCAGTCGGACAACATCACGACAGTCGCCCACGTAAACAGACAGGGCGGCACAAGAAGCAGGAGGGCAATGGCAGAAGCTGCAAGGATTCTTCGCTGGGCGGAAAATCATGTGATAGCACTGTCAGCAGTGTTCATCCCGGGAGTGGACAACTGGGAAGCAGACTTCCTCAGCAGACACGATCTTCACCCGGGAGAGTGGGGACTTCATCCAGAAGTCTTCCACATGATTGTAGTCCATTGGGAAAGACCAATGGTGGACATGATGGCGTCCCGCCTCAACAAAAAACTGGACAGGTATTGCGCCAGGTCAAGAGACCCTCAGGCAATAGCTGTGGACGCTCTGGTAACACCATGGGTGTACCAGTCAGTGTATGTGTTCCCTCCTCTGCCTCTCATACCCAAGGTACTGAGAATTATACGGCAAAGGGGAGTAAGAACGATACTAGTGGCTCCGGACTGGCCAAGAAGGACTTGGTACCCGGAACTTCAGGAGATGCTCACGGAAGATCCGTGGCCTCTACCTCTAAGAAGGGATCTGCTTCAGCAGGGACCGTGTCTATTCCAAGACTTACCGCGGCTGCGTTTGACGGCATGGCGGTTGAACGCCGGATCCTAAGGGAAAAAGGCATTCCGGAAGAGGTCATCCCTACCCTGGTCAAAGCCAGGAAGGAGGTGACTGCACAACATTATCACCGCATTTGGAGAAAATATGTTGCATGGTGTGAGACCAGGAAGGCCCCGACAGAGTACTACATATACAGCCCCCGGTTGTGCCCCCAGTGGCACCGTGGGATCTCAATGTAGTTTTGGATTTTCTCAAATCCCATTGGTTTGAGCCACTCAAATCGGTAGATTTGAAATATCTTACATGGAAAGTAACCATGCTACTGGCCCTGGCTTCAGCCAGGAGAGTGTCGGAATTGGCGGCTTTATCGTATAAAAGCCCATATCTGATTTTCCATTCGGACAGGGCAGAATTGAGGACGCGTCCTCATTTTCTGCCTAAGGTGGTATCAGCGTTTCACCTGAACCAGCCTATTGTGGTGCCTGCGGCTACTAGCGATTTGGAGGATTCCAAGTTGCTGGACGTTGTCAGAGCATTGAAAATATATATTTCAAGGACGGCTGGAGTCAGAAAATCTGACTCGCTGTTTATACTGTATGCACCCAACAAGCTGGGTGCTCCTGCTTCTAAGCAGACGATTGCTCGTTGGATTTGTAGCACAATTCAACTGGCACATTCTGTGGCAGGCCTGCCACAGCCTAAATCTGTCAATGCCCACTCCACAAGGAAGGTGGGCTCATCTTGGGCGGCTGCCCGAGGGGTCTCGGCATTACAACTCTGCCGAGCAGCTACGTGGTCAGGGGAGAACACGTTTGTAAAATTCTACAAATTTGATACCCTGGCTAAGGAGGACCTGGAGTTCTCTCATTCGGTGCTGCAGAGTCATCCGCACTCTCCCGCCCGTTTGGGAGCTTTGGTATAATCCCCATGGTCCTGACGGAGTCCCCAGCATCCACTAGGACGTCAGAGAAAATAAGAATTTACTCACCGGTAATTCTATTTCTCGTAGTCCGTAGTGGATGCTGGGCGCCCATCCCAAGTGCGGATTGTCTGCAATACTTGTACATAGTTATTGTTACAAAAAAATCGGGTTGTTTATTGTTGTGAGCCATCTTTTCAGAGGCTCCTACGTTATCATACTGTTAACTGGGTTCAGATCACAAGTTGTACGGTGTGATTGGTGTGGCTGGTATGAGTCTTACCCGGGATTCAAAATCCTTCCTTATTGTGTACGCTCGTCCGGGCACAGTATCCTAACTGAGGCTTGGAGGAGGGTCATAGGGGGAGGAGCCAGTACACACCACCTAGTGGTCAAACTTTTAAATTTTGTGCCCTGTCTCCTGCGGAGCCGCTATTCCCCATGGTCCTGACGGAGTCCCCAGCATCCACTACGGACTACGAGAAATAGAATTACCGGTGAGTAAATTCTTATTTTCCAGCACAGTTAAAAAAAAAATCCAGTTAAAAATCTGAGTGGAGGAAGTTTGAAGTCCAGTTTTACTTTTAGTGAGTGGTAAGAGTTGTTTAATGTCTTAACCCTAAGTGATTAATATTTGTGATTGATACAGGTTTTGGTGTGTTGCCATATTTCTATGGCAATGTTGGAGATATTGTTGTAAGTCCGTTGTTGGTGAACTGCTACAAGTTACAGGAATTAGAGAAGAAGGAACTGGATCAGATGGGAGTGGCCAGCAGCCAATTCTTGAGCGTGGAAAACCTGATTCTTCTGACTATCCAATATCTTGTGCGGCTTGGTGAGAATTCAGTGCTCAGCTTATTTTTTCAGCTTGTTTCCAACTTGTATTATTGTTGCTCATATGTGGTCTGCACGGATACCCAACCAGTTCTACCCTTGATTTTATCAATGTTCATATTGTATATGTACTACATAGAATTTAAAGCAATAAATACCCGTAAAGCCCCTAATACTGAACCAGTTCTTATGGAAAAGGGTTGAATTTGTATAACCTTGAAGACCAGAACACACTGGTAAAGTTTGTTGTTATTTTAAGCAATATAAAAGTGATTTTTTTTTTTAATGTATTTTTTTACAATCTTAAAACTCCCCAAATAAATGCTATGTTTCATTGTTACAATTTTGTTCTTGTAGGTCCTGATCAGATACCGATTCGTGAGGTTTTTGAACAGATTGTGCTTAAAGCATTGCAGGAATTTACTTATAAAGAGCGGTCTATGCAGCTGCACCCTCAAGGCATGTCCTTGTCACAGGCTCAACTGCCCTGGCTGGCTCGCTTGTTGGCCAGTGTTTCTCAAGATCTAGTTCACGTCCTTGTTACACAGAACTCCCTGGCAGAAGGCATCTCAGAGACCCTCCGTTCTATTTGTGATATAAAACCTCAGCAAAAGCTCCCAGACTACGTAGTAACGATCTGCTCCTCAAAGGTGCGAGGAAATGAATTTTGTGTGATTGCACTTGGTAAGTAATAACCGTTAAATGATTTCAGTGTATAGTTTAGTAAAACTATTTATAGTTATAGTTTTTTTTTTTTTTTTAAAGTAGAGCCTTTTATTTTGCTTTGTTTTTTTGGTGTGCTATATAATAACGGATGTTCTACAAGAGCTTACCCCCGAATGGCTGGATCCGGATATATATATATATATATATATATATATATCTATCTATCTGCAGTAAAGAGTCTTACTGCATTAACATGAAGCACACAGATCGTACCCATCACCTACACACAATGGAGGCAGTCTGATGTCATTAGGCGCTATGTAATCCAAATGGGGTGATTTATAGAGCCTTATATAGGACATTTTAAATGTCACTCTTCTGGAATAGCCTGGACTAAGTCTTTGACCTGGGTCACAGTTGAGCTCTCTGAGCTAACCACGTCCCAGATGGCCAAGTTTAAGATTCTCTAGGTGTGGCCGCAGAAGGGATTTACGGGTCTGTTTACTAAGCCTTGGATGGAGGTAAAGTGCATGGAGATTAAGTTCCAGCCAGTCAGCTCCTAACTGTCCTATTTCAAACACAGCTTGTGACATGTCAGTTAGGAGTTGATTGGCTGGTACTTTATGTCCATCCACTTTATCTCCATCTAAGGCTTAGTAAATAGACCCCTTAGTAAATAGACCTCTTAATATTAAAAATCATCTTTTTATTGGGTGCAACAGGCTGGACACTAAAGCAAAAAACACAGTAATAGTCCAGTATACCATTTCATAAGCACGCATAAGGAAGCAAAGCAATACAATAAAACCACACATATTGTAGGTGGGGACGAGGGCAGGTAAGAGTGGTAAATCACTGTAGGATGTGGTGAGTTGCACGGGGGCAAAGGCAACAGCTCTGTGACTCTGTACCAATTGCATGGGGGAGCAAATCGTATCTGAGATGCTGGAGAGGACAAGAACAAGGTGACATGGGTAGTGCTAGGGGTAGAACATGAGGGAAGATGGTCCTGTCTGGAAGCTTTTATTTCAGAGAAAGTTGTTAACAGTTGGAGGGGAAATTGGGAAGGAGATAAAGTGGAGAGAGTGACTGAGGGTGCGATGTACTAAAAACAAAATGTGTGCAAAACTCAGAAAACTAAAATTTTCTGAGTTTTGCCCACATTTCCCATATGTACCAAGCTCTGGAATACAATGCTTTACTGGAGAGTGAATAGATGGCGTTGCCTAATAGAAGCCTGTGGGCATTTAGGATCCCTCCCAATGTCGCCTATGGCTCAAGCATGCGCAGAAGACTCCTTGGTCATAAACGTGGAAGTCCTATAATCGCAAAGGGCTGCTCATTTTGAATAGATCGGTCAGTTGCGATTTCAGAATTTTACATTCATACTGGCATTATTAATGGTGCTATGTTTGTCATAAGTGGTTTGATGTATTTCTTCCAAAATGCAGTACTTGATGCATCTCACCCAGAGTGAGAAATTAGGAATGAGCCCTTTCACCTGAGCGAGCTAGGCTAAGGGTCATTGGACCCTGTAGCTGCTTCACAGGATTGTGATGCCAGTACGGAGGCTCATTAGGTCTCATTTTCCTGGGAGAGTAGGTTGGAGTCCGCTGCTCTGACTACATCTAATACAAGAGCCCTGTAGCACTTCAGTCTTGGGGCTCATCAGAATGTAATTGTTCCTCCCAGGAGGATGGTGAGGGGGTGGACAGTTATGACTTCCTCTAGAAGGTAATCTGTTGCTGATTTAGCATGGTCTGTGTAATTGGTACTAAAAGTTAGACACACAGAACTCTGTGTTTCTTGACAGGTCATTGCTTAGCAGAAGGTATAACAGGTTGGGTTTGTGTTACCATACCGACGCCGGGATCCCGGCTGTCAGATGTCCGGCAGGGGGCGAGCGCAACGAAGCCCCTTGGTAGACACCCACAAGTGGGAATTGTGAGTGTCATTTTTAGTCATCCATTAAGAATCTATATATTAAAAGCAGAGTTTTATGAGTGACATATTTCTATGATGCCGTTGTCTGAGCAGGACACATCATATACCAAATGAAATCTCTTGGTCCGTAGATTTGCAGAAAAGTATTGGCATTGTAATTGGTTGCTTCTTTCTGAGTTATTTGGCAAAACATCTGTCTGCCATTTACAATGCATCACCATTGTGCTCTGGAAAAGGGGACAGTTGGTGAACTCTCCCTGTGCACCTGCTGGGTGGTTTGGCACTGTGACAGTTATTTGCAGCCACGCACTTAGCAGGGATTTTTTCTAAATTTGACTCATAAGGGGGCGAAAAAGGGGTAAAATGTTCCATCCAGCAAATCTTTGCCCAGTTGAAACCAGGCACATCAGCTAGTTATTTTTATAAAACCGTAAGCCCTTTTCAATTTAATGTTAGTAGTAAAATGTATGTTGTAATGTTATGGTTTTGATTTATTAATATGGGTTTTAATTGTTTCATTGATTTATTCTGGTGTGCATAATTTCAGCAGAAGTTATTTTTTGACAACACTCAGTTATCGTCTGTAAGATCCAGATTTGCTGAAATCTTAATGAAGTCAATTTGTGTTTCTTTAGTGACAGCTGCTGGTTGGCTGAAAAATATTTCAGGTCATTAGACTGGTGCAAGTGATGCAATACAAGTAGTAGAGTATAGAAAGTAACCAGCAGAAGATTTTGGCACTCAGAGATTTGTTTAATATGTGACCTCTCTCTGTGCTTGCATGTCATGGCACCATGACTTACAATAGAATGGATTGTATTCATTTGATGTTCCCATCTATTTGTTCAATTTGTAAGATCATTAGAAAGCCACCAAGCCAGCTGGCAATGCACATTGGTGGTTTATTAGAGGCAGTAATAATGTTCAGTGTTAATACGAAGACATTTTTGCCTGTTCCAGGAAAATATCAATCCCGGGTGCTAGCAGAGAGCATGCTGACCACTAGTGAATTCCTGAAGGAGATAAGCTATGAGCTCATCACAGGCAAGGTCAGCTTCCTGGCCTCACACTTCAAAAACACCTCAATGGGTAAGTGTTGTACCTCTGAGCATTCTACTGGCCCAGTGGCTGGAATGGATGGAAACTGTTGTATGCCTTTCTGAAAACTGGATGTTGTGTTACATAAAGACATAAATGTCCCTGTACAGAGATAATGTTAGAGGGCTCCCTTATGTCTTTTCATCACAATAATATAGATTTCTATCAAATCTGATATGTGAATATTGCATAATTTCTGGAGCACCTCCAACCCTATATCACGGTTATTCCAATTATGATTTATACATAATAATGGGCAGAGGCGTCGCTTACATAAAGAACACCTGGTGCAGGGGTCCGTTAAAAGGGGGCGTGGCTTTGTGGGTGCCGTCAGAAGGGTGTGTGGCTTCATGTGGTGATGCCAGAAGGGGGCATGATTTTGTTGCTCGGGGGCATGGCTACGCTTCCCGACCTCTGTTTCCAGCACTGCGGGTGTACTGGAGGGTGCTGCTTGACCCGAGACTGCAGTGTTGGCTTCTACACGTGACATAAGCCAGACACTGTACTTAATGTTACAGTGCAGTACCCGGCTCCTGTCACTAGCAGGAGCTGACACTTTGGTGACACCACTGATAATAGGTTGGTTACCATATACAATAGTTCGAAATGATCAAGAGTCTATGGCATAAGCACACTTTTAACTTTTTCTACTAGTAACAATTATGCTGTCCAATGGTATAGATTCATTTTAGTTATTGCTTTACTATATATGAACTGTTCAACCACAAAAAGAAAAATATCCATAATTTATGTTTTCTTAATGAACACTAAAATAATGTAATAAGTTATTTATATAGTGCAAACATAGGGTCTTATTCAGTGTGTGTTAGCAAACCAAAAAAGTTAGCAATTGCGCAAAACCATGTGCACTGCAGGGGAGGCAGATGTAACATGTGCAGAGAGATTAGATTTGGGTGTGGTGTGTTCAAACTGAAATCTAAATTGTAGTGTGGAAATTAAGCAGCCAGTATTTACCCTGCACAGAAACAATATAACCCACCCAAATCTAACTCCCTCTGCACATGTTACACCTGCTCCACCTACAGTGCAGCATGGTTTAGCCCAGTTGCTAACTTTTTTGGTTTGCTAACAAACCTAAATAACCACCATATTACGCTGCACTTTACAGATAATATTTCCGTAATTCACACCTGTCCCTGTCCCAGTGGAGCTTGCACTCTATATTGCCTATCACATGAACATTTATATACACTATGGTTAACTTTTTGTCAGAAGCCAGATAGCCTACCACTATGTTTTTGGATTGTGGGAAGGAAGCTAGAGTACCCGGAGAAACCACACAAGCCCACAGAGAGCATACAAACTCCTCCCAGTTAAGGCCTTGGTGGGAATCGAACCCAACACCTCAGTGCTGTGAGACAGTTATGCTAACCATTACACCAACTGTGCTGCCCTAAAATTATGATGACATCACTGTTTACACATTTATTATTTAAAGTGGTCTATTTGACTTGTGACTTACATCTAGGTAACCTAAGGCCTTGATGGGTGCAGGTCAAATAGCATCTTTCTCGTTCAAAATGTGCCTCTTATTCTGATACATCTGGGAGCGACTAAATCACTTGCCTGCTTGCACTGGTCAATTGATGTGCAATATTTTAAATCCAATACTTTTTTTTTAATTATTTTTCAAGATTTCAGACAAACAAGAGTCAGAAGACAAACACAACACATAAACATTTCCAGATTTACGGAATGCGCAGATTCCCAGTTGTAACCAATACCAAATACAGCATTAGAAATATGCAGGCTTAAAGACAAAAATCTGCATCTACAAATTTAGAGAGAAAAGTGTCACAAGTTGTCATAGGTTATTCAGATGTTGTGCAGAGAGTTACTTGTATCATAGAAACATAATCATGTAACATATAACATATCAGAAGTGCGGGCATGGGAGCGGCTGGTCGCAGGCGCCAAAGGTGCAGAGCCATGTTCGATATTCTAACACAGGTCACTAGATAAATATCTTATTCCTCTACACATCCCGGTGTCGGACACACAGTGGCCGATACTCAAACATTCCGATCCAGTGAGTGCGGGGACTCAAGCCATCTACCCCACAAATCTTGATATTTTTTCCCTGCTTTCCTGGCTAAATATACATATTTCTCGTGAGCAGCTGTATCATTAACAAGTGAAACCCAGGACTGTAGTGTGGGAGCATCTTTAGCCAACCAGAACCTGGCAATACACACCTTAGCCAGGCCACAAAGGTTAATTGCGTATCGTCTGCCAGGGGGATCTAAGGCATCCTCCTCCATAGCTGACAACACACGTCACCGGGGAGCATACAGAAGATGGAATTCCGGTCAACACCAGGGCTTTAATAACACCAGACCAAATTATAGCCATCTTGGGGCAAAGCCAGAGAGTGTGCCAAAAATCTGCATCTAGATTGCCACATTTAGGACAACTGGTGGAGTGAGTACCCCCCATATGGCACAATCGCACTGGTGTCATATATACTCTATGTATGATAAACAATTGGATTTGTTGATATCTAGTGGTGGTAGTGGATAATCTTGGGGAGCCCAGAGCACCCTCCCATATCTCATCAGAAACGGGGCCCAGATCATATTCCCACTTAGTCCTGAGAAGTGATAGTGGGTCAGAGTAGTGAGGCCGAAGCACAGCAGTATAGATATTGGATATCAAACGTCGTCTCCCCAGGCTTTGCAAAAGGGACTTGACTGGAGAGTCGATAAGGACTGGAGGGGTATCAGGAAACTGGGCATTAATCGCATGTCTCAATTGCAAGTAGCGGTAGAAATGAGAATAGGGTATGTTGTAGTCCTGCTGGAGCTGCAGGAAGGATTTCAGTACGTTGCCATTATATAAGTGTCCCAGGGATGTCACACCCCATCTCCCCCACACCGCCCAAGGTTGCAGCAAGGCCAATTCTGGGAGTTCAAGGACATTGTCCAAGGGAGTATCTGGGTCTATACCTTGGCCTAATAAAACAACATGTACCTGTTTCCATACAAGAATGGCCTGTTTGATTATAGGGATCTTGGACAATTTAGGATTCCTACAGAGAAGCATCTGTAAGGGATTGCCTTCTGGATACTCCTGTAGAAGCATTTGCGAGTGTATAGTGAGGATATCAGTATCAGTCACCCATTCCCACACGTGTGCCAACTGTGCAGCGTAGTAATAGAATTTAAAGATAGGGAGAGCCAAACCGCCCAGCAATCTTGGTCTGGACAAGGTGTCAAGCCTCAACCGTGCTCTCCTACTGGCCCAGATCAAGGAAGATAGCAGGCTATCAATCTGTTTGAATATTTTTAGGCAAATATATACAGGGGACTGCTGGAGGACGTACAGAAGCTTAGGCAAATACACCATTTTCACCAAGTTGACCCTACCAGTGACCGTCAGGGGGCAAAGACCCCCAAACCTTGACCTTTGAAGGTCGGCTTAATATTGAGAGAAACGCAGGTACACGGATCATTCAACACCCATATGCCCAGGTATTTGAAAGAATCTACCCATTTAAGTGGGGTATGGATCAGTGGGGCTATCGGGATCTGGCCCCTAAGTGGGGTAATTGTAGATTTATCCCAGTTAATTTTAAGCCCAGAAAAGTATCCATAGGTAGTTATCAAATCAAGGCGTTTAGGCATAGAGTAAACATAATCATCAACAAATAATAGGAGATCATCAGCGTACAGTGCTATTCTGTCCTCTCTGGCGCACACCTCAATACCCACTATATCCTGAGCAGCCCTAATTAAACATGCTAAAGGCTCAATAGCAATGGCGAACAGAGTTGGGGACAGAGCGCATCCCTGTCTCGTTCCCCTAGACAGGGGGAAGGAGCGGGACACATACCCATTCACGGAAACTCTGGCCATGGGCAGGGAATACAGTAGTCTAACATAGCTGATAAAGTTGGGGCCCAGACCAAATCTATCCATAGCCTCCCACAGGAAGGCCCACTCCACCGAGTCAAAGGCCTTCGCGGCATCCAAAGAGGCCACTACGGAGGAGCAGGCCTCCCCCCGAGAAACCTGGAAATGAGTAAACAGACGTCGCAGATTGACAGCCGTGGACTTACCAGGCATAAAGCCCGTTTGGTCAGGGTGAATAATTTGAGTTATAACCTGAATAAGCCTGGAGGCCAAAACCTTGGCCAGGACCTTAATATCCGTGGGCAGCAGGGAGAAAGGGCAGTAGGATTCAACCCTCTTGGGGTCCTTATCCGGTTTAGGAATCACTATAATTAATGCCTCCGCCATAGCAGGTTTTGGGCAAAAATTGTATTAAATAAGGTAAGTAATTGAGGGGCAAAAAAATTTAACGTGTTTCTTATACAGTTCTGATGGAATGCCGTCAAGGCCTGTGGCCTTACCATCAGGGGAAGCAGAGATCGCCATTTTGATTCTTCTCCAGTGATAAAGGGGCATCGAGAAGCGCTCCAGCTTCACTAGAAATACGGGGCAGTTGAATTTTATTCAAATATTCACACAGTTCCGACGGGGAACAGGTCAACTTGGAGCTATATAGTGCCTGATAGTATGAAACAAATTCCTCAACAATCTGGGGGGTACGGTCCAGCACCGTCCCGGCCGAGTTCAAAACCTCCACTACTGTACGAGAGGATCGATCCCCTCTTGCAAGATTAGCCAAATAAGAGCTCGGCCTGTCCCCAGTAGCATAGTGGACATGCGAGGAGAAGAGAAGTCTGTGCTGAGTTTTCCCCCACAGATAATCCTTCCATTCCCCCCGAGCATGGAGCCAGTCCAACTTGGAAGTATCCAATCCATCCTGTAAATATGCCAGCTCTGAAGCATCAACCCGAGCCTCCAACTCAGCCTCATGTTTTCTAAAGGAGGATTTAAGACTTCCCACCCTCTTGATCAAAGTACCTCTCAGAAAGGCCTTAAAGGTGTCCCAGAGCAGAGACACATCAGAAGTGTCACCATGCAAAGCAAAAAATTCTAGCCAGCTAGCCTCCAACTCCGACCCCTCACCCATATGCGTCAGCCAGAAAGAGTTAAACCGCCACACTGCTTGTCCCCGCTGACAGTCTAAGTCGATATGTAGCGATATAGGGGAGTGATACGAAATACCCCATGTCTCATATTTAACATTATGAACCTTGGGCAAAAGCTCCCGGGAAAGGAGCGCTAAGTCTATCCTAGTGAAGGAGTGAGAGTGTGAAAAACATGAATATTGCCTCAAATCGGGGTACCGTAATCTCCAAGGATCAACCAAACCCAGCTCAGAGACAGTGTCTGCAAACGGAGATCTCTTCGGCTGTGGGTTGGAGGATGCTGCAGAAAGCCTATCCATCTCATGGTTCAACACATTGTTAAAGTCACCCATACAGATAACAGCCACCCCAGGAGATGCAGCCATAAAAACAGACGCCTTTTTAAGCACATCATGTGAGTATGGGGGGGGGGGAACATATATAGCCAGCAACAATAGGGGAACAGAATCAATTTTGCCTTTTAGAAACACATATCTACCCCATTGATCTATTTGCACACTATCAAGCAAGAAGGGAACAGATTTTTTTAATTAGGATTGACACTCCCCGGGAGGCTGCAGTATGCATGGAATGGAAAGCCCAGCCTACCCACGGCCTTTTAAAGGACATCATTTTAGTGCCCACTAAGTGAGTTTCCATCAAGCAGGTTATATCTGCTGCGTAATGCTTGATCTGTCGAAGTACTAGGGAGCGCTTGATTTTATCATTGATTCCCCGCACATTCCATGACAGAAATCTAACCAAAGCCATAGCAAAGCATCATGGTAATAAAGCAGACTACCCACGACCAGCCGACTCCAACACACAGAAAAGAAAACAAGCCCTTTAGTAGTTGTGACACAGTCATATCAGAAACCAACACAATACATATTAGGAAATGGAAATAAAACAATAACATTCTCCTAAAATAACCCCCACCCCCACCCCGTATACCACTTAAAACTTGCAGCATACCTGGTTCCCTAACAAACAAAACTCCCTAAACACTAGTGATGTGCACCGGAAATTTTTCGGGGCTTTGTGTTTTGGTTTTGGATTCGGTTCCGCTGCCGTGTTTTGAATTCGGACGCGTTTTGGCAAAACCTCCCTGAAAATTTTTTGTCGGATGCGGGTCTGTTTTGGATTTGGGTGTTTTTTTTACAAAAAACCCTCAAAAACAGCTTAAATCATAGAATTTGGGGGTCATTTTGATCCCATAGTATTATTAACCTCAATAACCATAATTTACACTCATTTTCAGTCTATTCTGAACACCTCACACCTCACAATATTATTTTTAGTCCTAAAATTTGCACCGAGGTCGCTGGATGGCTAAGCTAAGCGACCCAAGTGGCCGACACAAACACCTGGCCCATCTAGGAGCGGCACTGCAGTTTTCTAGCGAGAGGATAAGTGCTTCCATCCTCATGTGAATCTGAACCACTAGCCATGAACATAGGCCAGGGCCTCAGCCGTTCCTTGCCACTCCGTGCCGTAAATGGCATATTGGCAAGTTTACGCTTCTCATCAGACGCTTTCAATTTTGATTTTTGGGTCATTTTACTGAACTTTTGTTTTTTGGATTTTGCATGCTCTCTACTATGACATTGGGCATCGGCCTTGGCAGACGACGTTGATGGCATTTCATTGTCTCGGCCATGACTAGTGGCAGCAGCTTCAGCACGAGGTGGAAGTGGATCTTGATCTTTCCCTATTTTAACCTCCACATTTTTGTTCTCCATTTTTTAATGTGTGGAATTATATGCCACTATCAATAGCAATGGCCTACTACTATATATACTGCGCACAACTGAAATGCACCACAGGTATGGATGGATAGTATACTTGACGACACAGAGGTAGGTAGAGCAGTGGCCTTCCGTACCGTACTGCTATATTTACTGGTGGTCACTGTCAGCAAACTGCAAAACTAAAATGCACCACAGGTATAGAATCTAGATGGATAGTATACTTGATGACACAGAGGTAGGTAGAGCAGTGGCCTTCCGTACCGTACTGCTATATATACTGGTGGTCACTGTCAGCAAAACTCTGCACTGTACTCCTCCTATATAATACTGCTGGTCCCCAGTCCCCACAATAAAGCAGTGTGAGCACAGATATATGCAGCACACTGAGCACAGATATGGAGCGTTTTTCAGGCAGACAACGTATAATACTGGTGGTCACTGGTCAGCAAAACTGTGCACTGTACTCCTCCTATATAATACAGCTGCTCCCCAGTCCCCACAATTAAGCAGTGTGAGCACAGATATATGCAGCACACTGAGCACAGATATGGAGCGTTTTTCAGGTAGAGAACGGATAAAACTGGTGGTCACTGATCAGCAAAACTCTGCACTGTACTCCTCCTATATAATACAGCTGCTCCCCAGTCCCCACAATTAAGCAATAAGCACAAATATTTGCATCAACATTAATAAACGGAGAGGACGCCAGCCACGTCTTCTCCCTAACATTTCCAATGCATGAGTAAAAATGGCGGCGACGCGCGGCTGCTTATATAGAATCCGAATCTCTCGAGAATCCGAAAGCGGGATGATGACGTTCGGGCGCGCTCGGGTTAACCGAGCCATACGGGAGAATCCGAGTATGCCTCGGACCCATGTAAAATGGGTGAAGTTCGGGGGGGGTTCGGTTTCCGAGGAACCGAACCCGCTCATCACTACTAAACACTAACAATATCAACTAAGGCGGAAAACACCTATGCATATTCCAGCAGTCAAA
The DNA here is from genome assembly GCF_028390025.1 of Pseudophryne corroboree. Classification (NCBI taxonomy): domain Eukaryota; kingdom Metazoa; phylum Chordata; class Amphibia; order Anura; family Myobatrachidae; genus Pseudophryne; species Pseudophryne corroboree. Next base: position 629,356,184 of record NC_086448.1, read on the forward strand.
TAAAATAAAAAAAACAAAGGCAAAAAAACAAAACCCAGGAATTCACTATCCAGCAAATCCAAGAGGGGGCAAAGAATTTAATGACCTTAAGGCAAGAGAAGCCCCCAGCCAAATTCAAACACCCCCCCCCCCCCAGGCCCCCGTAACAACCCCAACTATGCAGGATGTCTGAGACTATGCAGCAAAACAATCACCCATAACATAGAACATAACAACAGTACAGAGAAATCAATCAGTACACTCCCAGTCTACACATGGCCGTATGACCCCGACGATGTCACGCGCCAAGCCGCAGGGAGCCTGTATAGACCCAGCATAACAACCCAGCACAAAACATCAACTGGAAAGCCCCCCCCCCCTTTCCTGAGACCATCTTCATATATGGCCCAACATGTAAGGAAGAGGCAATATACTTTCTAGTTGAGAAACTGAGTGCAGGAGTTCAGTCAGCGACTAACGCCCGCCGAGCCGGAAAGCGTCTGTCCAGCCACACCGATGCTTCGTGGGGGGTCATGAAGAATTTAGTCTCTCCGTCTGAAACCACCCGCAGTTTTGACGGGAAGAGCATGGCTTAGGGGATGTTCAATTCACGCAGCCTGCGTTTCACAGGGACAAATTGAGCTCTATCTTTTTGAACGTCAATGGCAAAATCAGGGAAGACTGAGACCGGAGATCCGTTCCACTTGAGAGGACCCTTAGTGCGGGCCAATTTCAAAATCACATCCCTATCACGATAATGAAGGAGCTTGGCTATGAATATACGAGGAGGCGCCCCTGGAGGCAATGGACGCATTGGGACTCTATGAGCGCGCTCCACTGCAAAGTGTGATGTAAACTCCTCCGCTCCAAACGCATCCAGCAGCCAGCGTTCAAGAAATTTTTCGGGGGAGGCACCCTCCTTTTTCTCAGGCAGGCCGACGAAGCGGACATTGTTCCGCCGCAGTCTCCCCTCCATATCCGTCATCTTTTTGTGTACCTCCGACATTTGGGACTCCAGGGCAGTGGTACATCTACCGAGTGGCAACACCGTGTCCTCCAGCGTGGAGATGCGTGTTTCAACCTCACCGACCCTTTCCCGCACCCGTTGAAGGTCTTTGTGTATGATGGATAGGTCCGCCTGGACCTGGCCGATTCTGTCTGCCAGGCGGGTTTCGCTGGCAGTAACCGCCTCCAGTACTTTCTGTAGGGCCGAATCCGTGGCCTCCACAGAGGAGGAGCTATTGGAAGGCGACGGTGGTGATGGAGACGAGGCCGACTGAGCCTCCTCCCCACGCTGAGGCCGCGCCGGAGGGTTTCTGGCGTATTTTTCAAATTTTGCTGCGGCCGCAGCATTCTGGTGCTGTTTAACCATTGTAGCCTGCCGATGACGGGAATCGGTATATAAAAAAAATAATTCTGGTCTCCGCCCGCAATGCAATATAGTATATCAGAACTGTCCAGTCGTTGCTTTTGGAGAAATGTAGTATATCAAAACTGACCAGCGAGCGCCTGCGTGGACATTCAGTACATCACAAACATCCAGCCGCCGTCTGCCCTGAAATATAAGCCTCAGCAGGAGAATCCTCAGCACAGGGGATGCACACAGCATATAACTTGGCCGGGTGGTCTTCTGTTTGCCGGCGGTCGGGCTCCCGGCGCTCAGTATACCGGCGCCGGGAGCCCGACAGCCGGCATACCGACACTTATTTTCCCTCGTGGGGGTCCACGACCCCCATAGAGGGAGAATAAAATAGTGTGGCGCGCGTAGCGCGCCACCGTGCCCGTAGCGTGGCGAGCGCAGCGAGCCCGCAAGGGGCTCATTTGCGCTCGCCAAGCTGTCGGTAAGCCGGCGGTCGGGCTCCCGGCGCCGGGATGCTGGTCGCCGGGAGCCCGACCGCCGGCCAGCCGTAGTGAACCCAACTTGGCCAAACGTGCCCTACAGCAACTTGTCCAGCTGAGCCCCAGGGGATCTTAGGGTATGGGATACTGAGGCAGAACAACAAGCAGGTCGTCCAGGGGTTAATACAGCACAGTCCCGTACCAGTTTAATGCAGTGCAAAGCAGGGTCTTATCTATGATATAGACAGGAGAGGGGGCACAGAGAAGTATACAGCCCACCTATGCTGTGCCCTGCTCCCCAGCAGCACTGTCCAGAGAGTAAATGAGGGAGCTGGAGAACAGAGGCTAGAGCCGCAGGAGGAGAGAGGAGAACGGAGGCGGGACACGTGCCAGGCCGCAGCGGGAGATCCCACTGACGCGCACGCGGACACAAGCAGGGACGAGATGAGCGCTCACCGGAGCCTCCCCGGCTGATGTATCTTCCAGGAGAGGCTGTAGATGCGGGTGCAGGCAGCATGCAGGACGGCGGCCGGGTGCAATCTCTCAGCGCGGGGAGGCAGGATGGCGGCGTTCCACGTGAGTAATCCGGCCTGGGAGCCCCGCACACAAAGTCGTCCGTCTGCAGCAGGGGGAAGATGAGCAGGTCCCAGAGTGGCACAGGGGCACCCACACACCCTCACACAGGTTTTGGGGCAATCGTCAGGCCCAGGGGGGGACACAGGATGAGACAATCGGATTTTTATGCTGGAGAGTCGCTCAGCTTGTGTGCTACTCCATGTCCGCCGAAGCCACACACCCCGATGTGCATTATTTACATATGTGTGTCACTCTGAATCTGTGTAAAAAGAAAAAAAAAGTTCTTGTAATGACTGACCAGAAATTTATGAACTCTTCCAGTACTCGTGTAGCACATAACATTACATATTTGAAATGGGCAACACATTTACGTAATTTACTTTCTATTATAATCTACAGTACTCCATAAATGCAGTGTGTTCCTTAGTAGTTTCAGTTAATGTTGTACTTGCACTATAAATGTTTCTTTCTTTATTAGGTGATAATTTGGACAGATTGCTGGAGAAAATCCAGAGGAAGAGAGGGGATAATGTCATTATTCCTTTTAACGGTGATGTAAAAGAATGTGTGTCATCTCAGGAAGCGGTCAGCATGGTTCCTACGCAAGCCAAAGGTAGCATTCAGCAATTAGCAGTGAAGTCTCGATTATTGTAATTTTTAATTAATTAAAGATAAAATCAGGAAATAAGCTTCATCGATACGATGCAAACTACATTTATTTACTGTGTGTAAAAGGTGCCATAGGACTTACAATTCTACAGAGGCTTGATTAGGAGGGAAAGGGGCGGGGCCTGATTCAGATGCAGTTGCAATGCCGATGCAGCAGTGATCCTTTTCAGTGACACAACTGTGTACTCTGTCACAACCACTAAGCAAATATGAGGAACATCGACTCTCTGGGTACCTCCATGGGCATGCAGAATTGCCACGGGTGCTGCAACCCTGGTGCCATGTTTTGTGTGCACAAGTGGCAGTTGTACACCATAGCACATCCACAAAATGGTCACAACATGCCTGCATTTTAGCAGACACACCCCGTTACCTCCCCCCAAACTGCCTTCTCTTATCAATTACTCTGCGACTGATTCCTTACCGCGAGAGGCATCATAAAGTACCTTGGCGCTCTTACCAATAATTGCTCGGTTGCGACACCATCAGAGTTGCAACAGTGTCTGAATCAGACCCTTTATGGGCAGCTGGTTCAATGCATTCTATGGAACAAACCCCATGCAATGCAAATATTGTCATATATATCGATACTGAGGGTTTGGGGTTACCCACTACACCATCCCTCCTGTATCTTCAACGTCCTTTACAGCCAAAATATGTCTGCTCTCATCCTGTGGTTCCCCATTCAGTAACTGTCTGGATTTCTGCTGTCAAACATTTCGGGCTCTTGCCCCTTCCAGTCCTTTAACCAGTTGCCTGGCATGGTCACATCAGATGCGACCATGCCGGCAAGTGCTCTATCTGACCTGGTCGTACAGGATGCGACCAGTCAGAGAGTGTTAGCAGCGGCAGGGAAGATAAACTTCCCTCCGCTGCTGCTGTTGGAGGGACCGGAAGGTCCCTCTGCCTCCCTGCACTCTCCCCCTGTGTCTGCCGTGCTGCCGATCACTGCTGATTGGTCAGCACGGCAGGATCCCCCCCCCCCCCCCCCCCCCTCCAGCGTCTGCAGACAATGGCAGCCGCTGGGGAGAGTAAATGAGCCCTCCCAAGCCACCCCCTCCCCCTCCCCCCCGTATACTTGCAGGCTGTCCCGGCTTTCTAAATGAAAGCCATCGCGATGTTCTGATGGTCGCGATGTTCCCGATCGATGTTTGAAAAAAATATTATTATTTAAAAAATATATATACTTATTGAACTAAAATAATTTGAGATTGGGTTAAAGTCATGTTCTTCACCTAATTCGCTCATAAAAAAAACGACAATTTCGGAGCTGTTTTCGGCGAAATAAATCGTCCGTTAAGTGGTTGATTCCAATTTATAATAACCCTACCTTTCCTCCAGGCTGCATACCCTGGGAGTTTTCCTCCTGGCTGTGAGTGTTATTAGACCGCTTAATCATCCCACACATTTCAACGTCTTCCGTCCCTTCTCAAACATTCAGTTTAATTTTCATATTCCCAACAAATGTGTGTTTGCAGTTCTTTCAAATTGGGAATTTCTTTACTTCTTGCATTGGCCATATTAATATGCTTGAATCCCTTCTCTCTCTGACGATCATCAATGAGGGACCTTGTCTCTAAGTTGTACTGAGAGCTTGCCTCTTCTGTATCTACCATCAAGGATCCACATGACATAGCATGGGAGGGGATGCAATTAAAATACCAGCTGTTGGGATCCCGGTGTTAATCAGACTGATGCCGGAATCCCGACAGCTGATGAAATACTGACAGACGGAAGGCCAGCCACCACCGAGTTCACTGCACCAACCAAGTGGGAAATATAACCTGTGGCGAGCGAAGTGAGCCACCGGGACCGAAGCATGGTGAATGCAGCAAGCCCTTGAGGGGACTCACTGACGGGATGCCACTATTGGTATATTGACAGCCGGCATCCCGTCTGTCAGTAAACCATACCGATTCCCATGGGAGAGATACTTGGGTGAGGTTTTAGATGAAGAGGATTTGTCGTAGATTCAGGAAAATACAGCCATACGCTCTCTCTACATTAAAATTACAGAAAATAGCCATGAACTGCTGTACAGTTGGTAACCCAATACGTCTAAATAAATTTTTTCCTGATGTCTCCCATTCCCGTTGGATGGGCTTCCATATGGACGACACTTTTCTTCATATTTGGTGGCACTGTCTTAAGCTCTCCTCTTTCTAGAGGGATGTCTGAAACCTAGTTCTTGCGGTTTTGCGTGGTCATATACAATTTTATTGTCTCCAGTTGAATATCCCTTCTGCCTACTATCCCCAAAATAAGTTCATTCATCACGTATCTACTGCCACGTGTTTAACTGCAGCATCTTGGAAAACGCGTCTGCCCCAACACATAACCTGAGAGATTAGATACTTCCGAGCAGGATCCAATATAGTGGAATTGCTGCCTATATTCTGCTGCTCAGTGAATAAATTACAGGCAAGAAAATAACATCTTAGACAGTGGCTTAACCAGAATTTTGTGGTCCCCATAGCAACACATTGAAGGGACCATGGTCCCAATGCTTCTTGAGAGACGTCTCTCAGCAACAGTTATTAATTTTATGCCCTATAATATGCCCTAGTTCATTTTGTGAACCATAGTAGTCCCCTAGTTAATTTTATGCCCCAGATTAGTGCCCTAGTTTATTTTTTGAACCATCGCAGTTCCCTAGTTTACATTGTAGTTCTGCCAGTACACATTATGCAACACAGTACCCCCAATTCACATTATGATGGACACTTTCCCCAGTTCATATTTTGCCACATTACAGTGCCTCCTATATATACTGTGCCACATTAAAGTGTCCCAGTTCTTATTATGTCACATTATAGTGCCCTCCACATTGCAATAAGCAGATCAGATTATGACACATTACAGTGTCCCCTTACCATTATAACATCCACTAAACACTCCTCTCACTGAAAATGTAATGTCTCACAATTCAGGCTGTGCAGTGGATCAGACCCAATTTCTGAGCAGGCAAATCTGTGAAATTGGTATGCAACTTTGTACCTTATGCCTTATCCAGAGGTTCTCAAACGCGGTCCTCAAGGCACCACAACGGTCCAGGTTTTAAGTATATACATACTTGGCCACAGATGACTTAATTAGCACCTCAGTCAATTTGTTTCGACCATCTGTGCTGAGCCTTGGATATACAGGCAGTACGGATGGTGTAATGGTTAGCACTACTGCCTCACAGCACTGAGGTCATGAGTTTCAGTCCTATCATGGCCCTAACTGTGTGGAGTTTCTATTTTCTCCCCATACTTGCGTGGGTTTCCTCCGGGAACTCCGGTTTCCTCCCACAATCCAAAAATATACTGGTAGGTTAATTGGCTTCTGTCAAAATGAACCCTAGCATATGAATGTGTGTGCGTATAAATGTGCTAGGGAATATAGATTGTAAGCTCCACTGGGGCAGGGACTGATGTGAATGGGCAAAATATTCCTTCTAAATCGCTACGGAATATGTGTGCGCTATATAAATAACTGGTGATAATAATAATAATAATAATAATAATAAACTTGAAACCTGAACCATTTGGATGCCTTGAGGACCGCATTTGAGAACCTCTGCCTTATACACTTATGGACTGATTCTGAATCTCACACAAAAACACACATAGCATCGTCTATTAGCGGTCACCTGTTTATGAATTTATGGTAATGTTGCTACAAACTCCTTACATCCGTTTGTTCGACTGTGCAAGGTGTGAGACGCCCATTTTTAGCAACCATGCCCCCTGTAATATCAGTGGGACCATCCTTATTCATGACAGTCGCTCACACCATGGCAGATGGAGTTTCTCTGTCCAAATATGGCCCCCTATGCTTGTGTTTGTGAACACAGCCGCTTGCATTGACATGCCAATGACCCGAACACTGAACGGACCATTTTTGCGTACATTCCTTGGCGCTTCCCAGTCATCGCTGAGGAACGCCCATCACTTTTCCACTACACTTCAGATACCATCGGTATTTTTGTGTTTGTTAAACAGGGCATATATAGTATATACATTCATAATTAATATATATTTATTATGAATGTATATATTTTTGTGTTTTACTATATCTAATGCCTACACAAAATATTTCAGTATATTGCATTAGTTATATATATATATATATATATATATATATATATATATTGAAAGAAGAGATTTCCCCAAGGAGCTGATGTCGTACTTTGGTATGTACAAGTTTTGTATAATAAAATAATCTTAAAAAAGAGAGATTGTTTATTTTTTTTAAAGCAATACATAAAACTGTTTACAATTTGCCCAGAATAACAATAAACAATGTTTGTACAGACGATAGTTGTGTTGGTAATTCAAACAACATCAAAATGATCTTCTTTGTAGAGATGTCAGAGAACAATGTGCTAACCCAACGCGTTTCGTCCTATATATATATATATATATATATATATATATATATATATATATGTATATATAAACGTGTGGCTAGTCCTCTTATTGTGAAAATTATACTTGATTTAAATATATTGCATCTGCTGGTCTCTGTATGTGTCGCATGAGCTCTTCCTTTCATAATCTGTGTGATGTGTTCTAGGCTGTAACACAGACAGCTTCCAGATCTGCCAGTCTCAGCTGATGGTTGCTCGAAAGCTCCTGTCCCAGGTGTGTGCTATTGCAGATAGTGGGAATCAGAGCCTTGATTTGGGACGTTTCAGCAAAGTGGACTTCCTAATAGTTGTCCCTCGCTCAGAAGTACTTGTATCACAGACTCTGCAAAGAATTAAACTATCTGGTAAGCAGCTAAAGTGTTGTAATAAGTTATATGCAGTCAGTGTTTATAGAACTGCCCGACGCTAACCACTAATGTTGTCCTGTACCAATACATAATCTGCTTGTGTACATTTATTTTAAAGACCAATAATGTTCTTTTAAAGCATTGCAACATTTACCAGTTCATTATGTGCAATAGAATTCTATCTCCTATATTCCAATTGCTTATTTCTGGCTCTCCTCTTTGGTCAGGGGTGCTGGTGGATTTGGGTCTAGAGGAGACTGCATGCGCCCATCAGCGAGCTGAAAAGTATGTTCTTCGTCTAGATGGGGAAGTCCAAGCCAAATTCGATGCCTTTATGAAAAAAGTGAAACAAAATCCGTACACACTTTTTGTTCTAATACATGACACTAGCCATGTGGATTTAACAAGGTAAGTGTCATTCCAAGCCGGGCCATCTTAATGTATAGGCACACTGGGCATCTACCCAGGGCCCAACAATTGTAGGGGCCTCTGAGCAAGGGGTAGGTGGCGGTCACACAATCGGAGTAGCCAGGCAACATTCTCTACCTGCCTTCCAGCCTGCAGCCAGACAGTGAATGGCTGTCATCATGCTGATTGGTGGATGGCAGTGGAGGCTTCAGTTTTGTGGCTGTATCCAATGTTCACTAAATACAACCTATGAAATCACGGCAAGATTGGTAAGCTGCAATTTTCTTGAGTATTGCTTTACCCCACACAGTGGCTGTCTAAGATGCTCCCTCACTTAATAGTATGTTAGGCCCCATCTTGCCTTCATTGTTCAGTAAACAGCAGGAAGGGCAGACATACCTGGCTCTTTGTAACAGGTGTGTCTGCCCTTCCAGCACTTAACTGAATCGTGTTGTGGCTGTGTGGCCATATACTGTACGGTCACCTACGGTTCAGTGACAATTTATAGCAGTGCAGGAGGAATTAAAGGAGTCAGGAGCATTAACTTAAGTGGGGAGAGATGGCATGTCTTCTAAAGAGGAGTGGAGGTGTTGCTTAGAGCAACCAATCAGATTTTAACTAACATTTATTTAGTACGTTAAAAAAACAAGTATCTAGAATCTGATTAGCTGCTAGTCCTCTTTAGAAGACTAAACCTCCTATGGATAATCTCCCACAATTACCTAATACCCATTCAACCCATCTACTACACTGCACTTGATTAGTTAATACTAATATATAACATTACCATTAATACGACTCTTAAGGCCCATACACACTGGGCGATTTTGAGCTGAAAGCAGATCACGTTTGGTGTGTTGAGCTGCTTTCAGCTCAAAACCGCCCACTGTGTATGCCCCAGCGATGAGCGCTGATGCGCGCTCCCGCTTCATCGCTGGCGGCCGCCGTTCATCTACTGGTATTACCAGTAGATGAACAGCGGGGTGAGCGGCTTTCTATAGCGTCCTGCTATGGAAAGCCGCTCACTCCCGCAGACATCGCTGGGCAGGGGGAAAAGCGCTCAGTGTGTATGCACCTTTACACACCAACTATTTATTTTCATTCCGATACAATATCACTATTTAGAATAATTTTAGCACAAATGAGTATAAAGTAATGGTGAAAAGGTCACAAGCTCACAACTTGTACCTCAAGTCTTTGAGCCTTGATTCTGGACATAATATTCCTTTGTATTACAAGGCATTCCCATGAAATGCACTACATGATATTCCTCCAGGTTAATTTGGTATGATATAACATTCATTGAAGCCACAAATAAAGTTACTATACAGAAGGGCAGATTTAACAACGAGTGATATTCTTGGTATCACTCATTACGAATGTTAAATGGTAATCCAGCCAATCAGCTACTGTCATGTGTTTTGATAGTTAGGAGCGGATTGATTGGAGTATCATTTAACATTTGTAATATAACAAGAATATCACTTGTTAAATCTGCCCCATTGTGTCTAAAGGGGGGTACTGACGGTCGAGATGTGTGCTGAGCGATCTTAACACAGACCGCTCAGCACAGCGCGATGTGCTGAGTGAGGGGGGGGCGAGCGACCCGCTAGATTGAGCCTGCATGCTGGCTCAATCTAGTACCGGCGATAGCGATGCGCGGCCCGCTGGGGGGCATACACACGGCAGATCCGTCCTTAAAATCTAAGCAATGTAGTCAGATTGCTTAGAATTTAAACACGGATCTCTCCATGTGTACCCCCCTTAACAGTGAGGAGAAGGGAATCTCTAGAGACACAGTGCTGGGCATTTTTACATTCTGCAGATCCCTTGATGTAGAAGTATCATCCTCTGTATGGGGTATGCAGTCATTTGGGACAAGATAAAAGGCCACCCATGGAGTGAATGTTTTACATGTAACTAGGGTGGACAAGAAGCAAAACATTTCATCAGTATCCCTGTGCTGTTCCTGTGCTTCATGAACCCCAGATCCTCACAAAACATCAAATGAGTAATTCAGGGTAACACTAGTGTTATTTCAGTAAGTGTTTATTTATCTATATGTCTTTGGGGTGTGGGAGGAAACCCATGCAAACGCAGCGAGTTCATACAAGTTCATCACAGATAAGGTCCTGCACCAAATGGGTCTAATGACTCCAACGCTGTAAGTTGCCAATTCTACTTTCTGTGCCACCATGTTACCCATGACATGAGTTAGTCAAAGTGTTTGTGACGTCAAACCAGGAACTAAACGGACTGAGCTGATCGCAATCTAGGAGTAGGTCTGGAGCTACTCAGAAACTGCAAAGAATTATTTAGTAGCAGTTCTGCTAATCTTTCGTTCGCTATTCTGCTAAGCTAAGATACACTCCCAGAGGGCGGCGGCCTAGCGTGGGCAATGCTGCTAAAATCAGCTAGCGAGCGATCAACTCGGAATGAGGGCTTATGTTCGTTCAGTCTATGGTGTTTCTGTTTGTACTGCTGACTGAAGTCTTGAAGCTGGCTAATGATTGCCATATAGGGATAATTTTTAAGATTGCTATTTTGAAGCCTGTGTTTAGGTGTTTTCAAGTGGTTTGTTAGTAGATGTGCATCTAATCTAAAGTAATGTATTTCTCTACAGTGCTATGTCTGCAACGTTGCCTCATGGAGATCCCACTCAGGGGCTGTCTGACCGGATTGTTAATAGTCGTGAAGTTCAGGAGGCGCAGAATCTCATTGTGCTGCAAGTCAGTGCCTATCCTTATGCCTTACAGACGCAGCAGTCTAAGATCAGCCACAGCAATGAGGTGCACTGGATCCAACCAGACATGGCAGTAAGGATTTTATGTCTCACAACATTTTTTATTTAATTTTGCGTTCCAAAAGCCTATGAAAGATTCATTTCACTTAGCACAACTATGTAATGTGCATTACAGAAAGCAAATTATTATTATTATTATTATTATTATTATTATCCTTTATTTATATGGCGCCACAAGGGTTCAGCAGCGCCCAATTACAGAGTACATAAATAATCAAACAGGAAAACAGCAACTTACAGTTGATGACAGTATAGGACAAGTACAGAGTGAATAAACCGTTACATCAGCAGATGACACTGGAATAAGTATCAGGTGGCAGAAAACTGCTGGATGTTGTGCAGTTGAAGATTATTAAAGTAGGAAAAAGGATAAGCACATGAAGGAAGAGGGCCCTGCTCGTGAGAGCTTTCATTCTGCATTTTTATACAACATTCACTAAATAAGTATAGTCATGCGTAGTTTTTGTCTAAGTGTGCATTAAATCTGGATACTTATTACAAAAATAAATATAACATTTATTGGCTACAATTCTCTTTGAGAGGAGTGAGCAGGTGCAAAGATGTGTGTGTTGGCATACAGTGAGCTGGATAGGGGTGTATATACAGTAGCACAGGGTGTGGGCCGTGTATAGAGTACAGTGATGAGGCTGCATTGACGAGGAGCAATACTGAAGAGGGTGATTTAGATGCAGCCTCTTTCTTGCTGATCAGTAATCTATTAGGTTTGTTGCATTTTCCACATTAAAGATAGTGTTATATATGCAAATTACAGCAAAATACAAATTGAAGGAAATAAAGGCTTTACAGTTGTAATGTATTAAATGGTTTTTATGCTGAGTCTTTCTAAATGTAAGCACTGTTGTTCACCATTAGTGTGTTGTGTTCACTGGTAATGTGACTTTATTGTTTGTTACTGAAATCACACTACAAGTTGCGAGTTAAAGTGAGGTGCTTCTATATAGGTAAAATACATGACAAGTATTAATATTATTATTATTATTATTATTATTACATTTTATTTATAAGGCGCCACATGTGTTTCGCAGCGCCGTACAAAGGACAGTACAGGGGACAGAACATTGCATTACAGTAAATAAATAACAGAAATAGAGTACAGGTAACAGAGCACCACACATTCTCAAGACATAGTACAGCTAAGATGTAAGTATTGAGGGAGTGATCATCGTACTACTAGAGGCTGGTGGTCATAGATGGAGATGAGCCTTTACTAGCAGGATAAGGATGGTCGTTGAGTAGGGGAGAGCTGTGAGTGAAATGTGTTGAGACGAGGGCTTAGATAACAAGAGGAAAGAGGGCCCTGCTCTGAAGAGCTAACAATCTGTTGGGGAGGGGCGACAGACAGATGACAAGAGGTGCAGGCAAGTGGGAGGTAGCCTGATGGCAGTATGCAAGCAAAGCTGAGATGTTCACGGCATGAGGCAGGGGGGGTGGAGGCGCGGCTTCAGCTCTGGGTTATGCATCAGAAGGGTACGCTTTGATGAATAGGTGGGTTTTTAGTGCCCGTTTGAAGCTTTGCAAGGTTGGGGAGAGTCTAATGGAGCGGGGGAGTGCGTTCCACTGAAGGGGTGCAGCACGGGCAAAATCCTGAACTCGTGCATGGGAAGCAGTAACCAGGGCGGTGGAGAGGCGACGGTCATTAGTCGACCGTAGGGGGCGGGAGGGAGTATGAAGGGAAAGGAGGTTGGAGATGTAGGGAGCAGTGGAATTAGAGATGGCCTTGTATGTGAGGGTGAGGAGTTTGAAGAGGATTCTGTAGGGGAATGGGAGCCAGTGTAGATTTTGTTGAAGGGGAGTGGCAGATGTGGTGCGGCGTGAGAGAAAGATGAGCCTAGCTGCGGAGTTCAGGACAGATTGGAGGGGAGCAAGATGGGAGCAAGCGAGGCCAGTGAGGAGGACATTGCAGTAGTCAAGTCGTGAGATGACCAGTGAGTGGATGATGAGTTTAGTTGCACTCTGGGAGAGATATGGCCTGATACGAGCAATGTTGCGTAGCTGGAAACGACAGGATTGTGCCAGAGCTTGGATGTGGGGTGCAAAGGAGAGGGAGGAGTCAAGAGTGACGCCCAGGCAGCGGAGTTGGGGAACGGGGGAGATGGTGGTGTTGTCAACAATGATGGAGATATTGGTCGGGGGTGTTGCTCTGGATGGGGGGAAGATGATGAGTTCCGTTTTGTCCATGTTGAGCTTTAGAGAGCGTTCAGACATCCAGGAGGAGATTGCAGAGAGGCAGCTCGAAACCTGAGAGAGGACAGAGGGGGAAAGATCAGGAGATGAGAGGTAGAGTTGTGTGTCATCAGCATAGAGGTGGTATTGAAGGCCAAATGAGATAATGAGCGCACCCAGGGAAGAGGTATACAGGGAGAACAGAAGGGGTCCAAGGACAGAACCCTGAGGGACACCAACAGGAAGGGTGTGAGGTGGTGCTTGAGGCAGACACAGAGAAGGAGCGGTTAGTGAGGTAAGAAGAAAACCAGTCAAGGACAGTGCTAGAAAGACCAGCGTTTTGGAGTGTGCCGAGGAGGAGAGGATGATCTACGGTATCAAAGGCAGCAGAGAGGTCCAGAAGGATGAGCATATTTATCTATGAATAAGGTAGTTGGAAGATTTTTTACTAGCTTTTTAGATATAATTTGTGTGACACAGGAAGAAGGAAGCAGTGAAGACAAACTTTACTTTGGCATCAATGAATACAGCAAGTCTCTACAATGGGGCATTACCAGCCCACTTCTCCGATGTGACGAGACTTTTGAGAAAATGGTCAACACTCTTCTGGAAAGGTGAAGTTATAAAATGGAAATGTATTTACTAGAATTTAAATTGGCAGTGAATACAAAACAAAATTATAACGCTTAAATTCTTAATTGATAAAAAAAAAAAAATCTGATAGTATCTAATGATAATGCATCAGTACTTTATTATAGACCATTTTCTTTATTCAGCAAAATTATCCGACTTATTGATGACAAACTCTTTTTAAGGCCTACCCATTATAGAAATGCCTCTGGCATTACACTTTAGAGAGTTTGCGTGTTTTAATTGGTGGGATTCCAGAGGAGGTTCTGCTAGTTGGTAATGGGGCAACCCAAAATCCCTCCCACTACAGATGTATCCAGTGTGGTATAGATGGAAATGATAACCCACTTTCTCTGTAGGTACCCCAGGTTACACAGCATGGTGATTCGATGCTACCTACTCATTCAGCAGTATTCTGAAGCTCTTATGGCACTAACTACCATGGCTTCGCTCAGAGACCACACCACACCAGAGACACTGAGCATTATTGATGACCTCCTTAGCTCGCCCGGAAAAGACAAAAGTGGCCGTGGACACATGCTCATAATCAGAGTCCCTTCTGTGCAGCTGGCAATGTTGGCAAAGGAGAGACTACAGGAAGTGAGAGACAAGCTAGGATTGCAGTATCGCTTTGAAGTACTCCTTGGTAATCCTGCATTGGAGCTTTGTGTTGCTAAACACTTTGTGACCAGATTAAAGGTAAGGCAGGTTGATTTCGTTTGTCAATACACGTTCTAGTGGCACGAATATGCTTTACATTCCAAAAGACCATGGGGTAAATGCAGTGGCAAATGCAGGATTTGCATGGGGGTGTTTCCAGAACTGGGCGGAGCCAAGCACGTGGGTGGGGACTGAGGTGACCCAGTATATGGTGGGTCCGTAAAACTAGTGTGTGTGTATGTATATGTGTGTATATATGTATGTGTATATATATATATATATATATATATACACACACATAGCATATTAAACATGTATGTATGTGTGTGTGTGTATATATATATATATATATATATATATACACACACACACATACAGTACATGTATATATACACGTGTGTATATAAATATATCATATGTGTGTTTATATGTATGTATATACATGTGTATATATGTATGCACATGGATATATATGTACTATAATTAAAATAAAGTAAACCTTTATTAAGCACTTACAAGTGCCACCAGGAAGACAGCAGGCTGCAGAGGACACTAGACAGCCATTAATAATACTTGGGCCGCAAAATGCAGCAAAACAAATAAAAAATTTTGGTGGAGGAGGGGTTTCTGGGTGCTCGGAAACCCCCTTGCGTGCACCACTGGGTAAATGTAATAGAAAAGAAAAAAGTAATGTGGGCGCTCAAAAAGAATATGGATACAGCTGCTGGTTTGGCAAATATGTTATTTAATTAATAAAATATGAATTAAATAACATATTTGCCAAACCAGCAGCTGTATCCATACTCTTTTTGAGCGCCCACATTACTTTTTTTTTCTTTTCTTAGCCATATTGGTGGATTTCCAGATCCCCTCTGTGTGGGCTGCCATTAGATGCAGGGCCGGTGCTAGGGTGTTGGGTGCCCTCCTGCAAACTATAAATGTTCGTTTTCCCTCCCATATTTCACAAAGCGAGGCAGGTTGACCCAAGCGGCGTGGAGGGGGAAGGGTGAGGCACCTGTACCCACACTGATCATCAGTGACCAGCAGCAGACTGGCAGTGGGAGACCTTAACACACCATAGAAACAGAAGTGTCTGCTGCTGCTGGTCTACTGGATCTTGTAAACATAGCAGATTTCTGGGGAAGCTGCATTCAACAGGCTGCAGGGTCAGAGCTAGACATTTTGGTGCCCTGTGCCAGAAAGAGAATTTGTGCCCCCCTCCCCCTCATATTTAAAACAGGGACAGTGTGTGCCGCAAGTGCGCTGCAAAATTCTAAGGACATGGCTTCATGGGGAAGGGGCATGGTCACAAAATAATACCAATTCATATTACGCCACACACATTATTCAAATTACACGACACTGTTGTACCATTTATAAACATTACATTAGGTAGAGTCCCCTTTTACACATTACTCCAGGTAGAGTCCCTTTTCCACATTACACCAGGTAGAGACCCCTTTTACTCATTACTTCAGGTAGAATCTCTTTTACAGATTACGCCAGGAAGAGTCCCCATTTACACATTTCGCCAGGTAGAGACCCCTTTTACTCATTACGCCAGTTAGAGACCCCTTTTACACTTTACGCATGGTAGAGCCTTTTTTATTAGAGATGAGCGGATTCGGTTTTACTCGGATTTGCTCGGTTCTCAAAACGGCATCTTATTGGCTCACGGATGTCACGTGTTTTGGATAGCCAATCAGATGCCGTTTTGATAACCGAGTAAATCCGAGTAAAACCGAATCCGCTCATCTCTACTTTTTATACATTACGCATGGTAGAGACCCCTTTTAAACATTATGGCCGACAGGGGCGGACCGTAATGATGGACGGAAATCTGCAGCATTGTCAGACTACTTATGCCACAAGTAGCTCGGTGCTGCAGCTACAGTACCATGCGGTGGACAGATGGACATAGGCTGTGAGGCTGCTGCCAGAGGATCTGCTCCCAAAGTGCACATACGCTGTGTGCCAGGCACCACTGGAACAGCGCTAGTTACAGCTTGTGCAGGGTATCCAGGGGAGGGGGCACAGTGTCTGGGAGAGAATGCGGGGAGTGGGGTTGACACAGTAACTGGGTGATACAGTGGCTGGGACAGAACACATGGGGTGGGGGGGGGTAACACAGTGACTGTGATAGAACAGAGAGGGTGTGTTTGACGTGTGAACACAGAGGGGGGCGTCACACAGTAATAGAACACGGGGGGGTGACAGTGTCAGAACACGGGGGGAGTGTGACACAGTAACGGAATACGAAGGGGTGATACAGTGACAGAACACAGAGGGGGTGTGACACAGTGACAGAACACGGGAGGAGGTGACACAGTGACAGAACACAAGGGGGGTGTGACACAGTGACAGAACTGAGGAGGGTGTGACACAGCGACAGAACTGAGGGGGGTGTGACACAGCAACATAACATGGGGAGTGACAAAGCGACAGAACACGGGGGGATGTGACACAGTGACAGAACACAGAGGGGTGGTGATACAGCGACAGAGCACAGAGGGAGGTGTGACACAGCAACAGAACACAGAGGGGGGTGTGACACAGCGACAGGGCACAGAGGGAGGTGTGACACAGCGACAGAACACAGAGGGGGGTGTGACAGCGATAGAAAACGGGGGGGGGGGGTAATAGAACATTGGGAGGTGAAACAGTGACAGAACACGGGGGGGATATACAGTGACAGAGCAAGTGTGTGTGGGGGAGATGGGGTACAGTAAAACTTTCGGGTGTCTGCAATATCACAACATCCTGGAGCCTCAGTGGGTATGCTATCCCAGGTGGGTTACTGCAGCCCTGTGCCTTTCCCCTGCTCAGTGACCTGAACTGCTCTGCTCAGTGCCGCCCAGACAGGATGCCGGATTTTTGGCTCTGCGCTGCCCGTCACTACCCACAGTGGCCACCACAATGCTGGTGTGCTTACTGGGGTCCAGGCGAGCGCGTTTCCCCTTGTGTGCTGTCGACCGCAGCTGTGAGGACTCCGGGGTTTTCATTGCGGCAGGAGGGGGGAATGGTGTGGCTGTCCGCAGCAGCACTGCAAAGTGCTGCGGAACATATGGGGGCGGTGCTTGCTGCAGTAACGCTGGGAGGAGGGGGAGTTTGCCGAAGCCTAGCCGACACCACTTTACCGTTTTTTTTGGGGTGGGGGGGTTTACATATACCTGGCGCACCATAGCCACACACAGCTGCCGGCGCCGCTGCCTCTAGTCTGACAGGTGCAGCGGCAGCCGGCAGCACCAATAGTTACTGACAGCAGAGGGATGCAGAGCAGGGACAGCGCTTATCCAGCAAAGCGCCTACCTGCTCTGCATCCCTTTGCTGAGTGGGTTCCGCCAGGCCTGATTAGACGTATTTATTTAAGTTGTTTATTACACCTATATATACAGCGCCCACTGTTTTGTTTTTTGGTAAATGTAGTAGCCTGTGATTTGCCAGCATCAGCGAGATTTCAGTGAGTCTGCCTGATGATTTAAAGTGGCAAGGCAAAGTTTTACTTAGACTCGCCGATGCCTGCAGATCGCAGGCTATTTTATTTACCCCAATGTCTGAGTACCTACTATGTATTTTCATCCTGAATGTATTTGGTCTTACCCGGCATTAGACTAAAGGGCCCCATACACTAGGAAGATAATGCCCGTTTTCACCCAATTTCGGGCATTCGGCCCGAAATATCGGATGAAATTGGGCATTTTGGAGGTGTTTCCGATCCTATCCAATGCGCGTTCCCGTGAGCATCGGATCGGATCCTCCAGATTGAATGTACTGCACATTCAATCTGGTTCTACCCCGCAGGCATGGCTGGGATCGCCCAAGATACATTGTATGCAAAAGACCAGCATACGATGTATTTTAGGCGATCCTGCCCCCCGGGAGGCTGCCGAGGGTGATCGCCCGCGACATGTCAGATGGACATGTCACTGTAGTGTATGGGGCCCTAAAGACATCTCCTAGGTAAATACTGCCTTATTATAATTTGCTTTTGGTGATATCACTGACAGAAGTGAAAAAACTAAAAGAGGATTTTCTATTTTTTTTTGGCCTGAAACTCCTTAGATTATTTAATCCTGCTCCAAACTCACCCAGTTACTGTTCATACTGTAGAGTCACAGCTCATACACGCTATTGTAAGCAGACAAATTCTATTCTTATTTCTGGAAGGTACTTTTTTTTCAAATCTGGCAGACATCTGGGACAGACAAGTTAAAGAACAGTAGATCTAGATTATCAAAATCTGATCATTGTTGGTAAATTGATAGAAAAGTCTGTGAGTTTATTGCAGATGTCACTAAGATAGGCACATCTGCCTAATTTGGCTGTGGTGTATGTAGACAAATAAAAAACATTACTTGTGTGACTGCAGTCTACTAAATCAAGCTACACCAGTGGTTCTCAAACTGTGTGCCTAGGCATCCTGGGGTGCCTAGGGGTGGTTGCAGGGGTGCCCCGGGTTAGTGGCCCAGGACCAATTAAAATTATTATAGACAATGTAACAGCAAAAAAACAGTATTTGTGGCTTCCAATCATAAATTATGTTGACAAACGAGTTGAATCCTGTCCCTCGCCACATAACTGATCCTAAGGAGGACATATAAACACAATTTACTTAATTTAATATTTTTCTCTGAATTTGTCAATTAGAATCTTTTGGCCTGGTGGTGCCGTCACAAAATTCTGATACTCTCAGGTGTCTGGGACCACTGAGCTATACACAACCAGTTGTCAGAAGTCATGCCTAGCGTTTGTCCTAATGTGTTGCATATAACCTGCCCACACTTCTATATGTTTATGGCTATTTGGGGTACAGAGATCCTGTATTTTTAAGAGTGGACTCAACCATATTGCAGGTTACATTTTTTTTTTGTACTTACAAAGGTGTGGAGAGGATGCGAACAAGAAGACTGGGTTCCTAGAACTTTTAAGGACTTGGAAGGACTACCTTGTATTTTAGTTCTTACTGGTAAAGACCCCCATGGGGAAACTTTCCCAAGGTATGTGAATAAACTGATTAGGTTTGTATTTTAAAGGTGTTTGTTCTTTAATAAGAAGCATAAAAACACAATTTGTTTTCTAGATCACTGAAGTACTGTGATCTGCGGCTAATTGACTCCAGTTTTTTAACCCGAACGGCATTGGAGCAAGAAATTGGCCTAGCTTGTTGCTATGTTTCCAGAGAGGTCATTAGAGAACCTGTGACCGTTCTGGACCTGAGTGACAAGGATGCGGACAAAGTTAATCCAATTGAGAATGACTCTGATGAGCTGTTTATAGACCTGGACAGACCACAAAGTAATGGAAGTGAAGTCACAGGCACTTCAGGTTAGTTATTATTTGATGGTTGTTGTATCAACATAGTGTTTTAATTTTTTTCTTCCTCCATTTTTCGGGGGAGAGAAAGTACTAGCCAATTAGCTCCTAACTGCCATGTTACAATCTATGAACCCTATTCAGCTAAAAAGCAGAATCTGTTACTACTGAAGATCGCATGCTGAGGGCCGCCCTGCACAGGACAAGGCCGTCCAGCGTTGCGATTGCAAAATAATTGCGATTGCATCACTGAACTAGGATTTGAGGATGCCCCCCTGTATATGCAGCATGGCTGCGAAAACAGTCCAGACACTCCTTAGTTGTCTGGACCACACCCCCACAACGCCGTGCCGCCTGCCGCTATTAATCATATTTTGGTTGCATCCTTCTGGGATTTGACCGCAATGCGAATAGCCACGCATGCACGCCGCGGCCGAAGCGTATGCACAGATCTCTGAAAATTGCCCGTTGCGGTTTAGGAAGATCTGCAAACTTACTGAATGAGGGCCGATGTTTGGAAAATTACAGCAAGGAGCTAATTGATTGGTAGTTTACTTCTCCACTTTATCATTCTCCAAGGCTTAGTACATTTGCCCCAGTGTCAAAGAAATAAATGTTTTTGCTTTAAAAATTAATTACATAATTTACAGTGAGAATAAAAGTTATGGATGGGTTTACCCCACCTTCTTGTGCTGGGTTCCTGTAGGGGAACAGCCATTGTGGGTAGCGTTAGGGTCAACTACTTCTGCAGTTTTAATGCAATAATTAGAGGTTTGTGTTTTTTATATTTATTCTGTTATGTTAACTATGGAGCCCCTCTTGTTTAGTATTTTGGTAGAATGTTTGTTTTTTATTATTTCTCTGACGTCCTAGTGGATGCTGGGACTCCGTCAGGACCATGGGGAATAGCGGCTCCGCAGGAGACAGGGCACAAAATGTAAAAGTTTGACCACTAGGTGGTGTGTACTGGCTCCTCCCCCTATGACCCTCCTCCAAGCCTCAGTTAGGTTTTTGTGCCCGTCCGAGCAGGGTGCAATCTAGGTGGCTCTCCTAAAGAGCTGCTTAGAAAAAGTTTGTTAGGTTTTTTATTTTCAGTGAGTCCTGCTGGCAACAGGCTCACTGCAACGAGGGACTTAGGGGAGAAGAAGTGAACTCACCTGCGTGCAGGATGGATTTGCTTCTTAGGCTACTGGACACTAGCTCCAGAGGGACGATCACAGGTACAGCCTGGATGGGTCACCGGAGCCGCGCCGCCGACCCCCTTGCAGATGCCGAATAGAGAAGAGGTCCAGAAACCGGCGGCAGAAGACGTCTCAGTCTTCATGAGGTAGCGCACAGCACTGCAGCTGTGCGCCATTGCTCTCCGCACACTTCACACCAGCGGTCACTGAGGGTGCAGGGCGCTGGGGGGGGCGCCCTGGGCAGCAATGTAATATACCTATTCTGGCTAAAATATATCACATATAGCCCCTGGGGCTATATGGATGTATTTAACCCCTGCCAGGTTCCAAAAAAACCGGGAGAAGAAGCCCACCGAAAAGGGGGCGGGGCCTATTCTCCTCAGCACACAGCGCCATTTTCCTGCCCAGCTCCGCTGCGAGGAAGGCTCCCAGGACTCTCCCCTGCACTGCACTACAGAAACAGGGTAAAAACAGAGAGGGGGGGCACTTATTGGCGATATTTATAATATTGAGCTGCTATAAAGGGAACACACTTATTAAGGTTGTCCCTATATATATTTATAGCGCTTGGGTGTGTGCTGGCAAACTCTCCCTCTGTCTCCCCAAAGGGCTAGTGGGGTCCTGTCTTCTATCAGAGCATTCCCTGTGTGTCTGCTGTGTGTCGGTACGTGTGTGTCGACATGTATGAGGACGATGTTGGCGTGGAGGCGGAGCAATTGCCTGTAATGGTGATGTCACCCCCTAGGGAGTCGACACCAGAATGGATGGCTTTGTTTATGGAATTACGGGATAGTGTCAGCACGCTACAAAAGTCGGTTGACGACATGAGACAGCCGGCAAACCAGTTAGTACCTGTCCAGGCGTCTCAGACATCGTCAGGGGCTGTAAAACGCCCTTTACCTCAGTCGGTCGACACAGACCCAGACACTGACACTGAATCCAGTGTCGACGGTGAAGAAACAAACGTATTTTCCAGTAGGGCCACACGTTATATGATCACGGCAATGAAGGAGGCTTTGCATATCTCTGATACTGCAAGTACCACAAAAAGGGGTATTATGTGGGGTGTGAAAAAACTACCGATAGTTTTTCCTGAATCAGAGGAACTGAATGAAGTGTGTGATGAAGCGTGGGTTACCCCAGATAGAAAACTGCTAATTTCAAAGAAGTTATTGGCATTATACCCTTTCCCGCCAGAGGTTAGGGCGCGCTGGGAAACACCTCCTAGGGTGGATAAGGCGCTCACACGCTTATCAAAGCAAGTGGCGTTACCGTCTCCTGATACGGCCGCCCTCAAGGATCCAGCTGATAGGAGGCTGGAGAATACATTAAAAAGTATATACACACATACGGGTGTTATACTGAGACCAGCAATCGCCTCAGCCTGGATGTGCAGTGCTGGCGTGGCTTGGTCGGAGTCACTGTCTGAAAATATTGATACCCTGGATAGGGACAGTATTTTACTGACTATAGAGCAGTTAAAGGATGCATTTCTTTATATGCGAGATGCACAGAGAGATATTTGCACTCTGGCATCAAGGGTAAGTGCGATGTCCATATCTGCCAGAAGAAGTTTATGGACGCGCCAGTGGTCAGGTGATGCGGATTCCAAACGACATATGGAAGTATTGCCGTATAAGGGGGAGGAATTATTTGGGGTCGGTCTATCGGATCTGGTGGCCACGGCAACGGCCGGAAAATCCACCTTTTTACCCCAGGTCACCTCCCAGCAGAAAAAGCCGCAGGCTTTTCAGTCGCAGTCCTTTCGTTCCTATAAGAACAAACGAGCAAAAGGACATTCCTATTTGCCCCGAGGCAAAGGAAAGGGTAAGAGACTGCAACAAGCAGCTCCTTCCCAGGAGCAGAAGCCCTCCCCGGCTTCTACAAAGGCGTCAGCATGACGCTGGGACCTTACAAGCAGACTCAGGGGCGGTGGGGGGTCGCCTAAAACATTTCAGCGCACAGTAGGCTCACTCGCAGGTGGACCCCTGGATCCTGCAGGTAGTATCTCAGGGTTACAGGTTGGAATTCGAGAAGTCCCATCCTCGCCGTTTCCTAAAGTCTGCTTTGCCAACGTCTCCCTCCGACAGGGCGACGGTATTGGAGGCCATTCACAAGCTGTATTCTCAGCAGGTGATAGTCAAGGTACCCCTCCTACAACAGGGACAGGGGTATTACTCCACGCTATTTGTGGTACCGAAGCCGGACGGCTCGGTAAGACCGATTCTAAATCTAAAATCTCTGAACCTGTACATACAAAAATTCAAGTTCAAGATGGAGTCACTCAGAGCAGTGATAGCGAATCTGGAAGAAGGGGATTTTATGGTGTCCTTGGACATCAAGGATGCTTACCTTCATGTTCCAATTTGTCCTTCACACCAAGGGTACCTCAGGTTCGTGGTCCAAAACTGTCATTATCAGTTTCAGACGCTGCCGTTTGGATTGTCCACGGCACCCCGGGTCTTTACCAAGGTAATGGCCGAAATGATGATCCTTCTTCGAAGAGAAGGCGTCTTAATTATCCCTTACTTGGACGATCTCCTGATAAGGGCAAGATCCAGAGAACAGCTGGAGGTCGGAGTAGCACTAACCCAAGTAGTGCTCCAACAACACGGGTGGATTCTGAATTTTCCAAAATCCCAACTGATCCCGACGACACGTCTGTTGTTCCTAGGGATGATTCTGGACACTGTTCAGAAAAAGGTATTTCTTCCGGAGGAGAAAGCCAGGGAGTTATCCGATCTAGTCAGGAACCTCCTAAAACCAGGAAAAGTATCTGGGCATCAATGCACAAGAGTCCTGGGAAAAATGGTAGCTTCTTACGAAGCGATTCCATTCGGCAGATTCCATGCACGAACTTTTCAGTGGGATCTGCTGGACAAATGGTCCGGATCGCATCTGCAGATGCATCAGCGGATAAAATTGTCCACAAGGACAAGAGTGTCTCGGCTATGGTGGTTGCAGAGTGCTCATCTGTTAGAGGGCCACAGATTCGGCACGATCTGCACCCAGGAGAGTGGGGACTTCATCCAGAAGTCTTCCACATGATTGTACCTCCATTGGGAAAGACCAATGGTGGACATGATGGCGTCCCGCCTCAACAAAAAACTGGACAGGTATTGCGCCAGGTCAAGAGACCCTCAGGCAATAGCTGTAGACGCTCTGGTAACACCATGGGTGTACCAGTCAGTGTATGTGTTTCCTCCTCTGCCTCTCATACCAAAAGTACTGAGAATTATACGGCAAAGGGGAGTAAGAACGATACTCGTGGCTCCGGATTGGCCAAGAAGAACTTGGTACCCGGAACTTCAGGAGATGCTCACGGAAGATCCGTGGCCTCTACCTCTAAGACGGGACCTGCTTCAGCAGGGACCGTGTCTATTCCAAGACTTACCGCGGCTGCGTTTGACGGCATGGCGGTTGAACGCCGAATCCTAAGGGAAAAAGGCATTCTGGAAGAGGTCATCCCTACCCTGGTAAAAGCCAGGAAGGAGGTGACTGCACAACATTATCACCGCATTTGGAGAAAATATGTTGCGTGGTGTGAGGCCAGGAAGGCCCCGACGGAGGAATTTCAACTGGGTCGATTCCTACATTTCCTGCAAACAGGATTGTCTATGGGCCTCAAATTAGGGTCCATTAAGGTTCAAATTTCGGCCCTGTCGATTTTCTTCCAGAAAGAATTGGCTTCAGTTCCTGAAGTCCAGACTTTTGTAAAAGGAGTACTACATATACAGCCCCCGGTTGTGCCCCCAGTGGCACCGTGGGATCTTAATGTAGTTTTGGATTTTCTCAAATCCCATTGGTTTGAGCCACTCAAATCGCTGGATTTGAAATATCTTACATGGAAAGTAACCATGCTACTGGCCCTGGCTTCAGCCAGGAGAGTGTCAGAATTGGCGGCTTTATCGTATAAAAGCCCATATCTGATTTTCCATTCGGACAGGGCAGAACTGCGGACGTGTCCTCACTTTCTGCCTAAGGTGGTTTCAGCGTTTCACCTGAACCAGCCTATTGTGGTGCCTGCGGCTACTAGCGATTTGGAGGATTCCAAGTTGCTGGACGTTGTCAGAGCATTGAAAATATATATTTCAAGGACGGCTGGAGTCAGAAAATCTGACTCGCTGTTTATACTGTATGCACCCAACAAGCTGGGTGCTCCTGCTTCTAAGCAGACGATTGCTCGTTGGATTTGTAGCACAATTCAACTTGCACATTCTGTGGCAGGCCTGCCACAGCCTAAATCTGTCAAGGCCCATTCCACAAGGAAGGTGGGCTCATCTTGGGCGGCTGCCCGAGGGGTCTCGGCATTACAACTCTGCCGAGCAGCTACGTGGTCAGGGGAGAACACGTTTGTAAAATTCTACAAATTTGATACCCTGGCTAAGGAGGACCTGGAGTTCTCTCATTCGGTGCTGCAGAGTCATCCGCACTCTCCCGCCCGTTTGGGAGCTTTGGTATAATCCCCATGGTCCTGACGGAGTCCCAGCATCCACTAGGACGTCAGAGAAAATAAGATTTTACTTACCGATAAATCTATTTCTCGTAGTCCGTAGTGGATGCTGGGCGCCCATCCCAAGTGCGGATTGTCTGCAATACTTGTACATAGTTATTGTTACAAAAAAATCGGGTTGTTATTGTTGTGAGCCGTCTGTTCAGAGGCTCCTACGTTTGTCATACTGTTAACTGGGTTCAGATCACAAGTTGTACGGTGTGATTGGTGTGGCTGGTATGAGTCTTACCCGGGATTCAAAATCCTTCCTTATTGTGTACGCTCGTCCGGGCACAGTATCCTAACTGAGGCTTGGAGGAGGGTCATAGGGGGAGGAGCCGGTACACACCACCTAGTGGTCAAACTTTTCAATTTTGTGCCCTGTCTCCTGCGGAGCCGCTATTCCCCATGGTCCTGACGGAGTCCCAGCATCCACTACGGACTACGAGAAATAGATTTATCGGTAAGTAAAATCTTATTTTTACATGTAATTAGCATATTCTGTTGAAATAAATGCGGTGGGATGTAACAGAGTCCGAGATCGTTGGAGGTGCGGGATGCCGGCCAATTTCGGATTTTTTTTTAAAGGGGCATTCACATAAAAGGCATGGTTTTCATTGTAAGTGTTTGTAAGATCAGCCCGCATCCGGCACCTCCGACGATCTCGGACTCCATTACATCCCGCCAAAAAGGTCATTTGAAACAAACATTCATTTTACATGTATTTGAAAATGCTCAGTGAAATAAATTCTGAAGTGTGTAAAAAAAAAAAAAAAAAAAAAAAAAAGCCACCGGACCTTGCCTAAAGTTAAAGAAGTGGGAGCTGGTTTCTTATCTGAAGGTCAGTGAGAAAGTCCAAAACAATTTGTGAGGCTTTGTAGTTTAACCCGTTGAGTGGTATTACTGGAAATCATCCAGGGTTGCCAGCCCCGGCAACCCCAGAAGATTTCCAGGCATAATACTTAGCGATTCCCCAGAGACAGCCGTGCAGCGTGTCTGCACCTGGGAATCAGCATAAGCTATTACAGAGTTAAGCCCGCACCCCCTTACCCCCCAGACACCTATTGGCCAGGGAGTGGGCTTAACTGTATAATAGCTTATGTTGATTCCCGGGTGGCGCTGGTGGCTGGGAATCAGCGCTGAAGTTTGCTCACCCCACGGTGCTCACCCCTCCCTTACACATGCTCACCCCCTGGCTCACCTCCCCTTGCACTTAACCACTGCATCCCAGTAATAAAATGCACACCATGCTAGGTGTGTATATTTTTTTCAGCAAAATCCCCACTGTTTTAGTTTTTTTTTGCATCAGCACGGACGCAGGAGATGCCTGAGTGTTTCCCCATGGGCAGTCTCCCCTCTGCACCCCCCCCCCCTCCCTCCTGTCCTTTAACCCCTGCACTCCCAAAATGGACAAACTCGCCATGGGAGTTGTGTCCTTTTTTTAAACCTGCTTCTGAAGGGGTTAAATGTTTGCGTTGTTTTATTTGACACAGGTTCCATTGCAGAAAATGGAGTCAGTTCCTCCAGTGCAGCGGACGAAATCCAGAGACAGCCGGCCAACCTTGACTTTCAGAATGTTGCAAACAGCTCAGTGGATGAAGGCACTTACCCAAATTCTACAGCCAGTGATCTTAAACCAGAATGTGACTCTTTAGGAACTCAACTGGCCAGTAGCACAACATCCAAACTATCCACCTCATCATCACAGACTTTCCAGTGGACTCACCATTCAGGGAACAAAAGTAGGACGTTAAATTTAGCTTTGCCCCGGATTGTGGTTCTTTCTAAGGCTACTTATAATCTCCTGGCTTCTCAGAAAAATGGCCATACACCTTCTGCAGTTTTCCTCTTGCCCCATGCTGATGTGAGTTGGTTGAGATCATTGAGGCCTTTTATTTCTAAAGACTTAAGCAGTGAAGAACAGTCCCTTTACTACAGGCAATGGACAACAGCCAGACAGCACCATGCCGATTTTGTCAACACAAGTGAGCCTTCAGGAACAAGGAATGTTCATCCTCGTCGCCTTCTTCTGACTGGACCCCCACAGGTCATTATTGACACGTGTTTTACTTGTAGCTTGTTTTGACGGCACAACTTATTGAAGTCTGCTAAATTTTATTATCAATTTTTATTGGTGATTTTCTTATTGTATTGATGCAGACATTAATCCCAGAAGTGCCAATGGGCAGACAAGTGATATATGTATGCCTATTTTGGGGATTTGGTGTTGGATTCACCTTATTCTTAATTTTTAATACCCATGTGTCTTTTTACATTTGAAATGTGTTTGGGTAACTTGGATTTTGCAGGTGTAATATATGTCATTGTTAACTCTGTGTACCTGTTTTATTTTCAGGTGGGTAAGACTGGTGCTTACCTGCAGTTCCTCAGGATACTGTACCGCATGCTGATCCGACTACTGGAGGTAGACGTTTATGATGAGGAGGCTATTAATGCAGGTAGGACTCTTAGTGATGATTACGTTTAGTAGCTGGATTTGGTTTAAGTGACTCTGTATAAAGGTGGTGGATAAAAAACAAAACACTTAGTTAAAGGTGAGGACACCAAACACAATAAGCACATGGCATCTACACAGGTGTGTCATATGCTAAATCCGTTTGATTTAAAAACCTGTTAAATCTTGCTGTTATTTCAAAGCAGAGTTCTTGAAATCCTATAGCACATATTATTGCGGTATAGATGGTGTAATAGTTAGCATTACTGCCTCACAGCACTGAGGTCATGGGTTCAATTCTCACCATGGCCCTAACTCTGTGGAGTTTGTATAGTCTCTCCGTACTTGCGTGGGTTTCCTCCGGGTACTCCGGTTTTCTCCCACAATCCAAAAATATACTGGTAGGATAATTGTCTCCCAACCAGGGCCGTCTTTTTGTATGGGCTCCCTAAAGACCCCAGAAGTGTAAGGGCCCTACGCTGAGAGCTGATGGTCCCCTTTTTCCAGGGATACCAGATTTTTAAAATCGGCCTTGGGGAACCGGAGATATCAGACTTCAAAGCAGTGGTCCCCATCCGAGCCTGTTAATTGCTCTTCCCAGCCAAATATCTCGGGTTCTGTATGACTTAGAGTTTTTCTGAGGGCAAAGTCCAAAAGATAGGACTCTCCCCTTTTGGTCAACGCTGGCAGCTTGTCTCTACTATGCCCAGAACCAGAGATATCAGCCTTCCAGCAGCTTGTCCCTGCTCTAGCTCCACACTCCTGGTATGCAGTTTTATATTTTCATAGGTAGATTGCTCTGGCTCCTGAACTCTGATCCCCAATTCCTCAGTACCTCCTGAAAGTTGTGACTCTAGTTTCTTTATGAAAGCTAAGAAATGTATTTCTAGGAACTGGAGATATGTGCAGTCAAGCAAGCTGCCCTCCCATCGGAAAATTGTGAATATTAAGCCCACTCCATTGTCCACCCCTCCCCTGCATATTAAACACCCCCTGCCACCCTGGAAGTCATGTACTGGGGCCCCTTCATTCAACTTAATGCCCCCATCTACAGTTTAGTATTCTACCTCCCGCCCCATCTGTGCAGTAAAGGAGTAATTAGCAGAAATTACTGCTCCAGGTCCTACATGCTGAGCAGAAGAAAGAACAACCCTACCACCTGCGAGACATCAAAGCTGCTGCTGATAGCACCCCCACCCCTAGAGCTGGAGTACAGTATGGATAGGGGCCCCAGTGCAATGCTTTGCCCAGGGGAGTACATTGCTGTTAAGGTGAACCTTCTCCCAACAAAAAATTAACCCTGTTAATGTCTCCATATAAGAGCTACCCTTTACAATGGCCGCCGGCCCCTGGAATTCCAGCTATATGACCCGGGAGTCCAGTGAGGCAGTGGACGTGGGGGGTGCTTGGAGATAACTGATTTGATCCCTCTGACAGCACAGATGCAGAAAGAAACCCACAGGCTTCTACAGGGTAGCGCCAGCTTTTGCCAGGGGTACATTCTGCATCGGAAACCAGGTGTTTGGGGCTTAGAACATGCAGGAAATGTGGTAAAACCCCCAAAACAGGGGGTTTACTGCATTATTCCAATCATACATCAGCAAAGCAACAAATATAGCAGCTCAATGTAACTATTAGTATTATTCATAAATGTCAATGAAGAGTTTCCCACAGTGGCCAGATTGGGACTTGTTCATTTTAAATTAGGTCCAAGTTAGTTACAGTAAGTCGCTTGTATCATCTGCAAAAGAAAATGCAACTATTATATTTACTTTTTTTTTATTTGTATCTTACTCTTGCAGGTGTGGAGGAGGAAGGAGATGCAGCACCCACAACAGACAATGAGTTATGGCCAGATATTGAAGTTTTCAGCAAAATTCCTTTTGACATCACTGTGCACGATCCAAAATATCGACATGTCAGCCCTCTCTACACTGCGCACATTCCACAAGCAAAACCAGGTGCAATAGTCAATAACCAGACTTCAAATTAGTCAGTTTTGCAAGTGGTTTTGTGTAGCTATTTAATATAAATGTATAAAACTGTAATTGTCTTGAAATACGCTTTGGCTATCTTGTGTACTTCATTACCTCTGTAAATCCAGGTAGCCTACTTAATTTACATAGAGCATATTTTCTACTGACAATCCTAAAATGATCAGGTGACTTTGCTGTAAACTTTTTAACCTTTATGTAAATGGTCTTATTTGTAAAGGTGCATGTGCACGGTGCGATTTGAACTACCGATATGGACTATATAATCCATATCGGTAATAAACATAGTACCTTATTGCACGGTGTGTATACAGCTTGTGATGCCGATGCGCGATCCCACGTGGTCGGTATCGCAAGAAAAAATAGACTGTGCAGGCAGGTCAATTTTGACTAGAAAGTGTACAATCTAGTTTCTAGTAAAAATTGTATCTAGTCAAAATTGTACATAGCCAAACTTGCACTGTGTGTATAGTCAATATCGGTGATTCTGGGCTCTGGGGAGTTCAAGGGAAATTGCATAGTCAAAATCGGCCTCTAGGCAGAATCACACCGTGTGTATGCACCTTATGTTCACACTGTCCCCTGAGTTCTGTTAGGAGGAGTTGAACACTGTTATTAAACACAGCCTGACAATTACACAAAATAGAATTTGATGCTTTGGAACTTTTCTTCTAAATACAGGTCAATAGACCATGTGCTTCAGCCTATTTTTAGCCCTGCCATACAGTGACTGTGTGCAGAAAGCTGTATAAGTGGAGAGCATATTGGGCCAGATTCTGATTTGTAAGTAAAGCAAATAAGCAAGCAACTGGGCAAAACCATGTTGCACTACAGGTGGGGCAGATGTAATATGTACAGAGAGACTTAGAGTCGGGTGGGGTGTGTTCAATCTGAAATCTAAATTACAGTGTCAAAATAAAGCTGTCTAGCATTTTTGGGCTACATGCAGAAGCAGCCAGTATTTGCCCTGCACAGAAAAAATATACATGTATTTCGTCCCCTTGCATGGCAACGTGGTTTGTTCCAGACAGTTACTTGCTTTTTTGCTTTAATTACAAATCTGAATCAAGCCCATTGATATTAGCTGACAGTCACAATTCTACAAGAACTAAATTTTCAGTTCTATGAATTGATCAGCTATTGATCAGCTATGAATTGATCAGCTAAGTTCTATGAATTGATCACTAATAAACGTCAGGATTTATTTCCTGATTCTTGTCCGTTGCAAAGAGTTTCATGCTTTGCGTCAGTGATCATGTTAAAAAGTGCTTGATTATAATGTTTTACATTTGCATCACTTGTATTTAACCGTTTCAGGGTATTTATAGTGCATGCATTATTAGTTGCTCAATTGAGCTGTCACTATTAATACATTTTAAAGGTAAACCTCCATGGCAGAACTACACTGGGTACAGTGGGTACAGCAGCTATGGTTCAATCAGAACTACCCTGGGTATAGTAGGTAAAGTAGCTCAGGTTTAATCAGATCTACACTGGGTACAGTGGGTACAGCAGCTATGGTTCAATCAGAACTACACTGGGTACAGTGGGTACAGCAGCTATGGTTCAATCAGAACTACCCTGGGTATAGTGGGTAAAGTAGCTCAGGTTCAATCAGAACTACACTGGGTACAGTGGGTACAGCAGCTATGGCTCAATCAGAACTACACTGGGTACAGCAGCTATGGTTCAATCAGAACTACAGTGGGTACAGCAGCTATGGTTCAATCAGAACTACACTGGGTACAGTGGGTACAGCAGCTATGGTTCAATCAGAACTACACTGGGTACAGTGGGTACAGCAGCTATGGTTCAATCAGAACTACCCTGGGTATAGTGGGTAAAGTAGCTCAGGTTTAATCAGAACTACACTGGGTACAGTGGGTACAGCAGATATGGTTCAATCAGAACTACCCTGGGTACAGCAGCTATGGTTCAATCAGAACTACACTGGGTACAGTGGCTATAGCAGCTATGGTTCAATCAGAACTACCCTGGGTACAGTGGCTATAGCAGCTATGGTTCAATCAGTACTACACTGGGTACAGTGGGTACAGCAGCTATGGTTCAATCAGAACTACCCTGGGTACAGTGGCTATAGCAGCTGTAGTCCAATCTCCCCAGCAAATAAAGGTACAACTCAATGGTGGATCTACCCTGTACATGCGGCTTCTAACCTACTATTCGTCCTCCAGCCCCAGTAGGACAGGAGGCTGCAGCGGCATTGCTGGGCCACTTACTCAGTTTTGCCCTTATTAGTCACACTTAAAAAATAAATTAAAACAAATGTAAATCTAAAAATGTAACTGCACTTCATAAGAAATATTTATGGGAAATTATGTTTTTATATTTACATCTTGGGGGTTTTTAAATGTTCCATCCTATGTTGTTAAACTTATTTTGTATATGTGGCTTAATTATAAGTCTTAATTATATGTCCGATTTACTGGTCACTTTTTTCCAGTGAGTTATACTGCCCTATAAAGGAGCTCTATTAGTGCTTTTAAGTGTTGTTCTTTTCATCTACAGACTCGCTTGGAGTGAGATCTAATGAGCCACGGAAACGCGAAACTGTTTCTATGATGCTGACAAAATATGCATGTTACAACACGTTTCATCACTGCGAGCAGTGTCACCAGTACATGGATATTGGTTCCGCATTACAGGTAAAAACAACAACAACAAAAAAACTGCCTGAGAATACAGGGGGAAATTTACTAAGCAGTGATAAGAGTGGAGAAGTGAGCCAGTGGAGAAGTTGCCCTTGGCAACCAATCAGTTGCTCTATATAGTTTTATAGTATACAAATTAAAAATGTTATGTCAATGCTGATTGGTTGCCATGGGGGCAATTTCTCCACTGGCTCACTTCTCCACTTTTAGCACTGCTTAGTACTTCTTGTGCTGAAAACAGATTACACACCCTTTCCCCTTTCTTAGCATCATTGCGGGGAAAAAAGTAGTTTTGCTTGTCAATGTGTATTGTAGGGAATAAGGAAGGAAGGAAAAAGGTCAGCACTCAGATTTTTTTGATTTTTTTTTAGAAACCATTTAACAGTTGTATAACGTAATCCACTAAAGTTTAGTTGGGAATCATAACAAAATGGATGGTGTTAGCTTTTTAACTTCATTACTGTAGCAACATACCCTCCAACATTTTGCACATAAAAATCGGTACACATTCGAAAAGGGGGCATGGCCACGGGTAAAGGGCCCGTGTCCATGCCCCTTTTCCTATACTTTCAATGGAAGTTTGGAGAGCCAAAAATGGGTACAGACCATAAAAAAAAAGGTACTGTACCTGCTAAAAAGGTACAGCTAGAGGTCATGTAGCACTGTATCCCTCATCAGAACCACATGACTATTTAGATTTGAAAAAGTGATCCCTGGGATAATACTTTAATAACTACTGCTTTTACTCTTCTGTTTTGGAAGACCAAATGGAATTTGTTGCATGGAGTATATCTGTAGCACCAATGTTTCATAAATGTATATGAGAAAACCCGAATAAAATCTGTAACTCATGCAGGCTTATTCCCTTGTACATTCAGTCAGATCTATAGTGTGTTCTCTGCCTTCCCTGAGCCCCAGGAGTACATGTACTTATACACTAATAACTTTTCTACTTATGTTTCCTTTAGACTCCTGAATCTACCATACACGCTTTCACCTTTTCATCCTCCATGCTTGGAGAGGAGGTTCAGCTTCACTTCATCATACCCAAGTCCAAAGAGCATCATTTTGTCTTTAGTAAGCAGGGCAAGTACCTGGAGAGCATGATGCTCCCTCTGGTGTCTGATAAAGTAAGTGCTTGCATCACTGTTCGCCAGAAATGACAGTCTGTTAGCTGTGAACAAAACTAAAATGCTAAACTTTTTTTATTTTTTTGTGTTCTCCTACCAGCAAAACCCAAACATGGTTAAAAGCCCCATTTTCACTCCATCGAGCGGCCGCCATGAGCATGGTCTACTGAACCTCTTTCATGCTATGGAAGGCATCGGCCACCTACATATCATGGTGGTGAAGGAATATGAAATGCCACTCTACAGAAAGTACTGGCCAAACCACATCATGTTGGTTCTCCCTAGCATGTTTAACAACGCAGGAGCTGGTAAGTGATTGCAGCCTTATGCTGTATATAAGGCATCACTGATTTGATGTAAAGACTTTTCATTTTCTTTGTTTCTTTATTTTTTTTTTTTTTGTGATGTGCTTTGAAAAGAATAAAGAAGTTCTGCTCCTCTCTGTCTCTCTAACTACAGGAGCTTCCAGATTCCTTATTAAAGAGCTGTCTTACCACAACTTGGAGCTGGAACGAAATCGCATGGAGGAGCTCGGAGTCAAACGTCAGTGTGTGTGGCCTTTCATTGTTATAATGGATGACTCCTGTGTTTTATGGAACGTACATAGAAAAGTTCCAGAGCAATCAAGGTTAGCAATTGTATATTGTGTGGAAATGGGTTATGAAGGGAGATTGTGAAGCAAAAAACAAGTCTTTTAATATAAAAACATATTCGTACTGTTTAGGTGCCTATGTATTCCATATGTAACTACTCTATTCCATACTCATTCTGTATTTGAAAGAAAAGGACACAGTGGGAGATGCATCAAAGCTTGGAGAGAGCGATAACGTTCCAACCAATCAGCTCCTGTCATTTTACGGGCTTCAACGACAGCCTGTAAAATGGCAGGCGCTGATTGGTTGGTACTTTATCTCTCTCCGAGCTTTCATACATCTACCTCTAAATATGATAAAACTTTTTGAACAACCTTTTATCCCTGGATATAGTCTGTTTGCATCCTTCTGGTCTGTGAAGCCTTGCTTGATATGTTGGGTGGCTTTATGCAGCATAGAAGTGCTTTGTCATAAACTTATTATTCTGGGATTTACATAAAGTATTTATTGTTTTAAATAATGTTTTATTTTTTGTTGGCAGCCAATCAACAGAGACTGATGCTGGCATTAGGAATGTGTCCCTGAAGTATGTTTTGCAACACATGGAAGCCACACCGAAGATCACCAATTATGCAATGCTGGGGCTCCAGAAGTGGAACAGCAAATTAAACGCTACCTTGCCTAAGTGTCCATTTTCCAGGTGCCATGTTCATGACTTCATACTGCTTAGCGTAGACCTGGCCCAGAATGTGCAATATGACCTCAACAGGTTCGTTACTTTAGCATTAGAACCCTTTGTTCTTTGTGTTAATTTATCAAATATGTTTTGTTAGACTGGGTTAACATCTATATTACATTTCACTTATTACTCTGCTTGTGTCTCTTCACTCACTCATCATGTTGTGTCTGCTTTTTTCACACCAATCATTTTTTTTTAAAGTTACGTTTTTATTGATTTTGAACATATTAATAACAATACTGGGGAGGGGGTACAGAACTAGAGAGGTTGGGAAAGGGAGAATAGGAGGGGGTACAGATATGGTATGGACGGGGAAAATTAACCAAAAGGTGTTCCTGCTGTTTCGAATTCTAAATTGGATTGGACTGCTTTCTCTATTTCAGTCCAATTACGAGCCAAAAGGCGTTTGGTGGTGGACAAAATATGGCAAATAACATATGTATCTGAAGGGGGGATAACTTTTGGAAATATATGAAGTAGCGCTATCTTTGGGTTTGGCTGGATATCGCATTGCAATATAGCAGAGTTGAAATTAAATATTTATTCCCATAATTCGGTTAACAAAGGGCACATCTAGAAAATATGGTAAATCGACCCCACTCCCTTACAGTTGCGCCAGCATGTCCTCAGTATACAGTATCTTGCCAT
Organism: Pseudophryne corroboree; assembly: GCF_028390025.1. Lineage (NCBI taxonomy): Eukaryota > Metazoa > Chordata > Amphibia > Anura > Myobatrachidae > Pseudophryne > Pseudophryne corroboree. The sequence continues at coordinate 629,391,910 of NC_086448.1, forward strand.
ATCTTATGGAGCAGAGCAGGTGTCATATATAATCTGTGAATGAGTTTAAAATGTTGCTCGACATGAGAGATGCATTTAGATATGCCTAAACATGTTTGAAATACAGCTTGCCATTCCTTTTCTGACACCGTACAACCGAAGTCTGTTTCCCATTTCACTAATGAAGAAAACTTAGGACGATGCTCAGGAGTTATGAGGGCAGAAAACCATCTAGATATAGCGCCCTTTGTATTTGACCTGCTAAGTAGAGCTATTACCGGTTTAGGGGTTGGTCGGAGGACAGATGGGGAGGGAGAGGAACATTGCAACCAATGTCTCAGTTGGAGGTAGTTATAAAATTCTTTCCAGGGTATTGAATACTTTGTCTGAATTTGGGAAAATTATAACAGTTCACCAGATTCAGATATATCATTTAACGTATAGATGTTACTCAACGTCCACGAGGTGAAGGACAGATTGGGTATCAAGTGTGCTAGGCTTTTCAATGAGATTTCCAGGGTGGGTAGAGAGATCGTATTTGTTCTAGATATGAACATGTGCCATGCTTTGCAAACCGAATGGATGATGATAGATTGAAGGAATAAACTTTTTCCCTCCTTGGAGGGCAAACTTAATAAGTCTAGAATCGGGAATTGGGAGAGAAGGCCTTGTTCTATTACTTCCCAGGGCTTTGGGTTATTTCCTGGCTCCCAAGCTCCTAAAGAGGAAAGGAGGGAGGCTAGCTGGTATGACTGACTAGAGATTTAGGGAGGGGCATCGTTTTACGGGCTAGTCTCGTTTTTTCCCCCTCCCATACGTAGGTTACAAATAGTTTATTAAATTTAGCAAGTAGAATATCTGGCAGCAGGATAGGAATCGTCCTAAATAAATACAACAACTTGGGGAGTAAGACTATTTTGAGAGCGTCTATGCGGCCCATCCATGATACATGTTGCGTCATCCAATCTTGTGTCAATTGTGTAAATTTAGTTGAAAGTGAGGGGTAGTTGCAGGAGATGATGTCCAGCATTTTTTAAGGTATGTGTATGCCCAAATATTTAATGCTAGTGTTTTGCCACGCATAAGAATAATTAGATTTTAGACTGTTCAACAAGGGGGAGGTAAAGTTGATAGGTAGGGCTTCTGTTTTGGAACAGTTCAACTTGTAGAAGGATATGGACGAGTATTCTTGCAGTATTATATGTAACTGTGACAGTGATGTAAGTGGGTTCATGAGAGTCAACAAAACGTTGTCTGCGAAAAGACAAATTTTGCACGAAAAGGTCAGTTCCTGTTATTGTAGGGGTACATCTAATGGTCGCGACCAAAGGCTCGATTGCTAAGGCGAATACCAATGGGAATAATGGACAACCTTGGCGAGTGCCATTTGTAATGTTGAAAGGGGCAGAAAGCAAACCACTAATAAGCACCCTAGCAGACGGGTTAGAATATAGGGCAGTGATAGAGGAGAGAGCACTGCCGTCAATGCCAAACTTAAGTAATACCGCCCGTAGGTATCAACAGTGTAGTCTATCGAATGCCTTCTCTGCGTCTAACGAAAGTAATAATAATGGTTCGGGTGAAGCAGAGAAGGCATAGAGTACATCAACCACCCTCTCAGTGTTGTCCGGGGCTTGGCGTCCGCTAACAAATCCCACTTGGTCTTGGTGGATTAGAGACAGTAGGAGCAGTGATAGTCTATTGGAAATAAGTTTGGCATAAATTTTCACATCCGAGTTTAGCAGGGCAATGGGGCGATAATTGGCCAGAATCGAGGTTTTTTTTCCCCCCTGGTTTGGGAAATGTAACTATACTTCCAGCATTTCTGCCAGGAAGGTCCCGTTTATAGAGGCTTCTTCAAAAACCAATTGTAATGGTCTAACAAGTATCTCTTGGAAACATTTAAAGAAGTTATTAGAATATCCATTGAGCCCCGGTGCTTTATCTGAAGGGAGTTCCTGGATGACCTTGTTTATCTCATTCACGGACCAAGGACTCTCAAGATTATGGAGGGTGGTTGCGTCTATTAAGGGTAGGGATAACTTCTCTAAAAAAGACTCTATTCCCTCTGGTGTAGGTTGAGGGGTCATAGGGTCATCACATAAATTATATAAAGAGGAATAGTAAGTGGCAAAGGCATGTGCTATGTCTGAAGGATCGGAAACCTTCGCACCCTTTAGAGTCACGACGCCTTTAATCCGTTCCTGTGCCGTTTTCTTGCTAACATCCTACCTGCTTTGTCCCCTTGGACATAGTATTTCTGTTTTCATTTAAACATGGTTTTGTGGACTAACAACAAGGTATTCCACTCTTCTCGGGTTCTAAGTAGATCTTTATATATCGTCTTGTCTAAGGGGGACAATTTAAGTTTGTGTTCTAAATCAGCAAGGCGGGTTTCAATTTCTTTTAGCAATTTGTTGTGTTTAACACGACGCCTAGCGGCTGCCTGAATAAAGGAGCCCCTAATTACTGCTTTTACTAACACCAGTAATTGAAGACTGTTGTTTCCTCAGGGGTGTTCGTATCTAAAAATAACAGTAGAGCTTGTGATATAGACTCCTTAATATTGGGGTCATTTAAAAGATATTCATTAAGGCGCCATTGTCTATAAGAAGTTTTGGGGTCATTCATGTTCCAGCGACGGGATAGAGCAGAATTATCTGACCCAGGGCCGGCTCCAGGCCTACTAGCACCCTGAGCGAGAAAATGTAAAAGCGCCCCCCCCCCCCCCCATGCGCGCGCCGAAGGCGCGCGCGTCCCCGGAAAAGTGGGTGTGGCCTCTGGAAAAGTGGGCGTGGCCTCATAACTTCATATCATCAAACTATAAACATATTTTCACACAATTAGCAGCCTTACACATAGCCACAGTAGTGTTCCTTACACACAATGTCTCCAGTATAGTGCCAGATACACATGACATGCCCCGCAGCAGTGCCAGCTACACATGACATGCCCCGCAGCAGTGCCAGCTACACATGACATGCCCCGCAGCAGTGCCAGCTACACATGACATGCCCCGCAGCAGTGCCAGCTACACATGATAGTGTTCACTTTTTAGGGCATGGTGCTGATCACAGGGAGGGCACATTTTTAAGTTAGGAGGGCAAAATGATGTACATACTGCTTGTTGTTCCCATACCTATATGTAAAAGAATGGACAGTGCGCGCCGAAGGCGCGCAGCAAAAATTAAGGGGAGTTACTTCGTGGGGAAGGTACGTGGCCACATAATAGTGGCAATTTGCATTACACCACACAGTAGTGCAGCTAATACACACTGCACCAGGTAGAACCTCCTATACACTTTGCGCCAGGCACAGCACTGAGACACATTGCCTAGCCACAGACGCCTAGCGGGAACACTACATGACACGCCCCCCAGCAGTGCCAGCTACACGTGACATGCCCCCCAGCAGTGCCAGCTACACGCGACAAGCCCCCCAGCAGTGCCAGCTACACGCGACATGCCCCCCAGCAGTGCCAGCTACACGCGACATGCCCCCCAGCAGTGCCAGCTACACGCGACATGCCCCCCAGCAGTGCCAGCTACACGCGACATGCCCCCCAGCAGTGCCAGCTACACGCGACATGCCCCCCAGCAGTGCCAGCTACACGCGACATGCCCCCCAGCAGTGCCAGCTACACGCGACATGCCCCCCAGCAGTGCCAGCTACACGCGACAAGCCCCCCAGCAGTGCCAGCTACACGCGACATGCCCCCCAGCAGTGCCAGCTACACGCGACATGCCCCCCAGCAGTGCCAGCTACACGCGACATGCTCCCCAGCAGTGCCAGCTACACGCGACATGCCCCCCAGCAGTGCCAGCTACATAAATGGCCACAGAGTGCCAGATACATAAGTGCCCACACAGTGCCAGATACATAAGTGCCCCCACAGTGCCAGATATAAAAATGCCCACACAGTGCCAGATATGTCCCCACAGTGCCATATATAAAATTGCCCCCACAGTGCCAGATATGCCCCCACAGGGCCAGATACATAAATGCCCCCAGTGCCAGATACATAAATGCCCACACATTGCCAGATGCATAAATGCCCCCAGTGCCAGATGCATTATTGCCCCCCACAGTGTCAGATACATTAATGCCCCCAGTGCCAGATATGCCCCCACAGTGCCAGATATGCCCCCACAGTGCCAGATATGCCCCAGTGCCAGATATGCCCCCACAGTGCCAGATATGCCCCAGTGCCAGATATGCCCCCACAGTGCCAGATAAATAAATGCCCCCCACAGTGCCAGATAAATAAGTGCCCCCACAGTGCAGATATACCCCCACAGTGCCAGATACATAAATACCCCCACAGTGCCAGATACATACATGCCCCCACAGTGCCAGATACATACATGCCCCCACAGTGCCAGATACATACATGCCCCCACAGTGCCAGATACATACATGCCCCCACAGTGCAGATACATACATGCCCCCACAGTGCAGATACATAAATGCCCCCACAGCGCAGATATGCCCCCACAGTGCCAGAAATGCCCCCACAGTGCCAGATACATTAATGCCCCCTCACAGTGCACAGATAAATGCCCCCCCCCCGCAGTGCCAGATAAATGAATGCCCCCCACAGTGCCAGATAAATGCCCCCACAGTGCCAGATACATAAATGCCCCCACAGTGCCAGATACATAAATGCCCCCACAGTGCAAGATTCATAAATGCCCCCACAGTGCAGATATGACCCCACAGCGACAGATATGCCCCCACACTGTGCCAGTGCCCCCACAGTGCAGATATGCCCCCACACAGTGCCAGTGCCCCCACAGTGCAGATATGCCCCCACACAGTGCCAATGCCCCCACATAGTGCCAGTGCCCCCACAGTGCAAGATTCATAAATGCCCCCACAGTGCAGATATGACCCCACAGCGACAGATATGCCCCCACACTGTGCCAGTGCCCCCAGTGCAGATATGCCCCCACACAGTGCCAGTGCCCCCACAGTGCAGATATGCCCCCACACAGTGCCAATGCCCCCACGTAGTGCCAGTGCCCCCACAGTGCAAGATTCATAAATGCCCCCACAGTGCAGATATGACCCCACAGCGACAGATATGCCCCCACACTGTGCCAGTGCCCCCACAGTGCAGATATGCCCCCACACAGTGCCAGTGCCCCCACAGTGCAGATATGCCCCCACACAGTGCCAATGCCCCCACATAGTGCCAGTGCCCCCACAGTGCCAGTGCCCCCACACAGTGCCAGTGCCCCCACACACAGTGCCCGGCCCCGACGATCCCAACATACCTGCGGCGACGCTGGGAGGGGACGTGCTGCTGTTGAGCCTGAGGGCCACCGACTGTTCCCGGCCGCTTGGTGCGCGCTGCGCGGCGTCTGACGTCAGACGCCGGCGCCGCACCGCGCACAGTTTTGAAAGGCCGGGGACGGCGGGGAGAGCTGCCTGCAGTGTACAGGGCCGGCTCCAGGTAAGACTATGGCGGCGCCAGCGCGCGGCGCCCATTAAGGGTGGCGCCCCGCGCGGCCGCTCTAGTCGAACGTGCCTAGAGCCGGCCCTGATCTGACCAGGTGATGGGAATAATACAGGACTTCTGGATCTGCTGCAAGGTCCATTTATCTGACAGAGCCAGATCTATCCGTGAATGGGAGCTGGGTACCAGGGAAAAAAAGGTATAGTCCCTACATGAGGGTTTTTTGGCCCTCCAGATATCATAGAGGTCGTATTCATCTAATATGCGTCTGGGGTGTAATGGGGAAGATCTGTCCAAATGGGAATCTAAAACTAAGTTGAAATGACCTAAAATTAATAACGCGCCTGAGCAGTTGGCATGCAAGATAGTGCAAAAGTTTCGGAGAAACGGAATCTGTTTGGTGTTGGGCACATAGACAACTGCCAGGGTGAATTGTTTATTATCTAGTTTACCATTAAGAATAAAATAGCGGCCTTCCGCATCAGACGTCTGTTTTTCTAGTTTAAATTGGCATGTAGTTAAAAATAAAAGGGCAACTCCCGCTTTTTTATTTGGGCCATTTGATGTATAACAGTGGGGGAATTTGTATTTGGAAAATGGGGGGGGGGGCATGAAGTGGGTCTTCTGGATAGCTACTACATGGGCTTTCAATTTTGCAAAGTGGCACAATGCGAGTTTCCTCTTATTCGGCGAGTTGAGACCCTTTACATTAACAGAAATTACAATAACCATTATCAATGAGGGAATAGAGATAGTCAGTATTCAAAGAATGTACCAAGATAGCTATAAGTGACTGCATGGGATGTGGTCAGGCATATAGATCCCTTTAGATAATATTGAGGGTACGTACCTTTTTAGGCAGGAGTAATGACCCGGGGGTAAACTGATAAAAGGTGGGGGAAATGACAAAAGGTAAACAAAAAGGGAGAAACAGTGAGTATCAATAGGTACTGTTACCAGAGGTCACCGCTGTAGGTGGTACATTGGTGTCGTGGGGACAGTATATGCCACCATCGCTCTCTATGGGGACTAAATCACACAAACTAATAACCGAGTAATGATTACAAACATCAATTTGATTACACTGATTACACTGATGGTCAAGCTGTTGGTATTATAAGAAATTAATATCCAGAAGATGTTGTGTATGACAATTAGAATTATCCTAATAAATCGTAAGAAACCGTATCTAACAAACCAAAATTATTTTGTGGTAAGATCAAGTCTCCATCACCGGTGTATCACAAGAGCACATTGATTCGGTGGGTTTCAGTGCATGTGTGGAGCCCGATCCCCTACCAAAACACACGTCAATATAACACACAAAACATGTAATTCAAAACATTAACAAGATGAAATGGTGAAGAGTAAAGGATACCCTGGATTTGGTTGCTTTCGACCAGTCATTAGACACCGGAGGGTGTTTGGGGCCAGTTGTGGATATGGCATCTAGGTTCCATTTAACCAAAAGTTTAATGCCGTCATCTGGAGTGTAAACGACCATCGTAGATCCGTTGCGACGGATAATGAGTTTAGTTGGAAACCCCATCTGTATTGTATAACGGCTTTCTGTAGGGCTTTGGTAACGGGAAGAAAAGTTCGTCGACAAGCAATGGTCGAATCCGATAAGTCTTCATAAATCTGAACGTTTCCCAGGGCCGATAACACCTGGTCTTTGGATCTGGAGATATGGAGTATCCTCTCTTTGATGTGGAAAAAATGGAAGCACATAGTGGTGTCTCTTGGAGCATCTGCTGGGGCAGTTTCAGGGTTTAGGCAGACGATGTATGCAGTCCAGCAAGAGTTCTTCAACCATGATATCTGGAGCTAAGCGTTTAAAGATACTCAGAACATGTTCCTCCAGGTCTGAGTTAGCTATAGACTCCGGTATTCCCCTGATTTTTTCATTGTTACGTCTGGAATGGTCCTCAAGATCTCCAACCTTAGCCCTCAGGGATTCAACTTCGGCCTGCAGTGCTTCATGTGATGTGATAAGGTCATTATGTGAATGGATCATTTCCTTGAATTTATTTTCTAAATGGTCAGTTCTCTGACCGATATCATCAGTGCTTTGTTGGCAAGGCATTTTTAAATTCCGTAGAGATGTCCGTTTTAAAGGTAGACAATAGTTGTTTCATGAGGCCTACAGTTAAAGGGGCATTGTCGCCTTGGACTGGATCTTGAGTCGGCGTAGATTGTGACTGATCAAATAATTTAGATAAAGCTGAGCGTTGTTTGGGGGGATCCGTTCTCGTTGGGCATGATTTAGCAGAAGATAGGGAGGGATGGGCTCTGAAGAAATTCACTTTAGAGGTCCCAGGGGTATCCTTATTGGATTTAGGCATGTCAAGAGAGTAAGTGTAATCAGAACCAGATATTATGGTACTTCAGGTATAGTTATAGCATAGAATGGGTCAACTCTGATAGGACAATAACTCAGTTCATTGTAAGATGTATAGAGAGCGGTGGATGGGCAGATATAAAATCACCACATTAATACACAGGCAGGTCACAAAAGTGAAATCCAAAATGGCATTCGGAAATGCTCCAGTGCTGCTATATATGGAATCTCAGAGCAACATGCACATATGTACATTTAGCTCCTCTGCGCCACATACATACAAGAAGATCAGGGTGAGTGGACAGTAGTTAGGGGTTTGGAGCTAAAGCGCTTTCTACCGGACAGCGCACCACAAGTCCTGGGCCAGCCAAGGGACAAGTGGATGCTGCTGCAATATGAATACAGTAGCAGTCACAGAGGGTTGTCTATATTATGTTAGAGCTTGGAAGCTCCCCTTACCTCCAGCCCCTGAGATTTCCAGCCGATGCTTGGTATATTGTGTCACTGGACCGGTCACGTAGTGCAGCCGGAGCACTGTCCTTTAGCAGGAGGGTGGGTTGCTATCAGGGAGCACAGTGCTGGTACAGAAGTCCTCTCCCGCCAGAAGGCAGTCCAGGGGGTTACAGGGTCTTGTGCTGCACAATAGGAGCTCTAGTCACAGGTTAGGCAGTGACCAGGGTCACACAGGGCAGCATGCAGGCAGTTATGACCAGTTCCAGCATGAGCAGGGAAATCAAAGATGGCTGCCACGGCTCTCAAGTTCTCCACCCCCCCCTCCCCCTGTTGATTTACACTGTCCTGGGGTCCCTTGGGCCAGAGTCTCAACTGATGCAGACCTCTGGGGTTCAGGGAGGCTGTCAGATGGTGTGGGGAAGCTGAGGGAAGACCCATAGTTTTGCTTTTTCGGATCGTGAGTCACCCACGCTCTGGAACTCAGATCGCGGGTACATTCAAGACTTGAGTCCCCGGTTTCTGGTGCGCCTAGGCCACAACCTGCAGGGACAGACCAGTCTGTCCCCCGGCTCCGCGGCTGTCAGCGGTTAACTCAGAGAGACTCCAAGGAGGTGGGGGGAACCTGGTATTGAACCCACAGCGCTGCAAATGGCGATAAGGGGGTAATTATCACATCAGAAGCAGGAGCTCTCTAGAAATGTGTCCTCACTCCGCTGCAGCTAGGCCACGCCTTCTTTACACCAATCATTTTTTAAATGAGTTATTCAACCAAATGTCCACACAGAAGCATTACTAAGATGCTTGAAATTTGTATTGCATGTACATAGGGGGTGGGACCTTCTAAAGAACAGCGGCACCACATTGAACAGGCGCTGAAGCATGCAATTTGTACATTCTTATCCCCTTTCTAAGTTTTAGCATTGACGCAGTGGCGTAAGTCCCAGAGGCCATGACTGAATTGTCCTCCGAGCGCCAGCTGTCAGGACAGCATGGAGATGTGAGGAAGGAGCAGTGACGTCCCATCATGGGGCTTCTGGTCAATAAGATCAGTGACTGCAGCAAATCATGCACATTTCGTAAGGTATTTTCTGCAGTCACTAATATCATTGCTCTCAAGCCCCCTTGGTGGTACCCTGGCAATGCTAGGAGTACTGCATACCCCGGTGCACATCAGTCAGTGTTTTATCTCCCTCCCCTCCACCTGTATATGTTTGTCAGGTGTGTGATTACTCTCTGTAGACATGTGCAGGGGCAAAAGGAGGATTTCTTTTGGGAGGTTTCCAAATATTTGACTTTAGGGTGAGTGTGGCCAACCCATGAGAAGGGCATAATTAGCATGTGTCCAGCTATTGTCTGCCTCCTACAAAGTGCACTGTACCTAACAACCTATTTCAAGGACAAGATTGATAAGATCTGAAATGAAATGGTATGCTCTTCCACAGCCAGTGACCTGCTCAATTCCCTTCCTGAACTCTCTAACACCTTTTCCTCATTTGATCCTACAAATGAAGATGAAGTATCTGTACTCTTTTCATCTGCCTACTCTACTACCTCTCTTCTTGATTCTACACCCTCACAAATTAGTGAAGTTCTGTCTGCTGTGCTCATCCCAACCTTAACTATAATCTGTAATCTCTCTCTGTCTACTGGTATCTTTCCTGCTCTGTACAAGCATGCAGTGATTACTCCCATTCTGAAAAAAAAACTAAATTCTAACCCAAACACACTCTCAAACTACCGTCCCATCTCTTAGCTTCCATGCCCCTCCAAGCGACTTGAGAGACTTGCCTGCACTCGCCTCACACACTTTCTTAACTCACACAGCTTACTGGATCCACTTCAGTCAGGATTTTGTGCCCAACACGCCACAAAGACAGCACTGACTAAGGTAGTGAGTGATCTGGCCATTACTCACTACTTATTATTCTCGATCTCTCTGCTGCTTTTGACACTGTTGGCCACTCTCTTCTCATACAAACATTACAATCCCTAGGTCTTCAGGACACAGCCCTTTCTTGGTTCTCATCCTACTTCTCTAATTGCTCCTTCAGTGTTCGTTTCTCTGATTCCACCTCCTCTTCGCTACCTCTCTCAGTTGGAGTACTGCAAGACTCAGTCTTAGGTACTCTGCTAATCTCCATCTATACCACATCTCTTGGCAAACTAATCCGCTCTTTTCGGATTTCAGTATCATCTGTATGCAGATGATACTCAAATCTACCTATCCTCCCCAGATTTCTCACCATCTGTATTGGGCTGTGTCACTGATTGCCTTTCTGCCATTTCATCATGGATGACGTCTCGCCACCTCAAACTTAATATTTCCACAGAATTAATTATATTTCCACCAGCCAATAGTAGTTCCCAATCTGATATCTCTATCACTGTTGATAACTCAGCAATCATCCCTACCCCACAAGCTCGCTGTTTAGGTGTTATTCTTGACTCTGAACTGTCCTTTGTTCCCCACATTCAATCTGTCTCAAAATCATGTTACATACATCTAAGAAACATATCCAACATACGACCATATCTTACACAAGACACAGCAAAAACTCTGATCCATGCACTCATTATCTCCCGCATTGATTATTGTAATAGTCTCCTGACCGGTCTTCCCAAACATGGGCTCTCGCCACTACAATCCATTTTGAATGCAGCTGTGAGGCTAATCTTCCTCGTTCATCATCTGCAGATCCTCTCTGTCAGCCCCTCCATTGATTACCGGTATTCTACCGTATTAAATATAAAATACTTTTACTTACATACAAGGCTATTAACCAAATTGCACCAGCATACATCTCTTCACTCATCTCAAGACATCTTCCTAACCGACCTCTTCACTCTGCACAAGATCTGCGTCTCTCATCCATACGTATTAATTGTCCACACTCAAAATTACAGGACTTTCCCTTACGTCTTAGAGGATGCTGGGGTCCACATTAGTACCATTGGGTATAGATGGCTCCACTAGGAGCCACTGGCACTTTAAAAGTTTGAAAGTGTGGGCTGGCTCCTCCCTTTATGACCCTGCTACCAGACTCAGTTTAGAAAATGTGCCCGGAGGAGCCAGTCACAGCTAGGGGAGCTCTCCAGAGCTTCTTTAGTAAAAGTTTATTTTAGAGTTTATTATTTTACAGGGAGGCTGCCGGCAACAGCCTCCCTGCTTCGAGGGACTTAGGGGTGGAGTAGTGTCCGCCCTGCGGGGTCTGAGCCTCTATCTCCGCTGACAGGACACTGAGCTCCTGAGGGGATCGAACGTTCCCCGCCACAGGGGATCGCTCACCCCGTCAGCATGCCGCCACCCCCTTACAGAGCCAGAAGATCAGAAGATGGTGAGATATGGCGGCACATGGGTAGGAGCACAGCTCTGAGAGGCATGTGCTCCGGGAAGGCTCAGCGGCACAGTGTTGGCGCTATGAGGGGCGTCCTGAGCCTGCGTCTTAATACCCTACACTGGCCACACTGAATTCCCAGGCTAGCGTCAGAATCCTTCGTACTCAGACGCTCACAGGGGACGGAATCCCCCACCTAGCGATGTAATCCTCGGGCCAGTATAAAGAATTTGTGCGGGAAGACGCTCCGTCTTCAAGGGGCAGAGCTTCTCCTCAGAGCGGACGTAGCAGCGTTCAGCGCCATTTTCCTGCCTGCAGTTCCTGTACACAGACGCTGACAGAGCTGTCCCTCCAAGCAACTCCAGCTATCCTGTGCGGTACCAGGGGGTAGTAGAAGGGGGGGGGGGGGGAGGCGGTGAATTAGTTCTGTGTAATTATTACAGTACACAGTGGGCGCTGGTAAGGGGTGTCCTTTATCAAAACAGCGCTGTGTGTGGGTTAGCTCCAATCTCTGTCTCTCTCACCATTCTCAGGGGGGAAACTCTGTTTAGCCTCACCTGTGTGTGTGTGTGTGTGTGTGTGTGTGTGTGTGTGTGTGTGTGTGTGTGTGTGTGTGTGGAGTGTTTGGGGTCTCCAGTTAGCTATGTCTGGGGACTCTGTGTCATATGCGGCTGAGGATATGTCCTCTTAGGATGATCTCATCCCATGCAATCAGGATTGCACTGTTGTAGCGCAGATACCAGCAATGGAGCCTGAGTGGTTGTCCTCTATCAAAACTATGATTTCTCAGATTTCTAGTACTAGGGTTGCTCGGAATGAATCTGCAACTCAGGTTTTACAGAATTCTATGGCAGTTTGGTCCGGTTCTGTTACCTCAGGACCCCCCTCTGTTGGTTCCCACAAACGTGCTCTTGCCCAGATTATGCAAGACGACACGGATACCGACTCTGACACGGCAGACGGTGATGGGGATGTGCTTAGGGAGGCTGCATCTCTTGCCAAAGGGGTGCAGTTGATGATGGAGGCTATTAGAGATGTGTTGAATATTGCTGACACAACTCCTGAGCAGGTTGAGGAGGCTTACTTCACTGATAATAAGAAAGCATCGCTAACCTTCCCTGCGTCCAAAGAATTAAATGCTATTCTTGAAAAAGCATGGGGAAACCCAGAGAAAAAATGTCAGATCCCTAGAAAGGTTCTGGTTGCTTTCCCTTTCCCAGAGGAGGATAGAAAGAAATGGGAAAATCCACCCTTAGTGGACGCGTCTGTATCCAGACTCTCGAAAAAGGTGGTTTTACCGGTTCCAGGATCTACCGCCGTAAAGGAACCCCCTGATCACAAAATTGATAATACGCTCAAATCCATATACACGGCTTCAGGGGCGATACTACGGCCTACTATTGCCTGTGCATGGATTTCCAAAGCTATAGTAAAGTGGTCAGGCACGTTACTTGAGGATTTGGATACAATTGATAAAAGTGACGTTGAATTGTTTTTACGTAACGTTCAGGATTCTGCAGGATTTATGGTGCAATCCATGAAAGGCCTGGGTTCAATGGCTGCAGGAATTTCTTCCATGTCTGTCTCGGCTCGTCGAGGACTGTGGCTGCGCCAGTGGTCTGCCGACGTGGAATCCAGGAGAGGTGTGGAGACCCTACCCTACACAGGTCAGGCTCTCTTTGGGGAAGCGTTGGATGCGCAGCCTGGAGGTAGGGCCGGTGGGGGCGAGACTCAGACATTTCAGTCACGTCTGGGTGTCGTCCGGCCTCGACCCCTGGGTACTAGATACTGTGTCCCAGGGGTACCGGCTGGAATTTCAAGATCTCCCTCCTCATCGGTTCTTCAAATTGGGCTTGCCAGCTCTGCCGGCAGACAGGGCTACCCTACAGGGAGCCATCCAGAAGTTGGTGGAGGCACAGGTCATTGTACCAGTCCCTCCACAAATGCAAAACACAGGTTACTATTCAAACCTCTTTGTGGTACCGAAACCGAATGGTTTGGTCAGGCCCATTCTGGCCTTAAAATCACTAAACCCCTTTCTGCGGGAGTTCAAGTTCAAAATGGAGTCTCTAAGGGTGGTGATATCAGGTCTGGAGGAGGGGGAATTCCTGGTATCCCTGGATATCAAGGATGCGTATCTCCACATTACGATTTTGGCTGCTGCATCAAGCTTATCTCCGATTCGCACTGTTGGACTGTCATTTTCAGTTCCAGGCCCTGCCATTCGGCCTCTCCACAGCACTGATGGTATTCACCAAGGTGATGGCGGAAATTATGGTTCTCCACCGCAGACAGGGGGTGAACATAATTCCATATCTGGACGATCTGCTTATAAAGGCATCATCCAAGGAGAAGCTGTTACGGTCCATAGCTCTCACGACCCAGCTTCTCAGGGAACATGGTTGGATCCTGAATCTTCCAAAATCACATTTGGAACCAACCAGGAGGTTGTCCTTTCTGGGAATGTTCCTCAACACGGAGGTGCAGAGGGTGTTTCTTCCAGAGGAAAAAGCTTTGGTGATTCAAACAATGGTCCGGGATGTCCTGAAGCTGGTCCGGGTGTCGGTTCATCAGTGCATTCGCCTTCTGGGGAAAATGGTGGCCTCTTACGAAGCGCTACAGTACGGGAGGTTTCATGCTCGGTCCTTCCAACTGGATCTCCTGGACAAGTGGTCGGGATCCCATCTTCACATGCACCAGAGAATACGTTTGTCGCCAAAGGCCAGGATTTCACTCCTCTGGTGGCTGCAATTACCTCACCTTCTGGAGGGCCGCAAGTTCGGGATTCAGGACTGGATCCTTCTAACCACGGATGCAAGTCTCCGGGCATGGGGTGCGGTTGCTTAAGGGGAAATCTTTCAAGGAAGGTGGTAAAGTCTGGAAGCTGGCCTGCAGATAAACATTCTGAAACTAAGTGCCGTCTACAACGGTCTTCTCCAAGCGGCCCATCTTCTGAGAAATCGGGCCATTCAAGTGCAGTCGGACAATGTAACGACACTGGCTTACATAAACCGACAGGGCGGAACGAAGAGCAAGAACAAGAATCATCCTCTGGGCAGAAAACCATGCGTTGGCGCTGTCTGCGATCTTCATTCCGGGAGTAGACAACTGGGAAGCGGACTTCCTCAGCAGACACGATCTCCATCCAGGATAGTAGGGACTCCATCGGAGGAGTTCACGGAGGTAACAGATCTTTGGGGCGTACCCCAGATCGACATGATGGCCTCTTGTCTCAACAAGAAGCTTCGGCGGTATTGTTCCAGGTTGAGGGACCCGCAAGCCTTGGCGGTGGACGCCATAGTGACTCCGTGGGTGTTCCAGTCGGTGTACTTGTTTCCTCCACTTCCACTCATTCCAAGAGTTCTCAAACTCATAAGGAGAGCAAGAGTTCAGGCAATCCTCATTGCTCCGGACTGGCCAAGAAGGGCTTGGTACGCGGATCTGCTGGCTCTACTGCTAGAAGAACCGAGGCCTCTTCCTCTTCGGAAGGACGTGCTGCAGCAGGGGCCGTTCGCCTATAAGACTTACCACGGCTATGTTTGACGGTATGGAAGTTGAACGCCAGATGTTGGCTCGGAAGAGTATTCCGAACAAGGTTATTCTTACCCTGAAACAGGCTAGGAAAGTAGTACCATCGCATTTGGAAAAAGTATGTGTCTTGGTGTGAAGAAGTTTCCTACGGTGGCGTTTCAACTTGGACGATTTCTCCTCTTCATCCAAGCAGGTGTGGATATGGGCCTGAGATTAGGTAACGTAATGGTCCAGATTTCGGCCCTATCCATTTTCTTCCAGAAACAGTTGGCTGCCCACCCTGAGGTTCAGACCTTTCTGAAGGGATTTCTGCACATCCAGCCTCCCTTTGTGCCGCCTACGGCGCCCTGGGATCTTAACGTGGTGTTGCAGTTCCTCCAGCCGGACTGGTTTGAGCCTCTACAGGAGGTGGAGGTCACGTTTCTCACGTGGAAGGCTGTCACTTTGTTGGCCTTGGCTTCTGCTAGATGTGTGTCGGAGTTGGGGGCTTTGTCATGTAAAAGCCGATACTTGATCTTCCATGAAGATAGAGCTGAGCTCAGGACACGTCCGCAGTTCCTTCTGAAGGTTGTGTCGGCATTTCAGAAGAGGACTGCTCGTCACAGAAAATTGTACTCTGTTTGTCCTGTATGATCCCAAGAAAATTGGGTGTCCTGTTTGTAAGCAGACGATCTCTTGCTGGATCAGGTTCACTATCCAGCATGCGTATTCTACGGCAGGCCTGCCGTGTCCTACGTCTGTTAAGGCCCACTCTACTCGTAAGATGGGTTCTTCCTGGGCGGCTGCCCAGGGTGTCTTGGCTTTACAACTATGCCAAGCGGCTACTTGGTCGTGGTCGAACACGTTCGCAAAGTTCTACAAGTTCGATACTTTGACCAAACTGCAGGTCCTCAGAGGCCAATCAGTTCTTCAGGATCCTCCGCGCTCTCCCTCCCGTTCTGCGAGCTTTGGTACATCCCCATGGTACTAATGTGGACCCCAGCATCCTCTAGGACGTAAGAGAAAATAGGATTTTAATTACCAACCGGTAAATCCTTTACTCGTAGTCCGTAGAGGATGCTGGGCGCCCGCCCAGCGCATCATGATCCTGCAGTGGTTACTTAGTTCAGTACTGCTTAGTTCTTGGTAAGTACGGTTTCGTTACTTGATAAGTAATGTTGTTCAGCCGTTGCTGATGTTTCAAGCTAGTTAGCTTTCTTTGCCTTGTGTGTGAGCTGGTGTGAATCTCGCCACTATCTGTGTATAATCCTTCTATCGAAGATGTCCGTCTCCTCGGGCACAGTTTCTAGACTGTGTCTGGTAGGAGGGGCATAGAGGGAGGAGCCAGCCCACACTCTCAAACTCTTAAAGTGCTAATGGCTCCTAGTAGACCCGTCTATACCCCATGGTACTAATGTGAACTCCAGCATCCTCTACGGACTACGAGAAAAGGATTTACCGGTAGGTAATTAAAATCCTATTTTTTCACCCACTCTGTGGACTGCCCTCCCACGCATAGTAAGATTCACCTCTATTCTCCAAAACGTTTTAAACGTTCCCTGAAAATTCGGGTGTAGTAGGGTATGCCGGCGGCCGGGCACCCGGCGACCAGCATACCAGCGCCGGAATCCCGACCGCCGGCATACCGACAGCTGTGCGAGCGCAAATGAGCCCCTTGCGTGCTCGTTGCGCTCGCCACGCTGCGGGCACGGTGGCACGCTACGCTATCTTTTCTCCCTCCAGGGGGGTTGTGGACCCCCAAGAGGGAGAAAAGATGCCTGTATGCCGGCGTTTGGGATTCCGGCGCCGGTATGCTGGTCGTTGGGAGCCCGGCCGCCGGCAAACAGAAGACCACCCTTAAATTTTACCTTTTCAGACAAGCCTATCAAATTCCAGACCCACCCACATAACCTTCAATGCTTCCCTATCTAATTACATCCTCTCTGTACAGTACACATAACCTCACATATATTTTGTCTTTCTTTACTCTCACACCCTCCTGACCCTTTGCCAACATTGCTGGATGATCATATCTCATATCATACAACCCATTAAGAACCTAGCAATCTGGTGGACCATTATGCAATAGGTAACATTTATCCTTGTGTATCAATGCCTATTTCCCTATAGATTGTAAGCTTGCGAGCAGGGCCTTCCTACCTCCATGTCTGTCTGTTTTTACCCAGTTTTGCTCTATTACTGTTGTTCTAATTGTAAAACGCAACGGAATATGCTTCGCTATATAAGAAACTGTTAATAAATAGACATTGGAGGAAGCCCGGGAATCTAAGGGGATCAGCAGAAGAACTTAGCACCGGCCATAGGGGGTTATTCGGAGTTGTTGGCAAACCAAAAAAGCACACTAATGGGCAAAACCATGTGCACTGTAGGGGGGGCAGATATAACGTGTAGAGAGAGTTAGATTTGAGTGGGGTGTGTTCAAACTGAAATCTTAATTGCAGTGTAAAAATAAAGCAGCCAGTATTTACCCTGCACAGAAACAAAATAACCCACCCAAATCTAACTCTCTCTGCACGTTACATCTGCCCCACCTGCAGTGCATATGGTTTTACCCAATTGCTAACTTTTTTGGTTTACTAACAACTCTGAATAACCGCCATAGACTGATGTGTACACATATGAGATACAGTTTTCTGGTCAGATACGGATTGAGTGCTCAGATCCATACACACAGCTAACATGGCAGGGTTAGCTGCTGCTACTGGGCCTGCACAGCAAATCTGTCCCAAGCTGTGGCTGTAGTGCTGGTAAATAAGTATGACATACCACTGCTATTTTGGTCATAATTTGAGCAGCTGGTCTGGAGGGAGGGGTTTCTGGACAACTGAAAGACCCCCCCCCCCCAAAATAAATATTTTACCTCTGGGCTCCTGGTACCTTGTGAACTTACACCCCTGCATTCTAGGTCAGCATTTAGGTAACCGCATCTGTAGAGAGGCAGCTATGTGTTTGTCAGAGAAATGGACAAGGGATGAGTATGCTTCCTACAGCTCTTATGAATTTAAAGTTGCGCTGCCATGTATATAAAAGATAACTCTAATGTGCATCCATCCCTTGCTGCGTCCCGCTACATGGAGCCATTGTTACTAGGGCTCTGTCAGTCCTTAATGCAGAATCAGGAATCCAGTTTATTCACCAACGTTAAATAGCATGAGGGAGGAGGGGGGGGGGGGGGGGGGGGTGACCTTTTTAATGGCAACTAGGGTAAGAAAGCATAGATCCTAGGCAATCAGCACTCTGACGTCTTCTCATCCCACTGAGGAAGAATATATATATATATTTCATTAAAAATAAAAAATATATTTTTTCATTTATTTTTGTGTTTCAGGATCATTCATTGTACAACGGTTTGCATTAGATGAGTGACTCTTCCTTTTATTTCAGGTACTTCTGTGAAGATATAGACTTTAACCTTCGAGTAAACAGCGGTGGGTTGCTGATCTGCTGCTTCAACAACTTCAGCCTTATGAAGAAGCATATTCATGTGGGAGGGCACAAGGACTTCATCATTAAGCCCAAAATTGTGGTAAGCGTGGAGGGCTATTTCCTTTCCATATGTAAACTGCTTTTCTCTCTCATTCTTCCTTATACTGCGGCTCCACAGTAGTATTCTACTCTGCTATTTCCTTTACACTCCTAGTCTTTAAATAATGCCTTCTTTAGATAACTCTATACATAGGAGTACTAACACAGCAGTACTAACTGTGCTATTTCTGTACACCAGACAAGCACTGCAGTGATGCAATCATCTTTCCATCCTTTCATCTGTAGCCCTGAAATACACTCATCTCATTTGCCTTCAGCCCTGATATTGTCTCTTCTCTTCAGTCCTGATAGTGTCTCTGTCATTACCATCATACAGCCAGTCCTGATAGTGTCTCTGTCATTACCATCATACAGCCAGTCCTGATAGTGTCTCTGTCATTACCATCATACAGCCAGTCCTGATAGTGTCTCTGTCATTACCATCATACAGCCAGTCCTGACAGTCTGTCATTACCATCATACAGCCAGTCCTGATAGTGTCTCTTCTCTTACCATCATACAGCCAGCCCTGATAGTGTCTCTGTCATTACCATCATACAGCCAGTCCTGATAGTGTCTCTGCTCTTACTGTCATACAGCCAGTCCTGATAGTGTCTCTGTCATTACCATCATACAGCCAGCCCTGATAGTGTCTCTGTCATTACCATCATACAGCCAGTCCTGATAGTGTCTCTGTCATTACCGTCATACAGCCAGTCCTGATAGTGTCTCTTCTCTTACCATCATACAGCCAGTCCTGATAGTGTCTCTTCTCTTACCATCATACAGCCAGTCCTGATAGTGTCTCTTCTCTTACCATCATACAGCCAGTCCTGATAGTGTCTCTGTCATTACCATCATACAGCCAGTCCTGATAGTGTCTCTTCTCTTACTGTCATACAGCCAGCCCTGATAGTGTCTCTTCTCTTACCATCATACAGCCAGCCCTGATAGTGTCTCTGATCTTACCATCATACAGCCAGCCCTGATAGTGTCTCTTCTCTTACTGTCATACAGCCAGCCCTGATATTGTCTCTTCTCTTCAGTCCTGATAGTGTCTCTGTCATTACCATCATACAGCCAGTCCTGATAGTCTCTGTCATTACCATCATACAGCCAGCCCTGATAGTCTCTTCTCTTACCATCATACAGCCAGCCCTGATAGTGTCTCTCCTCTTACCATCATACAGCCAGCCCTGATAGTGTCTCTTCTCTTACCATCATACAGCCAGTCCTGTTAGTGTCTCTGCTCTTACTGTCATACAGCCAGCCCTGATAGTGTCTCTTCTCTTACCGTCATACAGCCAGCCCTGATAGTGTCTCTGATCTTACCATCATACAGCCAGCCCTGATAGTGTCTCTTCTCTTACTGTCATACAGCCAGCCCTGATATTGTCTCTTCTCTTCAGTCCTGATAGTGTCTCTGTCATTACCATCATACAGCCAGTCCTGATAGTCTCTGTCATTACCATCATACAGCCAGCCCTGATAGTGTCTCTTCTCTTACCATCATACAGCCAGCCCTGATAGTGTCTCTCCTCTTACCATCATACAGCCAGCCCTGATAGTGTCTCTTCTCTTACCATCATACAGCCAGTCCTGTTAGTGTCTCTGCTCTTACTGTCATACAGCCAGCCCTGATAGTGTCTCTTCTCTTACCATCATACAGCCAGCCCTGATAGTGTCTCTTCTCTTACCATCATACAGCCAGTCCTGATAGTGTCTCTGTCATTACCATCATACAGCCAGTCCTGTTAGTGTCTCTGCTCTTACTGTCATACAGCCAGTCCAGATAGTGTCTCTGTCATTACCATCATACAGCCAGCCCTGATAGTGTCTCTTCTCTTACCATCATACAGCCAGTCCTGATAGTGTCTCTGTCATTACCATCATACAGCCAGTCCTGATAGTGTCTCTTCTCTTACTGTCATACAGCCAGCCCTGATAGTGTCTCTTCTCTTACCATCATACAGCCAGTCCTGATAGTGTCTCTGATCTTACCATCATACAGCCAGCCCTGATAGTGTCTCTTCTCTTACTGTCATACAGCCAGCCCTGATATTGTCTCTTCTCTTCAGTCCTGATAGTGTCTCTTTCATTACCATCATACAGCCAGCCTTTATAGTGTTTCTGCTCTTACCTTCATTCTTCCCACTCTGATAGTGTCTCTGTCATTACCATCATACAGCCAGTCCTGATAGTGTCTCTTCTCTTACTGTCATACAGCCAGCCCTGATATTGTCTCTTCTCTTCAGTCCTGATAGTGTCTCTTTCATTACCATCATACAGCCAGCCTTTATAGTGTCTCTGCTCTTACCTTCATTCTTCCCACTCTGATAGTGTCTCTGTCATTACCATCATACAGCCAGTCCTGATAGTGTCTCTTTCATTACCATCATACAGCCAGTCCTGATAGTGTCTCTTCTCTTACTGTCATACAGCCAGCCCTGATAGTGTCTCTGTCATTACCATCATACAGCCAGTCCTGATAGTGTCTCTTCTCTTACTGTCATACAGCCAGCCCTGATAGTGTCTCTTCTCTTACCATCATACAGCCAGCCCTGATAGTGTCTCTGTCATTACCATCATACAGCCAGCCCTGATAGTGTCTCTTCTCTTACTGTCATACAGCCAGCCCTGATATTGTCTCTTCTCTTCAGTCCTGATAGTGTCTCTGTCATTACCATCATACAGCCAGCCCTGATAGTCTCTCCTCTTACCATCATACAGCCAGCCCTGATAGTGTCTCTTCTCTTACCATCATACAGCCAGCCCTGATAGTGTCTCTCCTCTTACCATCATACAGCCAGCCCTGATAGTGTCTCTCCTCTTACCATCATACAGCCAGCCCTGATAGTGTCTCTTCTCTTACCATCATACAGCCAGCCCTGATAGTGTCTCTGTCATTACCATCATACAGCCAGTCCTGATAGTGTCATACAGCCAGTCCTGATAGTGTCTCTGTCATTACCGTCATACAGCCAGTCCTGATAGTGTCTCTGTCATTACCATCATACAGCCAGCCCTGATAGTGTCTCTTCTCTTACCATCATACAGCCAGCCCTGATAGTGTCTCTTCTCTTACCATCATACAGCCAGCCCTGATAGTGTCTCTTCTCTTACCAGCATACAGCCAGCCCTGATAGTGTCTCTTCTCTTACCATCATACAGCCAGTCCTGATAGTGTCTCTGTCATTACCATCATACAGCCAGCCTTGATAGTGTCTCTTCTCTTACCATCATACAGCCAGCCATGATAGTGTCTCTTCTCTTACCATCATACAGCCAGTCCTGATAGTGTCTCTGTCATTACCATCATACAGCCAGTCCTGATAGTGTCTCTGTCATTACCGTCATACAGCCAGTCCTGATAGTGTCTCTTCTCTTACCATCATACAGCCAGCCCTGATAGTGTCTCTGTCTTTACCATCATACAGCCAGCCCTGATAGTCTCTTCTCTTACCATCATACAGCCAGCCCTGATAGTGTCTCTGTCATTACCATCATACAGCCAGTCCTGATAGTGTCTCTTTCATTACCGTCATACAGCCAGTCCTGATAGTGTCTCTGTCATTACCGTCATACAGCCAGTCCTGATAGTGTCTCTGTCATTACCATCATACAGCCAGTCCTGATAGTGTCTCTTTCATTACCGTCATACAGCCAGTCCTGATAGTGTCTCTGTCATTACCGTCATACAGCCAGTCCTGATAGTGTCTCTGTCATTACCATCATACAGCCAGCCCTGATAGCGTCTCTTCTCTTACCATCATACAGCCAGCCCTGATAGTGTCTCTTCTCTTACCATCATACAGCCAGCCCTGATAGTCTCTTCTCTTACCATCATACAGCCAGCCCTGATAGTGTCTCTTCTCTTACCATCATACAGCCAGTCCTGATAGTGTCTCTGATCTTACTGTCATACAGCCAGCCCTGATATTGTTTCTGCCCCTACCTTCATCCTGCCAGCCTTTATAGTGTCTCTGCTCTTACCTTCATTCTTCCCACTCTGATAGTGTCTCTGTCATTACCATCATACAGCCAGTTCTGATAGTCTCTGCTCCTACTGTCATTCAGCCAGTCCTGATAGTGTCTCTCTGATCTTACTGTCATTCAGCCAGTCCTGATAGTGTCTCTGATCTTACTGTCATACAGCCAGTCCTAATAGTGTCTCTGATCTTACTGTCATACAGCCAGTCCTAATAGTGTCTCTTCTCTTACCATCATACAGCCAGCCCTGATAATGTCTCTTCTCTTACCATCATACAGCCAGCCCTGATAGTGTCTCTGTCATTACCATCATACAGCCAGTCCTGATAGTGTCTCTGTCATTACCGTCATACAGCCAGACCTGATAGTGTCTCTGTCATTACCGTCATACAGTCAGTCCTGATAGTGTCTCTGTCATTACCGTCATACAGCCAGTCCTGATAGTGTCTCTGTCATTACCGTCATACAGCCAGTCCTGAGGGTGTAGTACGGCTGACCGGCGGTCTCCTGACCGCCGGTCAGCTTACCGACGCCGGGATCCCGGCAGCATACCGACGCCGGGACCCCGGCGGGGAGGGGCAAGTGCAGCAAGCATAAAACGGCCTGTTTCCGCCCAGTAACACCCATTTCCTGTCAATCACATTACGATCGCCAGAACGATGAAAATGCCGTGAGTAAAATTCCTAAGTGCATAGCAAATTTACTTGGCGGAGTCGCAGTGCGGACATTGCGCATGCGCATTAAGCGGAAAATCGCTGCGATGCGAAGATTTTTACCGAGCGAACAACTCGGAATGACCCCCAGTGTCTCTGTCATTACCATCATACAGCCAGCCCTGATAGTGTCTCTGATCTTACCATCATACAGCCAGCCCTGATAGTGTCTCTTCTCTTACCATCATACAGCCAGCCCTGATAGTGTCTTTCCTCTTACCATCATACAGCCAGCCCTGATAGTGTCTCTGTCATTACCATCATACAGCCAGTCCTGTTAGTGTCTCTGCTCTTACTGTCATACAGCCAGCCCTAGTGTCTCTGATCTTACTGTCATACAGCCAGCCCTGATAGTGTCTCTGATCTTACCATCATACAGCCAGTCCTGATAGTGTCTCTTCTCTTACCATCATACAGCCAGCCCTGATAGTGTCTCTTCTCTTACCATCATACAGCTAGTCCTGATAGTGTCTCTTCTCTTACCATCATACAGCCAGTCCTGATAGTGGGGGTCATTCCGAGTTGTTCGCTCGCAAGTGAATTTTAGCAGATTTGCTCATGCTAAGCCGCCGCCTACTGGGAGTGAATCTTAGCATCTTAAAATTGCGAACGATGTATTCGCAATATTGCGATTACACACCTCGTAGCAGTTTCTGAGTAGCTTCAGACTTACTCGGCATCTGCGATCATTTCACTGCTTGTCGTTCCTGGTTTGACGTCACAAACACACCCAGCGTTCGCCCAGACACTACCCCGTTTCTCCAGCCACTCCTGCGTTTTTTCCGGAAACGGTAGCGTTTTTTCCCACACGCCCATAAAACGGCCTGTTTCCGCCCAGTAACACCCATTTCCTGTCAATCACATTACGATCGCCAGAACGATGAAAATGCCGTGAGTAAAATTACTAAGTGCATAGCAAATTTACTTGTCGCAGTGCGGACATTGCGCATTAAGCGGAAAATCGCTGCAATGCGAAGATTTTTACCGAGCGAACAACTCGGAATGACCCCCAGTGTCTCTGTCATTACCATCATACAGCCAGCTCTGATAGTGTCTCTGATCTTACCATCATACAGCCAGCCCTGATAGTGTCTCTTCTCTTACCAGCATACAGCCAGCCCTGATAGTGTCTCTGATCTTACCATCATACAGCCAGCCCTGATAGTGTCTCTGTCATTACCATCATACAGCCAGTCCTGTTAGTGTCTCTGCTCTTACTATCATACAGCCAGCCCTAGTGTCTCTGATCTTACCATCATACAGCCAGCCCTGGTAGTGTCTCTGATCTTACCATCATACAGCCAGTCCTGATAGTGTCTCTTCTCTTACCATCATACAGCCAGCCCTGATAGTGTCTCTGTCATTACCGTCATACAGCCAGTCCTGATAGTGTCTCTGTCATTACCATCATACAGTCAGTCTGTTAGTGTCTCTGCTCTTACTGTCATACAGCCAGCCCTGATAGTGTCTCTGTCATTACCATCATACAGCCAGTCCTGTTAGTGTCTCTGCTCTTACTGTCATACAGCCAGCCCTGATAGTGTCTCTGATCTTACCATCATACAGCCAGCCCTGATAGTGTCTCTTCTCTTACCATCATACAGCCAGTCCTGATAGTGTCTCTGATCTTACTGTCATACAGCCAGCCATGATAGTGTCTCTGATCTTACTGTCATACAGCCAGCCCTGATATTGTTTCTGCCCCTACCTTCATCCTGCCAGCCTTTATAGTGTCTCTGCTCTTACCTTCATTCTTCCCACTCTGATAGTGTCTCTGTCATTACCATCATACAGCCAGTCCTGTTAGTGTCTCTAATCTTACGGTCATACAGCCATTCCTGTTAGTGTCTCTGTCATTGTCGTCATACAGCCAGTTCTGATAGTCTCTGCTCCTACTGTCATTCAGCCAGTCCTGATAGTGTCTCTGATCTTACTGTCATACAGCCAGCCCTGTTAGTGTCTCTGTCATTACCGTCATACAGCCAGTCCTGATAGTGTCTCTGATCTTACTGTCATACAGCCAGTCCTAATAGTGTCTCTCTGTCATTACCGTCATACAGCCAGTCCTGATAGTGTCTCTGTTCTTACGGTCATACAGCCAGTCCTAATAGTGTCTCTGATCTTACTGTCATACAGCCAGTCCAGTGTCTCTGTCATTACCGTCATACAGCCAGCCCTGATAGTGTCTCTGATCTTACTGTCATACAGCCAGTCCTGATAGTGTCTCTGTCATTACCGTCATACAGCCAGTCCTGATAGTCTCTCTGATCTTACTGTCATACAGCCAGCCCTGATAGTGTCTCTGTTCTTACTGTCATACAGCCAGCCCTGATAGTGTCTCTGTTTTTACGGTCATACAGCCAGCCCTGATAGTATCTCTGATCTTACTGTCATACAGCCAGTCCTGATAGTGTCTCTGATCTTACTGTCACACAGCCAGTCCTGATAGTGTCTCTGTTCTTACGGTCATACAGCCAGTCCTGATAGTGTCTCTGTCATTACTGTCAAACAGCCAGCCCTGATAGTGTCTCTGATCTTACTGTCATACAGCCAGTCCTGATAGTGTCTCTGATCTTACTGTCATACAGCCAGTCCTGATAGTGTCTCTGTCATTACTGTCATACAGCCAGCCCTGATAGTGTCTCTGTCATTACTGTCATACAGCCAGCCCTGATAGTGTCTCTGTCATTACCGTCATACAGCCAGTCCTGATAGTGTCTCTGTCATTACTGTCAAACAGCCAGCCCTGATAGTGTCTCTGATCTTACCGTCATACAGCCAGCCCTGATAGTGTCTCTGTCATTACCGTCATACAGCCAGCCCTGATAGTGTCTCTGTTCTTACTGTCATACAGCCAGCCCTGATATTGTTTCTGCCCCTACCTTCATCCTGCCAGCCTTTATAGTGTCTCTGCTCTTACCTTCATTCTTCCCACTCTGATAGTGTCTCTGTCATTACCATCATACAGCCAGTCCTGATAGTGTCTCTGTTTTTACGGTCATACAGCCAGTCCTGATAGTGTCTCTGATCTTACTGTCATACAGACATATATATTGGTAGATGCCCAATTAGCTTAGTGATGTCATTCAGGTGCTCGAAAGGGAGGGGTATTTCTGAGCAAGAAAAAAAGGGCATTTGGTTTCTCCCAGCACCCTGAATGATAACAGTAACCAGATATAAATCCCACATTATAATAGAATTCAGAGATCTTCGTTACACATATTTGCGCAAATATGTGGTTAAGCTCCAAAGCCGCATTAAGGCGTCTCTGTATACAGCCAGTCCTGATAGTGTCTCTGATCTTACCGTCATACAGCCAGTCCTGATAGTGTCTCTGTTCTTACGGTCATACAGCCAGTCCTAATAGTGTATCTGATCTTACTGTCATACAGCCAGTCCAGTGTCTCTGTCATTACCGTCATACAGCCAGCCCTGATAGTGTCTCTGATCTTACTGTCATACAGCCAGTCCTGATAGTGTCTCTGTCATTACCGTCATACAGCCAGTCCTGATAGCGTCTCTGTTCTTACTGTCATACAGCCAGCCCTGATAGTGTCTCTTCTCTTACCATCATACAGCTAGTCCTGATAGTGTCTCTTCTCTTACCATCATACAGCCAGTCCTGATAGTGGGGGTCATTCCGAGTTGTTCGCTCGCAAGTGAATTTTAGCAGATTTGCTCATGCTAAGCCGCCGCCTACTGGGAGTGAATCTTAGCATCTTAAAATTGCGAACGATGTATTCGCAATATTGCGATTACACACCTCGTAGCAGTTTCTGAGTAGCTTCAGACTTACTCGGCATCTGCGATCATTTCACTGCTTGTCGTTCCTGGTTTGACGTCACAAACACACCCAGCGTTCGCCCAGACACTACCCCGTTTCTCCAGCCACTCCTGCGTTTTTTCCGGAAACGGTAGCGTTTTTTCCCACACGCCCATAAAACGGCCTGTTTCCGCCCAGTAACACCCATTTCCTGTCAATCACATTACGATCGCCAGAACGATGAAAATGCCGTGAGTAAAATTACTAAGTGCATAGCAAATTTACTTGTCGCAGTGCGGACATTGCGCATTAAGCGGAAAATCGCTGCAATGCGAAGATTTTTACCGAGCGAACAACTCGGAATGACCCCCAGTGTCTCTGTCATTACCATCATACAGCCAGCTCTGATAGTGTCTCTGATCTTACCATCATACAGCCAGCCCTGATAGTGTCTCTTCTCTTACCAGCATACAGCCAGCCCTGATAGTGTCTCTGATCTTACCATCATACAGCCAGCCCTGATAGTGTCTCTGTCATTACCATCATACAGCCAGTCCTGTTAGTGTCTCTGCTCTTACTATCATACAGCCAGCCCTAGTGTCTCTGATCTTACCATCATACAGCCAGCCCTGGTAGTGTCTCTGATCTTACCATCATACAGCCAGTCCTGATAGTGTCTCTTCTCTTACCATCATACAGCCAGCCCTGATAGTGTCTCTGTCATTACCGTCATACAGCCAGTCCTGATAGTGTCTCTGTCATTACCATCATACAGTCAGTCTGTTAGTGTCTCTGCTCTTACTGTCATACAGCCAGCCCTGATAGTGTCTCTGTCATTACCATCATACAGCCAGTCCTGTTAGTGTCTCTGCTCTTACTGTCATACAGCCAGCCCTGATAGTGTCTCTGATCTTACCATCATACAGCCAGCCCTGATAGTGTCTCTTCTCTTACCATCATACAGCCAGTCCTGATAGTGTCTCTGATCTTACTGTCATACAGCCAGCCATGATAGTGTCTCTGATCTTACTGTCATACAGCCAGCCCTGATATTGTTTCTGCCCCTACCTTCATCCTGCCAGCCTTTATAGTGTCTCTGCTCTTACCTTCATTCTTCCCACTCTGATAGTGTCTCTGTCATTACCATCATACAGCCAGTCCTGTTAGTGTCTCTAATCTTACGGTCATACAGCCATTCCTGTTAGTGTCTCTGTCATTGTCGTCATACAGCCAGTTCTGATAGTCTCTGCTCCTACTGTCATTCAGCCAGTCCTGATAGTGTCTCTGATCTTACTGTCATACAGCCAGCCCTGTTAGTGTCTCTGTCATTACCGTCATACAGCCAGTCCTGATAGTGTCTCTGATCTTACTGTCATACAGCCAGTCCTAATAGTGTCTCTCTGTCATTACCGTCATACAGCCAGTCCTGATAGTGTCTCTGTTCTTACGGTCATACAGCCAGTCCTAATAGTGTCTCTGATCTTACTGTCATACAGCCAGTCCAGTGTCTCTGTCATTACCGTCATACAGCCAGCCCTGATAGTGTCTCTGATC
This sequence comes from Pseudophryne corroboree, assembly GCF_028390025.1. NCBI lineage: Eukaryota > Metazoa > Chordata > Amphibia > Anura > Myobatrachidae > Pseudophryne > Pseudophryne corroboree. Next base: position 629,420,552 of record NC_086448.1, read on the forward strand.
TTACTGTCATACAGCCAGTCCTGATAGTGTCTCTGTCATTACCGTCATACAGCCAGTCCTGATAGTCTCTCTGATCTTACTGTCATACAGCCAGCCCTGATAGTGTCTCTGTTCTTACTGTCATACAGCCAGCCCTGATAGTGTCTCTGTTTTTACGGTCATACAGCCAGCCCTGATAGTATCTCTGATCTTACTGTCATACAGCCAGTCCTGATAGTGTCTCTGATCTTACTGTCACACAGCCAGTCCTGATAGTGTCTCTGTTCTTACGGTCATACAGCCAGTCCTGATAGTGTCTCTGTCATTACTGTCAAACAGCCAGCCCTGATAGTGTCTCTGATCTTACTGTCATACAGCCAGTCCTGATAGTGTCTCTGATCTTACTGTCATACAGCCAGTCCTGATAGTGTCTCTGTCATTACGGTCATACAGCCAGCCCTGATAGTGTCTCTGTCATTACTGTCATACAGCCAGCCCTGATAGTGTCTCTGTCATTACCGTCATACAGCCAGTCCTGATAGTGTCTCTGTCATTACTGTCAAACAGCCAGCCCTGATAGTGTCTCTGATCTTACCGTCATACAGCCAGCCCTGATAGTGTCTCTGTCATTACCGTCATACAGCCAGCCCTGATAGTGTCTCTGTTCTTACTGTCATACAGCCAGCCCTGATAGTGTCTCTGTTTTTACGGTCATACAGCCAGCCCTGATAGTATCTCTGATCTTACTGTCATACAGCCAGTCCTGATAGTGTCTCTGATCTTACTGTCACACAGCCAGTCCTGATAGTGTCTCTGTTCTTACGGTCATACAGCCAGTCCTGATAGTGTCTCTGTCATTACTGTCAAACAGCCAGCCCTGATAGTGTCTCTGATCTTACTGTCATACAGCCAGTCCTGATAGTGTCTCTGATCTTACTGTCATACAGCCAGTCCTGATAGTGTCTCTGTCATTACTGTCATACAGCCAGCCCTGATAGTGTCTCTGTCATTACCGTCATACAGCCAGTCCTGATAGTGTCTCTGTTTTTACGGTCATACAGCCAGTCCTGATAGTGTCTCTGATCTTACTGTCATACAGACATATATATTGGTAGATGCCCAATTAGCTTAGTGATGTCATTCAGGTGCTCGAAAGGGAGGGGTATTTCTGAGCAAGAAAAAAAGGGCATTTGGTTTCTCCCAGCACCCTGAATGATAACAGTAACCAGATATAAATCCCACATTATAATAGAATTCAGAGATCTTCGTTACACATATTTGCGCAAATATGTGGTTAAGCTCCAAAGCCGCATTAAGGCGTCTCTGTATACAGCCAGTCCTGATAGTGTCTCTGATCTTACCGTCATACAGCCAGTCCTGATAGTGTCTCTGTTCTTACGGTCATACAGCCAGTCCTAATAGTGTATCTGATCTTACTGTCATACAGCCAGTCCAGTGTCTCTGTCATTACCGTCATACAGCCAGCCCTGATAGTGTCTCTGATCTTACTGTCATACAGCCAGTCCTGATAGTGTCTCTGTCATTACCGTCATACAGCCAGTCCTGATAGCGTCTCTGTTCTTACTGTCATACAGCCAGCCCTGATAGTGTCTCTGTTTTTACGGTCATACAGCCAGCCCTGATAGTATCTCTGATCTTACCATCATACAGCCAGTCCTGATAGTGTCTCTTCTCTTACCATCATACAGCCAGCCCTGATAGTGTCTCTTCTCTTACCATCATACAGCTAGTCCTGATAGTGTCTCTTCTCTTACCATCATACAGCCAGTCCTGATAGTGGGGGTCATTCCGAGTTGTTCGCTCGCAAGTGAATTTTAGCAGATTTGCTCATGCTAAGCCGCCGCCTACTGGGAGTGAATCTTAGCATCTTAAAATTGCGAACGATGTATTCGCAATATTGCGATTACACACCTCGTAGCAGTTTCTGAGTAGCTTCAGACTTACTCGGCATCTGCGATCATTTCACTGCTTGTCGTTCCTGGTTTGACGTCACAAACACACCCAGCGTTCGCCCAGACACTACCCCGTTTCTCCAGCCACTCCTGCGTTTTTTCCGGAAACGGTAGCGTTTTTTCCCACACGCCCATAAAACGGCCTGTTTCCGCCCAGTAACACCCATTTCCTGTCAATCACATTACGATCGCCAGAACGATGAAAATGCCGTGAGTAAAATTACTAAGTGCATAGCAAATTTACTTGTCGCAGTGCGGACATTGCGCATTAAGCGGAAAATCGCTGCAATGCGAAGATTTTTACCGAGCGAACAACTCGGAATGACCCCCAGTGTCTCTGTCATTACCATCATACAGCCAGCTCTGATAGTGTCTCTGATCTTACCATCATACAGCCAGCCCTGATAGTGTCTCTTCTCTTACCAGCATACAGCCAGCCCTGATAGTGTCTCTGATCTTACCATCATACAGCCAGCCCTGATAGTGTCTCTGTCATTACCATCATACAGCCAGTCCTGTTAGTGTCTCTGCTCTTACTATCATACAGCCAGCCCTAGTGTCTCTGATCTTACCATCATACAGCCAGCCCTGGTAGTGTCTCTGATCTTACCATCATACAGCCAGTCCTGATAGTGTCTCTTCTCTTACCATCATACAGCCAGCCCTGATAGTGTCTCTGTCATTACCGTCATACAGCCAGTCCTGATAGTGTCTCTGTCATTACCATCATACAGTCAGTCTGTTAGTGTCTCTGCTCTTACTGTCATACAGCCAGCCCTGATAGTGTCTCTGTCATTACCATCATACAGCCAGTCCTGTTAGTGTCTCTGCTCTTACTGTCATACAGCCAGCCCTGATAGTGTCTCTGATCTTACCATCATACAGCCAGCCCTGATAGTGTCTCTTCTCTTACCATCATACAGCCAGTCCTGATAGTGTCTCTGATCTTACTGTCATACAGCCAGCCATGATAGTGTCTCTGATCTTACTGTCATACAGCCAGCCCTGATATTGTTTCTGCCCCTACCTTCATCCTGCCAGCCTTTATAGTGTCTCTGCTCTTACCTTCATTCTTCCCACTCGGATAGTGTCTCTGTCATTACCATCATACAGCCAGTCCTGTTAGTGTCTCTAATCTTACGGTCATACAGCCATTCCTGTTAGTGTCTCTGTCATTGTCGTCATACAGCCAGTTCTGATAGTCTCTGCTCCTACTGTCATTCAGCCAGTCCTGATAGTGTCTCTGATCTTACTGTCATACAGCCAGCCCTGTTAGTGTCTCTGTCATTACCGTCATACAGCCAGTCCTGATAGTGTCTCTGATCTTACTGTCATACAGCCAGTCCTAATAGTGTCTCTCTGTCATTACCGTCATACAGCCAGTCCTGATAGTGTCTCTGTTCTTACGGTCATACAGCCAGTCCTAATAGTGTCTCTGATCTTACTGTCATACAGCCAGTCCAGTGTCTCTGTCATTACCGTCATACAGCCAGCCCTGATAGTGTCTCTGATCTTACTGTCATACAGCCAGTCCTGATAGTGTCTCTGTCATTACCGTCATACAGCCAGTCCTGATAGTCTCTCTGATCTTACTGTCATACAGCCAGCCCTGATAGTGTCTCTGTTCTTACTGTCATACAGCCAGCCCTGATAGTGTCTCTGTTTTTACGGTCATACAGCCAGCCCTGATAGTATCTCTGATCTTACTGTCATACAGCCAGTCCTGATAGTGTCTCTGATCTTACTGTCACACAGCCAGTCCTGATAGTGTCTCTGTTCTTACGGTCATACAGCCAGTCCTGATAGTGTCTCTGTCATTACTGTCAAACAGCCAGCCCTGATAGTGTCTCTGATCTTACTGTCATACAGCCAGTCCTGATAGTGTCTCTGATCTTACTGTCATACAGCCAGTCCTGATAGTGTCTCTGTCATTACTGTCATACAGCCAGCCCTGATAGTGTCTCTGTCATTACTGTCATACAGCCAGCCCTGATAGTGTCTCTGTCATTACCGTCATACAGCCAGTCCTGATAGTGTCTCTGTCATTACTGTCAAACAGCCAGCCCTGATAGTGTCTCTGATCTTACCGTCATACAGCCAGCCCTGATAGTGTCTCTGTCATTACCGTCATACAGCCAGCCCTGATAGTGTCTCTGTTCTTACTGTCATACAGCCAGCCCTGATAGTGTCTCTGTTTTTACGGTCATACAGCCAGCCCTGATAGTATCTCTGATCTTACTGTCATACAGCCAGTCCTGATAGTGTCTCTGATCTTACTGTCACACAGCCAGTCCTGATAGTGTCTCTGTTCTTACGGTCATACAGCCAGTCCTGATAGTGTCTCTGTCATTACTGTCAAACAGCCAGCCCTGATAGTGTCTCTGATCTTACTGTCATACAGCCAGTCCTGATAGTGTCTCTGATCTTACTGTCATACAGCCAGTCCTGATAGTGTCTCTGTCATTACTGTCATACAGCCAGCCCTGATAGTGTCTCTGTCATTACCGTCATACAGCCAGTCCTGATAGTGTCTCTGTTTTTACGGTCATACAGCCAGTCCTGATAGTGTCTCTGATCTTACTGTCATACAGACATATATATTGGTAGATGCCCAATTAGCTTAGTGATGTCATTCAGGTGCTCGAAAGGGAGGGGTATTTCTGAGCAAGAAAAAAAGGGCATTTGGTTTCTCCCAGCACCCTGAATGATAACAGTAACCAGATATAAATCCCACATTATAATAGAATTCAGAGATCTTCGTTACACATATTTGCGCAAATATGTGGTTAAGCTCCAAAGCCGCATTAAGGCGTCTCTGTATACAGCCAGTCCTGATAGTGTCTCTGATCTTACCGTCATACAGCCAGTCCTGATAGTGTCTCTGTTCTTACGGTCATACAGCCAGTCCTAATAGTGTATCTGATCTTACTGTCATACAGCCAGTCCAGTGTCTCTGTCATTACCGTCATACAGCCAGCCCTGATAGTGTCTCTGATCTTACTGTCATACAGCCAGTCCTGATAGTGTCTCTGTCATTACCGTCATACAGCCAGTCCTGATAGCGTCTCTGTTCTTACTGTCATACAGCCAGCCCTGATAGTGTCTCTGTTTTTACGGTCATACAGCCAGCCCTGATAGTATCTCTGATCTTACCATCATACAGCCAGTCCTGATAGTGTCTCTGATCTTACTGTCACACAGCCAGTCCTGATAGTGTCTCTGTTCTTACGGTCATACAGCCAGTCCTGATAGTGTCTCTGTCATTACTGTCATACAGCCAGCCCTGATAGTGTCTCTGATCTTACTGTCATACAGCCAGTCCTGATAATCTCTCTGATCTTACTGTCATACAGCCAGTCCTGATAGTCTCTGTCATTCAGCCAGTCATACAGCCAGTCCTGATAGTGTCTCTGTCATTACCGTCATATAGCCAGTCCTGATAGTGTCTCTGTCATTACCATCATACAGCCAGTCCTGATAGTGTCTCTGTTCTTATGGTCATACAGCCAGTCCTAGGGTGTTTGTTAGCACATGGGATCACACTTCTTCAGTGTTTTGAATAAGAAACTAAAAAAAACTTTGATTTATTTTAATTTTTTATTAATTTCAGTTTTCTCCCTTTTAAAATGATGGCTGTTTAGACAAATAATTGTATATATTAGTAGCTTATTTCATAGTTTCTCCCGAGATGTGCTAGAACTGTTATATGATGTAGTTTAATGTTATAAGACATCTGATTTCTTTATGTACCTCACCTGATTATCTCTGTTACAGGTAACAGAAAGTACTGGTCCCATTTCCCCTATGCAGTATGTCTGTGCCCCAGACAGTGAGCAGACCCTCCTGGCTGCTCCAGCCCAGTTCCTGCTGGAGAAGTTTCTCCAGCACAGCTCTCAAAAGCTATTCCCGAAGGCCATTAACAATCTGAGGAACCCATTACTGGCTATAGACTGCTATTTGAACCTAGGAAGTGAGGTAATATGAGAGGACTTGACGAATACACAAAGTGGTTAAAGAGGATGGTGGTTCTTTGGTTCCACTATGAATGGTTGACCATGTTATGGTCGTCAGTCATTAGGTTGACCACTATTGGTCGACATTGGCATGGTCGACATGGACAAAAGGTCGATCTGGGTTTTTTTTTTTAAACTTTCTTTGTGTCATTTTCTGCGTAAAGTGACGGGGAAACCCAATTAGTGCACCACTTCGCTCGCCATGCTTCGGGCAAGGTGTCTCGCTCCGCTGCCGATGCGCTCGGCACAGGTTACCGTTCCCAATCGTAGTCCATGTGGATCGTAAAGTATGGAAAAGTTCCACAAAAAATAAAAAAAGTGAAAAACGCATGTCGACCTTTTCATGTTGCGACCCTGCATGTGTCGACCATGTGTCCATGTCGACCATGTCAATGTCAACAAATAGTGGTCGACCTAATGACTGTCGACCATAACATGGTGGACCATCCAAACGGATACCGGTGCTTTTATCCATTGTACCTGCTCCTGATGTTCTTCCTGTGTCCTGTCCCTGTTTTGTTGAGCTCCATTTCCAGTATTAATACACCCTGAGAATATGCGTAATACATTGCCAGAAGAAAGTACTGAAACATTGTATGTATTTATACAGCCATTATTCTAATCTTTTTTTGATGTGAACTGTTGTTGCAGGTTACCCTGTGCTACGTGAGCTCCAGGCCACACTCTGTGAATGTTAACTGTGAGGGAGTGGCGTTCAGTGGACTCTTGCTCTATCTGTGTGACTCCTTTGTCTGCGCAGGGATGCTAAAGAAGTTCAAGTTTCTTAAAGGTATGCGCTGGCATCAAATTCATTCCGACATGATCTCCGGTGGGGCAGAAAAGTCACAGGTTGTTCTTTCTACAGGTAGTTTAGTTTTTGCGACTCACCATATTCTCTTTCCTTTCAAGGTGCCACACTTTGTGTTATTTGTCAGGACAGAAGTTCTCTCCGGCAGACGATTGTGCGACTGGAGCTGGAAGATGAATGGCAGTTCAGACTGCGGGATGAATTTCAGACTGCGAACAGTAGTGATGACAAACCACTCTATTTCCTTACTGGGCGCCATGTTTGAGCTTTAGGAAGTTGTGGGAGTTTTTTTTTTTTTTTTTAATGAGGTGCCAAGACAATGACATTAATTCTGGCGCATGTGCTAAACAGTCGGGAACTTTCATTTCTAAGATGGACAGCATTTTATACGGTTTATGGGAAAACATGATTGTCACTTATGGACCAATGTCAGTTGGTACAGAGCAGTTTCCTTAGCTGGCTTTAAATGTCTCCTTAAACCTTTCCTTTACTGTCATGGACATAGTGGGTCAAGGTACCTGTTCTATCGTAACTGCTTCTCAGGGGTTAACGATTACCAAAAGTTGGATAGCGGAGCAATCTCTTCCGGTGTCAGTGTTGATGTTTTTGTGTGCTGATCGACGTGTTTTGTGACGAAACGCAGCAAATTGTTTGTCTCACCACAAGTGACAGCAGTGCCTCCTTCAACAGTTGTAAAACTGATTTTATAATTTGTTTCACAAAAAGCCAGTGATAATGAAGCAACGGTGCAATGATCGTCTTGCCGCCCAATCATTGGTGGTCGCTCTACCGGCAGTTGGAATGTACCGTCCTAACCCAAAGTAGGCCTTTGGGGATCTGTTCTCAAAGTTTGTAGGGCCACAAGTTTTGTTGCCTCCTTGTGGCTCTGACTGGCCTCCAACGTCCCATTGCTTATAACTGTCACATAATGAGCAGTATTCTCCCATCTCATATTTAATTACGTTCAAGCATTATACCCATGACTCAAAAATACTAACCTTGTAGCATTTTAAATGATGTACAGTATGTGTATTTGATGCTGTAAGTCTTAATTTCCAAATCCTGTACTAGTGCTTTGACACTGTTTAACCGCTTTCAGTAATCCTTTGTTTAAAGGGATTAAATGTATGTAAAAGGAGTCTAAAGGGCGTCTCTTGTGAAAAGGGGGGGACACTGATTTTTCTTTTTCTTTGTGGAGTAGTCATGCTATATTTATTAATCATCCATCTTTCCCTATTAGCTTAGTGATACATACCTTTTTACTCTTATCCTATATAGTAATAGGCCAACCCTGCTCCTCACCTCTATGGGTGGAATTCAAGTGTTTTGCGCTCCAGTGGCCACAAGATGTTGCCCAACGGAGCAATTCAACTGTTGCTCTGTTTGGACACACACAGCCGCCGGCGCTGACACTGTTTAAAGTACCTAACCAAAGATTGCTGCACCTGTATACAGCACCGTGTTCACACATCATTCCTAACCTGCAAGTAACACTTTTTGGAAAATGTGGAAATGTACCATCTGTAGAAGTGTTAACATATTAAAGATGAATTGTTTACAAATTAGAACAAAATATTTAATATATTAGAAAAGTGTTTGCATACTTGTATCATACACTGCATTGATTTGTGTTGCACATTTTTAAATTGTCTATTTTACAACTTTTTTTTTTTTTTTTAATTGCTTACTCTGGCGCACTCCTTACTTTCCCTTTCCCATACTGTTCAAAAAACAGAGGAGTTACCACTATTTTTGTCTATGAAGAAATCAATTTTAAGAGTGGCTTAGCCCAGGAGGACCTTACACTAAACGGGCTAAGAGTGACCGAGAATAAAGGATGATATGTAACCTGTATTTCTGTTTTGTGACAAGTATATTGCAACTCTCTATTTCATAATATTTCATTATATTGGTGGCCCTTTTGGCAGAAGTTCCTGCAGTCAAATACGTTTTATAGCCTGCTGTTGTTTTTCAATTTGCACTAAATTACTTAATTAACAGGTGTGGTAAACCATCTAGCCTGCATGCTTTGACATGCTAAGATGGCATTTCTACAGTCTTTTGAAATGTACCCTCCTTATACCTGCCACCAAAGAAAGCAGGAATATGTACTATTATTGTCTAGTTTTAGTTTATTTTTGTTTGTTTTTTATTAATTATTGTGGCTGACATTATCCTAACCTTGCCTAGATCATGAAAAATGCCGATACTGAATGTAAGTTGAAATGTGATCATATTAATACCATGCCTATTATGTTGTAACTTATACAATTTGATTAATGGGAGTTTAAAATACGCTGCTTAAAAAAAAAAGATACTTTGACCAAAAACATGGTGAATTTGGCTTCACTAGTCAATCTACCTCATGCTGTCTTATTGTGTGCAGATTGGTTAATTTAATCATTTAATTTACCTATTTTTGATGGTATTAAAGTTATTTACTGAAATACTGGCGGCGTCACTTTGTACAGGTGGACAATTAGCCATTGCAATTATCTAAGAAGTTAAATAATCCTTAGATGTTTGGCTTTAAAATACCTAGACCCAGAGTTCAAGGAATGCAGAGTTCAAGGCTAGTTACCATAGGCGCCAGTCAATATACTCTGTGCCAGGGCGCAGCTTAGACGCTGCAGGAGGGTCACCACGGATATGGGGGAGATGTAGTAAGCAGTGATAAAAGTGGAGAGTGAGCCAGTGGAGAAGTTGCCCATGGCAATCAATCAGCATTGACATAACATTTATCATTTGCATACTGTAAAAGTATACAGAGCAGCTGATTGGTTGCCATGGGCAACTTCTCCACTGGCTCACTTTTCCACTTTTACCACTGCTTAGTACATCTCCACCATAATAATCTAGTTTCTGGCTACTCCACCTCCTCCCTCCCCACAGCCCTTCGCCACCCGCCTCTGGGGCCCTCCTCTCCACTCCACCTAGCTCCGACCAGTGTGTGGCTAGTTACTATGTACTGGCCCCTCCTTTGGGACCAGCTATGCGCCCTTCCCACCTCCCACTTCACACATTCCTCCTCTCAGGTACCTCTCACTTGGACCCAATTGCTCTGCCCATGTCCTGTGAGGAACAATGTGCGTGGCTTTTTTTTCACCATGGGGGAGAAAGTGTGTTTTATCTACAATGTCCATGGCAACCAATGACCTGCTACCTCTAATTTTATAGAATGCACTTTATAAATGTTTCTTCAAAGCTGATTGGTTGCCATAGGCAATTTCTCCACTCTTTTCACTGCTTCAAACATTTCACCCTGATTTTGTGAACACTGTATTAAGGGCCCGATTCAGAGATGGAAGTAGGGTGGCCGATCCCGAGATTGGCGGGAACCGAGGATTTTGGATGAAAACGGACCGGGATTGGAGATTCTAATTCCGGGATTTCGGTATTAGCCAGCTAATGCTTTTTTATTTTTAATACTGGGCAGCGTTGAGCACCTCCAACAGACAGCTTAGACGCTGCCCAGCTCCCCCTACCCTTGGCTGTGCAGTGTGACATGATGTCAGAGGTCACGCTGTGCAGGAGGTGCCAGCTGTGCTGCCGGACCGCCCACACCCGCAGCCAAATTTACCGCCAGCTGCTGCAAGCCACGCCACCTGCACAGAGAGGAGGGTAAGTCACTGTGGGGATGGGGGCCATTAAATAATATATACATTTTTTTGTTCCATCAACCAACAGCAGGGAATCCTGGGATTAAAAAAACGGCCCGGGATTGTCCTCCCTACATGTAAGCAGCATTGTATTTCCATACGCTCTGAAGGATGGGCATGCAGGAGACGTCTCAGTAGAAGAGATGCCTCCTATATATAGCTGCAATCCCAGCACTGCCGCTGCCTGTCAGTCAGGCGATGATAGAGGGGAAGTGTGGGTGAGACCAAAAGGCCGTTCTTGCACAGCTGCAGATTCCTGATAATCAGGAATCTAAATGCAGACACAGACCTGCGGTCAAGTCTGCCTAGCTTAAGGGCCTGATTCACTCATGAAACGATAATGTGTACCCAGCAAGATCGGCAGTGATGGATGCAGCGAAGAGGGGCCATGCTGCAAGTCATCGCTAGCAACATCCTAAGAGGCATGTAAAGATGATGGGGTATGTTGCCAGCAACCCGAGGGATCACGCATCGCTAGCGATGTAGACAATTTGTCCTAATTGCTCAGCGTTATGGGACAAATCTCTCAAGTTGTTGGCTAGTGTGTCCCCAATTTAAGACCATAAAAGTGTGTTGTATCAACCATCCCAACCACAATCTTATTATAGCACATACACACAACAATCTAATAGTGTTGTACAGAAAGCTGTAAGTGTGTTAGTATTATGCAGTTTGCACAGAAATATATGATCTGTAAAATTCTTATTGGAGTTGATGGAAAACCATTTCTGTGCTATAATCGCAGCATTCAGTACTTTTCTTTACACACAGTATATTTGTACAATAAAATCTTTTGTGTTGGGTAATCTTCTATATCTGATCCTAGTTGCACGGTAACACTAAAAAAGTGTATCATGTTATCATTGTAAGAAAAAAATGAGCTAATCAGTTGATAGAAACCTATGGATTGCAACATGTACCATCAAAGGTAAAAAGGGCAGGGGCCTGATTCATGTGCACAAGCAATGCTGAAGTAAAGGTAGTGACCATTTCCTACTGAGAATGAACAAATAATACTGGAAACTCGCACAATACCTCGAGTATAGGTGCAGCACATGTGTTACCCTGAGTGTACATAACATATGCGTTACCCCAAGTGTTAGTGCAACACATGCCTTACCCAGAGTGCATAGCGCATGGTTTACCTCGAGTAGGCGCAGTGCACGCATTCTTTCCGAGTATACACACAGCGTATGTGTTACCCTGGGTGTAGGTGCAGTGCACGTGTTATCCTGGGTGCACATACTGCAATGTATTACCCTGAGTGTATCTGCGGAGCATTGTTTCTCATGCTGAAATTGAGCATGCAGTGGTAGAGGCGCTCAGTACAGAAGATGCAGCTCGTTCACATTTATGGGCCCTTACCAGATCTTTCATTGGCTCCCCTATGATTGTTCATTTGTCCAGCAGCAGGGACATGCAGCAGTGTACTTAATCGTTGCTGGAGCATGGCCTTATGTAATTCATTGGGTGATCAGATGCACTGTCGCCTCCCTTGTTCAGCTCCTGCACCGTCCGGACTACAATTGTTCATAAAAAAAATCTAAACACTTTCAATACATTTTGCTGCTGGTGAGAGGCTTGGGATGCCATAGGCATTTGCCTATAATGCATATGCCTAGGACTGGCTCTGCCCATGTGTGCAACTTGATGCTAATACAGCTAAAAGTCTTTTCTTTGTGTACAACCATATGTATCAATGTGCAAAGACTAAGCATCGCCAGGCACTGCAATCATGCTTGGGGCGTCTTTATCAGGGACGTGGAGGCAGTGCCTCCCCTGTGATTATTAAAATAATACAAAGTAGATACTTATGACACACATTCTGTGTCATAAGCATCTTCTTTATTCTACTCTAATAATTTTTACTCATTAAATTCATTTGGGAGGCATTGATAGCAGTGCCTCCCATAGGCAACGGGGGGCGGTGCCAAGAACTGGGCTTTAAAAGCCCATTGAAATAAAGGAAGAAAGCGGCACCTACAGAAGTGCCTCGCTGACAGGGATGGGCTTTCCCTGTCAGCAAGGCAGAAATGATTGGACAGCGGATCCAGCGCTGCATCCGCTGTCCAATCACCCATACAGCAGGCAGGACAGTAAGCTGCTTCCCTCCCTTCATTCCCCCCCTCCCTTACTCTGTCCTCACCTGCTGCTGGCGGTGGGAGAGTCCCGCAGCTAGACAGCAATCATCACCGGGACCCTGTGCAGTGGTAGCCGCAGGCAGCACCGAGGAGGGGGGAAAGCTAAGTGCAGCAGCGTCAGTGGGCCGGCGCCGGGTAGCCTAGAGCTGCAAGTGCAGCAGTGGTGGCCGGTGCTTCAGCCTCATACAGGCAGCAGCCTCAGATGCATCTCCGGGTGTATGTGTCCTGTGGAGCAGCGTCCGGTGGGCTCTTTCAAGTGAATGCAGGGATAGTCGTGAGGCAACAGCCGGCCGCGATCCTGAGGCGCTTGTGGTGAGTACAGCACCCCGTTCCTCCCCACAGCGCGGACAGGTAATGAACACAGCGGCCATCAACCCCGCCCGCCTCCCTTTCCACGCTACATGCTGAGCGCATACACGGAGAAAGGGTTACCTCTGTGAGGGCTGAAGACCTCTCTCCCAGCTGCCTTAATGTATAAAAAAGAAAGAAAGAGGGACTGTGCTGCATAATGTGTAAAATGGGGGACTCTGTTGCTGTAATGTTGAAAAAAGGGGGCTGCTGTCTTCCGTAATGTGTAAAAGGGGGACTCTGCCTGCTGTAATGTGTAAAAGGGGGACGCTGCCTGCCGTAATGTGTAAAAAGGGGACGCTGCCTGCTGTAATGTGTAAAAGGGGGACTCTGCCTGCCGTAATGTGTAAAATGGGGACTCTGCCTGCCGTTATGTGTAAAAGGGGGACGTTGTCTGCCGTAATGTGTAAAAAGAGGACGCTGGCTGCCGTAATGTGTAAAAGGTGGACTCTGTCTGCCGTAATGTGTAAAAATGGGGATTCTGCCTGCCGTAATGTGTAAAAGGGGACTCTGCCTGCTCAATGTGTAAAAAGGAGGGCTCTATCGCTGTAATGTGTAAAAAAAAAAAAAGAAAGAAAAAGGGGGGACTGCATTCTGCCGTAATGTGTAACAAATGGGGACTATGTTGCTGTATTGTGTAAAAAGGGGGACTCTGCATTCTGCCGTAATGTGTAAAAAAAAAAAAAAGGGGGACTCTGTTGCCATAATGTGTAGAAAGGGGACTCTGCATTCTGCCGTAATGTGTAGAAAAAGAAAAAAAAGGGGACTCTGTTGCTGTAATGTGTAGAAAGGGGGACTCTGTCTGTCTGCCGTAATGTGTAAAAAAAAAAAAGAATAAAAAAAGGGGGACTGTTGCTGAAATGTGTAAAAAGGTGGACTCTGTCTGCCGTAATGTGTAAAAATGGGGATTCTGTCTGCCGTAATGTGTAAAAAAAAAAAAAAAGAATAAAAAAGGGTGACTCTGTTGCTGAAATGTGTAAAAAGGTGGACTCCGTCTGCCGTAATGTGTAAAAATGGGGATTCTGCCTGCCGTAATGTGTAAAAGGGGACTCTGCCTGCTCAATGTGTAAAAAGGAGGGCTCTATATCGCTGTAATGTGTAAAAAAAAAAAAAGAAAGAAAAAGGGGGGACTGCATTCTGCCGTAATGTGTAACAAATGGGGACTATGTTGCTGTATTGTGTAAAAAGGGGGACTCTGCATTCTGCCGTAATGTGTAAAAAAAAAAAAAAGGGGGACTCTGTTGCTGTAATGTGTAGAAAGGGGGACTCTGCATTCTGCCGTAATGTGTAAAAAAAAAAAAAAAAAAGACTCTGTTGCTGTAATGTGTAGAAAGGGGGACTCTGCCTGTCTGCCGTAATCTGTAAAAAAAAAAAGGGGGGGGCTCTGTTGCTGAAATGTTTAAAAAAGGGGGACTCTGTTGCTGTAATGTCTAAAAAAAGGGGGACTCTGCCTGCTGTAATGTGTGAAAATGGGGACTCTGCCTGCCGTAATCTGTTAAAGGGGCTCTACCTGCCTACTGTGCAGTACTAGCCCACCCCCATGTACTCTAATGTATCTGCTGTTCCTAAAAAGTGAGCTGAGGTTTGTCTTCTTGTGCTACTGGGGATGTACTGGTGAAGCCAGTGCCTCCCCAGCCATTGACCTCACCGCATGTCACTGCTTTAGATGTAACCATTGGTTGTACCATCACAATTTGCACCTGTCCCATGCATGTGCCAATTCTTATCTGAGCCAGGACTCCAATGTAAGCGATTAAGCTTCTGTGTATGCAACCACTTCAGGTACACACACTCACAGCACTATCATAACACATACATAAGGCAGGACCATCTCTGTGTTTCTGAATAGTCACCACCCAGGAATGCCCAATACATTTTCAATACCCTCTACTGTACATGTGACCATTTGAAATCCCTACTTTTCCCCCCAAAATAATTTATTGTAAGACTGCAAAGTACGCTGCACGATATATTATACCGGTCAAGAAGCAGAATAGGATAACATGTTAAGTATAAAATAAGACCTGGATTACAAAGTCCCAAAGGAAGTAGAGAATCTACTACAGCATAAGTCAGATGGAAGAGGAACAGGTATGTGGTTAGCATACCGCTTGTCGGGTTCTCGATGGGGGCACCATATCGCTGCCGGTATACCGGTGAGGTAGGTGATTCCCCCTCTATGGGTGTCCACGACACCCATAGAGGGAGAATAGAACCTATGTCGAGCATAGCGAGCGCCCAAGCCCGCAAGAGGCTTCATTGTACTCGCCCCCCCTACCGGCATTCTACCATTTGGGATGTCGATGTCAGTATACTGACATTCGGCATCCAGTGCGTTGGTAAATCATACTGAACCCGAGAAACATCAGTTAGAGGACATACATATTCTTTTAGTATAACATAGAGCAGCACAATACTAAACATCTAAAAGGGAGGATGCCCCGAGGACAACATTTCCTCATTATACAAGACGGTAAGTTGGACTGCAATACGAAGATTGTCTAACCTGGGGAGGAAGAGAATGGCTGCATGGAAGCAAAATGGAAAAGAACTGTTCTGCTCCTTTGTCTTTATTAAGTGACACTTTAGCCAGTTGAAAATGTTGATTTACTTACAAGACTAAAAGCAACACTTTAAAAAGACATTCAATACACTTTAAATGGAGCCGCTGCGGCCGCTGTAATCAATCCTTAGCCTTACGTATTTGTTACCCAGTTTGCGTACAAAGCCTCGTACGGTGTACGCACTTTGCATACAAATGCAGCGATGGTCGTACAAAGTACACGCGGTGCGTACACACACAAAGACACGCCGTGAGCACTTTGCAGCTACACGTGTGACTAGATTACACTTATATAACACTAGCAGGGAAAGAGAGACACGACACTAATTTGTATTTCAAAGACTATGTTGGGATCTGACCCACCAACGGTTCTTTACTAGCAGGGGGTTACAATAACAACAATACAATAAGAAAATGGCTAAAGTCAATGGTACATACGTTTTGGTTTTGCCTGCGCTTCCCGGTCCGGTCCTCAATCATCAAGGTTGATGATCTTCAGAGAGTGACCTGGCCTGCAGCTGGCTATTTATACATTTGTCCAAAACCTAACACAATGGGAACTGTAATCTCTTTATCCATTGGACACAGGGATGATCATTTACAGTACAGGAGAGGTCATAGGTCAGTTTGAATAGGTGGGCGATGTCTGTTCCAGGTGCACTTGCAGATGGTCTCCTCTGGGTTCCCGTCGCATATCAAGTGTACAGTAAATACAGTTAATATTTATATTCTGCTCCTGCGCATAACTATTCGCAGGAGCGTGCGATCTTCTGCAAACTATCACTGGAATATTGCTCTTAAAATACCCTACAGCTGGATACCAAACACCTCCTTATAACCTAGTTCTGTCCCCTCCTGTCCTGTAAAGGTGAATCCCTTTGTTCTTATACCATTTAAACTTGTGTAACTCACTGGTGTGGTGCAGGGAGACTATGGCGTATATTTACTAAAATTCGTAATTTCCCGACAGAGGTTAAAGTTCAATCACGAATGAGATCGAAAGTGTAAAGTTGCAACTTTTTGAATTTATTACGACTAATTTACTAAGCTGTCGTATTCTGCATTTTCGTATTTACCGATGTCGATGTCATTCGGTTTTTTTTGCAGTGTTTTACGTGAGTGACTTGTAAAACACTGCCGACTTTAATACAATGAATCTTGGCCGGATCTGAGAGATCCGTGCTGGGCTTCATTGTGCACCTTTATTAAAATAGAATTCATTGTTAAAATAAAATAAATTGCATGGGGTCCTCCCTCCTAAGCCAAACCAGCCTCGGGCTCTTTGAGCCGGTCCTGGTTGAAAAAATATGGGGAAAAAAATGTCAGGGATTCCCCCATATTTAAACACCATTGAAACAGTCGGTAGAGACCCCGTGCAGAATCTTAACCCAGGAGTGAAATAGGCACTGTGCAACAATTTATAGTGCATCCATGCGTAAGACGCAGAAACTAATTGCTTGTTCAATTTAACAAAGGTTTTAAGAATGGTGGGCAGAGGTATAGTCGGAAACGTGGAGTGCCACTTGGCTAGTCCAGTCCTTTCCGAGTTCAATGCAATTCGTATGTGGGCCTGGATCACAGAGGTGGAGAAGAGCAGCGCAACAGCGCGTCATCCAACCTACAGCCATCAGGAGGGGTGGGAAGTTGGGGTATCAAAGTAGTGACGTAGCTATGTATTTGAAAGTAAACGAACAGGGGGATGTGGAGGTCGGGGGAATTTTTCCTGTAAGTAATCATGAGAATAAATGGTTCTAATGGAATGTCTAATAATTGATAAATGTAGCGAAGCCTGTCTGGGCTCCAGGTGGTTAAAATTTGTGATGAAAAGCCTGCAAAAAATCCAGGATTGTGGCTCATGGGAAGAAATAAAGAGACCCTAGAGGACACTTTCATTTTGGATCGTGCAAGTCGCCATGCCAAGCATGTAGTATGTAGAAATATGTTTTGTGTTAAACGAGGCAGAAAATAAGAGGGGCGCATGTGTAATAGTTCCACTAATTAATGTCCGTGCTAAAGGATCACTCCAAGGCTGTGTCCGCTAATTCACTGGTGTCTTTTATCCAGCCAATTGTGTAACAGTAATTTGCCGCAATGACATAGGATCCGTAAGCAGGGAAGGCAACACTTCTCAAATTGGGTGGTTGACTTAATTTGTATAAGGAGATTCTTGCCTTTTTACCAGCCTGCATGAACTTGTTGACAGCCCTGTTCAAAATCTTTAAGGGGAGCAGGGGAAGCATGTGTGATCGCAGGAGAAATCTCAGAATAAAGATGTAAAGCTCTTGATACACCTTCTGGAGAAGAGAGCAAGTAAGCTGGAAATCTCCAATTAAAAGAAAAAGGTTTTGGGGGTTACTAATTGTAAGGAGAAAAGAATACATTATTGGAAATACAAAGCGGCAAAAGTAATCAATTCACCCAATGTTAGTTTAATGAATACAAATCTGTCATCAGCGTCTAGCATTGTGTCGAAAATGGTATACCGCAGGGATTTATGAAAAATTGTAACTACCCCCCTCTGTTCAGCTGTAGAAGTAGCAGATCTATAATCTCCTATCCAAGAGTCACAGAGGACATTGGGGTCACCCTGCCTCCAATGTGTTTCCTGTAATATCACTAAATCTGGCTTGAACCTTTTAAGCCATTGCAGTATTTTACAGCGTTGAATGAGGGTGTACAGGCACTCTACAGTCTATGATAGTATCCACCCTCTAGTTGGAGGATAGCATGTGAATTAGATAATGTGACACCCTCCATCCTAGCGAGCAGAGTGGATTTACAAAGTATCATACAGGATGCTAAATTGTGGAAGCTCGGAAAATGATAAACATGACCAACAGTATATGGAAAAAGGAGATTTATGGTAGACTTACCATAGTTAAATCTCTTTATGTGAGGTACACTGGGTTCCACGGGGAATACATAATGAGTGTAGAGTTGGATCTTGATCCGAGGCACCAACAGGCTGAAGCTTCGACTGTTCCTAGGATGCATTGCACCACCTCCTCTATAACCCCGCCTCCGGACACTGTAGCTCAGTTTCGTTAACCAGTCCAATGTAGTAGCAGGTAAAAGAGAAGGCAGATGTTAATCACATAGAACCACATTCTCACGACAGGAGAAGGGACCAGCGGCTAATGCCATACAAACCCAAAGAAGCTAAGTGTGTCAGGGTGGGCGCCCTGTGGAACCCAGTGTGCCTCGCAGAAAGAGAGATTTAACTATGGTAAGTCTACCATAAATTTCCTTTTCTGCAGCGGGGTACACTGTGTTCCACAGGGAATACATCGGGGGATGTCCTAAAGCAGTTCCTCATGGGAGGGGATGCACCGTAGTGGGCACAAGAATCCGGCATCCAAAGGAAGCCTCCTGGGAGGCGGAAGTATCGAAGGCATAGAACCTAATGAACGTGTTCACTGAGGACCACGTAGCCGCCTTGCACAATTGTTCAGCGGACGGGCCTCGGCGGACCGGCCAAGAAGGACCAACAGACCGAGTAGAATGGGCTTTTGATAGCAGCAGGAGCTGGGAGTCCAGCCTGCGCATAGGCTTGTGCAATCACCGTTCTAATCCATCTGGCCAAGGTTTGCTTATTCGCAGGCCAGCCACGTTTGAAAACCAAAAAGTACAAAAAGGGTATCTGACCTCCTGATAGAGGCACTTCTCTCCACATAAATACTAAGAGCCCTTACCACATCCAAAGACCGCTCTTTGGAGGACAAACCAGAAGAGATAAAAGCCGGAACCACAATCTCTTGGTTAAGATGGAAAAATGACACGGTGAAAAATCAGAAAGGGTGGACGACAGGACAAAGCACCCAAGTCCGACACCCTCCTAGCAGAGACAATAGCCAGCAGAAGGACGACCTTAAGCGTAAGGCATTTAAGGTCCACAGACTCAAGAGGTTCAAATGCAGACTCTTGCAGGGCATTCAAGACAACAACAGATCCCATGGAGCCACAGGAGGGACATAGTGAGGCTGAATCCGTAAAATACCCTGAGTGAAAGTATGAACGTCCGAAATAGACGCAATTTTCCTCTGAAACCACACCAACAAGGCAGATATATGAATCTTGAGGGAGGCCAGACGAAGGCCTACGTCCAGGCCTTGTTGCAGAAAAGCCAAAAGTCTGGCAGTGCTGAACTTGCATGCATCGTAATTCATAGCAGCACACCAGGCGAAGTAAGAATTCCAGTCCCTATAATAAATCCTTGCAGAAGCCGGTTTGCGGGCCATCAGCAAAGTTTGGATAATAGACTCAGAGAATCCTTTGGCCCTCAGGAGTGAAGCTTCAAGAGCCACGCCATCAAAACCAGCCTGGCCAGGTCTGGGTAGACACAAGGGCCCTGAACGAGGCAGTCTGGGCATTGAGAAAGTAAAAAGGGATGCTCGATCAATAGACCCTGCAGGTCTGAGAACCAATGCCGTCTGGGCCACGCTGGAGTGACTAGAAGTAGTATTCCTCCTTCTTGCTTGAACTTCCGTAGCACCCTGGGCAGAAGTGACACTGGAGGGAACACGAATGGCAGCCAAAAGTTCGATGGAATTGCCAGTGCGTCCACGAATGCTGCTTGAGAATCCTTTGTTCTTGATCCGAAGACCTGAACTTTGTGAATGTGTCAAGACGCCATCAGGTCTACATCTGGTAGACCCCACTTGTGCACTAGGAGTTGAAAGACTTCCTGATGAAGACTTCACTCTCCGGCGTACACGTCCTGACGACTATGGAAATCCGCTTCCGAGTTGAGGACTTCCGTAATGAACACTGTCGATATGGTTGGCAGATGGCGTTCTGCCCAACGAAGGATTTTTGACACTTCCATCATTGCCATGCATCTTCGAGCGCCACCTTGATGATTTATGTATGCCTCCATGGTGGCATTGTCTGATTGTACTTGAACAGGCCTCTTCTGTATCAGAGGCAGGGCAAGGGTCAAAGCATTGAACACTGCCCGCAATTCCAGAATGTTTATTGGGAGGAGAGATTCCTCCGCGATCCACCGACACTGGAGAGAGTGGTGCTCCAGCACCACGCCCCAACCCCGCAGACTGGCGTTCATTGTCAGTAGGACCCAGTTGGAGATCCAGAAGGGATCTACCAGCCCAGTGACAGACGAACCTCCAGAGTCAAGGAGATCATTTGAGACCTGAGCCAATGAGGCAGACCATCCCACTTGGAGAGAATTAACTTCTGCAGATGGCGGGAATGAAATTGAGCATACTCCACCATGTCAAAAGCCAACACCATGAGGCCTAGTACCTGCATCGCCGAGTGTATTGACACTCTTGGGTGAGATAGGAAGTATCTGATTCTGTCCTGAAGTTTCAGGACTTTCTCTGGGGGCAGAAACAGTCTTTGGCTGTGTGTCCAGCAGTGCACCCAGGTGCACCATGCTCCGAGCAAGGACCAGAGAGCACTTCTTCCAGTTGATGAGCCACCCGTGGGCTTGTAGGAATTGGACCAACATTTCCAGATGACTGAGGAGAACATCTTGGGAGTTCGCCAAAATCAGCAAGTCGTCCAGATACGGCAGGATTTTGATTCCCTGACGACAGAGAAGGGCCATCATAATGGCCATGACCTTGGTGAAAATCCGAGGGGCCGTGGCCAGTCCAAATGGCAAGGCCTGGAATTGATAATGTAGGTTGCCAACAGCAAACCGCAGATATTGCTGATGCGAAATGGCAATAGGTATGTGCAGGTAAGCATCCTGTATTTCCAGGGATACCATATAGCACTCGGGTTCCATGGCCAGTACAATAGAACGTAGGGTTTCCATACGAAATTTGGACACCCTTACAAATTTGTTCAATGATTTGAGGTTGAGTATAGGGCGGAAGGACCCATTTGGTTTTGGGACTAGACACAGGGTCGAATAGTATCCCGTGCCTCTCTGGGACAGGGGTACTGGCACTACCACTTCTGTGTCCAGGAGGGATTGCACAACCAAGTGTAGAGCTTGCGCTTTCAACGGATCCGAAGGGATAACCGTCGAGCAGAACTGGCGAGGGGGGCTTCTCTTGAAAGACTGCGTACCCGTGAGAGACAACTTCCTGCACCCAGGCATCCAAAGTGGTCTGTAACCTGGCCTGGGGTCCCCCAGGGGGAGGCCTGCACCATCATGCAGGAGGCTTGTCTTGTTTGGAAGCAGGCTGAGGAGCGGCCCAGGATTGTTTAAGTTTTGGCTTAATGGATTTGAAAGTATGAACCTGCCTCAGGTACGCCTGACCCTTTGCTTTCCCTGGAGGTTGAAAGGAACAAAGAGTGTTACTCTTTGCCTTCGGTGCAGAAGGATTAGTACTTGGGAGAAACGCAGTCTTAGCAGTCGCCAAATCTGTCACAATCTTATTCAGATTCTCCCCAAAAAGGATGTTTCACTTTTGGAGTCCAGGTCCACCTTCCAGGACCTCAACCACAGAATATGGCGAGCCAGGATAGACATAGTAGATGCCTTGGCTGCCATTACACCTGCCTCAGAGGATGCCTCCTGAATGTAGTGGGAGGCTGTGGTAATATGAGACAGATATTGTCTGGCAATGTCAGAAATATCCTGACGTAGCTCTTCTTCTAATGCCTGAACACATGCTTCAATTCCTTTTGCGGCCCAGGAGGCTGCAATAGTGGGTCTATGTACAGCACCGGTAAGAGAGTAAATAGATTTCAGGTATCCCTCCACATACTTACCCGTTGGATCCTTCAGTGAGGTGACGGTGGTGACAGGCAGGGTAGATGACACCAAAAGACGGGCGCCATAAGAGTCCAGTGGCGGTGGAGTTTCCCACTTGTTACTGAACTCCGCAGGAATAGGATAACGAACTAGCATCTTTTTAGACAGGGAAAATTTATTTCCTGGAGATGATCAGAATTCCTATTGTATGTCAATTAAATGGTCAGAATGTGGTAAGACTATTTTAGTAACTTTCTTGAATTTATCAGGTTTCTTATACGCAGTAGAGGGATCTATCTCATCACCAATTTGAAGAATCAGCTTAATAGCTTCCACTAGGTCAGGAACATCAACCTGAGTTATAGTTTCCTCATCAGAAGCTACTGTATCAGTGCCTGACGGATCAGTATATTCCCCATCCTCATCAGACAAATTATCTTAGTGCAAAGTAGGATGATATAATCTATGGAGATATACGGAGATGCCTCAGCTGATGTGACCTCTGCCCTCTCTTTGTCTTCCTCAGGTATTGCCGCGCCTCCACCCCCTGCCTCATGCCGTGAACATCTCAGCTTTGCTTGCATACTGCCATCAGGCTACCTCCCGCTTGCCTGCACCTCTTGTCATCTGTCTGTCGCCCCTCCCCAATAGATTGTTAGCTCTTCAGAGCAGGGCCCTCTTTCCTCTTGTTATCTAAGCCCTCGTCTCAACACATTTCACTCACAGCTCTCCCCTACTCAACGACCATTTTTATCCTGCTAGTAAAGTCTCATCTCCATCTATGGCCACCAGCCTCTAGTAGTACGATGATCACTCCCTCAATACTTACATCTTAGCTGTATTATGTCTTGAGAATGTGTGGTGCTCTGTTACCTGTACTCTATTTCTGTTATTTATTTACTGTAATGCAATGTTTTGTCCCCTGTACTGTCCTTTGTACGGCGCTGCGAAACACATGTGGCGCCTTATAAATAAAATGTAATAATAATAATAATCTGAGATATTAGTGGATTGTGAGGAGGAAGCGGCCCGCTTAGATAACCCCTTGACCACAGAACCGCGTGGGGTAGATTTTTGTCTAACCAAAGATTGACTTAATAGTTGTATCTGGATAGACAGAGTGTCCGCCCAGGGCGGATTAACTACAGGGACAATATGTGGCTGTAATGGCAGAGGGTGTCACAGGGAGTTCTCAAGTATGCTGAATACACTTGTGACACATCCTACGCCCCGTAGGATGTGTCACAAGTGTATTCAGCATACTTAAGAACGCTGCCCAAAGTGGTTCCTGATTGGCCACAGGAGCTGAGGGCTGACTGGGAGAGTTATGGCACCCAGTGCCTGAACCATTGGCTAAAACTTCCCCCTCAGGTAAATCCTTGGTGCAAGCACTGCATGATGCAGATGCGCCTGCGTATTTTCTGCCTTGTGTGGCAGACATTATAGAGAATGTAGCCTTACAGCATAACAGTACAATATAGTCAGACAAACACAATACCTGTAAATAACCCCCTGATTTATGTGACAGTAAATACAGGACACAAACAGAGAATTAAAGTTGTATGAGGTGAATGAAATACACAGTAAAAAATATAGAACAGAATATACTTGTAGCACTATATAAAGCCCTCCAGGCTACAGAATATAGTGACAGCAAGAAGTGTGATACACGAGAATGAAATCCACACAGCAGCTACAGGCACATTCAGTCACAGGTACAATGCAGAAGTTATTACAGATAAACAACAAAACTGCACTGGACAAGTAAAACTACATACATATATGTGTATATAGATATAACAATGCACAGTAGATACTAGAGATGAGCGCCTGAAATTTTTCGGGTTTTGTGTTTTGGTTTTGGGTTCGGTTCCGCGGCCGTGTTTTGGGTTCGAACGCGTTTTGGCAAAACCTCACCGAATTTTTTTTGTCGGATTCGGGTGTGGTTTGGATTCGGGTGTTTTTTTCAAAAAACACTAAAAAACAGCTTAAATCATAGAATTTGGGGGTCATTTTGATCCCAAAGTATTATTAACCTCAAAAACCATAATTTACACTCATTTTCAGTCTATTCTGAATACCTCACACCTCACAATATTATTTTTAGTCCTAAAATTTGCACCGAGGTCGCTGTGTGAGTAAGATAAGCGACCCTAGTGGCCGACACAAACACCGGGCCCATCTAGGAGTGGCACTGCAGTGTCACGCAGGATGTCCCTTCCAAAAAACCCTCCCCAAACAGCACATGACGCAAAGAAAAAAAGAGGCGCAATGAGGTAGCTGTGTGAGTAAGATTAGCGACCCTAGTGGCCGACACAAACACCGGGCCCATCTAGGAGTGGCACTGCAGTGTCACGCAGGATGTCCCTTCCAAAAAACCCTCCCCAAACAGCACATGACGCAAAGAAAAAAAGAGGCGCAATGAGGTAGCTGACTGTGTGAGTAAGATTAGCGACCCTAGTGGCCGACACAAACACCGGGCCCATCTAGGAGTGGCACTGCAGTGTCACGCAGGATGTCCCTTCCAAAAAACCCTCCCCAATCAGCACATGATGCAAAGAAAAAGAAAAGAAAAAAGAGGTGCAAGATGGAATTGTCCTTGGGCCCTCCCACCCACCCTTATGTTGTATAAACAAAACAGGACATGCACACTTTAACCAACCCATCATTTCAGTGACAGGGTCTGCCACACGACTGTGACTGATATGACGGGTTGGTTTGGACCCCCCCCAAAAAAGAAGCAATTAATCTCTCCTTGCACAAACTGGCTCTACAGAGGCAAGATGTCCACCTCATCTTCACCCTCCGATATATCACCGTGTACATCCCCCTCCTCACAGATTATCAATTCGTCCCCACTGGAATCCACCATCTCAGCTCCCTGTGTACTTTGTGGAGGCAATTGCTGCTGGTCAATGTCTCCGCGGAGGAATTGATTATAATTCATTTTAATGAACATCATCTTCTCCACATTTTCTGGATGTAACCTCGTACGCCGATTGCTGACAAGGTGAGCGGCGGCACTAAACACTCTTTCGGAGTACACACTTGTGGGAGGGCAACTTAGGTAGAATAAAGCCAGTTTGTGCAAGGGCCTCCAAATTGCCTCTTTTTCCTGCCAGTATAAGTACGGACTGTGTGACGTGCCTACTTGGATGCGGTCACTCATATAATCCTCCACCATTCTATCAATGTTGAGAGAATCATATGCAGTGACAGTAGACGACATGTCCGTAATCGTTGTCAGGTCCTTCAGTCCGGACCAGATGTCAGCATCAGCAGTCGCTCCAGACTGCCCTGCATCACCGCCAGCGGGTGGGCTCGGAATTCTGAGCCTTTTCCTCGCACCCCCAGTTGCGGGAGAATGTGAAGGAGGAGATGTTGACAGGTCGCGTTCCGCTTGACTTGACAATTTTGTCACCAGCAGGTCTTTCAACCCCAGCAGACCTGTGTCTGCCGGAAAGAGAGATCCAAGGTAGGCTTTAAATCTAGGATCGAGCACGGTGGCCAAAATGTAGTGCTCTGATTTCAACAGATTGACCACCCGTGAATCCTTGTTAAGCGAATTAAGGGCTGCATCCACAAGTCCCACATGCCTAGCGGAATCGCTCCCTTTTAGCTCCTTCTTCAATGCCTCCAGCTTCTTCTGCAAAAGCCTGATGAGGGGAATGACCTGACTCAGGCTGGCAGTGTCTGAACTGACTTCACGTGTGGCAAGTTCAAAGGGCATCAGAACCTTGCACAACGTTGAAATCATTCTCCACTGCACTTGAGACAGGTGCATTCCATCTCCTATATCGTGCTCAATTGTATAGGCTTGAATGGCCTTTTGCTGCTCCTCCAACCTCTGAAGCATATAGAGGGTTGAATTCCACCTCGTTACCACTTCTTGCTTCAGATGATGGCAGGGCAGGTTCAGTAGTTTTTGGTGGTGCTCCAGTCTTCTGTACGTGGTGCCTGTACGCCGAAAGTGTCCCGCAATTTTTCTGGCCACCGACAGCATCTCTTGCACGCCCCTGTCGTTTTTTTAAAAATTCTGCACCACCAAATTCAAGGTATGTGCAAAACATGGGACGTGCTGGAATTTGCCCATATTTAATGCACACACAATATTGCTGGCGTTGTCCGATGCCACAAATCCACAGGAGAGTCCAATTGGGGTAAGCCATTCCGCGATGATCTTCCTCAGTTGCCGTAAGAGGTTTTCAGCTGTGTGCGTATTCTGGATAGCGGTGATACAAAGCGTAGCCTGCCTAGGAAAGAGTTGGCGTTTGCGAGATGCTGCTACTGGTGCCGCCGCTGCTGTTCTTGCGGCGGGAGTCCATACATCTACCCAGTGGGCTGTCACAGTCATATAGTCCTGACCCTGCCCTGCTCCACTTGTCCACATGTCCGTGGTTAAGTGGACATTGGGTACAACTGCATTTTTTAGGACACTGGTGAGTCTTTTTCTGACGTCCGTGTACATTCTCGGTATCGCCTGCCTAGAGAAGTGGAACCTAGATGGTATTTGGTAACGGGGGCACACTGCCTCAATAAATTGTCTAGTTCCCTGTGAACTAACGGCGGATACCGGACGCACGTCTAACACCAACATAGTTGTCAAGGACTCAGTTATCCGCTTTGCAGTAGGATGACTGCTGTGATATTTCATCTTCCTCGCAAAGGACTGTTGAACAGTCAATTGCTTACTGGAAGTAGTACAAGTGGGCTTACGACTTCCCCTCTGGGATGACCATCGACTCCCAGCGGCAACAACAGCAGCGCCAGCAGCAGTAGGCGTTACACGCAAGGATGCATCGGAGGAATCCCAGGCAGGAGAGGACTCGTCAGAATTGCCAGTGACATGGCCTGCAGGACTATTGGCATTCCTGGGGAAGGAGGAAATTGACACTGAGGGAGTTGGTGGGGTGGTTTGCGTGAGCTTGGTTACAAGAGGAAGGGATTTACTGGTCAGTGGACTGCTTCCGCTGTCACCCAAAGTTTTTGAACTTGTCACTGACTTATTATGAATGCGCTGCAGGTGACGTATAAGGGAGGATGTTCCGAGGTGGTTAACGTCCTTACCCCTACTTATTACAGCTTGACAAAGGGAACACACGGCTTGACACCTGTTGTCCGCATTTCTGGTGAAATACCTCCACACCGAAGAGCTGATTTTTTTGGTATTTTCACCTGGCATGTCAACGGCCATATTCCTCCCACGGACAACAGGTGTCTCCCCGGGTGCCTGACTTAAACAAACCACCTCACCATCAGAATCCTCCTTGTAAATTTCCTCCCCAGCGCCAGCAACACCCATATCCTCCTCATCCTGGTGTACTTCAACACTGACATCTTCAATCTGACTATCAGGAACTGGACTGCGGGTGCTCCTTCCAGCACTTGCAGGGGGCGTGCAAATGGTGGAAGGCGCATGCTCTTCACGTCCAGTGTTGGGAAGGTCAGGCATCGCAACCGACACAATTGGACTCTCCTTGTGGATTTGGGATTTCGAAGAATGCACAGTTCTTTGCTGTGCTGCTTTTGCCAGCTTGAGTCTTTTCATTTTTCTAGCGAGAGGCTGAGTGCTTCCATCCTCATGTGAAGCTGAACCACTAGCCATGAACATAGGCCAGGGCCTCAGCCGTTCCTTGCCACTCCGTGTGGTAAATGGCATATTGGCAAGTTTACGCTTCTCCTCCGACAATTTTATTTTAGGTTTTGGAGTCCTTTTTTTACTGATATTTGGTGTTTTGGATTTGACATGCTCTGTACTATGACATTGGGCATCGGCCTTGGCAGACGACGTTGCTGGCATTTCATCGTCTCGGCCATGACTAGTGGCAGCAGCTTCAGCACGAGGTGGAAGTGGATCTTGATCTTTCCCTAATTTTGGAACCTCAACATTTTTGTTCTCCATATTTTAATAGGCACAACTAAAAGGCACCTCAGGTAAACAATGGAGATGGATGGATTGGATACTAGTATACAATTATGGACGGGCTGCCGAGTGCCGACACAGAGGTAGCCACAGCCGTGAACTGCCGCACTGTACTGTGTCTGCTGCTAATATATAGACTGGTTGATAAAGAGATAGTATACTCGTAACTAGTATGTATGTATAAAGAAAGAAAAAAAAACCCCGGTTAGGTGGTATATACAATTATGGACGGGCTGCCGAGTGCCGACACAGAGGTAGCCACAGCCGTGAACTACCGCACTGTACTGTGTCTGCTGCTAATATATAGACTGGTTGATAAAGAGATAGTATACTCGTAACTAGTATGTATGTATAAAGAAAGAAAAAAAAACCACGGTTAGGTGGTATATACAATTATGGACGGGCTGCCGAGTGCCGACACAGAGGTAGCCACAGCCGTGAACTACCGCACTGTACTGTGTCTGCTGCTAATATATAGACTGGTTGATAAAGAGATAGTATACTCGTAACTAGTATGTATGTATAAAGAAAGAAAAAAAAACCACGGTTAGGTGGTATATACAATTATGGACGGGCTGCCGAGTGCCGACACAGAGGTAGCCACAGCCGTGAACTACCGCACTGTACTGTGTCTGCTGCTAATATATAGACTGGTTGATAAAGAGATAGTATACTCGTAACTAGTATGTATGTATAAAGAAAGAAAAAAAAACCACGGTTAGGTGGTATATACAATTATGGACGGGCTGCCGAGTGCCGACACAGAGGTAGCCACAGCCGTGAACTACCGCACTGTACTGTGTCTGCTGCTAATATATAGACTGGTTGATAAAGAGATAGTATACTCGTAACTAGTATGTATGTATAAAGAAAGAAAAAAAAACCACGGTTAGGTGGTATATACAATTATGGACGGGCTGCCGAGTGCCGACACAGAGGTAGCCACAGCCGTGAACTACCGCACTGTACTGTGTCTGCTGCTAATATAGACTGGTTGATAAAGAGATAGTATACTACTAATATTATATATACTGGTGGTCAGGTCACTGGTCACTAGTCACACTGGCAGTGGCACTCCTGCAGCAAAAGTGTGCACTGTTTAATTTTAATATAATATTATGTACTCCTGGCTCCTGCTATAACCTATAACTGGCACTGCAGTAGTGCTCCCCAGTCTCCCCCACAATTATAAGCTGTGTGAGCTGAGCAGTCAGACAGATATATAATATATATAGATGATGCAGCACACTGGCCTGAGCCTGAGCAGTGCACACAGATATGGTATGTGACTGACTGAGTCACTGTGTGTATCGCTTTTTTCAGGCAGAGAACGGATATATTAAATAAACTGCACTGTGTGTCTGGTGGTCACTCACTATATAATATATTATGTACTCCTGGCTCCTGCTATAACCTATAACTGGCACTGCAGTAGTGCTCCCCAGTCTCCCCCACAATTATAAGCTGTGTGAGCTGAGCAGTCAGACAGATATATATAATATTATATATAGATAATAGATGATGCAGCACACTGGCCTGAGCCTGAGCAGTGCACACAGATATGGTATGTGACTGAGTCACTGTGTGCTGTGTATCGCTTTTTTCAGGCAGAGAACGGATTATAAATAAAACTGGTGGTCACTGGTCACTATCAGCAAAACTCTGCACTGTACTGAGTACTCCTAATGCTCCCCAAAATTAGTAAATCAAGTGTCTCTCTAATCTATTCTAAACGGAGAGGACGCCAGCCACGTCCTCTCCCTATCAATCTCAATGCACGTGTGAAAATGGCGGCGACGCGCGGCTCCTTATATAGAATCCGAGTCTCGCGATAGAATCCGAGCCTCGCGAGAATCCGACAGCGTCATGATGACGTTCGGGCGCGCTCGGGTTAACCGAGCAAGGCGGGAAGATCCGAGTCGCTCGGACCCGTGAAAAAAAACATGAAGTTCTGGCGGGTTCGGATTCAGAGAAACCGAACCCGCTCATCTCTAGTAGATACTGGATTTCTAGAATACTTGTAATAAATATTCAGGTAGAAGTACACTTGTTCTTAACTAACACTATCTAAAATGACATGTAGAATACTTAAGTGCCTGTAAAATCACAGCGCTGATGAGACACGCGGATTTACAGAGGAGACAATGCCCTGCAGTCCCGGAGACCAGCCGTACTTGTAAAGATGGCACCAAAATCTCTGTCAGGTTGTGAGGCAGAGTGAAATGAAGCTCCAGGGCGGGAACACCAGTAGTAGATGGCACCCGGAGCTGGGGGAGGGGCTACAGGTCAGCGCTTTATCCCCTATGCTGGTCCTCACTACCGGGTACTGTGGAGCCTATGTAAAACGGATCTTTGTTAAATCTGACCTGTGCTCCCTGCCGTGGTGGATATAGTGGGGTCCCTGTGTAGTACAGTGTCCACGCCAGCGGCGTGGTCCGTCTCCTGGGACCGCGACCGGTCCGTGATTTACCGGCGGGTCCCACCTGGGGGATCCTCTTAGCTCCTCCCTGATGTGCAGCCACAAGATCCAAGAGAGCGTCAGCGGTGGTGTGTCTGAAGACCGGCGTGCCTCCGCTGTAAGTACCCGGGAACCCGGCTGCGGGAGTATGCAGCGCTGCTGGGGAGGTGATGGAGCTGCAGCACAGAATGTCAGAATGGTATAAACAGTGCTGCGACCCTTGAAGTCTTCTTAAAAAGCTCTTTTCAGGGCTGCCTAGCGCAGCCCCACCTGTTAGTGACCTGCTCTGCAGGCACCAACTTGCAAACTGAGCTCCAGTGTCCGGATAGCGGGGTTTTAGAGGAGGCAGTGCAATGCATCCTGGGAACAGTCAAAGCTTTAGCCTGTTGGTGCCTTGCATCAAGATCCAACTGTACACCCCGGATGTATTCCCTGTGGAAAACAGTGTACCCTGCTGCAGAAATAATAAACAAGATGCAGCCTTACACATTTTGAACCTTTTAAGAACCCAAGTGAAGGACCCAGAGTGCCCAATTAAACAAGGTGGGGTAAATAAGAATTGGCAACGGAGTGGTGGGGGTGGGGGGATTAGGTAGAGTGGGAAAGAAAAGGTAGAAAAGGAAAGGGTAGAATAAGTGAGAGAACAGGAATTTGTAATCAACTGAGGACCTCAGCCAGAGATCCCCACCAAATAATAAGAAAATTAAAAAACTATGAACTATGCAACAAGTACACACATTCAGAATAAGGCACTCCATGGCGGTAACATAATATGGGAGAGCTGAATAAAAGGTAACTCCTCAGTCGTTGTCATCAGTAGGAGAGGAGGAGGAGCCAGGTAAACTTTCAAAGGGGTCGGCGAAACAACAGAATGCTGTTTGCCGTTGTGAAGGATCCATAGTTTTGCTGGATACATTACTGCCAGCATCAAAGAGAGCCTTGCAAACAGTTGAAAAAGGAGAGTTATGGTAGACTTACCATTGTTAACTCTTTCTGCGAGGTACATCCACAGAGAAACATCGGTGTGTAGAGTGGATCTTGATCCAGAAGCACCAACAGGCTGAACCTTTAGTGCACAGGGGCCTCCTCTATAACCCCGCCTCCAGGCACTGTGAGCTCAGTTTCATTAACCAGTCCAATGAAGGAGCAGGTAAGAGAGAATGTAGATGTTAGTCACATAGAACCACATTCTCACGATAGGAGAAGGGACCAACATAGAAACATAGAATTTGTCGGCAGATAAGAACCACTTGGCCCATCTAGTCTGCCCCCTTTTTTTTTTTTTTATATTATTTTTATCTCTAACCTTATTTGATCCTTATTTCTTTGTAAGGATATCCTTATGTCTATCCCATGCATGTTTAAATTGCTCTACTGTCTTAGCCTCTACCACCTCTGATGGGAGGCTATTCCACTTGTCCACTACCCTTTCTGTGAAATAATTTTTCCGCAAATTTCCCCTGAACCTCCCCCCCTCCAGTCCCAGTGCATGTCCTCTTGCTTTTCTTCATTTGGAGAATGTTTCCCTCCTGGACTTTGTTAAAACCCTTGATATATTTGAAAGTTTCTATCATGTCCCCCCTTTCCCTTCTCTGCTCCAAACTATACATATTGAGATTTCTTAGTCTTTCTGGGTATGTTTTGTGATGTAGGCCATGCACCATTTTAGTTGCCCTCCTTTGTACAGTTTCTAATGTATTAATATCCTTTGAAGATATGGCCTCCAGAACTGAATACAGTATTCTAGATGAGGCCGTACCAATGACCTATACAGTGGCATTATTACTTCTTTCTTTCTGCTGCTGATTCCTCTCCCAATGCAGCCAAGCATCTGACTAGCCTTCCTCATTGCCTTGTTACATTGCTTACCTGCCTTTAAGTCATCTGAAATAGTGACTCCTAAATCCCTTTCCTCCTCAGTAGTTTAGGATTTTTGAGACCCAAGTGCATGATTTTGCATTTTTTGGCATTAAACTGTAATTGCCAGACTCTTGACCATTCCTCTAGTCTACCTAGATCCTCAATCATTTGTTTTACCCCACCTGGTGTGTCTACCCTGTTGCATACGTTTGTGTCATCTGCAAAAAGACATACTTTCCCTTTAATGCCATTTGCAATGTCACCAATAAAGATATTAAAAAGCACTGGTCCAAGTACAGATCCCTGGGGTACTCCACTGGTAACATTTCCCTCCTGTGAATGCACTCCATTTACCACAACTCTCTGTTTTCTATCCTTCAACCAAGATCTTATCCATTCAATAATCCTAATATCCAATCCCAAACTTTCAAGTTTATTTAGCAGTCTGCGATGTGGAACTGTGTCAAAAGCCTTACTAAAGTCTAGATAAGCTATATCCATGGCTCCACCTTTATCCATCACTTTAGTCACACAATCAAGAAAGTCAATAAGATTTGTTTGACATGATCTCCCCCTAGTGAATCCATGCTGTTTGGGATCCAGTAAATTGCCGGATTTGAGATAATCTACAACTCTTTCTTTTAAGAGTGTTTCCATCAATTTCCCTACTACTGATGTAAGACTCACTGGTCTGTAGTTGTTTGCCTCTTCCTTGCTTCCACTTTTGTGCAGTGGGACTACGTTTGCTCTTTTCCAGTCCCCTGGAATTACTCCTGTAGCTAATGACTGGTTGAATAATTCTGTCAATGGTGCTACCAGCACCTCTTTAAGTACTTTTAGTATCCTTGGATGTATCCCATCTGGCCCCATAGATTTGTCCACTTTCAGCTTTGAGAGTTCTGTTAGGACCTTCTCCTCTGTAAATGTACTTGTTTCATTTTCCTGAATATCCCTGCAACTTAACTGTGGCCCCTTCCCCTCTCTTTCAGTAGTAAATACTGAGCGAAAATAATCATTAAGATGATCTGCTATTAAATTGTCTCCTTCAACAAGACTCCCAGTGTCCGTCTTTAGTTTTATAATTCCGCCTTTTGTTTTTCTCCTTTCGCTTATATACCTAAAAAAGTTTTGCCTCCTTTACCCACTGATTGGGCCATTTTCTCCTCAGCTTGTGCCTTTGCACATCTGATTACCTTCTTTGTCTCCTTCTGTCTAACAAGATATATCTTTTTGTCTTCATTATTTTGTGTCTGCTTATATTTCCTAAAAGCCATCTTTTTTGCTCTCACAATATTTGCTACTTCTTTTGCAAACCACACTGTTAGGAAAAACACAAGGAAAAGGAAGCCAGTTTTGATACAAAGGTCTGTTGCCTTCAATATAGCACATTTTAATGTTTCCCAACTCTCCTGCACTGTTTCCAAGTTCCTCCACTCTGCCAAAGAATCATTGCTAATGTTATACAAACCCATAGAAGCTAGGTGCATCAGGGTGGGTACCCTGTGGAACCCAATGTACCTTGCAGAAAGAGTTAACAATGGTAAGTCTACCATAACTCTCCTTTTCTGCAGCAGGTTACATTGGTTTCCACAGGGAAACATCAGAGATGTCCTAAAGCAGCTTCTCAAGGGAGGGGACGCGCATTAGCAGGTACAGATGTGCCCACTATTACCTTTCTGAAAAAATTATAATGGCCTGCCGTTCATGGCACGAGATAAGCTTTCCTCTCAAGATATACACGGCGAGCCATGTGTATCTCGTCTGAAATATAGTGCAGTACCACTTTTCAGACAGCAGGTGGCATTTTCAGAAACTGAGTAAGCAGAAAGTCTGATAGAGAGATTCTAGAGGGAGTAGTTCAGACCTGATCCTAGCAGCATTTTATTTGCAAATGGGCAAAACCATGGGGGTCATTCCGAAATGATCGCACGCTAGGTTTTTTCGCAGTGGTGCGATCAGGTCGAAACTGCACATGCGTATGCACCGCAATGCGCATGCACGTCGTACGTGTACAAAGCGGATCGTTGCTGAGCGGTGGATTTAATGAAGAATCGATTCGCACAGCAGATCGCAAGGAGATTGACAGGAAGAGGGTGTTTGTGGATGGTAACTGACCGTTTTCTGTGAGTGTTTGGAAAAACGCAGATGTGTCCAAGCATTTGCAGGGCAGGTGTCTGACGTCAATTCCGGACACGAACAGGCTAAAGTGATTGCCCCAAATTTACATCAGACACCCACCCTGCAAACGCATGGACACACCTGCGTTTTTCCAAACACTCCCAGAAATCGGTCAGTTGACATCCACAAATGCTTTCTTCCAGTCAATCTCCTTGCGATTGTCTGTGCGAATGGATTCTTCATTAAATCCATTGCTCAGCAACGATCCACTTTGTACCCGTGCGACGCGCCTGCGTATTGCGGTGCACACGCATGCGCAGTTATGACCTGATCGCAGTGCAGCGAAAAAACCTAGCGTGCGATCAGGTCTGCATGACCCCCATGGTTTTGCCCATCTGCTAACAAAATTGCAGCTATGGGGGAGTCATTCCGAGTTGATCGTAGCCCGGCACAGGGCTAGTCCGCCCCGCAGGTCTCAGTACCGCCCCACCCCCCGCAGAAGTGAAGTGCAAAAGCATTGCACAGCGGCGATGCTTTTGTACTTCAGGAGTAGCTCCCGGCCCGCGCAGCTTTAGCATGCTGGCCAGGAGCTACTCGTTGCTACCCGGCCCACAGCGGCTGGTCAGCAGCAGCGATCGGGTCAGAATGACCCCCATGAGCCATATGTGCAGGGCAATTTATCCATCATGCATATGGGAATATCAGCTGCAGCAGCTAATTGAGAAGTATTAATATATTTCCAATACATCTCTCATACTAACTTCCAACATGTACCTGGCTCAATGTTGCCTATATGTTTGAAAAAATCTTTTCCCTTATGATTGATAATGTGCTGATGAAGAGTTCATACAAACTCCACACAGAGATTCGATATGGAAATTATGATACTAACTAAAAGGCACTATTGATACTTGTCATTTTTTGCAATTGTTTGGTGGTTAAGGTGTGAGTAGAGAGAATTTTTGGTATTTCAATACCGCATATATTTCACTGGGATCCGGTCTGAAGATCGACAGTGTCTGTCATACAAGTGGGTGCTGCATCTGTCTGCCACAAATCGGTCCAGTGCTGAGGCTGTGTTGCCACAATAAGTCACTGGGTGCTCTGTCTGCCATACAACTGGGTGCTGCGCCTGTCTGCCACAACTCAGTCCAGTGCTTGGGCTGTGCTGCCATAATAAGTAACCGGGTGCTCTGTCTGCCATACAAGTGGATGCTACACCTGTCTGCCACAAATCAGTCCAGTGCTTGGGCTGTGCTCCATAAATAAGTCACTGGGATCTCTGTCTGCCATACAAGCGAGTGAAGAAACATGAGACCCAGGGCCTGATCAGCCATAAGGCTGCAGCCTGGATGGCTGAGTCCTGGGGGTGGGGGTGGGCGCAGCACTGGCACAATAGATGCTTAGGCTCTACCTACTACTGGAAGCTGCAGATTCCATGCAGACAGCATGGAAGACTGCCCTTCTAGGAGACAGATGCCAGGGGTATTACTAGACCATTACCCAGCACTACCCAGAATGAGCATGTAACCCCCTGGCACTAAGCATGTAACCCCTATGGCAACAAGCATATGTAACCCCTGGCAACGAGCATGTAACCCCTGGCAATGAGCTTGTGACCATGTCTGACTTCCGGTCAGCAGAATCACGGATGCCGGCGGCTTCTCCCACCTCTAGCCACCAACAGCACCGTGGGCAGCAACACGGACATCCGTATGCGCAGGGCAATTTATCCATCAGGCACACGGGAATATCAGCAGCGGCAGCTAATTGTGAAGTATTAATATATATCCAATACATGTGGGAGTGCCAGCAGTGTCCTCGGTGCAGAGGTGCAGGTGGCGTAATCAGTGCAGGAGGGCTGGCAGTATCCCCAGTGCAGGAGTGTCGGCAGTGCAGGAAATGTCCTCCTTGCACTTGGTTGGTGATACCGAGGACACTTCTGGCACTCCCGCACTGCCAGCACCCCATAACTACTGCAAGGAGGATACCTCCCACACTGCCGGCACCCCTGAACTCCTGCACCGAGGACACTTCTGGCACTCCCACACTGCCGACACCCCCGAACTCCTGCACTAAGGACACCTCCAGTACTCCCGCACTGCCGGCACCCCTGCACTGAGGATACTGCTGGCACTGCCAGCACCCCTTAACTCCTGCAA
Organism: Pseudophryne corroboree; assembly: GCF_028390025.1. Lineage (NCBI taxonomy): Eukaryota > Metazoa > Chordata > Amphibia > Anura > Myobatrachidae > Pseudophryne > Pseudophryne corroboree. Next base: position 629,457,227 of record NC_086448.1, read on the forward strand.
GGAGGACACCTCCTGCACTGCCGACACTGCCGGCACCCCTGAACTCCTGCACTGAGGACACCTCCCACACTGTCAACACTGCTGGCACCCCTGCACCAAGGACACTTCCGGCACTCCCACACTGCCGACACCCCTGAACTCCTGCACTAAGGACACCTCCAGTACTCCGGCACCCCTGCACTGAGGACACCTCCGGCACTGCCAGCACCCCATAACTCCTGCAAGGAGGACACCTCCTGCACTGTCGGCACCCCTGAACTCCTGCACTGAGGACACCTCCCTCACTGCCAAAACTGATGGCACCCCTGCACCGAGGACACTTCTGGCACTCCCACACTGCTGACACCCCTGAATAAATAATTATCCGATATATCCTGCCGAGTTGTTAACTTGTTAACACTGCCTTAGTATTGTCAAGAAGTCTTTTATGTGCATATAATATACATACCAATGTTTATTTATTTCCTATATTCTTCCTTGCGATACCATTGTAATTTGTGACAAACCACATTTCCCTTGGGATCGTTTAAAACAGTACTTTAGTTCCATTGTCCAATATATGTGCTCACTGAGGTGATCACTCTCTGAGCCTGATTGCAGCCACAGTATAGTATATATATATACACATATATATTTTTTGCATTATTCTTTTGCATTTCTACCCTAATTATTGAGACACATCAATTTTGAACTAAATTATTTGCCTCATCTGTCTCGTGGATTCTCATCCTCGATTCACGGAGCACAGAAGCCATGAAAGTGGGTGCTGTTGACTGTGCCTAACGTGGAAAGCAGATTCACCTAATCTTACTCATCTTCTCTTTTTTCTCCTCTTTCTAGCTTCTCTCTATCATTTCCTACTGATACTTTTTTCGTATATAGGTGCACTCTCATTGGCGTACTGATCATACTATTCTCTACTATCATACCACGCTGCCATCGCCCGATTTCGTCCGATCTTGGAAGCTAAACAGCGTTGGGCCGGATTAGTATCAGGAAAGGAGACTACCTGTGAATACCTGGTGTTGTAGATCAGGAATTTTTTCCTCTCTGTGTGAGAAGAACACGCCAACAGCAGTATCACCACTATTTCTTTCCTATATTCTCTTATCCAGCCAGTGGATGTTCAATGCAGATCAATGTGTTTTTTCTACTTACAATCATGATATTTATCGAATGATTCAGGTGCTAGAGTCTGGTGACCGCCAAACAACTATATATCTACTTAATTTAAGTGATTATAGTTGAAGATTTATATATGAACACCCTTACCACTCCTCGGTCCTATCAATACAGTTATCTGTACTGGTCAGGGGAACAGGTGGTATGACAATTCTGTGTCTACAAACCTTTCCAATCATTCTCTATATGAAGAGACCAGAACATTTTAACATTTTCCTCTTTAATCTTTATTTCTCTGACGTCCTAGTGGATGCTGGGAACTCCGTAAGGACCATGGGGAATAGACGGGCTCCGCAGGAGACTGGGCACTCTAAAAGAAAGATTAGGTACTATCTGGTGTGCACTGGCTCCGCCCTCTATGCCCCTCCTCCAGACCTCAGTTAGATTTCTGTGCCCGGCCGAGCTGGATGCACACTAGGGGCTCTCCTGAGCTCCTAGAAAGAAAGTATATGTTAGGTTTTTTATTTTACAGTGAGACCTGCTGGCAACAGGCTCACTGCAACGAGGGACTAAGGGGAGAAGAAGCGAACCTACCTGCTTGCAGCTAGCTTGGGCTTCTTAGGCTACTGGACACCATTAGCTCCAGAGGGATCGACCGCAGGACCCGTCCTTGGTGTTCGTTCCCGGAGCCGCGCCGCCGTCCCCCTTACAGAGCCAGAAGCATGAAGATGGTCCGGAAAATCGGCGGCAGAAGACTTCAGTCTTCACCAAGGTAGCGCACAGCACTGCAGCTGTGCGCCATTGCTCCTCATACACACTTCACACTCCGGTCACTGAGGGTGCAGGGCGCTGGGGGGGGGGGGCGCCCTGAGCAGCAATAAAAACACCTTGGCTGGCAAAATAATCACAATATATAGCCCCAGAGGCTATATATGTGATAATTACCCCTGCCAGAATCCATAAAAAAGCGGGAGAAAAGTCCGCGAAAAAGGGGCGGAGCTATCTCCCTCGGCACACTGGCGCCATGTTCTCTTCACAGTGTAGCTGGAAGACAGCTCCCCAGGCCCTCCCCTGTAGTTTTCAAGCTCAAAGGGTTAAAAAGAGAGGGGGGGCACTAAATGTAGGCGCAATATTGTTTATACAAGCAGCTATTGGGGAAAATTCACTCAGTGATAGTGTTTATCCCTACATTATATAGCGCTCTGGTGTGTGCTGGCATACTCTCTCTCTGTCTCCCCAAAGGGCTGTGTGGGGTCCTGTCCTCAGTCAGAGCATTCCCTGTGTGTGTGCGGTGTGTCGGTACGGCTGTGTCGACATGTTGGATGAGGAGGCTTATGTGGAGGCGGAGCAGATGCCGATAAATGGGATGTCGCCCCACACCAGAGTGGATGGATAGGTGGAAGGTATTAACCGACAGTGTCAACTCCTTACATAAAAGGCTGGATGACGTAACAGCTGTGGGACAGCCGGCTTCTCAGCCCGCGCCTGCCCAGGCGTCTCAAAGGCCATCAGGGGCTCAAAAAAACGCCCGTTACCTCAGATGGCAGACACAGATGTCGACACGGAGTCTGACTCCAGTGTCGACGAGGTTGAGACATATACACAATCCACTAGGAACATCCGTTGCATGATCTCGGCAATAAAAATTGTGTTACACATTTCTGACATTAACCCAAGTACCACATAAAAGGGGTTTTATGTTTGGGGAGAAAAAGCAGCCGGTGTTTTGTTCCCCCATCAGATGAGTGAATGAAGTGTGTGAAGAAGCGTGGGTTCCCCCGATAAGAAACTGGTAATTTCAAAAAAATTACTGCTGGCGTACCCTTTCCCGCCAGAGGATAGGTCACGTTGGGAGATATCCCCTAGGGTGGATAAGGCGCTCACACGTTTGTCATAAAAGGTGGCACTGCCGTCTTAGGATACGGCCAATTTGAAGGAGCCTGCTGATAAAAAGCAGGAGGCTATCCTGAAGTCTGTATATACACACTCAGGTATTATACTGAGACCTGCAATTGCCTCAGCATGAATAGTGCTGCTGCAGCAGGGTCTGATACCCTGTCAGATAATATTAATACCCTAGACAGGGAGAATATGGTGCTAACATGGAGCATATTAAAGACGTAGTCGTATATATGAGGGATGCACAGAGGGATATTTGCCGTCTGGCGTCCAGAATTAATGCACTGCCAGGAGGGTATTAGAGACCCGGCAGTGGACAGGTGATGTTGACTTTAAAAGGCACATGGAGATTATGCCTTATAAGGGTGAGGAATTGTTTGGGGATGGTCTCTGGGACCTTGTATCCACAGCAACAGCTGGGAAGAAAAATTTCTACCTCAGGTTTCCTCACACCCTAAGAAAGCACTGTATTATCGGGTACAGTCCTTTCGGCTTCAGAAAAGCAAGGGGGCCAAAGGCGCTTCCTTTCTGCACAAGGGAAGAAGGAAAAAGCTGCACAGACAGCCAGTTCCCAGGATCAAAAATCCTCCCCCGCTTCCTCTGAGTCCACAGCATGACGCTGGGGCTCCACAGACAGGTGCGGTGGGGGCGCGTCTCGGGAACTTCAGGGACCAGTGGGCTTGCCCACAGGTGAATCACTGGGTTCTGCAAGTAGTATCACAGGGATACAAGCTGGAGTTCGAGGCGACTCCCCCTCGCTGTTACCTTACATCAGCCTTGCCTGCTGCCCTCGGATATAGGGAGTTAGTACTGGCGGCAAATCACAAGCTGTACTTCCAGCAGGTGAAATTAAGGTACCCCTCCTTCAACAAGGCCGGGGTTACTATTCCAAAAATGTTGTGGTACCGAAACCAGACGGTTCAGTGAGACCCATTCTAAAATTGAAATCCTTGAACACTTATATACGAAGGTTCAAGTCCAAAATGGAATCGCTCAGGGCGATTATTGCAAGCCTGGAGAATTTCAGGGTATCACTGGACATCAAGGATGCTTACCTGCATGTCCCTATTTAACCTCCTCACCAGGAGTACCTCAAAATTGTGGTACAGAATTGTCATTACCAATTCCAGACGTTGCCGTTGGTCTGTCCCCGGCACCGAGGGTATTTACCAAGGTAATGGCCGAGAGAATTATCCAGTACTTGGACAATCTCCTTATAAAGGCGAGGTCCAGGGAGCAGTTGTTTGTCAGAGTAGCACTATCTCGGGAAGTGCTACAACAGCACGGCTGGATTCTGAATATTCCAAAGTCGCAGCTGGTTCCTACGACGCATCTACTGTTCCTGGGGATGGTTCTGGACACAGAACAGAAAAAAGTGTTTCTCCCGCAGGAGAAAGCCAAGGAGCTGTCATCTCTAGTCAGAGGCCTCCTGAAACCAAAACAGGTGTCGGTGCATCACTGCACGCGAGTCCTGGAAAAAATGGTAGCTTCCTACGAAGCAGTTCCATTCGGCAGGTTCCATGCAAGAACTTTTCAGTGGGACCTCTTGGACGGGATCGCATCTTCAGATGCATCGGCTGATAACCCTGTCTCCAAGGACCAGGGTGTCTCTGCTGTGGTGGCTGCAGAGTGCTCATCTTCTAGAGGGCCGCAGATTCGGCATACAGGACTGGGTCCTGGTGATCACAGATGCCAGCCTTCGAGGCTGGGGGGCAGTCACACAGGGAAAAAATTTCCAAGGGCTTTGGTCAAGTCAGGAGTCGTCCCTACACATAAATATTCTGGAACTGAGGGCCATTTACAATGCCCTAAGTCAGGCAAGACCTCTGCTTCAAAACCAGCCGGTACTGATCCAATCAGACAACATCACGGCAGTCGCCCATGTAAACCGACAGGGCGGCACAAGAAGCAGGATGGCGTGGCAGAAGCCACAAGGATTCTCCGATGGGCGGAAAATCACTTCTTAGCACTGTCAGCAGTGTTCATTCCGGGAGTGGACAACTGGGAAGCAGACTTCCTCAGCAGACACGACCTACACCCGGGAGAGTGGGGACTTCATCCAGAAGTCTTCAAACTGTTGGTAAACCGTTGGGAAAGGCCACAGGTGGACATGATGGCGTCCCGCCTCAACAAAAAGCTAAAGAGATATTGCGCCAGGTCAAGGGACCCTCAGGCGATAGCTGTGGACGCTCTAGTGACACCGTGGGTGTACCAGTCGGTTTATGTGTTCCCTCCTCTGCCTCTCATACCAAAGGTACTGAGAATAATAAGAAGGCGAGGAGTAAGAACGATACTCGTGGTTCCGGATTGGCCAAGAGGAGCTTGGTACCCAGAACTTCAAGAAATGATATCAGAGGACCCATGGCCTCTACCGCTCAGACAGGATCTGTTACAGCAGGGGCCCTGTCTGTTCCAAGACTTCCCGCGGCTGCGTTTGACGGCATTGCGGTTGAATTACGGATCCTAAAGGAAAAGGGCATTCCGGAGGAAGTCGTTCCTACGCTGATAAAAGCCAGGAGAGAAGTAACCGCAAACCATTATCACCGTATTTGGCGAAAATATGTTGCGTGGTGTGAGGCCAGGAAGGCCCCTACAGAGGAATTTCAGCTGGGTCGTTTTCTGCACTTCCTACAGTCGGGAGTGACTATGGGCCTAAAAATTGGGTCCATTAAGGTCCAGATTTCGGCTCTGTCGATTTTCTTCCAGAAAGAACTAGCTTCACTGCCTGAAGTTCAGACATTTGTAAAGGGAGTGCTACATATTCAGCCCCTTCTGTGCCTCCTTTGGCACGTTGGGATCTCAACGTGGTGTTGAGTTTCCTGAATCACATTGGTTTGAGCCACTTAAAACTGTGGATCTGAAATATCTCACGTGGAAAAAAGTGGTCATGTTATTGGCCTTGGCTTCGGCCAGGCGTGTGTCAGAATTGGCGGCTTTGTCATGTAAAAGCCCTTATCTGATTTTCCATATGGATAGGGCAGAATTGAGGACTCGTCCCCAGTTTCTCCCTAAGGTGGTATCAGCTTTTCACTTGAACCAACCTATTGTAGTGCCTGCGGCTACTAGGGGCTTGGAAGATTCCAAGTTACTGGACGTAGTCAGGGCCTTGAAAATTTATGTTTCCAGGACGGCTGGAATCAGGAAAACTGACTCGCTTTTTATCCTGTAGGCACCCAACAAACTAGGTGCTCCTGCTTCTGAGCAGACTATTGCTCGCTGGATTTGTAGCACAATTCAGCTGGCGCATTCTGCGGCTGGATTGCCGCATCCTAAATCAGTAAAAGCCCATTCCACAAGGAAAGTGGGCTCAGCTTGGGCGGCTGCCCGAGGGGTCTCGGCTTTACAACTTTGCCGAGCTGCAACTTGGTCAGGGGCAAACACGCTTGCTAAATTCTACAAATTTGATACCCTGGCTGAGGAGGACCTTGAGTTCTCTCATTCGGTGCTGCAGAGTCATCCGCACTCTCCCGCCCGTTTGGGAGCTTTGGTATAATCCCCATGGTCCTTACGGAGTTCCCAGCATCCACTAGGACATCAGAGAAAATAAGATTTTACTCACCGGTAAATCTATTTCTCGTAGTCCGTAGTGGATGCTGGGCGCCCATCCCAAGTGCGGATTGTCTGCAATACTTGTATATAGTTATTGCTTAACTAAAGGGTTTTTGTTGAGCCATCTGTTGAGAGGCTCAGTTATATTTCATACTGTTAACTGGGTATAGTATCACGAGTTATACGGTGTGATTGGTGTGGCTGGTATGAGTCTTACCCGGGATTCAAAATCCTTCCTTATTGTGTCAGCTCTTCCGGGCACAGTGTCCTAACTGAGGTCTGGAGGAGGGGCATAGAGGGAGGAGCCAGTGCACACCAGATAGTACCTAATCTTTCTTTTAGAGTGCCCAGTCTCCTGCGGAGCCTGTCTATTCCCCATGGTCCTTACGGAGTTCCCAGCATCCACTACGGACTACGAGAAATAGATTTACCGGTGAGTAAAATCTAATTTTTTTGGATCGTTTAGATGGGTAAAATGTGTTTTTATTATTTCTAATAAAAGTTATGTTTTAATATTCTCTGTTATTTCTCATACATCATAGGAACTTTCTTTCCTGCGTAGAGTGCGCCCACACAAGAGCCTTCTCTTTCTCCCTTGTTAGTCGACACCTCCCACACTGTCAACACTGCTGGCACCCCTGCACCAAGGACACTTCTGGCACTCCCACACTGCCGACACCCCTGAACTCCTGCACTAAGGACACCTCCAGTACTCCCGCACTGCCGGCACCCCTGCACTGGGGACACCTCCGGCACTGCCAGCACCCCATAACTCCTGCAAGGAGGACACCTCCTGCACTGCCGGCACCCCTGAACTCCTGCACTGAGGACACCTCCTTCACTGCCAACACTGATGGCACCCCTGCACCGAGGACACTTCTGGCACTCCCACACTGCTGACACCCCTGAACTCCTGCACTAAAGACACCTCCAGTACTCCCGTACTGCCGACACTATCGGCACCCCTGCAGTGAGGACACCGCCAGCACTGCCAGCACCCCATGTCCTCAGTCCATGAGTGCTAGCAATAGGTGTGCCAGCAGGCCAGGGGTGTCGGCAGTGTGGGCGGTGTCCTCATTGCAGGAGTGCCGGCAGTGTGGGCGGTGTCCTCATTGCAGGAGTTCAGGGGTGCCGGCAGTGTGGGAGTTCCGGAAGTGTCCTCGGTGCAGGGGTGCCGGCAGTGTCGGCAGTGCAGGAGGTGTCCTTAGTGCAGGAATTCTGGCAGTATCCCCAGTGCAGGAGTGTCAGCAGTGCAGGCAGTGCCGGCGGTGTCCTCAGTGCAGGGGTGCAGGCAGTGTCGGCAGTGCAGGAGTACTGGAGGTGTCCTTAGTGCAGGAGTTCAGGAGTGTCGGCAGTTTGGGAGTGCCAGAAGTGTCCTCGGTGCAGGGGTTCCAGCAGTGTTGGCAGTGTGGGAGGTGTCCTCAATGCAGGAGTTCAGGGGTGCTGGCAGTGTCAGCGGTGTGGGAGTGCCGGAAGTGTCCTCGGTGCAGGGGTGCGAGCAGTGCGGGAGGTGTCCTCAGTCTAGGAGTGCTGGCAGTATCCCCAGTGCAGGTGTGCCGGCAGTGCGCAAGGTGTCCTCATTGCAGAAGTTCAGGGGTACCGGCAGTGTGGGAGTGCCGGAAGTGTCCACGGTGCAGAAGTGCCGGCAGTGCGGGAGGTGTCCTCAGTCCATGAGTGCTAGCAATAGGTGTGCCGTAAGGGCGGCGGTGTCGGCAGTGCAAAAGGTGTCCTCATTGCAGGAGTGCCGGGAGTGCGGGTGGTGTCCTCATTGCAGGAGTTCAGGGGTGCCGGCAGTGTGGGTGTGCCGGAAGTGTCCTCTGTGCAGGAGTGCCGGCAGTGTCGGCAGTGCAGGAGGTGTCCTCAGTGCAGGAATGCTGGCAGTATACCCAGTGCAGGAGTGTCGGCAGTGCGGGAAGTGCCGGCGGTGTCCTCAGTGCAGGGGTGCCGGCAGTGCGGGAGTACTGGAGGTGTCCTTAGTGCAGGAGTTCAGGGGTGTCGGCAGTGTGTGAGTGCCAGAAGTGTCCTCGGTGCGAGAGGTGTCTTCAGTGCAGGAGTGCTGGCAGTATCCCCAGCGCAGGGGTGCCAGCAGTGTCAGCAGTCAGCGGTGCCGGCAGTGTGGGAGTGCCGGAAGTGTCCTCGGTGCAAAAGTGCCGGCAGTGTCGGCAGTGCAGGAGGTGTCCTCAGTGCAGGAGTGCTGGCAGCATCCCCAGTGCAGGGGTGCCGGCAGTTCCGGCGTTGTCCTCAGCGCAGGGGTGCCGGTGACTTACTTACCTGCTGCAACGTTTTCAGCCTGTTCGGTCCTGGCTCTGACGTCAAACACCCGTCCTGGACACGCCTGCGTTTCTCTCACCACGCCTGCGTTTTTCTTACCACTCCCAGAAAACGGCTTTCTTACCACTACCCGAAAATGGCTGCAAACGGTGAGTTGATGTCAATCTTCGTGCGATCGTTGCCAGCGTCGTTGCCCGGCGATGGCCGTGCGTGCGCATAGCACCCGTCGCGCATGTGCAGTAGGGACCGATTGCAGCTGTGCGAACGACGACACGCTGCGATTGGGTCGTAATGACCCCCTAAGTCCAGAACTACTTAGAAACTGCACAACATTTTTTTACCATAACAGACCTGCACAAGTGATCAAAGCCTTGCTATGGGAAAAAAACAACCTCCATAGGCGGAGGTTAGTTGGTCGCATGGGCTGCAAAAAGCAGCTTCGTCTGATCAACTCGTAATGAGGCCCTTTATTTGGAAATATTTTATCATTGCAAAATCTTATAATATGTTCTTTTACTCTATAGCACTAAGGTTTTTATTAACTTATTATTTAATTTCACTTTAGACTACATTCGCCTCTGTGCTTTGAGCAACATACTGTATAGTAAGCAGGGATGTGCCCACCGCACTTCACTGATAGTAACATTCCCCAGCCAGGATAAAATCTGTACCCCCCAAGGAGTCTACTTCAAAGTCCTCTCACACTGAGATTTTCACACCTACACAATTAGCAATTAGACTTTAAAGCTGGCCATACTGATTACAGTGTCTATTTAACAGCAATGTTAGTGCAAAGCTATGTTACGTGATGCACTGGCCACCCAGTGGTGAAACTATGAATTGTCATGAATTGTCACGGCACAATATGACGGCACAAAAACACAAGGAATATATGTCATGCCAAATTTACTACCATGGCACTGTTTTCAGAAAGGTAATAGTGGACACATCTGTATGAGAACCCGGCGTCCAAAGGAAGCTTCCTGGGAGGCGGAAGTATCAAAGGCATAGAACCTAATAAACGTGTTCACAGAAAACCATGTAGCCGCCGTGCACAATTGTTCTGCGGACGCGCCACGGCGGGCCGCCCAAGTAGGTCCAACAGACCGAGTAGAATGGGCATTAATAGCAGCAGGAGCTGGGAGAACAGCCTGTGCATAAGCATGTGCAATCACCATTCTAATCCATCTGGCCAAGGTTTGCTTATTCGCAGGCCAGCCATATTTGTGAAAACAAAAACAAAAAGGGAATCTGACATCCTGATAGCGGCAGCCCTCTCCACATATATACAGAGAGCACATCTAAAGACCGCTCATTGGAGGACAAATCAGAAGAGCTAAAAGCCAGTACCACAATCTCTTGGTTAAGGTGAAAATATAACACCACCTTAGGTAAATAACCTGGGCGAGTTCTAAGAACAGCCTGGTCACAATGAAATATTAGAAAGGGTGGACGACAGGACAATGCACCTAAGTCCAACACCCTTCTTGCAGAGGCGATAGCCAGTAAAACAACACCTTGGCCGTGAACCATTTAAGGTCCACCGTCTCAAGAGGTTCAAATGGAGACTCGTGCAGGGCATTCAAGACAACAGACAGATCCCACGGAGCCACAGGAGGGACATAGGGAGGATGAATCCGTAAGACACCGTGAGTGAATGTATGAACGTCAGGTATAGACTCATTTTTCTCTGAAACCATACCAACAAGGTAGATATGGGAACCTTGAGGGAGGCCAGACGAAGGCTTAAGTCAAGGCACCTTTTCCAGAACAGCCAGAATTCTGGAAGTTCTGAATCTGTATGCATCATAATTCTTATCAGCACACCAGGTGAAGTAAGAATTCCAGACCCTATAATAAATCCGAGCAGATGCCGGTTTGCGGGCTTTTAACATAGTTTGGATGACCACCTCAGAGAATCCTTTGGCTCTCAGGAGTGATGCCTCAAGAGCCACGCTGTCAAAGCCAGCCTAGCCAGGACCGGATAAAGACAAGGGCCCTGCACGAGGAGGTCTGGGCGCTGAGGAAGTATAAGAGGACATTCTGTCGATAGACCCTGCAGGTCTGAGAACCAATGCCATCTTGGCTACACTGGAGCGACTAGAAGTAGAAATCCTTCTTCTTGTTATAACTTCCGCAGGACCCTGGGCAGGGGTGACACTGGAGGGAATATGTAGGACAGCCAAAAGTTCCATGGAATTGCCAGTGCATCCACAAATGCTGCTTGAGGATCCCTTGTTCTTTATCCGAAGACCAGAACGTTGTGATTGGGTCAAGATGCCATCAGGTCTACATCTGGTAGACCCCACTTGTCCGCTAGGAGTTGAAAGACTTCTGGATGAAGACTCCACTCTCCAGCGTGCATGCCCTGGTGACTGAAGAAGTCCGCTTTCCAGTTTAGGATGCCTGGAATGAACACTGTCGATATTGCTGGCAGATGGCGTACCGCCCAACAAAGGATTTTTGACACTTCCATCATAGCCATGCAGCTTAGAGTGCCGCCATGATGGTTTATGTATCCCCATCCCCTCAGACTGGCATCCGTTGTCAGCAGAAGCTAGTCGGGGATCCAGAAGGGACGGTTCCTGCTCAATTGCTGGTCCTGTAGCCACCAGGTCAGCGACAGACGAACCTCTGGAGTCAAAGTGATCATGTGAGATCTGATCTGATGAGGTAGGCCATCCCATTTAGAAAGGATTAACCTCTGCAAGGGTGAGACTGAAATTGAGCATACTCTACCATGTTGAATGCCGACACCATCATGCTAAGTACTTACATCACCGAGTGTATCGACACTTTGGGGCAACAAAGGAAGCATCTTATCCTGTCTTGACTGTGTGTGTCCAGGAGTGCTCCCAGGTGCACCATGCGCTGAGCTGGGACCAGCGAGGATTTCTTCCAATTGATGAGCCACCTGTGGGCTTGTAGGAAGCTTACCATCAGTAGTAGATGACTGAGCAGGACATCTTTGGAGCTTGCCAAAATCAGCAAGTCACTCAGATACGGCAGGATCCTGACTCCCTGGCGACTGAGATGGGCCGTCATTACGTCCATGACCTTTGTGAAGATCTGAAGAGCCATAGCCAGTCCAAATGGCAGAGCCTGGAACTGGTAGTGGAGGTTGCCAATAGCAAACTGCAGATACTGCTGATGCGACATGGCAATAGCTATATGCAGGTACGCATCCTGTATATCCAGGGATACCATATAGTCTCCGGGTTTCATAGCGAGTATAATTTAGTGCAGTGTTTCCATACGGAACTTGGACACTCTCACAAACTTGTTTAGTGATTTGAGGTTGAGTATAGGCCGGAATGACCCAATAACGTCTGCCTCCCTGGGCCAGAGGAACCGCCACTACCACTCCTGTATTCAGTAGAGAACTCAGAACCTTTTGCAAAGCTTGCGCCTTTAACGGATCCAAAGGGATAACCGTGGTGCAAAACTGGCGAGGGGGACGTCTCTTGAAGGAGACTGTGTACCCGCGAGAGACAACTTCTCACACCCCTGCATCTGAAGTGGTCATTAACCAGACCTGGGTGAACTGCAGAAGTCGGCCTCCCACCCTGGGGTCCCCCAGGGGGAGGCCCGCCCCATCATACGGCAGGCTTGTCTTGTTTAGAAGCAGGCTGACGGACCGCCCAGGACTGCTTTGCCTTGGGTTTTGTGGTTTTGGGAGCACAAGATTGTCTTGGGTATGCCTGACCTTTTGCTTTCCCTTGAGGCCAAAAGGAACTTAGGGTGTAATTCCAAGTTGATCGCAGCAGGAAATTTTTTAGCAGTTGGCCCAAACCATGTGCACCGGAAGGGGGGGGGGGGAGGGGAGGCAGATATAACATTTGCAGAGAGAGTTAGTTTTGGGTGGGTTATTTTGTTTCTGTGCAGGGTAAATACTGGCTGCTTTATTTTTACACTGCAATTTAGATTGCAGATTGAACACACCACACCCGAATCTAACTCTCTCTGCACATGTTATATCTGTCCCCCCTGCAGTGCACATGGTTTTGCCCAACTACTAACAAAATTGCTGCTGCGATCAACTCCGAATTAGGCCCTTAAAGTGGTACTATTAAAGCCTATTGTGCAGAAGGATTAGTATTTGGGAGAAAGGCAGTCTTAGCAGTCGCCAATTCAGACACAATTTTGTTCAGGTCGTCCTCAAAAAAATGTCCCCAGTGAAGGGGAGTACCTCTAAGGTCTTTTTTGGAGTCTAGGTCCACCTTCCATGACCTCAACCGCAGAATACGGCGAGCCGGGACAGACGTAGTCAATGCCTTGGCTGCCAACACACCCACCTCAGAGGACGCCTCCTGATTGTAATAGGCGGTGGTGGTAATGTGAGACAGGTATTGTCTGGCATTGTCAGATATATCCTCGGGCAGCTTTTCCTCTAATACCTGAACCCATGCTTCAATTCCTTTTGCAGCCCAAGAGGCCGCAATAGTGGGTCTATGAACAGCACCTGTAAGGGAGTAAATAGATTTCAGGCATCCCTCGACACGCTTATCTGTCGGTTCCTTCAGTGAAGAGACAGTTGTGACAGGCAGAGTGGACGACACCACTAGGCGGGTGATATGAGAATTCACTGGCAGGAAGAGGATAGCAAGCCAAGGCCCGTTTTAGACAGAGGGAATGTCTTCCCTGGATTAGACCAGGGCTCCTGCCTGATGTCCACCACAGGGACGTGCAGTCAGGGGAGGCAGTGCCTCCCCTGTCATTAATGATTAAAATAATACAAAGCAGATACTTATGACACATAATTATGTGTCACGAGTATATGCTGTAGCCTTTACATTATTGTAATAATTTCTACCTTATAAAAAATGGTTTTTAATGTGTTTCAGAGGCACCGCTCTCGGTGCCTCCAACTAACAACGTGAAAGAGTCGGAAGCGGGGGGCGGGGCCAAGCATCAGGCAGTAAAAGCCCATTAACAAAATCCCTATAAGCGGCACCTACTGGAAGTGCCGCTTTGACACGCCCCTGGCTCTAAGTTATATATGATTGGCCAGTGGCAGCGTTCCCACCCCCGTCATCTAAGATTTTTTTTTATTATTTGCATATGCAGCCCCCCCCACAAGCCCGTCTCCCAGCAATGCACAGCAACGGGAAGCAGAGGGCAGTCCTCTAAACGGACGGGGAAATGGGGCAGCGCAGTGTTGGTTTGAGGGGGGTGCAGGTGTTAAGTATCTCCTAGCCCTCCTATCAAAGGAGCCCCCAATCGGCTCTGCAGCGCAGGGATGATTACAGGATCCAGCAGCAGCACTCCCAGCAGCGGTCGTACAGAGGAGAGAGAGCTGCTGCTGCTGGAAGTGGAGTCTGGAGAGAAGAACCATCCCCGACTCCTGCAGGCTGAACCCGCGGCGGCTGCGGCTTTTCATGCTCCTCTCCTCTGCTCTGGTGGCGCCGTGACAGCGCTGTGCAGCCGACACTGGGGGATGAGACTTCATGACGTCTCATCTCCTGAGAAGGCAACGAGGATCAAAAGACACCTGCTGGAGTCGGGACTCTGGAGCTGGACTTAGAAAAGTCTGCACTGAGGTCAGTCAGAGGGGAGGGAGGGGAGCAGAAAGGGGGTCGTCAAACTGGGGGTATCATTACATATATTTGATGAGGTGGGAGTGAAAGGTTAATTAAATATGTAAACGGTGGGAGTGAGAGGGGTTACTAAATATTTATTTTGTGGGAGGGTCATTAAATATATAAGGGGTGGGGTTGAGGGGGGCACTAAATATATAAGGGGAGAGGGTGTATATATACATTGACTCGCCACTCATATCCAGCATCCTGGTGGGTACCCTCCAGTGCAGGGGTTAAAGAAAGAGATCTGGCGTCACTCATGGTCACAGTATAAATAATAAGGCGCAGAGGCGGAACTACCGCCAGTGCAACCAGTGCGTTGCACTGGGGCCTGCCTCTGTCCAGGGGCCCAAAGCATGTAATGAGTCAAACTGACTCATTACATGCCGCTGTGCGCTGCGGGCAACCGCTGCCCGCAGCGCACAGCCGCCCGGAGAGAGAAGAGGAGCAGCGGTACGGGGGGGGAGGAGGAGCAGGAGGAGGGAGGTGGAGGAGGGAGCCGCAGCAGCTCTTTGTTACTGGTGGAGGCGCTGCTGCTGCTGCTGCTCCCACTATAGGCTGTCTTCCGAGAACAGCCTATAGTGAAGCAGAGGGGCAGCAGCAGCAGCGCCTCCACCAATAACACAGCGCTGCTGCGGCTCCCTCCCCACCTCCCTCCTCCTCCTTCTCTCCTGCCCGGGAATCGTCAAGCTGCACTGAGGAGCCTGAGCCAGCGGAGAGGGTAAGTATAATTCATTCATTCTTTCTTTCTTTCTTTCTTTCTTTCTTTCTTTCTTTCTTTCTTTCTTTCTTTCTTTCTTTCTTCTCTCTCTCTCTCTCTCTCTCTCTTGTTGGGACTGCCTGCCACAATGTGTAAAAATGGGGGACTGCCTGCCGCTATGTGTAAAAAGGGGGAATCTGCCTGCCGCAATGTGTAAAAAGGGGTAATCTGCTTGCTGCTATGTGTAAAAATGGGGGACTGCCTGCCGCTATGTGTAAAAATGGGGACTCTGCCTGCCGCTATGTGTAAAAAGGGGGAATCTGCCTGCCGTAATGTGTAAAAAGTAGTGATGAGCGGGTTTGGTTCCTCGGAATCCGAACCCCCCCGAACTTCAGCCTTTTTACACGGGTCCGAGGCAGGTTCGAACCTTCCCGCCTTGCTCGGCTAACCCGAGCGCGCCCGAACGTCATCATCCCGCTGTTGGATTCTCGCGAGGCTCGAATTCTATCGCGAGACTCGGATTCTATATAAGGAGCCGCGCGTCGCCGCCATTTTCACACGTGCATTGAGATTGATAGGGAGAGGACGTGGCTGGCGTCCTCTCCGTTTATAGAGAAGAGAGTAGAGAGTTAGAGACACTATTTAGTATTTACTAATTTTGGGGAGCATATAAGGACTGGAGTACTACTACTTGCTGATAGTGTGACCATTGACCACCAGTTTAATTAATCCGTTCTCTGCCTGAAAAAAAACGATACACAGTGTGACACAGTCACATACCATATCTGTGCTCAGCCTCAGTGTGCTGCATCATCATATGTAATACTGTATATCTGACTGTGCTGAGTGCTCACTGCTCACACAGCTTAATTGTGGGGGAGACTGGGGAGCAGTTAGAGCAGGAGTACATAAATAATATATTTTAAGTACAGTGCACACTTTTGCTGCCAGAGTGCCACACTGCCAGTGTGACTGACCAGTGACCACACTGACCACCAGTATATTGTGATTGTCTGCTTAGGACGGAGTACTACTTGCTGATAGTGTGACCAGTGACCAGTGACCACCACCAGTTTTATTAATCCGTTCTCTGCCTGAAAAAAAAAACGATACACAGTGTGACACAGTCACATACCATATCTGTGCTCAGCCCAGTGTGCTGCATCATATGTAATACTGTATATCATTATCTGACTGTGCTGAGTGCTCACTGCTCACACAGCTTAATTGTGGGGGAGACTGGGGAGCAGTTATAGCAGGAGTACATATTTTAAGTACAGTGCACACTTTTGCTGCCAGAGTGCCACTGCCAGTGTGACTGACCAGTGACCACACTGACCACCAGTATATTGTGATTGTCTGCTTAGGACGGAGTACTACTTGCTGATAGTGTGACCAGTGACCACCACCAGTTTAATTAATCCGTTCTCTGCCTGAAAAAAAAACGATACACAGTGTGACACAGTCACATACCATATCTGTGCTCAGCCCAGTGTGCTGCATCATATGTAATACTGTATATCATTATCTGACTGTGCTGAGTGCTCACTGCTCACACAGCTTAATTGTGGGGGAGACTGGGGAGCAGTTATAGCAGGAGTACATATTTTAAGTACAGTGCACACTTTTGCTGCCAGAGTGCCACTGCCAGTGTGACTGACCAGTGACCACTGACCACCAGTATATTGTGATTGTCTGCTGACCACCAGTATATTGTGATTGTCTGCCTGAAAAAGTTAAACACTCGTCGTGTGGTGTTTTTATAAACGCATTCTGCAGACAGTGTCCAGCAGGTCCGTCATTACATAATATATACCTGTCCGGCTGCAGTACTAGTGTGATATATATATATATTTTATTTTTATCTCATTATCATCCAGTCTATATTAGCAGCAGACACAGTACGGTAGTCCACAGCTGTAGCTACCTCTGTGTCGGCAGTCGCTCGTCCATCCATAATTGTATACCACCTACCCGTGTTTTTTTTTTCTATCTTCTTGATACTAGTAGCTTACTTTAGGAGTCTGCAGTGCTGACAGACAGTGTCCAGCAGGTCCGTCATTACATAATATATATACCTGTCTGGCTGCAGTACTAGTGTGATATATATATATATTTTATTTTTATCTCATTATCATCCAGTCTATATTAGCAGCAGACACAGTACGGTAGTCCACGGCTGTAGCTACCTCTGTGTCGGCAGTCGCTCGTCCATCCATAAGTATACTAGTATCCATCCATCTCCATTGTTTACCTGAGGTGCCTTTTAGTTGTGACTATTAAAATATGGAGAACAAAAATGTTGAGGTTCCAAAAATAGGGAAAGATCAAGATCGACTTCCACCTCGTGCTGAAGCTGCTGCCACTAGTCATGGCCGAGACGATGAAATTCCATCAACGTCGTCTGCCAAGGCCGATGCCCAATGTCATAGTACAGAGCATGTAAAATCCAAAACACCAAATATCAGTAAAAAAGGACTCAAAAATCTAAAATAAAATTGTCGGAGGAGAAGCGTAAACTTGCCAATATGCCATTTACCACACGGAGTGGCAAGGAACGGCTGAGGCCCTGGCCTATGTTCATGGATAGTGGTTCAGCTTCACATGAGGATGGAAGCACTCAGCCTCTCGCTAGAAAAATTAAAAGACTCAAGCTGGCAAAAGCACAGCAAAGAACTGTGCGTTCTTCGAAATCCCAAATCCACAAGGAGAGTCCAATTGTGTCGGTTGCGATGCCTGACCTTCCCAACACTGGACGTGAAGAGCATGCGCCTTCCACCATTTGCACGCCCCCTGCAAGTGCTGGAAGGAGCACCCGCAGTCCAGTTCCTGATAGTCAGATTGAAGATGTCAGTGTTGAAGTACACCAGGATGAGGAGGATATGGGTGTTGCTGGCGCTGGGGAGGAAATTTACAAGGAGGATTCTGATGGTGAGGTGGTTTGTTTAAGTCAGGCACCCGGGGAGACACCTGTTGTCCGTGGGAGGAATATGGCCATTGACATGCCTGGTGAAAATACAAAAAAAATCAGCTCTTCGGTGTGGAAGTATTTCAACAGAAATGCGGACAACATTTGTCAAGCCGTGTGTTGCCTTTGTCAAGCTGTAATAAGTAGGGGTAAGGACGTTAACCACCTCGGAACATCCTCCCTTATACGTCACCTGCAGCGCATTCATAATAAGTCAGTGACAAGTTCAAAAACTTTGGGCGACAGCGGAAGCAGTCCACTGACCAGTAAATCCCTTCCTCTTGTAACCAAGCTCACGCAAACCACCCCACCAACTCCCTCAGTGTCAATTTCCTCCTTCCCCAGGAATGCCAATAGTCCTGCAGGCCATGTCACTGGCAATTCTGACGAGTCCTCTCCTGCCTGGGATTCCTCCGATGCATCCTTGCGTGTAACGCCTACTGCTGCTGGCGCTGCTGTTGTTGCTGCTGGGAGTCGATGGTCATCCCAGAGGGGAAGTCGTAAGACCACTTTTACTACTTCCACCAAGCAATTGACTGTCCAACAGTCCTTTGCGAGGAAGATGAAATATCACAGCAGTCATCCTGCTGCAAAGCGGATAACTGAGGCCTTGGCATCCTGGGTGGTGATAAACGTGGTTCCGGTATCCATCATTACTGCAGAGCCAACTAGAGACTTGTTGGAGGTACTGTGTCCCCGGTACCAAATACCATCTAGGTTCCATTTCTCTAGGCAGGCGATACCGAAAATGTACACAGACCTCAGAAAAAGACTCACCAGTGTCCTAAAAAATGCAGCTGTACCCAATGTCCACTTAACCACGGACATGTGGACAAGTGGAGCAGGGCAGGGTCAGGACTATATGACTGTGACAGCCCACTGGGTAGATGTATGGACTCCCGCCGCAAGAACAGCAGCGGCGGCACCAGTAGCAGCATCTCGCAAACGCCAACTCTTTCCTAGGCAGGCTACGCTTTGTATCACCGGTTTCCAGAATACGCACACAGCTGAAAACCTCTTACGGCAACTGAGGAAGATCATCGCGGAATGGCTTACCCCAATTGGACTCTCCTGTGGATTTGTGGCATCGGACAATGCCAGCAATATTGTGTGTGCATTAAATATGGGCAAATTCCAGCACGTCCCATGTTTTGCACATACCTTGAATTTGGTGGTGCAGAATTATTTAAAAAACGAGAGGGGCGTGCAAGAGATGCTGTCGGTGGCCAGAAGAATTGCGGGACACTTTCGGCGTACAGGCACCACGTACAGAAGACTGGAGCACCACCAAAAACGCCTGAACCTGCCCTGCCATCATCTGAAGCAAGAAGTGGTAACGAGGTGGAATTCAACCCTATATATGCTTCAGAGGTTGGAGGAGCAGCAAAAGGCCATTCAAGCCTATACAATTGAGCACGATATAGGAGGTGGAATGCACCTGTCTCAAGCGCAGTGGAGAATGATTTCAACGTTGTGCAAGGTTCTGCTGCCCTTTGAACTTGCCACACGTGAAGTCCGTTCAGACACTGCCAGCCTGAGTCAGGTCATTCCCCTCATCAGGCTTTTGCAGAAGAAGCTGGAGACATTGAAGGAGGAGCTAACACAGAGCGATTCCGCTAGGCATGTGGGACTTGTGGATGGAGCCCTTAATTCGCTTAACAAGGATTCACGGGTGGTCAATCTGTTGAAATCAGAGCACTACATTTTGGCCACCGTGCTCGATCCTAGATTTAAAACCTACCTTGGATCTCTCTTTCCGGCAGACACAAGTCTGCTGGGGTTCAAAGACCTGCTGGTGAGAAAATTGTCAAGTCAAGCGGAACGCGACCTGTCAACATCTCCTCCTTCACATTCTCCCGCAACTGGTGGTGCGAGGAAAAGGCTCAGAATTCCGAGCCCACCCGCTGGCGGTGATGCAGGGCAGTCTGGAGCGACTGCTGATGCTGACATCTGGTCCGGACTGAAGGACCTGCCAACGATTACGGACATGTCGTCTACTGGCACTGCATATGATTCTCTCCCCATTGAAAGAATGGTGGAGGATTATATGAGTGACCGCATCCAAGTAGGCACGTCAGACAATCCGTACTTATACTGGCAGGAAAAAGAGGCAATTTGGAGGCCCTTGCACAAACTGGCTTTATTCTACCTAAGTTGCCCTCCCACAAGTGTGTACTCCGAAAGAGTGTTTAGTGCCGCCGCTCACCTTGTCAGCAATCGGCGTACGAGGTTACTTCCAGAAAATGTGGAGAAGATGATGTTCATTAAAATGAATTATAATCAATTCCTCCGTGGAGACATTGACCAGCAGCAATTGCCTCCACAAAGTACACAGGGAGCTGAGATGGTGGATTCCAGTGGGGACGAATTGATAATCTGTGAGGAGGGGGATGTACACGGTGATATATCGGAGGATGATGATGAGGTGGACATCTTGCCTCTGTAGAGCTAGTTTGTGCAAGGAGAGATTAATTGCTTCTTTTTTGGTGGGGGTCCAAACCAACCCGTCATTTCAGTCACAGTCGTGTGGCAGACCCTGTCACTGAAATGATGGGTTGGTTAAAGTGTGCATGTCCTGTTTATACAACATAAGGGTGGGTGGGAGGGCCCAAGGACAATTCCATCTTGCACCTCTTTTTTCTTTCATTTTTCTTTGCGTCATGTGCTGTTTGGGGAGTGTTTTTTGGAAGGGCCATCCTGCGTGACACTGCAGTGCCACTCCTAGATGGGCCAGGTGTTTGTGTCGGCCACTAGGGTCGCTTAGCTTACTCACACAGCTACCTCATTGCGCCTCTTTTTTTCTTTGCGTCATGTGCTGTTTGGGGAGTGTTTTTTGGAAGGGCCATCCTGCGTGACACTGCAGTGCCACTCCTAGATGGGCCAGGTGTTTGTGTCGGCCACTAGGGTCGCTTAGCTTACTCACACAGCTACCTCATTGCGCCTCTTTTTTTCTTTGCGTCATGTGCTGTTTGGGGAGTGTTTTTTGGAAGGGCCATCCTGCGTGACACTGCAGTGCCACTCCTAGATGGGCCAGGTGTTTGTGTCGGCCACTAGGGTCGCTTAGCTTACTCACACAGCTACCTCATTGCGCCTCTTTTTTTATTTGCGTCATGTGCTGTTTGGGGAGTGTTTTTTGGAAGGGCCATCCTGCGTGACACTGCAGTGCCACTCCTAGATGGGCCAGGTGTTTGTGTCGGCCACTAGGGTCGCTTAGCTTACTCACACAGCTACCTCATTGCGCCTCTTTTTTTCTTTGCGTCATGTGCTGTTTGGGGAGTGTTTTTTGGAAGGTCCATCCTGCGTGACACTGCAGTGCCACTCCTAGATGGGCCAGGTGTTTGTGTCGGCCACTAGGGTCGCTTAGCTTACTCACACAGCTACCTCATTGCGCCTCTTTTTTTCTTTGCGTCATGTGCTGTTTGGGGAGTGTTTTTTGGAAGGGCCATCCTGCGTGACACTGCAGTGCCACTCCTAGATGGGCCAGGTGTTTGTGTCGGCCACTAGGGTCGCTTATCTTACTCACACAGCTACCTCATTGCGCCTCTTTTTTTCTTTGCGTCATGTGCTGTTTGGGGAGTGTTTTTTGGAAGGGCCATCCTGCGTGACACTGCAGTGCCACTCCTAGATGGGCCAGGTGTTTGTGTCGGCCACTAGGGTCGCTTATCTTACTCACACAGCTACCTCATTGCGCCTCTTTTTTTCTTTGCGTCATGTGCTGTTTGGGGAGTGTTTTTTGGAAGGGCCATCCTGCGTGACACTGCAGTGCCACTCCTAGATGGGCCAGGTGTTTGTGTCGGCCACTAGGATCGCTTAGCTTACTCACAGAGCTACCTCATTGCGCCTCTTTTTTTCTTTGCGTCATGTGCTGTTTGTGGAGTATTTTTTGGAAGGGCCATCATGCATGACACTGCAGTGCCACTCCTAGATGGGCTAGGTGTTCGTGTCGGCCACTAGGGTCGCTTAGCTTACTCACACAGCTACCTCATTGCGCCTCTTTTTTTCTTTGCGTCATGTGCTGTTTGGGGAGTGTTTTTTGGAAGGGCCATCCTGCGTGACACTGCAGTGCCACTCCTAGATGGGCCAGGTGTTTGTGTCGGCCACTTGGGTCGCTTAGCTTAGTCATCCAGCGACCTCGGTGCAAATTTTAGGACTAAAAATAATATTGTGAGGTGTGAGGTGTTCAGAATAGACTGAAAATGAGTGGAAATTATGGTTTTTGAGGTTAATAATACTTTGGGATCAAAATGACCCCCAAATTCTATGATTTAAGCTGTTTTTTAGGTTTTTTTGAAAAAAACACCCGAATCCGACAAAAAAAATTCGGTGAGGTTTTGCCAAAACGCGGTCGAACCCAAAACACGGCCGCGGAACCGAACCCAAAACCAAAACACAAAACCCGAAAAATTTCAAGTGCACATCTCTAGTAAAAAGGGGGACGCTGTCTGCCGTAATGTGTAACAAGGGCACGCTGTCTGCCGCAATGTGTAAAAAGGGGGAATCTGGCTGCCACAATGTGTAAAAATGGGGGACTACCTGCCGCTATGTGTAAAAATGGGGAATCTGCCTGCCGCTATGTGTAAAAATGGGGAATCTGCCTGCCGCTATGTGTAAAAAGGGGGACGCTGTCTGCCGTAATGTGTAACAAGGGCACGCTGTCTGCCGTAATGTGTAAAAAGGGGACGCTGTCTGCCGTTGTGTAAAAAGTGTACGCTGTCTGCCGTAATGTGTAAAAAGGGGACGCTGTCTGCCGTAATGTGTAAAAAGTGTACGCTGTCTGCCGCTATGTTTAACAAGGGCACGCTGTCTGCCGTTATGTGTAAAAAGTGTACGCTGTCTGCCGCTATGTGTAACAAGGGCACGCTGTCTGCCGTTATGTGTAAAAAGGGGACGCTGTCTGCCGTTATGTGTAAAAAGTGCATGCTGTTTGTCGTAATGTGTAAAAAGGGGGACGCTGTCTGCCGTAATGTGTAAAAAGGGGACGCTGTCTGCCGTAATGTGTAAAAAGAGGAATCTGTCCGCTGTAAGGTGTAAAAGGGTCTCTACCTGGTGTAGTGGTGCTACTGTTCGGCGTAATTTGAATAATGGAGACTACTGTGCAACGTTTTATGAATTGGTATTATTTTGTGGCCACACCCCTTCCCCACGAAGCCACGCCACTATGTATTTTTGCGCGCGCCTACGGCGCGCACTGCACCTATTTTGCATGCAGAGGTGGGGCTCCGATGCTGTTTCTTGCACACAGTGCTAAAATGTCTAGTTACGGCACTGTTGCTAGGTATCCATTTCTCTGGCCCTGAGCAGGTCCCCCTCACCAGATCCTCTCCAGGGGTGAGGGAGTGGACTTGGATGGGATGTGGGGGGGGGGGGCAAAGCATTTTGTCGCACCTGGGCCCACCGCTCGCTAGTTCCGCCACTGATAATGCGGTTACATCTGTATACTTCTCAACGTTTCAATTTTATGAAAAAATATTCAGCGGACGTCAAGCTCACTGCGAATAGGCGCCATTTTGACGTCAGTGGCAGTATGGGACAGTAGGAAGCATAACTGCACATGGGGCTTGGTGAAGAGTATTTAAGGTAGGCCACAGTCATCTTATTTTAATCTTGCTGAATTTTTTTTTAAATAAAATTGAAACATTGAAGTTTATAGGTGTAACCACCTTATCAATACTTATACACTGACATATATATATATATGACTTGCACAGGGAGCAGAGGCCCGGCGGGCACATCCAGAGGCACGGTGCTGACATGAGGTACAGGGCCCCCTGTCTGAAGTGCCCCAGGCCCCCTGAAGGTTTAATCCAGCCTTGGGGCAGCTATCTCCTCTCCTCTCTTACCCCGGCTCCAGCAGCCTGCGGTACACTCACCGGCAGCCCTCTAGAAGTGGAACAGCTGGAGGACGAGCAGCTCCACCACAGATTTGTTAATTCCTATCTCTGTTATCGGCAGTGGCGTAACTAGAAAGTTTTCGCAAAAAGGGGCGTGGTTTCGTTGGAATGGGCGTGGTTTCTCATAAAGGGGCGTGGCATTGCAGGAAAAGACTACCTTATACCCCAGTTTTGCAACCTGCACGCCCAGACGTTAGCCACCACAGGAAAGAAAAATAATCCTGATTCATGCCCCTTACATTATTTGTCCTTTTTCCTCCTTATAGTAATGCCCAGTATACATTATTCCACATACTGCAATGGCCCTTAGACATTATGCCACACACAATAATGCACATGACACAATATGCACACACCGTAATGCCCCAGACATATTATGCCACACACTGTAATGCCTGTGACACATTATGACAGGAATCGCAATGCCCGTTATACATTATGCTACACACTGCAATGCCCCTGATACATTATAGCACATACAATGCCTGTGACACATTATGACACACACCGCAATGTCCGTGATACATTATGCCACACACTGCAATGCCCGATACATTATAGCACATACAATGCCTGTGACACATTATGCCACACACTGCAATGACCTTGAGACATTATACCACAATGCCCGTGATATAGTATACCATACACCGTAATGCCTGTGACACATACCGCAATGCCCTGCCCGTTATACCCTATGCCACACACCGCAATGCCCGTTATGTATTATGCCACACTGCAATGACCCTGAGACATTATACCACATATCACAATGCCCGCAATATAGTATACCATACACCGTAATGCCTGTGACACATTATGACACACACCGCAATGTCCGTGATACATTATGCCACACACCGTAATGCCCATTACACATTAAGTCCTACAGTAAGGCTTCTAATTACTTTTCAATTACCTGCTCGTTGTCAGGGGTTTCATGCACTGGGTGTCATGCTCGTTGCCAGGGGTTTCATGCTCTTGGTTCCATGCACGGTGCCAGGGGTTTTCATGCTCAGGGTGTCATGCTCGTTGCCAGGGGTTTCATGCACTGGGTGTCATGCTCGTTGCCAGGTGTTTCATGCACTGGGTGTCATGCTCGTTGTCAGGTGTTTCATGCACTGGGTGTCATGCTCGTTGCTAGGAGGTAGTCCTTGTTGCTAGGGCTGTGCTCCCAGTGCCACATATGTCCCCAGTGCCAGATATTCCCCCCCAGTGCCACATATGCCCCCAGTGCCAGATATGCCCCCAGTGCCATATATTCCCCCCCAGTGCCACATATGCCCCCAGTGCCAGATATTCCCCCAGTGCCAGATATTCCCCCCCAGTGCCATATATGCCCCCAGTGCCAGATATCCCCCCCCAGTGCCAGATATTCCCCCAGTGCCAGATATTCCCCCCCAGTGCCAGATATTCCCCCCCCCAGTGCCAGATATTCCCCCCCAGTGCCAGATATCCCCCCCTGCCATATATGCCCCAGTGCCAGATATCCCCCCCCCCAGTGCCAGATATTCCCCCAGTGCCAGATATTCCCCCCCAGTGCCATATATGCCCCCAGTGCCAGATATCCCCCCCCAGTGCCAGATATTCCCCCAGTGCCAGATATTCCCCCCCAGTGCCATATATGCCCCCAGTGCCAGATATTCCCCCCCCCTGTGCCAGATATTCCCCCCCAGTGCCAGATAATCCCCCCCCAGTGCCATATATGCCCCCAGTGCCAGATATCCCCCCCCCAGTGCCAGATATTCCCCCAGTGCCAGATATCCCCCCCCAGTGCCATATATGCCCCCAGTGCTAGATTCCCCCCCCCCCAGTGCCAGATATTCCCCCCCAGTGCCAGATAATGCCCGCCGCCGCTGCTGCCGCTTGTTGGAGGGACACGGAGGGCACAGCGTCTCCTGTGTCCCTCCTGCATCATCTCCGGCGGCCGCAGGTCTAATAGGGGGAAGTGCCGGTTCGTGAGCCAATTAGAGCTCACGGACGGCACTTCCCCCTATTAGACCCGCGGCCGCCGGAGATGATGCAGGAGGGACACAGGAGACGCACACGCTGTGCCCTCCGTGTCCCTCCAACAAGTGGCGGAGGGAAGGAGAAAGCAGACTGACATGCGGACGCTCGTCCGCATGTCAGTCTGCTGTAAATCAGTGGCGCCCCCGCAGCCCCTCGCCCCCAAGCCACCGCGAGGACTGCGGGGGCAGTAGTTACGCCACTGGTTATCGGCATGAACCGCATCTAGCTGTGATTTATGGGGGAGATATGCGGGTACTTTATTTTGACATGGGCTAAGCTCACCCATGCTGTATTGGGGACCCAAGGCTGTACTGCGTATGTTGTGTGCTGTATGCAATACTGCTAACAGAGTGGGACATTAATGTGCTCTCCCTAATATCACCCTATCTCAGTCACCCTCAACTGTCACCAACTGTTGTTACCATCTCCCTGTCACCCACAGCTGGTACCGTCTGCTGGCACCCTGTCTCTGTCACCCACTGCTGTCACCCTCTCCTGCCATCACCCTCTCCCTGTCACCCACAGTTAGCACCGACTGTTGGCACCCTCTCACTGTTACCTTCTTCTTGTTACCAGCTCCCTGACATCACCCTCTCCCTGTCACCCACTGCTGTCACCCTCTCCCTGTCACCACCCTGGCATCACCCTCTCCCTGTCACTCACTGTATCTCCCCTGCATCACTGTCTCCCCATCACTATCTCTCTCCTGTCACCCTCTGCCTTTCCACACGGCACGCCTCTTGTTGTGAGGGCACACTCTCACTGCAAGACCACAACCAGTTTTCTGGGAGCGCGTTTGCCTTCAAGGCATGCAGGGTTAGTGGCGATAGCGCGCTTCAGCTCGGAGGCGGTAGCGGGCATCGTTGGGACTCGGCGGACATTTTGGCTGCAGTGCCTCACCAGTCACTGACCTCACCGCACGCCACTGGTCCACCAAATGGTCAGAATGGGGTAATAGATTTTTAACCACCTTCTGCAGTTTAAACATATCAGTTTTTTTAGCCACAGTAGTGGAATCCTCATCATCAGTGATTTGTAGGATTTGCTTAAGAGCAACCACACGGGCAGAGACATCAATTTGCAATGGAGAATCCTCGTCAGAAACACCTGATTCATTGTCTGACAGGACAGTATGCCCCCCCTCCTCTTCAGATGAAACATCTGAGAGATTCATGGATTGTGAGGAGCAGGGGTGTATCTAGGGGTCCGAGCGCCCCTGGCAAAGTAAGGACTGGTGCCCCCCCCCCATAGTTGAAATAAGGAGGGTGTATAAAAAAGGGTGTGGCCTTGTGGGGATGGGCGTGGCCACACAATAGTGCTTCCAAATCAAATGATGCCACACAGTACCATATTACACCGCACAGTAGTGTCTCTTATTCACGTTATGCCACACAGTATCACTTTACACCGCACAGTAGTGTCTCTTATTCACGTTATGCCACACAGTAGTACCCCTATGGGAAACACTGTCTATAGAAGGCATATGGGGCATGCAAATAGAAACCAGAAATGTGACCACTGCTAGTAAATATATTTCTATTTTATAAACTGAATGCGGTCAAACTGCATTCAGGGATGCGACTGCAATATCTATGTTCTCAGCACTCCGTCGATTGGATCCCATTGGCTGTAAACACCTCTGCCTGATTGACAGGCAGAGGCATTCGCAGGGAGGGCGGGAGGCGGTGATGGACCATTGCGGGGGGTGGCGGGGGGAAAACGGGGTCGGGCCATCTGCATTTTCAGGGCGTCTGAGTAACATCAGACGCAGCCTACCCTATGTGAAAAATGGCAGCGGACCACCTGCATACGTAGCCTAGCTGTAGCTCCAGGGGAAATTCCACAGTTGCTGCGACCACAATTGAGGTGCGGTCGCAGTCGCTGAGCAAGCCATTCAGCATGCTGGAAGGCCTTGTCCTGCAATGGATGAGCATTCCCCAGCATGCAATAGAAAGGATTGCAGATACTGCTTTTTAGCAGAATCTCCAATCCTTACTGAATATCCCCCACTGCCATTAGTACATCTGATCCCGCCCATATGCACACACATTTACACTTACATACATACTGTCACACACAAAACACATACAGTACATATGATATACAGTACAGTCACACATGCAGTATATACAAATAGTTACACACATGCACACATATATACAGTCACATACATACATAGTTACACACTGATTCACATACATAGTCACACACTAATACACACATAAATACAGTAGATACTTATACACACACAAACATACATACACATATAGTGGGTAATTCCAAGTTGATCGCAGCAGGAATTTTGTTAGCAGTTGGGCAAAACCATGGGGGTAATTCCAAGTTGATCGCAGCAGGAATTTGGTTAGCAATTGGGCGAAACCATGTGCACTGCAGGTGGGGCAGATATAACATGTGCAGAAAGAGTTAGATTTGGGTGGGTTATTTTGTTTCTGTGCAGGGTAAATACTGGCTGCTTTATTTTTACACTGCAAATTAGATTGCAGATTGAACACACTACACCCAAATCTAACTCTGCATATGTTAAATCTGCCTCCCCTGCAGTGCACATGGTTTTGCCCAACTGTTAACAAAACTCCCCCTGCGATCAACTTGGAATTACACCCATAGTCACATACATAAATGCAGTCACAGACACACATACAGACAAACTATATAGTGTTTACTCCCTCACTTCACAGACAGGGTACACTCAATGCATGTACTTTAGTAGCTCCTTGTCCTATCCCCCTCTCCTCCATGCTGCTGGGTTGCCTGGCACTGACTGAGTGGCATGTAGCCCCACCCCTCTGCTTCCACTCCGTCCACTTCCCGAAAGTCAATGCCGTGCAGTGCAGTCTTGTGCCACCCCTCCCCTCACTTAATCCGGATTGTACCTTGTGACTGTCCATTACTGCCGGCGCCGGTGTCCAGCGGCACAGCACTGCACTAGTGATCAATCGGACTCAAATTAAACTACAGCTCTCTGAGCTCCCGGCAACAAGGGATGCTGGGAGCTGTAGTTTATGTTGAGTCTGATTACAAGTGAGGTGTGGTGCGCTGCCACCTGACAGTGGCGCCGGCACTAACAGATAGTCACCAAGTCTGACAGTACTACTGGATTCTACCCCTTGGCTGTGGATAGCACTGCCAGGCGGCGCTACCCCTTACCTGGCGCCCCTGGCAAGTGCCATCCTGGCCAATGGGTAGATACACCCATTGTGAGGAGGAAGGAGCCCACTTAGATGACCCAGAGACACTAGAGTGACCCGGAGTAGATTTTAGTCTGACCAAGGAATGATTTAATTGCTGCAACTGGTTAGACAAATTTTCCGCCCAAGGTGGATTAACCAGAGGGACAATTTGTGGCTTGTAATGGCACAGGTGGTCCCATAGGGGGCATAAGGCGTTCCACCAGAGTACCCAGTAGGTTTGTGAATGCAGCCCAGGGTGGCTCCTGATTGGTTACAGGAGCTGCAAACTGACTGGGAGATGTATGATACATAGTACACAGACCATCATACACAGCTTCCCCCTCTGGTAAATCTTTGGGGCATGCTCTGCGCCCCTGGCAGACTTACTGCCCTTCCTGTTAGACATTGTACACAAAAGCAGAGCGAATTAGTATGATACAGCCAGAGTATAAATCCATTAGTATGTGACTGTAGATACAGTACACAGCACCAGCGAATACATGATGACTGAGTACACAGTAGAACACATGTAATAGGTAAATACTGTGACGCACAATATATATGACTCTGACGCACCTAGTCCTCTAGGGTACAGAATACAGTGATAGATATACCTGGGAGACACTGAAAGTGAAACCACACAGCAGATACAGGTACACACAGTCACAGGCAATGCAGATCATTATTATAACAATAAAACTGCACTGGACTAGTATATATATATATATATATATATATATATATATATATATCACAAAAAAATAGAGAATAGCACCTAGGAATATCCTGGCTTAGATTGTTTCTAAATTCACTAATTTGTGTGTCTATTACCTTATTTGAAAACATACGAGACTCCCCGTCTATCAATGGGTGGCAGCTCCTGCCCAGTGAATAGCTATAATATAGAACAAATGAAGTGCACAAGAGCGCCTACTAGTGTCTAACATAAAACTTTTTAGTGTAACCATTCACCCTGTGAAACATGTGGACACAGTGAAAATAAAAAGCAACAACTTAGCTTCTTTTAAATGCCTTCAGTCTGATGACTCTTAGGAGCATGTAAATTAAAAAGTGAAATGAACATAGTGTGTACTGTTTTCAAACTGTTTGCATGTGTGCTCTTAATTAGGAACACTGCTGGTCCCAATAACATAGTGAAAGAGTAAACTTAGATAAAAAGAAAACAGTTTTAATATACACAATCCAGTAGTAAATACAGGTATCAAACGTACAAGATAAAAATATATAAACAGCTTATCTGTCCGCTGTGGGAAGTTCTGGGTGAGCAGCAAGTCCCTGTACCAACGCGTTTCGTCCTATTGTGAGGACTTCATCCCCTGGTGGTATAGTGGGGTTCCTGCTCAGTGAGGGTGTCCACGCCAGTGCCGCGACCCATCTCTCTAAGTCACGGATGGAACGTGAGCTAATGGCGGGTCCCGACTTTGTCGACCCTCTTCCACGTAGCAGCCACGCGAATCAGGAGAGCGACTGCGACCATGTGCCTAAAGCCAGAGCATCTCCGCCGCAAGTACCAAGGAACAGGCCGCAGGAGTATGTGACACCGCTTGGGAGGTGATGGAGCTGCAGCGCTAAAGTGTCACCATGACATACAGCGCTGAAAGCCCAGTTTTGAAGAAACTTTCTGTGAGAAAAAGCTTTTTCAAGGCTGCCCAGTGCAGCCGACCTGTTAAGTGACCTGCTGCTGCAGACACCAACTGAAACTGAGCTCAAAGTGCCTGGAAGCGGGGTTATAGAAGAGGCCCCAATGCATCCTGGGACAGCCTAAAGCTTTAGCCTGTTGTTGTCTCTGGATCAAGATCCACTCTACACCCCGATGTTTACCTGTGGAAACCAACGTAACCTGCTGCAGAAACTATTTTTTCCTTCATTACAACTTGATATGAAAAGTCTTGGAATAACAAAAATTTATGTCCCTGATAATCAAGCCCCTGGGATTTGCAATAGGCATCAAATAAGTGGACCTTGTCCATGTAATTGAGCACTTTCATTATGACAGGACGAGGACAGTGATGATCTGGTGATATATCGTGGCCAATACGATGAACCCGCTCTACGATGAGAGTGCAAGGGGCAAAAAGCAGAGGAGCTCAGAGAGTAACCAGTGGATATCAGGTGTTTCTGTTTCACCGATTCTGGAAGACCACGTGGGCGAAGGTTATTGCGGAGGTTTTGTTTTTATGGGGTCTATTAACTAAGCCTTGGATACAGCAGCCTCAGGAATATCTTTCCCCTTAGCAGCCTGACCTCCTCTAACCCCACGTTTCTGCTTTGCCACAAACTTTTCCATAATAAGACAGGCTGAGGTAATATGAATTACTGTAGAACGCCTTCAATGTGGGTAGGTCTCCGCTTTATACAGTGGGGGAGTGGTACCTGGAACATAATGCAGAGGAAAGGGCTCAATGGTAGCTAGAGGACATCCCTGTGGGGGTAAGAGCCGTATTAGGCCAGAGGCACAAAGGTACAGGGGCCCGGTCATGCATGAAGGTAGGAGCTGCTTAGTATGTATAAAACATGGCAGCCGCAGTTAACACTGTGCTCAGGGATGTTATAGAGGTGCCTCAGCTAAGTCCCTCAAACGTGGGAGACCCAGACGATCACAGGAGATGGAGGTGCAGGTAAACACGCATCGCGGGGTTGGAGTGTTGCTGGGATTTGTCCAGCTGGTATCCAAAATGGTGGCTGCTGGGGCAGGCACCACACTTGGCTGTACGTATCCCAGGGACCCGTAGATGATGGTCAGGGTACCGAGCACGCTTGATATCCGCGCTGATGGTATGCACCTGTAAAAGTGCAGAAAGTCAGCTTGGCCTGCCCACCAGAAATCTCTGCAATCCCCACTTTTGAGTCTGCTTCCACTTCTGGCTGCAGGTCACCATGAACAGTGAAATCATTGGGAAAGCAATTGGCTGTCACATGAGGCTAGATTTACTATCCATCGGTTCTTGAAGCTGCAATTCATTAGTGGTTTTGGCCAATGAATTTAAAAAGGAAGAAAAAAACCCTAATCGAGGCTAGTTAAACATTTATTTATTTTGCTGCTTTGGAAACACCATGCAAAGTCACTGATCATTGTTGGCTTTGACAAACTGAAGAGGAGTAATCTACCCAACTGGTAAGCTATCAGCAGTAAGGGGTATAGCTTCCTGCAAGGCTCTCTCTCAGAGGCAGCTACAGCTCCCACCAAATGATGCGGGGGGGGGGGGGGGGGGGGGGTGTTAGCACATATGAACATACATGCAGGGATGTATGTAACATATTTGCTGGCTGCAGGTGTCCGGGGATCGGCAGTGAAGTGTGTCTTACGGCCGCCGCTGAACACGGGATGCTGCCCCTCCACTCTCCTGCTAAGCCCACGCTCCCATTAGCTAGTTTTCACAAGAGTCTGGGGGCAGGCTTTGAAGGAGAGTAGAGCCAAATGCAGCATCCCAAGTTCAGCCACTGCTGTAAGACACACAGCGTTGCCGATCCCCAGACACCAGCAGCCAGCACGTTACATACATCCCTGCATGTATGTTCATATATGCTATCTCGCAACCCCCTGCATTATGTGGTGTGAGGCCACCACTGCTCTTTATCAATGATCTTTCAGGCATCATTGAGGTGTGTTGGCAACTTGGCAAGAAGTTGGTGAGGAATTATCAACTTCTAACAACGGGCCTGTTTTGTTTAAAACAATTTTATGGATAAAAACAATGGACATAAAATTAGCATATTTATACTTATTTGCTGCACGTAAGTCACATCTGCGGCCAATTTATGCCAGCCATACATCCAGTACTCTTAGGGTGTGTACACATGGTGAGATATTTTCTTTCGATTTTGACTATATAGTCAAAATCGCAAGAAAAGTTAGTGCTGATCGCAAGGTGAAAGTCACTTTGCGATCCCGATTCGATCCTGATGCGCGGTCGCGCCAGGTCAGCATCGCAAGAAAAGACAGACTGTGCAGGCAAGTGAATCCTTGCTAGATCGGTGTAATACCTAGTTCATCTCACATGTCAATGACATCTCACATAAGCCAAAATCTCACATAAGCCAAAATCGTAAGTACACATAGTCCATATCTCAAGAAAAGTTAGTCAAAATCGGTGGTGCTGATCTCCGGGGAGTTCAAGGGAAATCGCAAGTGAAAATCGGGTATAGCAAGGATCTCACCGTGTGTACACACCTTTACACCCATGTTGTTTGTTTGTGAAATATGCATTACGCACCAATTAAAAAAAAAAAAAAAAAGGAGTTATGGTAGGCTTACCTTTGGTAACTCTCTTTCTATGAATTACATTGGGTTCCACAGGGAAACATCAGGGTGTAGAGTGGATCTGGATCCAGATACATCAACCGGTAAAGGTTTAGCTTTCCCAGGATGCACAGGGGCCTCCTCTCTAAGCCCGCCTCCAGGCACAGTGAACTCAGTTTTGTTAATCAGTCCAATGCAGGAGCAGACAAGAGAGAATGCAAATGTTAGTCACATAAGAACACACTCTCACAACAGGAGAAGGTACCAGTGGCTAATGCCATACACACACAAAGAATCTAGGTGCGTGAGGGTGGGCGCCCTGTGGAACCCAATGTACTTTGCAGAAAGAGAGTTAACAATGGTAAGTCTACAATAACTCTCCTTTTCAGCAGCAGGGTACATTGGTTTCCACAGGGAAACATCGGGGATGTCCTAAAGCAGAGTTCCTCAACGGAGGGGACATGTCTTAACGGATGTGAGAATCCGGCGTCCAAAGGAAGCATCCTGGGAGATGAAGATATCAAAGGAATAGAACCTAAAATGTGTTCACTGAGGGCTATGTAGCTGCCCTGCACAATTGTTCTGCGGATGCGCCACGATGGGCCGCCCAAGAAGGTCCAACAGACCGGGTAGTATAGACCTTAAATCGAAGCAGGAACTGGAAGACCAGCCTGCATATAAGTATGTGCAATCACCATTCTAATCCATCTGGCCAAGGTCTGCTTATTCGCAGGCCAGCCACGTTTGTGGAATACAAACAGAACAAACAGTGCATCAGACCGCCTAATAGAGGCAGTCCTGTCCACATAGACACGGAGAGCCCTAAACACATCTAAAGACCGTTCTCTAGTCGACAAGTCCGAAGACATAAAGGCCGGGACCACAATCTCTTGGTTCAGAGGAAAAGATGACACCACCATAGGTAAATAACCAGGCTTGGTTCGGAAAACCACCCTGTCACGGTGGAAAATCAGAAAGGGCGGATGACAGGACAAAGTGCCTAAGTCTGAGACCCTTCAATAGCCAGCAAGAACAGGACCTTGACCGTGAGCCATTTGAGGTCCACTAATTCAAGAAGTTCGAAGGGAGACTCTTGAAGGGCTTTCAATACAATAGACAGGTCCCATGGAGCCACTTGAGGGACATAGGGAGGCTGAATACGTAGAACACCCTGAGCGAATGTATGAACATCAGTTATAGAGGCAATCTTGCGCTGAAAATATACCGACAAGGCAGAAATGTGAACCTTGAGGGAGGCCAGACGAAGACCTAAATCTAAGCCTCTTTGTAGAACAGAATATTTGCTATGTTGTTTCCTATTTATTATGAAATGCCACCATGTATAGTTTTTTTAAGATGTATTCTGTTTTTTTTTGTCAACATGAGACTTGTGAAAGTAATGATTATAATAATCTTCAAGTAACAGTCAGATGTGGACCGTCTGGATTCTTATTATAATGATGAATTTTCTCAATATGCAACTTTTAGTATTATCTCCATCATTATATTTATCTGTCTAATCTCTGTATATATTTTCTGTCTAATTTCTATATATGTTATTCCTAATATTATATGCTAACTGCTAATTGTGGATAGTTTTAGCATTTGTAAACCAAAATATGGTACTATTATATGATTGTGACATATACTCTTAATGCAGAGTGACACTTCCTGGGTCCGAGACGGTCTGGAACGCAGAAATAGCCCGTGGAACGCAGCGCCATTGTTAGCAAACATGGAGCGCGATAGGATAGGTCAATTTCGAATCATGTGATTACAGCACATGATAGTGAGCTCCACGATGCGGCTGTAATGGGAGATAACATGCCGATCACATGACCGGAAACGATCACGTGGTCAGAACAAACAGAGAACTCTGAGTAATATCTAACACTGATATGGTATCTGGATCATGTGACCGGACACGGTCATGTGACCAGAAAGTGCTACTTGGTATTTTATATTAAACAGGTACTTAAAATACTCGTTTTTTGGATAGAGAACCTTTACTGTATGGGCTGTAGAATAGGATTGCCTTCTGTATAAGAATTTTATTGTTTTTTTTGGGACGTTTTATAAATTGCATTATGAAGTGAATCAGGTGCCAGTATAATGAAGGGAGTATATAAACCCCAAAGGGCAGCCAGTGTGATAGATGCTCCTGAGGAAGCTGGTAGTCATTTGACCAGCGAAACGCGTTGAGCCAAGGACACTGACCACCAGTATTGGATCCACCTACTATATCCGGTATCAATTGGACTCTCTTGCCTCCATTTGGACATTATCAGCCCACTGGAACCGGGAATCACCCCTGCTGCTAACTGGATCTTTATCTGCTAAACCGAGATCCATGGGGATAACATCCATAAGGACTGGGTAACTACTAAAGTGAACCAAAGTTTATTGAGGAGTGAGACCTAACCGGAGACTGTACATACAATATATTTTATAAGTGAGATCCAAGTGGTCCTAATTCCCTGACTTGGGAACACAAAGAAATTGTTTATTCTTACGATTTTAATGTTTTAATGTCTATTAAAATTATGTGATTTTTTAATCTAATATCTTACCGTCCCTTATTGGTTTTACAGCCGGCGCCAGTATACATTTCTTTACTATTGGTATATTTTTTAGGAGTTGACCCCTCCCCCCTCCCCTTCTACTGGCTGCTGTTGACAGCGCACTCTTATTCTTTTCTTTCTTGTACTCTTTGTAGAACAGCCAGAAGTTCTGAATCTGTAAGCGTCATAATTCTTATTAGCACACCAGGTGAAGTAAGAATGCCAAACCCTGTAATAAATCCGGGTAGATGCCGGTTTGCGGGCCTTCAGTGTAGTCTGAATCTGTAAATCCTTTGGCCCTCAGGAGTGATGCTTCAAGAGCCATGACGTCAAAGTCAGTCTAGCCAGGTTCAGTTAGAGACAAGGGCCCTGAACGAGGAGGTCTTGACGCTGAGGAAGTAGAAGGGGGATGCTTGGTCGATAGACCCTGCAGGACTGAGAACCAATGCCGCCTGGGCCATGCATGAGCGACTAGAATTAGCATCCCTCCTTCTTGCTTGAAGATAAAGGATACAATGGTGCCGGCTGTTGATCCAAATCAAGGGGACAGTAAAACTATTTGAATAAAATATTCAGTAATTTATTACACATATAAATAATAATATAGATAAAAAGGTATCGTGACTCTCCAACTGTGCTAAAAACAGTAACACATGAATTACCACATGAATCCCACACAATGGATAAACTGTGCACTGCTTCTGGCTAAGACTCAGTCCTCAGTGTAACCATCAGTTCATTTGTAAGTGTTGATATTACCCGGTCCTTGCAAGTGGTTCCGGTATGAAAGATAGATAGTGTCTAGTTAGACAGTCAATAGATAGACACCATATGTTAGATGGACATTAGGTCGACAGGGTCAATAGGTCGACAGGGTCAAAAGGTCGACATGGAAAAGGTTGACAAGTCAAAAGGTCGACTGGTCAAAAGGTCGACAGGGTCAAAAGGTCGACATGAAAATGGTCGACATGAAAAAGGTAGACACCATGTTTTTTGCATTTTTGTGGTTTGTGTGGATAGTTTGGCATCTGGGACCCCCAATTGTAGAAAGGCATACGCTCGCCACGCTTCTGGCTCGGTGGCTCGCTGCGTTCGCCACAAGGTTTATAACCAACTCTATGCCGACATGGATAGAGAAAGTATGAAATAATCCAAAAACATGTTACATTTAAAAAACCCATTTGTCTATCTTTTTTATGTCGACCATTTTCACGTCGACCTTTTGACCTGCCGACCTTTTCCATGTCGACCTTTTGACCCTGTCGACCTTTTGACCCTGTCGACCTAATGTCTGTCTAATATATGGTGTCTATCTATTGACTGTCTAACTAGACACTGTCTATCAAACGGATAGGCTTGCAAGTGTAGTCCCCAGGGAATCTCTATTGCAAATGGAGATCCAGAAAGCAGCAGGGGAGTAGTCCAGGTCCCAATAAATAGACACTTATAGAATCCAATAGAGGCAACGAGTCCAATTGTTACCAGAAATGGGCACTGGTGGGTGCAATGCTGGTGGTGAGTGGTTGTGGGTTCAGGCTCAACGCGTTTCGCTGGTCTAATGCTTGCCAGCTTCCTCAGGAGCATATATCCCCCCATGCTGCCTTTATATGTTTATATGCCCTCTTAATTAGGGTGAGAGTGGAGACACCCGATAGATTACCAATTCATTTACAAAAAATATAAAACATTTTATATAGAAGGCATTCCCATTGTCACACATAACTGATGAACATATCACACATTAAAAACGAGTATTGGTTGCTTATAAATAATATATATAATATTATTTGATTCTAAGTGCCACAGTGCATGAAACGCGTTGGACACCAGAAACCCCGCTACCGCGTCACCCGGAAGTTACGTTCCGCAGCGCTCCCCGAACTTCTGGCTGGAAGGGGGAGACACCGGCAGAGAAAGAAAACACGCTACCGCAACCAGAGGTAGGGTAGGGAAAGTTAGAACACCCACCTGGGCCCTCACAATTGTGTTGACAAATGTGGATACTTTCTGTACCATCGGGACTTTTAATTTTTCACTAAAAGAGCTTAAACATTATTTTTAACCTATCTTTCTTTTCAGCATTTGACCAAAACATAATTAAATACCCTAGCGCTTTATTATTTTAATTATTTGATTCTGACACTTCCTGATCATGTGACCGTCTCCGATCACGTGGTCAGTATTAGCCTATTAGTATACACCGCTTGTCGTGTCCTTCACCGCTGCTGACTTATCAGTGTTCCTGGCTGGTTCAGGTCTCTTAGTGTTCCGATCATGTGACCATTTCAGATCAAATGATCGTGAGATGGGCCTGTCATCCTGCTCCGTGGGTTCACCAAAATGGTGCTGCGTTCCACAGAGACCCTGAAGGCTGCGGTTCACGCGTCTCCCCAAGCGGGGCCATTCATTTGTTTCACAGTGGGAGATATTTACATAGTATGTAAGCGCGGCCTGTATTCTATAATAACAAAGTTATAGCACTTCACATTTGATCAATAATTCTATTCTATATACACACACACACAACGTCCTCAAATAAAAAGAAAATATATATTACTCTGAACAGACTGTATTATCAGAAAAGCCCCCCCAAAAAGGAGCATAATTATTGTATTAACATGGAAACCTTAATAAAACATATATATATATATATCCAAGCAAGGACGTGGCACTCGTGCATAACAAAATCACATAGTCATATGTAATTTGTAACGTTTCAGTGGACTCACCACTGTCGTCAGACTTTATTAAAGTCTGACGACAGTGGTGAGTCCACTGAAACGTTACAAATTACATATGACTATGTGATTTTGTTATGCACGAGTGCCACGTCCTTGCTTGGATATATCTACTTGATTTTACGTAGGCACCGGCGGTGTACTTGGTTACATGGAGTGCCTTACCTGTTTCTCTTTATATATATATATATATATATATATATATATATATATATACATATACACTGCTCAAAAAAATAAAGAGAACGCTAAAATAGCACATCCTATATTTGAATGAATGAAATATTCTTATTAAATACTTTGTTCTTTACATAGTTGAATGTGCTGACAACAAAATCACACAAAAATTATCAATGGAAATCAAATTTATTAACCCATGGAGGTCTGGATTTGGAGTCACCCTCAAAATTAAAGTGGAAAAACACACTACAGGCTGATCCAACTTTGATGTAATGTCCTTAAAACAAGTCAAAATGAGGCTCAGTAGTGTGTGTGGCCTCCACGTGCCTGTATGACCTCCCTACAATGCCTGGGCATGCTCCTGATGAGGTGGCAGATGGTCTCCTGAGGGATCTCCTCCCAGACCTGGACTAAAGCATCCGCCAACTCCTGGACAGTCTGTGGTGCGACGTGGCGTTGGTGGATGGAGCGAGACATGATGTCCCAGATGTGCTCAATTGGATTCAGGTCTGGGGAACGGGCGGGCCAGTCCATAGCATCAATGCCTTCATCTTGCAGGAACTGCTGACACACTCCAGCCACATGAGGTCTAGCATTGTCTTGCATTAGGAGGAACCCAGGGCCAACCGCACCAGCATATGGTCTCACAAGGGGTCAGAGGATCTCATCTCGGTACCTAATGGCAGTCAGGCTACCTCTGGCGAGCACATGGAGGGCTGTGCGGCCCCCCAAAGAAATGCCACCCCACACCATTACTGATCCACTGCCAAACCGGTCATGCTGGAGGATGTTGCAGGCAGCAGAACATTCTCCTTGGCATCTCCAGACTCTGTCACGTCTGTCACATGTGCTCAGTGAGAACCTTTCATCTGTGAAGAGCACAGGGCGCCAGTGGCAAATTTGCTAATCTTGGTGTTCTCTGGCAAATGCCAAACGTCCTGCACGGTGTGGGGCTGTAAGCACAACCCCCACCTGTGGACGTCGGGCCCTCATACCACCCTCATGGAGTCTGTTTCTGATCGTTTGAGTAGACACATGCACATTTGTGGCTTGCTGGAGGTCATTTTGCAGGGCTCTGGCAGTGCTTCTCCTGTTCCTCCTTTCACAAAGGCGGAGGTAGCGGTCCTGCTGCTGGGTTGTTGCCCCCTACGGCCTCCTCCACGTCTCCTGATGTACTGGCCTGTCTCCTGGTAGCGCCTCCATGCTCTGGACACTATGCTGACAGACACAGCAAACCTTCTTGCCACAGCACGCATTGATGTGCCATCCTGGATGAGCTGCACTACCTGAGCCACTTGTGTGGGTTGTAGACTCCATCTCATGCTACCACTAGAGTGAAAGCACCGCCAGCTTTCAAAAGTGACCAAAACATCAGCCAGAAAGCATAGGAGCTGAGAAGTGGTCTGTGGTCACCACCTGCAGAACAACTCCTTTATTGGGGGTGTCTTGCTAATTGCCTATAATTTCCACCTGTTGTCTATTCCATTTGCACAACAGCATGGGAAATTGACTGTCAATCAGTGTTGCTTCCTAAGTGGAAGGTTTGATTTCACAGAAGTGTGATTGACTTGGAGTTACATTGTGTTGTTTAAGTGTTCCCTTTATTTTTTTGAGCAGTGTATATATATCCACAGTGGCGTAAGTTCGTCCCAGTCGCCCAGAGGCATGATAAATGTTGGTGCCCCCCTACATATGCACACACATACCATATGAAACTATTCAGCACTCAGGGTGAACAGTAGCAGCGTGCTCAGGTACCTTTCCCATTAGTAATATAGATACACATACAAAGTGGACGCACTCCAAGTCAGTCATTACAATAAAACAGACAGCAGCATACCTTTATAGTACACCTACAGTGCTCCCTCACCCCGCCAGTGGGTCTCGATGGAGATGCTTTGGCGCAGCTGTCTGCCGATATATATAAAAAACACACAAACACCTCATTCACTTAAAAACACACACACGCCTCTTTCACTTAAACATACACACACGCCTCTCACTTAAACATACACACACGCCTCTCACTTAAACATACACACACGCCTCTCACTTAAACATACACACACGCCTCTCACTTAAACATACACACACGCCTCTCACTTAAACATACACACACGCCTCTTTCACTTAAACATACACACACGCCTCTTTCACTAAAACATACACACACGCCTCTTTCACTTAAACATACACACGCGCCTCTTTCACTTAAACACATACATGCCACACACACACACACACACACACACACATGCCTCTTTCACTTAAACACACACATGCCTCTTTCCCTTAAAAACACACTCATACCTCTCACTTACACACACACACATGCCACACACACACACACACATTCAGAAATGGACACCCCTCCATATATTTATAAGGTAGCGTGTACCCAGACCAGGTGTGTGCTCTGTACATAGTCCTGTAGAAATACTCAAATGCCTCCTTTAATCCTTGTCTCTCACACACATGCCTCACTTACACACACACATGCCTCTTACTTACACACACATGCCTCTCACATGCACGCCTCTCACTTACACACGCACGCCTCTCACTTACACATGCATCTCTCACACGCATGCCTCTCACTCACACACACACATGCCTCTCACTTACACACACCCACGCCTCAGTTACACACACATGCCTCTCACTTACACACACACACACACACACACACACACACACACACACGCATGCCTCTCACACACACATGCCTCTCACACACACACATGCCTCTCACACATACACACATGTCTCACACACACATGCCTCTCACACAAATGCCTTTTACTTGAACACACAACTTACCTTAAAAAACCACACACACATCTCACTTAAAAACATGCACACACAAAACATTTATTAAAGCCCCCCCCAGCACCCCCATCTAAACCTCCTCCTCACACACACACACACCCCACAGTGCAGCTTGAGGCAAGTACTGCCCGTGCCTACCTTTGGCTATCATCAGCCTGACGGAGGAGCAGAGAGCTACACTCGGCTGGCTTGCTTAATAGGAAGGTCCCGGGAGGAGCTGCGCTCTGGAGATCCCCCTAGCTGCAGCCAGTGCCAGCTCTCTACATACACGAGGCAGCTTCCGTGTCACTGACACAGCTCCTCCGTCTGTAAGAATCATTAAAAAAAAAAAAGTAGCAGCGAGCGATCGTCAGTGGGAGACAGTGGAGGACAGGTGCCCCCTTGAGGTCAGGAGCCCGGCGGCAGCCGACTCCACTGCCTCCCACAGTTCCGCCCCTGTATTTTCACATACTGAGAGACTCATAATTATTTAGATTTTCAATTCATCATACATATGATCATATAGATAAGCCCATATTTTCTCTGGCAGGGTGCACAGGTTATCCTCAGGCAAATCCATTTTTTGTTTGGTGCAGCAGGAGCTGGACCATGGTCACAGGGCTGCTGTGTTTGGCAGCCCTAAGCTTTCTTATTTTATTTTTATAGTCTTACTACATTATTTTTGAGTGATCTTTCCTTTTTTTTTTTTTATTATTGTGCAGCCTTTATACGATTATTGTGTGTCAAAAAATAAAGTGTAAAAAACTAAACATAAATGTGAACCAGCCACTGCAAGAAAAAGTGAAAACGTGATCATAACAAACACATCTAAAATGAGATATACATATATATATATATATATATATATATACATACACACATATATATATATATATATATATACACATATAAACATTTTTTTTTTCAAAAATGTTTTTATTTTAAATTTTCCTTTTAAACATTTTCATTACAATGCCAACAAAGCAGTAATTGGAATAGTAAGTAAGATAGCGATACATTAGAAAATGACTGTAATACAAAATGTTGTATCAAGAATATAGAGTCTGTACAGTATCAAACCGTTATGTAATCGATCAGGAAAGAAAAAGAAAAAGATAAATAATCTTCCAAGGAGAGAGAGTAAAGAAAGAGAAGAAAAGAAGATGAGAAAAAGGTATAGAAGAGTGGGAAAAGGAGAATGAACAGATGTATGATGTAAAGAAAGGAGGATAGGGAAGGGATCGCCTGTAGCCCCGCAACACCAAAAAAAAAAAAAAAGGGGGAGGGGAGGGGAGGAGGAAAAGGATGTTAACTCAATCGAATGGGGGGGTTCAGATAGAAATACTGCAGTTTCATACCATAGAGTTGTGCGAAAACAATTATGAATCTGAGTTTTTGTTGAAATGTTTAAAGTATCAATAAAGGATTCCCAAACCTCAAAAAATTTCTCTATGCGTTGTTCTTTGTGTAGTGAAGTTTCCATCCAATCCATTTTGAACACGTGAAAAAGTTTATTTTTAAACATTTGTAAGGAAGGAGGGGATGGATGTATCCATTGTTGTAAGATACATTTTTTCGCCACAGCTGATAGGATCAACAATAGCTTGCGACAACCCGGAGATATTCTAGAAGT
Organism: Pseudophryne corroboree; assembly: GCF_028390025.1. Classification (NCBI taxonomy): domain Eukaryota; kingdom Metazoa; phylum Chordata; class Amphibia; order Anura; family Myobatrachidae; genus Pseudophryne; species Pseudophryne corroboree. The sequence continues at coordinate 629,500,588 of NC_086448.1, forward strand.
GGTTGTCAATATACCAAAAATGGCCCATTCAGGGGACAGTGGTAGAAAATTAACCAAATCTGAAATGGCGAATTGTTTTATTTGAAGCCAGAATTTTTTAATATAAGTACAATCCCACAAGCAGTGAAAAAGAGTAGCCTCAGGTCGAGTACATTTTGAGCATGTCGAAGTGGAAGACATCCCCACCAACTGACAACGAGACGGTGATAAGTATCCCCTATAAAAAATTTTGAAGAACATTTCCTGGTACATAATGGTTGGAAGGGTACGATTGGAATATAAAAGCGCTTTTAGAATGATTGCTTCACTAAGATCAGGAAAGTGTCTCTGCCATCTAGTAATGCCAGTGTCGTAGTGGCCTTCATAATACGGTGTCCTTAATATTTTATAGAACCTTGAAATAGTTCCTCTAGTGTTAGATAAAGATTGAAAGGCGATATCCAACTGGTTCGTCCAGTCCATTGGAGAAAGATAAGAGGTCACTTTAGAAACATAATGTTGTGCTTGCAAAAAGGCTAAATTGTGAATTTTTAAGAAAGAAAATTTAGATTGAGCCTGAGAAAAGGTAAGAGTACGTTGTATGGTTGTATCAGTAAGCTGACGAATTGCGGTAAGTCCCTGTTTGGTCCACAAAGTAAAGGGGGCAAAAGCCAAACCGTGTTGAAAGTTTACATTGCCAAGCCAAGGAAGAAACAAAGAGTATGAGGCGCTAAGTCTCCATTTATTACGGATCGTATGCCAAACTGACCATGCTGACATTAAGAGAGGGTTGTCTAATATTTCTGTTGGGATGTCAGATTTATGAAAATGTAAAAAACAAACCAAGTCTATATTGGTGAGGAAGGACTGTTCCACTGAATAATTGGAATATAATTCAGAATGTGAAATCCAATCCTTAATATGTCTGCATACAGCGGCATAATTATATATCTCCATATTTGGAAAATTAATACCTCCTTCAGATTTAGTTCTTTGTAACAACCGGAGACTAAGGCAAGGTTTTGTTTTTTTCCAAATAAATTGTCGGAAAGCCACATCAATTCGTTTAAGATCCGTCTTGGTAAACACAAGTGGCAGAACCTGAATAGGATACAGCAGCTTTGGGAAGGTAATCATCTTTATAAGGTTAGCTCTTCCCAGAAAAGATAACCGTAAATGCTGCCAACCGTCCAATTCTTTAAGGACTGTTTCAATAGTACTTTTTATATTAATGGTATATAAATCATAAATATTTCTAGGAAGGCGAATCCCTAGGTAAGAGATGTAAGTATCTGCCCATCTCAGATTACCAACCTGTAATGTATTTCTACGAAAGGAAGCGCTCAGGGCCATAATGGTAGACTTGGAATGATTTATGGTAAAACCTGATATCTTACCAAAGTCTTCTAATTTAGAGAGAAGGGGCATTAAACATTCGTGTGGATTAGAGATAAAAAGGAGAAGATCATCGGCAAAGGCAGCTATCTTGATTTCTGTATTGCCATATGACATACCTCGGAAAAGGGGCCAGGATTGGAGAACTCTTAACAAAGGATCTAAAGCAAGATTGAAAAGTAAGGGGGATAAAGGGCACCCTTGTCGAGTTCCCCTAAACATTTGAATAGGATCACCTAAAAGACCATTGATTAACAATTTTGTCTTGGGGGAGCTACATAGATATTTAATTAAATTTGAGTGATCTTTCCTAACAGCGTCTTACACGCATATCAGAAAGAGTCGCTCCAACAACTCTCTGCCGGGTCGCAACAACGCTTACCCACAGTACTGTCTCGACGGGCGTCTGTGTCGGATATACTAGCAGTTCCAGCAGACCTTACCAGGCTGTGGCCGGAGCACGGGGAGAAGGTAAGGCATCGGTTCCACTTAGAAGGGGAATACGGACACAGCCGCACTGTTTTGGGAAGAGACTACCAAACAGTAGCTGGCACGCTGCCACCACAGGTGCTCCAGTGCTAGGCCTTAGGGATCATAAGGCGCCAGGATTAGTTTGAGGCATGCGATCCCTAGGGTTGATGTCAGCAGTGGAAAGGCAGACGCTCTCCTGGTCGCCCCTCCCCCCAGTTCATGACCAGTGTCCGTGCGTCACCTGCCATGAACTGTTGCCTCACGTCCATCTCAGACGCTACAACGAGGGGTCTCGGTCGCAGCATAGGCCGCTGTGTCTGTGTAGACTAAGGTTACCGCTACGAGACCGGGTCGCAGACAGGTGTGTCTGCATGCACTAGCGTTCACTGAGCGTCTGTGTCCACTAAAATGTTCCCGGAGCGGCATTGTACACTAGTAGCATCTGGATCCACTCAGCGTTCGCTAACGTATTGATCGATCCTGGAAGTGGGGTGAGTCTCCCTGTATCCCACTCTACGGAGTACGGGTTATACAGCACTAAAATTCTATCCACTTTTGTTAATAAGAATAGTTAACTTTAGTGCCTATTGCATATGAGTTTGTGTACATTACTGTGGTTTTCTTGGCAATGCGCCTGAATACGTTAAATAACTGTATAGAACAGAATTCAGTAAATGTACTCATACATACTTGAAATGTGTTCGTAGTTGATAATATGCTCATATGACTAATATATAACATGAGACTGACTGCTAGTGTGATTGCTGACTTTATATATGTTTATCAGTGGTTTCTTCTGAGCCCCAGTGCTGGTGCTTGGGTTGGGGTCAGATTGATGTCACTTTAATACAGTAAAGTGATTACAGTCACAGATTGTGTAGTATACTGTGTAAAGCTGATTATTTATCATGTCTAAGAGCGGCAAAGGTGACGAGGTTACATTAACAGTAACACCAACACTCATAACATGTTTATCCTCCAAGGTGGGGTTATCAACTCAGCATCTGGCACATGATGGGTTATGTGCAACTTGTTTTGCGTTTCAGCAGATTGGAAGGCAGATCCCTGTTCAACGACAAATAGATCCACCTTGGGCTATGTTTGCACAAACCTTATACAGTATAGCTGACAGGGTGGTCCCTACAGCTTCAATCTCAGGAATAGGGTACACTATTAACCCATACATGCCACTACCATCTTATGGTATAGCCCCAACAGCTTCTACAAATCATCAAGCTGATAAACCAAGGGTAAATAGATCATCAAATTCACAGGCTACACAGGATGATACATCAGATGAGGATAGCTCGATATACTCTACTTCACCATATGAAGAACAAGTAGAAGGTTTCTGCTCAGAGGATATAGCTGAATTAATTGGAGCAATGAAGGCTATTCTGTCTCTAGAGGATTCAGCAGAGCCAATAATAAAAACTAAGGCACCTGTGTTTAAACGTCCCAAAACAGTTAGGGTTGAGTTTCCAGGGTAAGAGGAACAGACGGAAATTATGGAGGAACCTTGGGCTACGCCCAATAGGAAATATAGAATTCCAAAAAAATGGGATTTCTATTACCCTTTTCCAACTGGGGACTGTTTAAAAAGAGAAGTGCCGCCTAAGGTAGATACGCACGTCATTCGATTAGTGCGAAAATCTATTTTGCCTTTTCCATCAACATCATTAAATGTCACAGACAGAAGAGTTTTTTGAAAAACATATTTTCTCTGTCAGCGGCAGTCATAAGGCCAGCTATGGCCTCAGCCTGGATGGCAAAAGCGGTAGCTGAATGGGCTGACGAACTGGAAAACAGGCTTTCGGCACCTACTAGGGAGCAGGAATCCCATATAGCTCATATGAAACTGGCTGCGCTATTTTTAGAAGAAGCAGCAATGGATATGTGTACGATTGCTTCCAAAGCGTCAGCCTTAACGGTAGCTGCTCGCAGAGCAATTTGGCTATGTACATGGAAAGCTGATTCAGAATCCAAGAAGGTTCTGGAAGCTTTGCCTTTTGTTGGGAACATTCTCTTTGGTAAGGAATTGACAGATATTCTGAAGTCAGAAGCAGAATCCAAGAAGGTCAGGTTTCCTGCCAGTTATAATCCTAGGCCTAGGTGTTTGGGGTTTCGGCCATTTCGGTGGCAAGGTAAAACAAAAGGCAAAAATGATTCTAAGCAGACCCAGTACAATAAGTTTGGTAAAGTAAAAAAGCAATGGGCGACCAGAGGGCCAGCTTCCAAACCAGAACAGAAACTATCAGCCTGATGGTGCGGGCTTCCACCTGGGGGTAGGGGGCCGACTTCTTCAGTTTGCACACATATGGCAGCAGTCGACAACAGATGCTTGGGTGCAAGAAGTGGTATCTCTGGGTTATGTGTTCCCTTTCAAGAAGCAGCTTCCTCGAAGGTTTTTTTGTACCAGCCCATCCAGGGCCGGTGCAAGGGTGTTCGGCGCCCCTCTGCAAACTATAAATTTGCGCCCTCTCTACCATACTCAATAAGGGACAGTGCATGCCAAAGTCGCATGCCGCAAATGGGTGGGGCAATGCCACACATTAGTACCAATTGCAAAATTGCTAATGATAAAATCGCATGCTGGGTGCTGCCCAGCACAGGGCTGATTTGTGCATGCCCCCTGCCTCTGCAGCCAGGCAGCAAAGGCAGACGCAGAGCTGCCCCGAACACGCCTCCGTTTTCCATGCCCGATCAAACGCGTGCCACCTCCCCTTCAACGCCACGTTGCTGCCCCGTACCACCCCGCAAATGCCTCTGCCTGTCAATCAGGCAGAGGCATTTGCATAACTGAGATGCGATCGCATCTCCCCACCCGCGCAGAGTGGGTATTGTGTGTGCGCACTGCGGGGGAAAGAGGGGAGATGCTATCGCATCTCAATAGTGACTGCTACTGAATACCCCTTCAGTTGTCTTGCCTTGTCCCCCCGGCTTAACTTAACTTACTTTTCTGCCAAACGCGGACCCGCTTTGCCTCCGATGTGTGCGGCATCACTGGTATGTGTGCTGTAGCTCCCTTTCTGCTGGGTAGGGGCTTGGAGCCTCTTCTCGCAATATGGATGGACCGCTCTAATAGTTGTGCCAGTAGGCTGCCTGTAATGCAAGAATGCTGTGATGGGTAACATGCTTAGGGGGATAGGGCTACAGATGACAAGTGGCCCCACAGAAAATCTTCCCGCTATAGGTGACCTGCCAGTGCTCAAAGTGGCTGCTGTATACCGCCCCACTTTGAGTAATACATATATATCTCTATCTATATATATATATATCTCTCTATCTCTATCTATATATATATATATATATATATATATCTCTCTAGCTATATATATATATATATATCTCCCTCTCTCTCTATATATATATATATATATATATATACACACACACACACACACACACACACACACACAGTATATACATACAAACACACATATAGTCATGCGATGGTTCCCTATAATGGGACTGGCATATCCTTGTAGAAGAAACCAGGCAGCACTCAGCGGATTTGATGAAAGAATTTTTTTGTGTATTACAATACAAAAGAAGGCATTGTGTGCCGACAATTCAACACCGAGCAGGCCGTTTTTACTTAAGGAGACATTCCAGTCCCATCACAGGGAACCATTGCATGACTAGATTATCCATAAGGAGGGCACCGTGGCATTCATTTCCAACAACAGTGGGTGCCCACTCACAATTATCTGTCAATATATATATATATATATATATATATATATATATAATGGAAATCCACTCCCACATATATAGAGATAGATTGGTATATAGACAGATACAGATGGAAGATAGATAGATAGATAGATAGATAGATAGATAGATAGATAGATAGATAGATAGATAGATTAAAATTGGACACACACAGACACACAGAACCGATACCGGTTACTGGAACAGCATGTGTATGTCTGTGTATGTACAGTGTTTCAGGTGCAAAAGAAATTAAAATTTATAGCAAAACACAACAATATAACCTGGATAAATGTGCTTGTCACCCGACAGTTAAATTATCAATTGCTGCTCCCACTTTATAGCCTGAAGTTACGCTATATAGATTTCACCAGTATGTATAGATAAGAGATCACATACATTTTAAACACATTTGTTACACAATAAAAATGTTTTTCCCTTATAAAAGATACATTTTACCCTTTGGTCATTCACATGTATACATATTAGTACTGGAGGCTATAGAAACACTTCAGGTCTTTAGTATCTGATATATTGCTCCAATGTAGTTGATAAGTTCATTTATATATAAGCACATCAGTCCGTAGCTGTTTAGCTTTTACCATCCACCGCTCTTTTACCTGTATTGTTCTCAATCTCCCTATACCTTCACTCAGCCTAGGTGGCCGGTATCGGTAATGTCCAGCTGTTAGAAGCCCTGGATCTCTATCTGTGCAGGGGCTGAAGGTATGGGCAAACCGCCTGTATGGAAATCATGGTGGCTGGGTCCGGAGGTAAATGCTGTGTATAGCGGCAGTGAGGTCCCTGCATCCGGTGTTTATTGTGCAATGGCAAAGCCTGAGAAATGTATTCACCGGGTATCCGCTTCAGCAATGAGCTGCTTAGCTTCTCTCATCCGCTGCTACAGTAGGGATTGCGGTATCAGGTAGAGAGCGGAGGCCTGCTGTAGCACCGTACAGCTTAGCTTCACCTCTCCACTGCCAGAATGGTCTGTGCTGTTTGCAGATGGAAAGCGGAGACCGGCTGTAGCGACGTACCGTATGATCTCTACTTATTACAGTTGAAGCTGAATTAGCCGCCTACAGGAGGGGAGCATAGGAAACAGCAACGGAGCAAGCAGGTGTTTTCCAAGTCACAGTACAGAAAGTCCTTAACGTGTTTCTCCGTTATATCTTTCTAACGGTTTCATCAGAAGGTATGTCCCTGTGCTCACAAGTCCTTGTATTTAACCAGGGTATCCTCAGCTACGAACTGATATGCTTATATATAAATGAACTTATCAACTACATTGGAGCAATATATCAGATACTAATGAACTGAAGTGTTTCTATAGTCTCCAGTACTAATATGTATACATGTGAATGACCAAAGGGTAAAATTTATCTTTTATAAGGGAAAACATTTTTTATTGTGTAATAAATGTGTTTCAAATTGATGCACTCTCTTATCTAGATAGATATATAGATGAGACAGACAGACAGACAGACAGACAGACAGACAGACAGACAGACAGATAGATAGATAGATAGATAGATAGATAGATAGATAGATAGATAACTCACCTAATTCCTCTGTAGGGTCCCGGGCAGTCTCTCTGATGATCAGGGCCCTGGCAGGTGAGATGACTCAGTGGAGATGGGGGCATCTAGTGGCTCCTGGCAGTACTGCAGTCAGCAGTAACTGCTGCTCTCTCTCTCTCTCCCGCACCCAGCTTTTATTCTGTGTCCCCCCCTCCGCCCCCCCTCCTTCCTCCCTCCAGCGGCACAGGAGATCACATCAGCGGCGGGGCAGGGCTAGAAGATGCCGGCGCCGCTGCTTGTATGGTGTGAGAGGCGTTGTGGAAGCCGGCAGCAGCAGCGCACAGCAGAAGGGATGCAGACTGCAGAGCAGGGAGAGCGCCTTTCCAGCATTGGCGCCTACCTGCTTTGCATCCCTTTGCTGAGCGGGTTCCGCTTGCTCTGAGCCCATCTCATATAGAGGCGAAGGCCAGAGCCCTGCAAGAAGCAGTTCAGAAATTGCTTCAGTCCGGGGTAATTATTCCAGTACCCCCAGCACAACGGGGGCAGGGTTTTTACTCCAACCTATTTTTGGTTCAGAAGCCAAATGGATCATTCCGGACAATTCTCAATCTCAAAATGTTAAACAAATACTTTTGGGTCCCAAGATTCCACATGGAGACGTTACACTCCATAGTTTTGGCCATGGAACCGGGGGATTACATGGTATCTCTGGATATACAGAATGCTTACCTGCATGTGCCTATTGCATTGTCCCATCAGTGTTACCTCAGGTTTGCCATCTTCCAGCAACATTTTCAGTTCCAGGCCTTACCCTTTGGGTTAGCCACAGCCCCCAGAGTATTTACCAAGATCATGGTGGTTATGGCAGCTTATCTCCGCAAGCAGGGGATAAGGATTTTTCCATACCTCGACGATCTTTTAATCCTGGCCCAATCCCAGGAATTGCTCTTGAGCCATCTCCAACAGACAATACCTTGTCTACAGAAACAAGGATGGCTCATAAATTGAGTAAAGTCGTCTCTGATTCAGTCACAACGGATGATTCACTTGGGGGCTGTATTAGATTCAAGTCTGCAGAAAATATTTTTACCTCGGGAAAAGATATCCAAGGTACAGTTAATGACTCAGGAATTGTTACACAGTCAGACAATATCAATTCATGCAGCAATGCGAGTGATGGGGTTGATGGTGTCCAACATTCGACATGGTGGAATATGCACAATTCCACTCAAGACCTCTGCAGCATCTGATTCTGACCAGATGGAATGGAATACATCAGACAATAAAGAAACAAATGATGATACGGCATCTTATTGGCTCACAGATGTCACGTGTTTTGGATAGCCAATAAGATGCAGTTTTGAGAACCGAGTAAAACCGAGTAAAACCGAATCCGCTCATCACTAGTAAAAAGGTCATTAGCCTGGTGGCTACAGACATCCCATCTAGACAAGGGGAGACCCTTTTGGATATCAGATTGGGAGATCCTGACAACGGATGCCAGTCTACAGGGCTGGGGAGCAGTGTCCGGAAGATTATGGTTCCAGGAACAATGGACCACAGAAGAAAGTCGCCTGCCAATAAACGTGTTGGAACTCCGGGCCATATACATGTCAGTGATTCAGGCAAAGAACATTCTGCAAGTAAAACCAGTCCAGATCCGTTCGGACAATACAACGGCAGTAGCTTAACTCAACCATTAGGGAGGAAATCTCGGCCAAAAAGCAATGAAGGAGGTAAGTCACATACTAAAGTAGGCAGAACTAGAGATGAGCGGGTTCGGTTCCTCGGAATCCGAACCCGCCCGAACTTCAGGTTTTTTTTACACGGGGCCGAGCGACTCGGATCTTCCCGCCTTGCTCGGTTAACCCGAGCGCGCCCGAACGTCATCATCCCGCTGTCGGATTCTCGCGAGGCTCGTATTCTATCGCGAGACTCGGATTCTATATAAGGAGCCGCGCGTCGCCGCCATTTTCACACATGCATTGAGATTGATAGGGAGAGGACGTGGCTGGCGTCCTCTCCGTTTAGACTAGAGTACTAGAGAGAGACACAAATTTTGGGGAGCATATTATTAGGAGGAGTACTACTTGCTGCTGATAGTGTGACCAGTGACCACCAGTTTAATTAATCCGTTCTCTGCCTGAAAAAAAACGATACACAGTGTGACACAGTCACATACCATATCTGTGCTCAGCCCAGTGTGCTGCATCATATGTAATACTGTATATCATTATCTGACTGTGCTGAGTGCTTACTGCTCACACAGCTTAATTGTGGGGGAGACTGGGGAGCAGTTATAGCAGGAGTACATATTTTAAGTACAGTGCACACTTTTGCTGCCAGAGTGCCACTGCCAGTGTGACTGACCAGTGACCACTGACCACCAGTATTGTGATTGTCTGCTTACCACCAGTATATTGTGATTGTCTGCCTGAAAAAGTTAAACACTCGTCGTGTGGTGTTTTTATAAACGCATTCTGCAGACAGTGTCCAGCAGGTCCGTCATTACATAATATATATACCTGTCCGGCTGCAGTACTAGTGTGATATATATATATTTTAATTTTATCTCATTATCATCCAGTCTATATTAGCAGCAGACACGGTACGGTAGTCCACGGCTGTAGCTACCTCTGTGTCGGCAGTCGCTCGTCCATCCATAATTGTATACCACCTACCCGTGGTTTTTTTTTTGTTCTATCTTCTTGATACTAGTAGCTTACTTTAGGAGTCTGCAGTGCTGACAGACAGTGTCCAGCAGGTCCGTCATTACATAATATATACCTGTCCGGCTGCAGTACTAGTGTGATATATATATATATTTTAATTTTATCTCATTATCATCCAGTCTATATTAGCAGCAGACACAGTACTGTAGTCCACGGCTGTAGCTACCTCTGTGTCGGCAGTCGCTCGTCCATCCATAATTGTATACCACCTACCCGTGGTTTTTTTTTTTCTATCTTCTTGATACTAGTAGCTTACTTTAGGAGTCTGCAGTGCTGAGTCTGACAGACAGTGTCCAGCAGGTCCGTCATTACATAATATATACCTGTCCGGCTGCAGTAGTAGTGTGATATATATATATATTTTAATTTTATCTCATTATCATCCAGTCTATATTAGCAGCAGACACAGTACGGTAGTCCACGGCTGTAGCTACCTCTGTGTCGGCAGTCGCTGGTCCATCCATAATTGTATACCACCTACCCGTGTTTTTTTTTTCTATCTTCTTGATACTAGTAGCTTACTTTAGGAGTCTGCAGTGCTGACAGACAGTGTCCAGCAGGTCCGTCATTACATAATATATATATATACCTGTCCGGCTGCAGTACTAGTGTGATATATATATATATTTTATTTTTATCTCATTATCATCCAGTCTATATTAGCAGCAGACACAGTACGGTAGTCCACGGCTGTAGCTACCTCTGTGTCGGCAGTCGCTCGTCCATCCATAATTGTATACCACCTACCCGTGGTTTTTTTTTCTATCTTCTTGATACTAGTAGCTTACTTTAGGAGTCTGCAGTGCTGACAGACAGTGTCCAGCAGGTCCGTCATTACATAATATATATATACCTGTCCGGCTGCAGTACTAGTGTGATATATATATATATATATTAATTTTATCTCATTATCATCCAGTCTATATTAGCAGCAGACACAGTACGGTAGTCCACGGCTGTAGCTACCTCTGTGTCGGCAGTCGCTCGTCCATCCATAATTGTATACCACCTACCCGTGGTTTTTTTTTCTATCTTCTTGATACTAGTAGCTTACTTTAGGAGTCTGCAGTGCTGACAGACAGTGTCCAGCAGGTCCGTCATTACATAATATATATATACCTGTCCGGCTGCAGTACTAGTGTGATATATATATATATTATTTTTATCTCATTATCATCCAGTCTATATTAGCAGCAGACACAGTACGGTAGTCCACGGCTGTAGCTACCTCTGTGTCGGCAGTCGCTCGTCCATCCATAAGTATACTAGTATCCATCCATCTCCATTGTTTACCTGAGGTGCCTTTTAGTTGTGCCTATTAAAATATGGAGAACAAAAATGTTGAGGTTCCAAAAATAGGGAAAGATCAAGATCGACTTCCACCTCGTGCTGAAGCTGCTGCCACTAGTCATGGCCGAGACGATGAAATGCCAGCAACGTCGTCTGCCAAGGCCGATGCCCAATGTCATAGTACAGAGCATGTAAAATCCAAAACACCAAATATCAGTAAAAAAAGGACTCAAAAATCTAAAATAAAATTGTCGGAGGAGAAGCGTAAACTTGCCAATATGCCATTTACCACACGGAGTGGCAAGGAACGGCTGAGGCCCTGGCCTATGTTCATGGCTAGTGGTTCAGCTTCACATGAGGATGGAAGCACTCAGCCTCTCGCTAGAAAAATGAAAAGACTCAAGCTGGCAAAAGCACAGCAAAGAACTGTGCGTTCTTCGAAATCCCAAATCTACAAGGAGGGTCCAATTGTGTCGGTTGCGATGCCTGACCTTCCCAACACTGGACGTGAAGAGCATGCGCCTTCCACCATTTGCACGCCCCCTGCAAGTGCTGGAAGGAGCACCCGCAGTCCAGTTCCTGATAGTCAGATTGAAGATGTCAGTGTTGAAGTACACCAGGATGAGGAGGATATGGGTGTTGCTGGCGCTGGGGAGGAAATTGACAAGGAGGATTCTGATGGTGAGGTGGTTTGTTTAAGTCAGGCACCCGGGGAGACACCTGTTGTCCGTGGGAGGAATATGGCCATTGACATGCCTGGTGAAAATACCAAACAAATCAGCTCTTCGGTGTGGAAGTATTTCAACAGAAATGCGGACAACATTTGTCAAGCCGTGTGTTGCCTTTGTCAAGCTGTAATAAGTAGGGGTAAGGACGTTAACCACCTCGGAACATCCTCCCTTATACGTCACCTGCAGCGCATTCATAATAAGTCAGTGACAAGTTCAAAAACTTTGGGCGACAGCGGAAGCAGTCCACTGACCAGTAAATCCCTTCCTCTTGTAACCAAGCTCACGCAAACCGCCCCACCAACTCCCTCAGTGTCAATTTCCTCCTTCCCCAAGAATGCCAATAGTCCTGCAGGCCATGTCACTGGCAATTCTGACGAGTCCTCTCCTGCCTGGGATTCCTCCGATGCATCCTTGCGTGTAACGCCTACTGCTGCTGGCGCTGCTGTTGTTGCTGCTGGGAGTCGATGGTCATCCCAGAGGGGAAGTCGTAAGCCCACTTTTACTACTTCCACCAAGCAATTGACTGTCCAACAGTCCTTTGCGAGGAAGATGAAATATCACAGCAGTCATCCTGTTGCAAAGCGGATAACTGAGGCCTTGACAACTATGTTGGTGTTAGACGTGCGTCCGGTATCCGCCGTTAGTTCACAGGGAACTAGACAATTTCTTGAGGTAGTGTGCCCCCGTTACCAAATACCATCTAGGTTCCACTTCTCTAGGCAGGCGATACCGAGAATGTACACGGACGTCAGAAAAAGACTCACCAGTGTCCTAAAAAATGCAGTTGTACCCAATGTCCACTTAACCACGGACATGTGGACAAGTGGAGCAGGGCAGGGTCAGGACTATATGACTGTGACAGCCCACTGGGTAGATGTATGGACTCCCGCCGCAAGAACAGCAGCGGCGGCACCAGTAGCAGCATCTCGCAAACGCCAACTCTTTCCTAGGCAGGCTACGCTTTGTATCACCGGTTTCCAGAATACGCACACAGCTGAAAACCTCTTACGGCAACTGAGGAAGATCATCGCGGAATGGCTTACCCCAATTGGACTCTCCTGTGGATTTGTGGCATCGGACAACGCCAGCAATATTGTGTGTGCATTAAATATGGGCAAATTCCAGCACGTCCCATGTTTTGCACATACCTTGAATTTGGTGGTGCAGAATTATTTAAAAAACGAGAGGGGCGTGCAAGAGATGCTGTCGGTGGCCAGAAGAATTGCGGGACACTTTCGGCGTACAGGCACCACGTACAGAAGACTGGAGCACCACCAAAAACGCCTGAACCTGCCCTGCCATCATCTGAAGCAAGAAGTGGTAACGAGGTGGAATTCAACCCTATATATGCTTCAGAGGTTGGAGGAGCAGCAAAAGGCCATTCAAGCCTATACAATTGAGCACGATATAGGAGGTGGAATGCACCTGTCTCAAGCGCAGTGGAGAATGATTTCAACGTTGTGCAAGGTTCTGCAACCTTTTGAACTTGCCACACGTGAAGTCAGTTCAGACACTGCCAGCCTGAGTCAGGTCATTCCCCTCATCAGGCTTTTGCAGAAGAAGCTGGAGACATTGAAGGAGGAGCTAACACAGAGCGATTCCGCTAGGCATGTGGGACTTGTGGATGGAGCCCTTAATTCGCTTAACAAGGATTCACGGGTGGTCAATCTGTTGAAATCAGAGCACTACATTTTGGCCACCGTGCTCGATCCTAGATTTAAAACCTACTTTGGATCTCTCTTTCCGGCACACACAAGTCTGCTGGGGTTCAAAGACCTGCTGGTGAGAAAATTGTCAAGTCAAGCGGAACGCGACCTGTCAACATCTCCTCCTTCACATTCTCCCGCAACTGGGGGTGCGAGGAAAAGGCTCAGAATTCCGAGCCCACCCACTGGCGGTGATGCAGGGCAGTCTGGAGCGACTGCTGATGCTGACATCTGGTCCGGACTGAAGGACCTGACAACGATTACGGACATGTCGTCTACTGTCACTGCATATGATTCTCTCCCCATTGAAAGAATGGTGGAGGATTATATGAGTGACCGCATCCAAGTAGGCACGTCAGACAGTCCGTACTTATACTGGCAGGAAAAAGAGGCAATTTGGAGGCCCTTGCACAAACTGGCTTTATTCTACCTAAGTTGCCCTCCCACAAGTGTGTACTCCGAAAGAGTGTTTAGTGCCGCCGCTCACCTTGTCAGCAATCGGCGTACGGGGTTACTTCCAGAAAATGTGGAGAAGATGATGTTCATTAAAATGAATTATAATCAATTCCTCCATGGAGACATTGACCAGCAGCAATTGCCTCCACAAAGTACACAGGGAGCTGATATGGTGGATTCCAGTGGGGACGAATTGATAATCTGTGAGGAGGGGGATGTACACGGTGATATATCGGAGGATGATGATGAGGTGGACATCTTGCCTCTGTAGAGCCAGTTTGTGCAAGGAGAGATTAATTGCTTCTTTTTTGGTGGGGGTCCAAACCAACCCGTCATTTCAGTCACAGTCGTGTGGCAGACCCTGTCACTGAAATGATGGGTTGGTTAAAGTGTGCATGTCCTGTTTATACAACATAAGGGTGGGTGGGAGGGCCCAAGGACAATTCCATCTTGCACCTCTTTTTTCTTTAATTTTTCTTTGCGTCATGTGCTGTTTGGGGAGTATTTTTTGGAAGGGCCATCCTGCGTGACACTGCAGTGCCACTCCTAGATGGGCCAGGTGCTTGTGTCGGCCACTAGGGTCGCTTAGCTTACTCACACAGCTACCTCATTGCGCCTCTTTTTTTCTTTGCGTCATGTGCTGTTTGGGGAGTGTTTTTTGGAAGGGCCATCCTGCGTGACACTGCAGTGCCACTCCTAGATGGGCCAGGTGTTTGTGTCGGCCACTAGGGTCGCTTATCTTACTCACACAGCTACCTCATTGCGCCTCTTTTTTTCTTTGCGTCATGTGCTGTTTGGGGAGTGTTTTTTGGAAGGGCCATCCTGCGTGACACTGCAGTGCCACTCCTAGATGGGCCAGGTGTTTGTGTCGGCCACTAGGGTCGCTTAGCTTACTCACACAGCTACCTCATTGCGCCTCTTTTTTTCTTTGCGTCATGTGCTGTTTGGGGAGTGTTTTTTGGAAGGACCATCCTGCGTGACACTGCAGTGCCACTCCTAGATGGGTCAGGTGTTTGTGTCGGCCACTAGGGTCGCTTATCTTACTCACACAGCTACCTCATTGCGCCTCTTTTTTTCTTTGCGTCATGTGCTGTTTGGGGAGTGTTTTTTGGAAGGGCCATCCTGCGTGACACTGCAGTGCCACTCCTAGATGGGCCAGGTGTTTGTGTCGGCCACTAGGGTCGCTTAGCTTACTCACACAGCTACCTCATTGCGCCTCTTTTTTTCTTTGCGTCATGTGCTGTTTGGGGAGTGTTTTTTGGAAGGGCCATCCTGCGTGACACTGCAGTGCCACTCCTAGATGGGCCAGGTGTTTGTGTCGGCCACTAGGGTCGCTTATCTTACTCACACAGCTACCTCATTGCGCCTCTTTTTTTCTTTGCGTCATGTGCTGTTTGGGGAGTATTTTTTGGAAGGGCCATCCTGCGTGACACTGCAGTGCCACTCCTAGATGGGCCAGGTGTTTGTGTCGGCCACTAGGGTCGCTTAGCTTACTCACACAGCTACCTCATTGCGCCTCTTTTTTTCTTTGCGTCATGTGCTGTTTGGGGAGTGTTTTTTGGAAGGGCCATCCTGCGTGACACTGCAGTGCCACTCCTAGATGGGCCAGGTGTTTGTGTCGGCCACTAGGGTCGCTTAGCTTACTCACACAGCTACCTCATTGCGCCTCTTTTTTTCTTTGCGTCATGTGCTGTTTGGGGAGTGTTTTTTGGAAGGGCTATCCTGCGTGACACTGCAGTGCCACTCCTAGATGGGCCAGGTGTTTGTGTCGGCCACTAGGGTCGCTTAGCTTAGTCATCCAGCGACCTCGGTGCAAATTTTAGGACTAAAAATAATATTGTGAGGTGTGAGGTGTTCAGAATAGACTGAAAATGAGTGGAAATTATGGTTTTTGAGGTTAATAATACTTTGGGATCAAAATGACCCCCAAATTCTATGATTTAAGCTGTTTTTTTAGTGTTTTTGGAAAAAAACACCCGAATCCAAAACACACCCGAATCCGACAAAAAAAATTCGGTGAGGTTTTGCCAAAACGCGGTCGAACCCAAAACACGGCCGCGGAACCGAACCCAAAACCAAAACACAAAACCCGAAAAATTTAAAGTGCACATCTCTAGGCAGAACTCCATCTTCCAGCATTGTCCGCAGTGTTCGTTCCAGAAGTCATAAACTGGGAAGCGGACTTTCTCAGTAGACACACCATTCAAGCAAGTGAATGGCCTCTACACCCGGAAGTTTTTCAGACTCTAGTAAACAAGTGGGGTTTGCCAGAGATAGATCTCATGGCGTCCCGTCTGAACAACAAAGTTCCGGCATACGGGTCAAGAACAAAGGACCCCAGAGCAATCCTTGTGGATGCACTGTCATTGAAATGGGAATTTCATCTGGCATATCTGTTTCTTCCAATCTCCTTGTTACCCAGGGTGGTGAGGAGAATAAAGAAAGCAAAGTGTGCTGTGATTCTAATAGCTCCGGCTTGGCCCAGAAGTCATTAATACATAGATCTGCAGAGGATATCGATGGCTGCTCCACTTCTGCTAACTCAACGTCCAGATCTACTGATGCAGGGTCCTTGTTATCACAGGCATCTGGATCGGCTGTCTTTGACGGCGTGGCTGTTGAAACCTCTATCCTGAAGTCAAGAGGTTTTTCACAACAGGTAATTCAAACTATGCTCAGAGCAAGTAAACCCTCCTCAGCTCGCATTTATCACCCGAATATGGCAAGCCTATATTCATTGGTGCAGTGAAAGAAGTATGGATCCAAAATCTTTCAGAGTATCCAGAATTTTAGATTTCCTTCAGGCAGGAATGGATAAGGATTTGAAGGTGGCTTCCTTGAGAGTTCAAGTATCAGCATTGACTGTATGGTTCCAAAAGAAAAAATAATATTTTAAACCTACCGGTAAATATTTTTCTCCTAGTCCGTAGAGGATGCTGGGGACTCCGTAAGGACCATGGGGAATAGACAGGCTCCGCAGGAGACATGGGCACTAAAAAGAACTTTAGATATGGGTGTGCACTGGCTCCTCCCTCTATGCCCCTTCTCCACACCTCAGTTAGAAAAACTGTGCCCAGAGGAGACGGACAGTACGAGGAAAGGATTTTTGTTAATCTAAGGGCAAGATTCATACCAGCCCACTCCATCCACACCGTATAACATGGAATATATGAACCAGTTAACAGTATGAAACAAAACAGCATCAGCCCGAGACTGATCAAAAACTGTAACATAACCCTTATGTAAGCCAAAACTATATACAAGTCTTGCAGAATTTTGTCCGCACTGTGACGGGCGCCCAGCATCCTCTACGGACTAGGAGAAAAAGATTTACCGGTAGGTTTAAAATCTTATTTTCTCTTACGTCCTAGAGGATGCTTGGGACTCCGTAAGGAACATGGGGATTATACCAAAGCTCCAAAACGGGCGGGAGAGTGCGGATGACTCTGCAGCACCGATTGTGCAAACATGAGGTCCTCATCAGCCAGGGTATCAAACTTGTAGAACTTTGCAAAGGTGTTTGAATCCGACCAAGTCGCCGCTCGGCAAAGCTGTAATGCCGAGACACCTCGGGCAGCCGCCCAAGAAAAACCCACCTTCCTAGTGGAATGGGCATTTACTGAATTTGGTAACGGCAAGCCAGCCGTAGAATGAGCCTGCTGAATCGTGTTACAGATCCAGCGAGCAATAGTCTGCTTAGAAGCAGGAGCGCCAACCTTGTTGGCTGCATACAGGACAAACAGTGCCTCTGTTTTCTTAACCCGAGCCGTTCTGGCTACATACATTTTCAATGCCCTGACCACATCAAGGGACTCAGAATCCTCCAAGTCCCCTGTAGCCCCCGGCACCACAATAGGTTGGTTCATATGAAAATAGGAAACCACCTTAGGCAAAAAGTGAGGACGAGTCCGCAACTCTGCTCTATCCACATGGAAAATCAGATAGGGGCTTTTGTGAGATAAAGCCGCCAACTCAGACACTCGCCTTGCCGATGCCAAGGCCAACAACATGACCACTTTCCAAGTGAGATACTTTAAGTCCACCGTTTGAAGAGGCTCAAACCAGTGAGACTTAAGGAACCGTAACACCACGTTAAGGTCCCATGGTGCCACAGGAGACACAAAAGGAGGCTGGATATGCAGCACTCCCTTCACAAAAGTCTGGACTTCTGGGAGAGAAGCCAATTCCTTCTGAAAGAAAATGGATAGGGCCAAAATCTGAACCTTAATGGAGCCTAATTTTAGGCCCAAATTCACTCCAGTCTGTAGGAAGTGAAGGAAACGGCCCAGATGGAATTCTTCCGGAGAAGCATTCCTGGACTCACACCAAGACACATACTTCCTCCACATACGGTGATAATGTTTTGCTGTCACGTCCTTCCTAGCCTTTATCAGAGTAGGAATGACCTCATCCGGAATGCACTTTTCCGCTAGGATCCGGCGTTCAACCGCCATGCCGTCAAACGCAGCCGCGGTAAGTCCTGGAACAGACAGGGCCCCTGTTGCAACAGGTCCTCTCTGAGAGGAAGAGGCCATGGATCTTCTGTGAGCATTTCCTGCAGATCCGGATACCAGGCCCTTCGCGGCCAATCTGGAACAATGAGAATTGCCTGTACTCCTTTTCGTCTTATGATTCTCAATATTTTTGAGATGAGAGGAAGAGGAGGGAACACATAGACCGACTGGAACACCCATGGTGTCACCAAGGCGTCCACTGCTACCGCCTGAGGGTCCCTTGACCTGGCGCAATACCTCGGAAGTTTCTCGTTGAGGCGTGACGCCATCATGTCTATTTGACTTGCAATCTCTGGAAAGACTTCCTGATGAAGTCCCCACTCTCCTGGATGTAGATCATGTCTGCTGAGGAAGTCCGCTTCCCAGTTGTCCACTCCCGGAATGAAGACAGCTGTCAGAGCGCTTACATGATTTTCCGCCCAGCAAAAAATCCTGGTGGCTTCCGCCATTGCCACTCTGCTCTTTGTTCCGCCTTGACGGTTTACATGAGCCACTGCGGTGATGTTGTCTGACTGAATCAGAACCGGTAGATCGCGAAGTAAATTCTCCGCTTGACGAAGGCCGTTCCAGTACTTTGATGTGTAGACAAGCCTCCTGGCTTGACCATAGACCTTGGAAGTTTCTTCCCTGTGTGACTGCTCCCCATCCTCGGAGGCTCGCGTCCGTGGTTAACAGAACCCAGTCCTGAATGCCGAACCTGCGACCCTCTAGAAGGTGAGCACTCTGCAGCCACCACAGGAGAGATACCCTGGCCCTGGGGGACAGGCTGATCATCTGATGAATCTGTAGATGTGACCCGGACCACTTGTCCAGAAGGTCCCACTGAAAAGTCCTTGCATGGAACCTGCCGAATGGAATGGAATGGCCTCATAAGACGCCACCATCTTTCCCAGAACTCGAGTGCAGTGATGCACCGACACCCTTTTTGGCTTCAAGAGGTCCCTGACCAAGTTCAGGAGTTCTTGGGCCTTTCCCATCGGGAGAAAAACCCTTTTCTGCTCTGTATCCAGAATCATGCCTAAGAAAGGCAACCAGGTCGTTGGAACCAACTGTGACTTCGGGAGATTGAGAATCCAGCCGTGCTGCTGCAACACCCTCAGGGAGAGTGATACGCTGTTCAGCAACTGCTCTCTTGATCTCGCTTTTATTAAGAGATCGTCCAAGTACGGGATAACTGTGACTCCCTGCTTGCGCAGGAGCACCATCATTTCCGCCATTATCTTGGCGAAAATCCTCGGGGCTGTGGAAAGCCCAAACGGCAACGTCTGAAATTGGTAATGACAATCCTGTACAGCAAATCTCAGGAACGCCTGATGAGGCGGATATATGGGGACATGAAGGTATGCATCCTTTATGTCCAGGGACACCATATAATCCCTCCCTTCCAGGCTGGCGATGACCGCTCTGAGCGATTCCATCTTGAACTTTAACCTTTTTAAATATAGGTTTAAGGATTTTAAATTCAGAATGGGTCTGACCGAATCGTCCGGTTTCGGGACCACACACAGGGTTGAGTAATACCCCATCCCCTGCTGAAGCAGGGGAACCTTGACCACCACTTGTTGAAGACACAATTTTTGAATTGCTGCTAAAACTCTCTCTCTCTCTGGGGAAGAAGCCGGTAGGGCCGATTTGAAAAAAACGGCGAGGAGGCACCTCTTCGAATTCCAGCTTGCAACCCTGGGAAACAATGTCTATTGCCCAGGGATCCACCTATGATTGAACCCAGACGTGGCTGAAAAGTCGAAGACGTGCCCCCACTGGAGCGGACTCCCCCAGCGGAGCCTCAGCGTCATGTGGTGGATTTTGTAGAAGCCGGGGAGGACTTCTGCTCCTGGGAACTAGCTATAGTTGGCAGCTTTTTCCCCTTGCCCTTACCTCTGGCAAGAAAGGAAGATCCCTGTTCTCTCTTGGATTTATGCGACCGAAAGGACTGCATCTGATAATGTGGCGTTTTCTTAGGCTGTGAGGAAACATAAGGCAAAAAAGTTGATTTACCTGCAGTAGCTGTGGAAACCAGGTCCATGAGACCTTCCCCCAAATAAGTCCTCACCCTTGTAAGGCAAAACCTACATATGCCTCTTCGAGTCAGCATCACCCGTCCATTGTCGGGTCCATAGGGCTCGCTTAGCAGAAATCGCCATAGCGTTGGCTCTGGAACCCAGTAGGCCAACGTCTCTCTGAGCATCTCTCAGATATAGGACAGCATCCTTAATATGACCCAAGGTCAATAAAATGGTTTCCTTATCCGGCATATCAATATCAGCAGATAAGATATCTGTCCATGCTGCTACAGCGCTACAAACCCAAGCCGACGCTATCGCCGGTCTGAGTAATGTACCAGTATGTGTGTAAATTGACTTCAAGGTAGTCTCCTACATGCGATCCGCAGGATCCTTGAGGGCTGCGGTATCTTGAGATGGCAGCGCTACCTTTTTGGATAAGCGTGTCAACGCTTTGTCCACCCTTGGGGAGGATTCCCACCGTATCCTGTCCTTAACCGGGAAAGGATACGCCATAAGAATCCTTTTGGGAATCTGCAGTTTCTTGTCTGGAGTACCCCAAGCTCTTTCAAACAACTCATTTAGCTCATGTGAAGTGGGAAAAGTAACCTCAGGCTTCTTTTCTTTAAACATGTGGACCCTCGTGTCAGGTACAGAGGGGTCATCTGTGATATGCAACACATCTTTTATTGCAATAATCATATAATGAATACTTTTAGCCAATTTTGGCTGCAACTTCGCATCATCATAGTCGACACTGGAGTCAGAATCCGTGTCGGTATCCGTGTCTACTACTTGGGATAGTGGGCGCTTTTGAGACCCAGAAGGTCCCTGCGACATAGTGAAAGGCAGGGCTTGACTCCCTGTACATTCCCTGGACTCTGCTTTGTCCAATCTTTTGTGTAATAAACTCACATTTGCATTTAAAACATTCCACATATCCAGTCAGGTGTCGGCGTTGCAGACGGAGACACCACACTCATTTGCTCTACCTCCTCCCTAGAAGAGCCTTCCGCTACAGACATGCCGACACACACGTACCGACACCCCACACACTCAGGGAAATCTCTAATCTGGAGACCGTTCCCCCACAAGGCCCTTTGGAGAGACAGAGAGAGAGTATGCCAGCACACACCCAGCGCCAATGACTTTGGAAAAAATTCCCAGATATAGCGCTTTATAGATATATATCGATTGCACCAAATTATGTGCCCCGCCCCTTCTCTAAAACCCTCTGTCACCGTTCAGCAGGGGAGAGTCCGGGGAGCCAGCTTCTCAGCGTGTGCTGTGGAGAAAATGGCGCTGGTTAGTGCTGAGGGATCAAGCTCCGCCCCCTCAGCGGCAGGCTTCGGTCCCGCTCGATTCCATTCAAAAACTGGCGGGGATACCCATATACAGCCCTCAGAGCCAATATATCTATTTTTGCCAGTCCCAGAGGTGTAAATTGCTGCCCAGGGCGCCCCCCCTGCGCCCTGCACCCATCAGTGCCTGCCATGTGTGTTCTGTGTGGGAGCAATGGCGCGCAGCGTTACCTCAGTGAAGATCTGAAGTCTTCTGCCGCCTCTGAAGTTGATAATGCTGATATTATCCTTAGGAATGAAAGCTATACCTTAAACACACCTTAAATACACTTTACCATGGAGCCGCTGCGGCCGCTATACTTAATACACACTCTACGTACTTTGTCCGCTAATAGCGTACAAAGTCTCGTACTGTGTACGGACTTTGCGTACAAACGCCGCACTGACGGTACAAAGTACTCACAGCGCGTACACACCCAGAGATACACTTTAAACCTTATACAGCAATACAATGCAATGATAATACACTTTAAACCTTAGCAGGGCAATGAAGACACAACACCAGATTGTAATTAAACCGTTGGGTTCCGAAACCACAGCGTAATATTGCTGAAAGGGGGTTACAATACAATATAACAGAGTAAATGGCTACATTCAATGGTACATACTTGAGTAGATTCGCTTGCGCTTCTCGGCCCGGTCCTCGTCATCTAATAGATAACTTTGTGAGTCTTGTGTCTGACCAGGCCAGCAGCAGCTCTCTTTATACACTTCTTCCAAAAAGCAATACAATAGATACTGTAATCTCTTTGTCCATTGGACACAGGAATGCACATTTACAGTACAGGAGAGGTCATAGGTCGGTTTGAATAGGTAGGCGAGGTCTTTCCCAACTGCTCTTCTGGGTGGTCTCCTCTGGATTCCCGCCGCATACATAATGTACAGTAAATACAGTTTATATCTATATTCTGCTTCTGCACATAACTATCCGCAGGAACATGCGATCTTCCTCAAACCAACACTAGAATGTTACCCTTAAAATACCCTTCAGCTGGATACCAAACAACACCTTATTACCTTGTTCTGTCCCCTCCTATTCTCTAAAGGTGAATCCCTTTGTTCTGTTACCATTTAAACTGTTGTTACTTTCTGATGTGGTGCAGGGATACTATGTGTACATTGTGCACTATTTGGATTAAATATGTAATGTGTTTTGATAGCCTTCCGTGCGTTCACAAACTCTACCATAAATACTCATACCACGCGCTAATGCGCAGGACCGCAGGAGCAACCATACGCAAATTGCGGATATGCGCATGCACGACAGAACAAGTGCACGCAGGGAGGCCATCTGTGTGTAGTTTGTACTGCAATATTTTTCGACTTTCACAAAGTCTTCTATCTTCTTATACTCACCCGGCTTCTATCTTCCGGCTCTGTGAGGAGGACGGCGGCGCGGCTCCGGGACGAACAGCAAGGAGAGACCTGCGTTTCGACTCCCTCTGGAGCTAATGGTGTCCAGTAGCCTAAGAAGAAGAGCCTAGCATTTAAGTAGGTCTGCTTCTCTCTCCTCAGTCCCTCGATGCAGGGAGCCTGTTGCCAGCAGGCTCCCTGAAAATAAAAAAAACCTAACAAAATTATTTTCTTTCAGGAAACTCAGGAGAGCTCCCTGTAGTGCACCCAGTCTCCTCTGGGCACAGTATCAAACTGAGGTCTGGAGGAGGGGCATAGAGGGAGGAGCCAGTGCACACCCATATCTAAAGTTCTTTTTAGTGCCCATGTCTCCTGCGGAGCCACTCTATTCCCCATGGTCCTTATGGAGTCCCCAGCATCCTCTAGGACGTAAGAGAAATGCCACTTTACAGGATGTAAGACCTTTGACAAAGCTGCCTGGAGCAGCGAAACGCGTTAGATTGAGACCTGTGTGGACATTTGCTGACCAGCACCACCATCTACAGTCAGGACCCTGCATTTTTCTTGCCTCCGTGAACCAGGACTCCTACTGGCATTGCCATTGCCTACTACGTCTATAGGAGAACCCATCTATTGGAACACGGAGTTCCCAGTGAACTGTGAACCAGGACCCCAACAATTGTTGCCGTTGCCATACGAACTTGCACCTTATGGGAGCCTCTTTAAACGGAAACAGACAGACTTGGTAATCACATCCAGTTGGATGAACTATTATACACCTGGTCCATATTTATGACTGTATATGTGCTGGTTTTAAATATGCCGATTGGTGCTTTGCATATTAGTTGGTGTCAGTACTAATTAGATTTCAAAGTCCACCTGAAGTCAATAGTGAGATATAGAACATATTTATATTTATTTCAGATTGCATGTTTTTATTTGTCCAAGCTATTTTAACAATTATTATTAAATACACATTCATTTAGATCATACTGTGTCAATGAGCGCTGTATACTTTTTCTTTCCTATTGTTTTTGAAAGGGTCTGACTACCCCTTATTTATTCATCTGCTAGGAAAAGCATACTCATCACAGCGCCTGTATATATACTTGATATATATATTTATTTCCACTTTACAGGATGTGCATACTTTTTTCCAGGGATGCTGCGCATTCAACCACCTTTTGTTCCTCCTGCAGTACTTTGGGATTTAAGTCTGGTCCTCAAAGCCCTTCAAGGGGCTCTGTTTGAACCACTTAATAAAGTGGATCTTAAATGGTTGACAGCTAAAGTACTCTTTCTACTGACTATGACATCAGCTAGAAGAGTATCAGATTTAGGAGCGCTGTCGTGTAAGTCTCCTTTTCTGATTTTATACCCAGATAAAGCAGTTCTCAGAACTAGGTCTGGGTATCTTCCGAAGGTGGTCTCTAAGTTTAACCTTAACAAAGAAATTGTAGTCCCGGCTTTTCAGGTGTTGGGACTTTCTGCGGGAGAAGCGTCGCTGGACGTAGTCCGTGCATTAAGAATCTACGTGGATCGTACCACTGCCATCAGAAAGACAGATTCTCTCTTCATTCTCTACGGATTTCACAAGAGGGGATGGCCTGCTACTAAACAGACGCTAGCAAGATGGCTTCGAATGACGATTTCAGAAGCATATTCTCGAGCTGATCTCCCTGTTCCGGCTAATGTCTCTGCTCACTCTACACGTAAGGTAGGTCCTTCATGGGCAGCACAACATGGTGCTTCAGCAGAACAGATATGTAAGGCAGTCACATGGTCTTCCATTAACACATTCATTAGACATTATGCCTTGGATACTTTTGCCTCTCATGACGCTGAATTCGGGCGTAAGGTTCTCCTGTCTCATCAGGAGCGTCCCCACTACTAAAAATTGCTTTGGGAAGTCCCAATGTTATCCTGTGGATAACCTGTGGACCCTGCCGGAGAAATATACGTTATGGTAAGAACTTACCGTTATAATGGTATTTCTCCTATGTCCACAGGTTTCCACAGGGATCCCACCCTGACACACCTGATTTGAGAATCTTTATACTCACTAACATCTTCCCTCTTGTATGGAAGGGTGTGCAAGTGTGTTCTCGCCTGAATAGGGTTCTACATAATGCTCCTGCCTAAATGCTTTGGAATACAACTGATTTGCCTGTGCCAGTGGGCGGGGTTATATGGACGAGCCCGTTGCATCCTGGTAGGCCAGAAAGCTTTTGATCGTTTGGTGACAATCCGCTGTCGCTCCATCATAGCCCAATGTTATCCTGTAGACGTAGGAGAAATACAGTTATCAACGGTAAGTTCTTACCATAACATATATTTTATATATATATATATATATATATATATATATATATATATATACACACATATATATATATATATATATATTTTAATTAATTTACATGGATCTTATTTTTTTTTTTATCATAGTTATAAAAACATATACACACACACACACACACACACGTTCCCATACTGGGTATATAACATTAGGACACATATTGTTTGCATTACAGCTAGGATTTTGTTTTAAATCTAATTATATAGGTGTGTCCTATCTCAATAACAAGTAACTCTCCTGCAAACCTATACTCCTTTCCCACAGCTATCCCATATAGGTTTTAATCGACATAGGAGGGATGGGAAAGAAGCTAGAGGGGTATTTCGTATATATGCATGTATCCGAGATTTTTACAAATTTAGTGTTTGTTGTACCCTCAGGTATCAATCCATGTATCTATATATTAAATAAACATTATATACAAGAAAAAAAAACGGGAAAGAGAGAGAAAGACAAAGATGAGAAAAAGCAAAAGAACATGGGAGGCCCTCCCTAAGGAATAGTGTTATGTTCGATGCTTTCATTCAATCCATCCAGATGTAGAGAATTGAATTTAAGCATCCAGTAAGTTTCTTTACAACATAGTTTATTGAATCTATCGCCCCCCCCCTCCCCCCCGGATGTGGGTGCGCTATGTTCAATACATCTTCTTGCTTGAACTGCCGCAGTACCCTGGGCAGGAGTGACACCGGAGGGAATACGTAATGCAGCTGAAAGTTCCATGGAACTGCCAGTGCATCCACGAACGTTGCCTGAGGATCTCTGGTTCTTGATCCAGGAGTTGAGAGACTTCTGGATGAAGGCTCCACTCTCCAGAGTGAACGCCCTGGCGACTGAGGAAGTCTGCTTCTCAGAGCAGGACACCCGGAATGAACACTGCCGATATGGCTGGCAGATGGCGTTCCGCCCAACTGAGGTTTTTTGACACTTCCAACATTGCCATGCAGCTTCGAGTGACACCTTGATGGTTTATGTATGCCACTGTGGTGGCGTTGTCTGATCATACCTGAACAGACCCTCAGCTCTCGAATGTTAATCAAAAGGAGTGTTTCTTTCTTGGTCCAACGACCCTGAAACAAGTGTTGCTCCAACACCGGTCCCCATCCCCGAAGACTGGCGTCCGTTGTCAGTAGGACCCAGTTGGGGAGACAGAAGGGATGGCTCCTGCTCAATTGCTGGTCCTGTAGCCACCAGGACAGCGACAGACAATCCTCTGGAGTCAAAGAGATCATTTGAGATCTGATCCGATGAGGTAGGCCGTCCCACTTGTAAAGGATCAACTGTTGCAGAGGGCGAGAGTGAAATTGAGCGTACTCTACCATGTCGAAGGACGACACCATCAGTGTATCGACACTCTGGGGCGATGAAGGAAGCGCCTTATCCTATCCTAAAGTATCAAAACTTTTTCTGGAGACAGGAGCAGTCTCTGTGTGTATCCAAGAGTACCCCCAGGTGCATCATGCTCTGAGCTGGGACCAGCGAGGACTTCTAATTTTTTAGCCACCCTTTGGCTTGCAGGAAAGTCACAGTAAGTTGCAGATGACTGAGGAGGACTTCGTGTGAACTTGCCAGAATCAGCAGGTTGTCCAAATACAGGATTCCCTGGCGATGGAGGTGGGCCGTCATAATGGCCATAATCTTGGTGAAGATCCGAGGAGCCGTAGCCAGTCCAAATGGCAGAGCCTGGAATTGGTAGTGAAGGTTGCCAATAGCAAACCACAGGAACTGCTGATGCGATATGGCAGTAGGAATATGCAGATATGCATCCTGTATATCCAGGTATACCATATAGTCTCTGGGTTCCATAGCCTGCAATATTGAAGGCAGAGTTTCAATACGAAACTTGGAAACTCTCACAAACTTGTTCAAAGATTAGAGGTTGAGTATAAGCCATAGGACCCATTGGGTTTCAGGACCAGAAACAGGGTCGAGTAATAACCTCTACCCCTCTGAGGCTGAGAAACCGCACAACCACTCCATTACTCATGAGGGAACTTACAACAGTTTGTAGAGCCTGCACTTTCAACGGATCAGATGGGAGAGCCGTTGTGCAGAACCGGTGAGGGGGATGTCTCTTGAATGAGACAGCGTACCAGAGACACAACTTCCAGTACCCAAGCATCTGAAGTGGTCGTGAGCCAGACCTCGGCAAACTGTAGAAGTCAGTCTCCCACGCTGGGGTTCCCAAGGGGGAGGCCCGTCCAGTCATGCAGCAGGCTTGTCATTTTTGCAGCAGGCTGACAAGCTGCTCAAGACTGCTTCGCCTTGGAAGTTTTGGAAATGCAAGATTGTCTAGGGTATTATGACCTTTCGCTTTACCTTGAGGCCGAAAGGAGCGAAAAGTGGTACTTTTTGCCTTCTGAGAAGGATTAGTAGTGGGGAGAAAAGCTATCTTAGCAGCTGCCAGTTCCGACAAAATTTTATTTAGGTCTTCCCCAAACAAAATGTCGCCAGTGAAGGGGAGGACTTCCAAAGTCTTCTTTGAGTCCAAGTTCACTTTTCACAACCTCAACCACAGTATGCGGTGCACCAGGACAGACGTAGCCGAAGCCTTGGCCGCCAATACTCCAGCCTCAGAGGACGCTTCTTGAATGTAAGAAGCGGTGGTAATATGAGACAGGTATTGTCTGGCATTTTCAGAGATATCCTCGGGCAGCTTTTCCTCTTACACCTGAACCCACGCCTCAATACCTTTTGCAGCCCAAGAGGCAGCTATAGTGGGTCTATGAATAGCCCCTGTGAGTATACAGATTTCAGACACCCTTCAACACGCTTATCTGTCGGCTCCCTCAGTGAGGTGACAGGCAGAGTGGACGACACCACAAGGCGAGTTACATGAGAATCCACTGGCAGCGGAGTCCCCCATTTGTTACACAACACTGCAGGGAGAGGGTAGCGAGCCAAAGCCCATTTGGGAATATGGAATTTCTTCCCTGGATTAGACTAGGGTCCCTGTTTGATGTCCACTAGATGATTAGAATGGGGTAATACAGTTTTAACCACCTTCTGCTGTTTAAACTTACCAGTTTTCTTTGCCACAGTAGTGGAATCCTCCTCATCTGTGATTTGAAGGATATACTTAAGAGCAACCACCAGGGCAGGGACAACTATCAATAAGGGAGATTCCTCATCAGTAACACAGAATTCGGTGTCTGACAGGACCGTATGCTACTCCTCCTCTTCAGACGAGACATCAGAGAGGTTTGTAGACTGTGACGAGGAAGCAGCCCGCTTATAAAGACCAGGGACACGGACGTGACTAGAGGTAGATTTCGGTCTAACCAGAGACTGGTTTAGTTGTTGCAGTTAGTTGGACACATTTTCTGCCCAAGGCGGATTAACCATTACAACTTACAGTGCTGCCAGCTCAGTTAGCAAAGTCAAATTCTGGGTTGCTTAGCGTAGCCCCACTGTTCAATGACCTGCTGCTGCGGGCACCAACTGAAATCTGAGCTCACATTGCCTGGAGGCAGGGTTATAGAGGAGGCCCCTGTGCATCCTAGGACAGCTAAAGCTTTACCTGTTGGTGCGTCTGGATCCAGGATCCACTCTACACCCCAATGTTTCCCTGTGGAAACCAATGTACCCTGCTGCAGAAACTTCTGTAATACAGCAGGAAAACTTTATCTTTTAAAAAATATCAGGAGTTATTCTATTTATTTGCTCCACAGGATTTACCATGGGGTATACTGTAGGTGGTCTGGAGAGAACCGGGTACCAAACAGTTAAACTTTCAGGTCTCAGGATGCACTGGACCTTCCTCCTATATAACGTAGCCCCAAACCATTCAGCTTAGTGATCAAGCCCAAGGCAGGAGCAAGACAGAGGAGAAGGAAGAATGGAACACTTAAGCAACACACTCAGAAGAGGAGAACTAGTGACCTCGTATTACCCGGGATCCGGTCTGAAGGTCGACAATGTTTACGTCGACCACTATCGGTCGACAGTCACTAGGTCGACAGGGTTGAAAGGCCGACAGGGTTTCTAGGCGTACATGTGCTAGGTCGACAGGTCAAAAGGTCGACATGTTTTTCACATTTTATTTTTGAACTTTTTCATACTTAACGATCCACGTGGACTATGATTCGGAATAGTAACCTGTGCCGAGCTAAGCGAGGCACCTTGCCCGTTCGCTCGCCATGCAAGGGGACACGGTGCACTAATTGGAGTTCCCGGTCACTCTACATAGAAAATGACACAAACCCCCCAAAAAACTTAATGTCGACCTTTTGACCAGTCGACCTAGCACATGTCGACCTAGAAACACTGTCGACATTCCAACTGTCGACCTAGTGACTGTCAACCTATAGTGGTCGACCTAAACATTGTCGACCTAGACACTGTCGATCTAATGATCCACACCCATATTACCCATAAGCCAGGTGCGTCAGGGTAGGTGCCCTGTGGAGCCTATGGACCTCGAAGAAAAAGAGTGTTAATAATAAGTCTACCATAACTCCTGATATCTTGTTCAGGTTCATAGTCTCAACAGTATTTACCATGGGGATGTCACAAAGCAAATTCCACTAAGGGAGAGGATGTTCCTGAGCAGTACGGAGAACCAGTCACCCAAAGGTAGCATCCTAGGAGGCGAAGGTGTTGAATGAATGAATACGGAGAAAGGTGTTGACAGAAGCCCATGTGGCTGCTTTGCACAATTGTTCAGCAGATGACCCACAAATAACCGCCCACGAGGGCCCCACAGATCTAGTAGAGTGAGTTTTTTTTTTTTAATTCAATTCTTTTTTATTGATTTTCAGTTTTTACTTAAACAAAAACACACAAAAAAATAAAATAAAAATAAAACAGCGCAACTCACATCAGAGCCCCACCCTGGGAATACGCAGATTCCCATGTCGAGTAGGGACCAATTATCATACTTATCATAGTAAACCGATGCAGGCTCAACCTTCGAATCGTAAATTATAAATTAGAATCAATATCACATGGTAGCATATAACTTGTATAACAATGTGCCGTGCATAATCCTCTACGGCCACACTTCTTAAATATTAAGCTAAACGCAGAGCTACAGCACTGACACTGGGGCGGGAGTGGCTGACCGCGGGCGCCAGGGGACAACGCAAACAACAAGAGGCAGTTCACCCGATATAGAATTAAGGTACCCACCCACTCTAACCCCCGTTGTATGTCTAGATGTTCCGGGTCCTAGAGAGCGGGGACTCAAGCCAGCGACCCCACAGGTCCTGATATTTATTCTCCGCTTTTCTAGCTAAGTATACATATTTCTCATGAGAGACTGTAACATTTACAAGTGAGACCCAGGACCGTAACGTGGGCGCATCCCTGGCTAGCCAAAGCCTTGCGATGCACACCTTGGCCAGGCCACACAGATTAATTACATAACGTCTGGCAGGGGGGTCCAGGGCATCCTCCTCCACAGCAGATAGCACACATGTCATCGGGGAGCATATAGACGAGGGAATACCTGTTGACACCAGGGCGTCAATAACACCCGACCAGAATACGGCTACCTTAGGACACAGCCAAATAATGTGCCAAAAGTCCGCATCCAGAGTATCGCACTTAGGACACCTGGAGGAGTGGGTACCCCCTATATGTCGCAACCGCACTGGTGTCATATATACTCTGTGTATTATAAACAGTTGAATTTGTTGATATCTAGTGGTGGTAGTGGATAATCGTGGAGAGCATAAAGCACCCTCCCATATCTCATCAGAGATGGCGCCCAAGTCAGATTCCCACCTGCTCCTGAGAAGGGACAACGGGTCAGAATAGTGAGATCGAAGCATACTTGCATAAATGTTGGACACCAGATGTCCGCTTCCCAGGGACTGCAGGAGAGACTTGACCGGGGAGTCGGCAATCGTCGGAGGAGCTCCGGGAAATTGTGCGTTAAGTGCATGTCTCAACTGCAGGTATCGGTAGAAATGTGAAGAGGGTATACTGTAATCCCGCTGAAGCTGCAGGAAGGACCTCAGTATACCATCACTATATAAGTGTCCCAGGGACGTCACTCCCCACCTCCCCCACACCGTCCCAGTCCGCAGCGAAGCCAGTTCTGGGAAGCCAAGGGCATTGTCCAGAGGAGTATCCGGGTCAATACCCTGGCCCAATAGGATAACATGTACCTGTTTCCATATGAGGACGGCCTGTCTAATTATAGGGATCTTGGACAAGTTAGGGTTCCCACAAAGAAGCATCTGTAATGGAGAGCCGTCAGGGTAGACCCGGAAAAGCATTTGGGAGTGTATAGTGAGAGCATCCGGGGCATTCACCCACTCCCATATATGTGCCAACTGCGCGGCATAATAGTAAAATCGAAAGATAGGGAGAGCTAAGCCTCCCAGCACCTTCGGCCTGGACAGAACGTCAAGTCTCAACCGCGCTCTCCTGCTGGCCCATATCAAAGAAGAGAGCAAACTGTCAATCTGTCGAAATATTTTCAAGTTAATATATATAGGGGACTGCTGGAGGACATAAAGGAGTTTAGGCAAGTATACCATTTTTACCAAGTTGACCCTGCCGGTAACAGTCAGGGGCAGAGACCCCCAAACCCTGACCCTCGAGCGTAGATAACCCATCAGCGGCATGATATTAAGGGAAACATAGGTACAAGGGTCATTCGATACCCATATATCCAGGTATTTGAAAGAATCTACCCATTTAAGGGGGGTTTGAATCATGGGGGCTTCCGAGACTGGGCCGCAAAGTGGAGTAATGGTGGATTTGTCCCAGTTAATTTTGAGCCCGGAGAAACGTCCATAGTCAGTTATTAAGTCAAGGAGTTTAGGTAAGGAGGAGACTGAATCGTCCACAAAAAGCAACAGGTCATCAGCGTATAACGCTATCCTGTCTTCCTTTGCGCCGACCCTAATACCCACAAAATCCTGAGAAGCCCTAATCAAACATGCCAGTGGCTCAATAGCAATGGCAAACAGAGTCGGAGACAAAGGGCAGCCCTGCCTCGTTCCCCTGGTTAGGGGGAAGGAGTCCGAAACAAACCCGTTCACCGAGACTCTGGCCATGGGCTGAAAGTATAACAATTTAACATAATTGATAAAGTTGGGGCCCACACCAAACCTACTCATAGCCTCCCAGAGGAAGGCCCACTCCACTGAGTCAAAGGCCTTTGCGGCATCTAAGGAGGCTATAACGGCAGAGCAGTCCTCCTCCTGAGAAACCTGAAAATGAGCAAACAGGCGCCTCAAATTCACAGCAGTGGACTTGCCAGGCATGAAGCCCGTTTGGTCAGGGTGAATAATTTGGGAGATAACCTGGCCGAGTCTGGAAGCTAAAACCTTGGCCAGGATTTTAATATCCGTGGGCAACAGCGAAATAGGACGGTAGGATTCAACCTTCCTGGGGTCCTTATCTGGCTTGGGAATTACTATAATCAAAGCCTCCGCCATAGACGGGGGAAGCACATTTTGGGCAAAAATTGCATTGAACAACTCAAGCAACTGAGGGGCAAAGAATTTTGTATATTTCTTATACAGCTCTGACGGGATGCCATCAAGGCCAGGGGCCTTACCATCGGGGGAGGCAGAGATCACAGTCTCAATCTCCTCCATCGACAAAGGAGCGTCTAGAAGGGCCCTGGCCTCACTGGAGATACGGGGCAAGTGGACTCCATCCAAGTAGTCACATAGCTCCAGCGGGGAACAGGTCAACCCAGAACTATATAGTGCCTGATAGTATGAGACAAATTCCGCCACGATCTGGGGGGTGCGGTCCAGCATAGACCCAGCTGAATCTAAAATCTCCACTACAGTATGAGAGGAACGATCACCCCTTGCAAGATTGGCCAAATAAGAACCTGGTCTATCCCCAGTAGCATACTGGACATGCGAGGAGAAGAGAAGTCTGTGCTGGGTTTTCCCCCACAGGTAATCATTCCATTCACCCTGCGCATGAAGCCACATCAACTTAGAGGCATCCAAGCCATCCCGCACATATGTCAACTCTGAAGCAACCACCCGGGCCTCCAATTCAGACTCATGTTTCTTAAAGGAGGATTTAAGACTCCCCACCCGCTTAATCAATGTTCCTCTCAAGAAAGCCTTGAAAGTGTCCCATAACAGAGACACATCCGAGGTGTCATCATGCATAACGAAGAATTCTAACCAGCTAGCCTCCAAATCAGATCCCTCGCCCATATGCGTCAACCAGAAGGGATTAAATTTCCACACTGCCTGGCCTCGCTGGCAGTTTAAGTCAATATGTAACGATATAGGGGAGTGATCCGAAATACCCCAAGTCTCATATTTAACATTTTGAACTTTGGGCAAAAGCTCCCGGGACAGAAGAGCCAAATCTATCCTAGAGAAAGAAGAGTGAGAGCGTGAAAAACATGAGTATTGCCTCAAATCAGGATTCTTCAATCTCCAGGGGTCGATCAGACCCAACTCCGACACAGTGTCTGCAAATGGGGAATGCCCGGGCCGTGGGTTGGAGGACGCCCCGGACAACCTATCCAAGTCGCGATTTAAAACGTTGTTGAAGTCCCCCATACAGATTACGGCTACGTCAGGAGAGGCAGCCATAAAGGCAGATGCCTTTTTAAGGACGTCATGCGAGTATGGAGGGGGTACATACACAGCCAACAATAACAAGGGGATGGAGTTAATTCTGCACTTGAGAAATACATATCTACCCCATTGATCTGTTTGCACAGAATCAAGCGCAAAGGGAACAGATTTCCTAATTAGGACCGACACTCCCCGGTACGCTGCAGTATGCATAGAATGGTAAGCCCAGCCCACCCATGGTTTTTTAAGGGACATAATCTTAGTACCCAGTAAGTGGGTTTCCATCAGGCAGGTTATATCCGAAGCATAGTGCTTAATCTGTCGTAGGATCAAGGAGCGCTTAATCTTGTCATTGATCCCCCGCACGTTCCACGACAGAAACTTAACCACCGCCATAGCAGGGCATCGTTGTAATATTGCAAAGCACCCGCGGCCAGCCACCGCCAGTGAACATCAAAGAAAATAAGCCTGCAGTTAGTTGCAACTTTGACACAGCGGGAAAAAACACATCGCACAGCAAAAAATGTAAACTTATCAATACTAACAGTCCAAAATAACCCCCACCTCCACCCCGTCCGTATACCACCTAAAACTAGCAGCATACCTGGTTCCCCAACAACGAAACACCCTAATTAGTAACAATCCCAACTAAGGCAGAGAGCACCGTAACATACTCCGCCAACACCAACTAGGGTTAAATTCCTATATCCACTAAGGGGGCCAAGAATATAATGACCTTGAGACAGGAGAGTCCCCCAGCCAAACTTAAAACAAAACCGATCCCCCCCCCCCCCCCCAGACCAGCACCCCCACAAAATAATCGCTTACCCCGTAAAAACTGTATGGCGGAGAGAACACCGAGAGCGTAAAGCCCAAGAGCAACATAGAGGCAGCATCAAACAACGCCCATCTCCACAGAGCCACCCCCTCCCAGTGAAAGCCCATAAGGGCCACAGAAAGCCCCTACGTGAACAACATAGCAGCACAATGCAAACAGTAGCGTATTTGACTAGCTGAGAAATCACATATATAAGTGCAATCAGCGGCTACCGCTCCCTGAGTCGGAATGAGTCTATCCAGGCAGAATATCAACTCGCAGGGAATCATAAAAAGAAACCATAACCACTAACAACTATACATCCCTCCCAAGACAATGTAACAATAACATAGCAGACATGAAAAACAGTATGTTTGCAGGTAGAGAAATCAAATGCAAAAGTTCAATCAGCGGCTAACGCCCGCCGTGCCGGAAAGCGTCCGTCCAGCCACACTGATGCTTCACGAGGGGTCATGAAGAATTTTGTTTCACCATCCGAGACCACTCGCAGTTTAGACGGAAAGAGCATGGCATAGGGGATATTCAGTTCCCGCAGCCTGCGTTTCACAGGGACAAACTGAGCTCTATCCTTCTGAACGTCGACAGCAAAATCCGGAAAAACGGATACTGGGGAACCGTTCCACTTAAGAGGACCCTTGATGCGGGCCAGTCTCAGAATCACATCTCTATCCCGATAATGAAGGAGTTTGGCGATAAACGTACGGGGAGGAGCCCCCGGAGGTAACGGGCGCATCGGGACCCTGTGGGCGCGTTCCACCGCGAAGTGTGAGGTGAACTCCTCCGCTCCAAACGTATCCAACAGCCAGCGTTCAAGAAATTTTTCAGGGGAGGCACCCTCTTCTTTCTCCGGGAGCCCAACGAAACGGACATTATTTCGCCGCAGTCTCCCCTCCATATCAGTCATCTTTTTATGCACTTCCGTCATCTGTGACTCCAAAGCAGAAGTGCGTCGACCGAGAGGCGTAACAGTGTCTTCCAGTGTGGAGGTGCGCGTCTCAACCTCACCGACCCTCTCTCGCACCCGCTGAAGGTCTTGGTGTATAATGGATAAGTCCGCCTGGACCTGACCAATCCTGTCGGCCAAGCGGGCTTCACTGGCCGTGACCGCATCCAGCACCTTTTGCAAAGCAGCATCGGTGGCCTCCGCAGATGAGGAGCTAGCCGACGGAGAAGGCGGTGCCGAGGTCGACTGCACCTCCCCCCCCCTGCTGGGACCTTGTCGGCGGATTTCTGGCATACTTCTCTAGCTTCGCCGCAGCAGACTGCTGCGGTTTGACCATTATAGCCGAGCGGACGGCAGGGAGCAAGACGTATAATAAATAGTATATCAGGAACTGTCCAGGGACGGCCAATAAGTAACTTGATGTAGTATATCAGAATTGTCCAGTCGCTGCCTGCGGGTAAGTATAGTATATCAAAACTGTCCAGTGACCGTGTATATTATTAAAAGAGTCAGCCTCGGTCAGCACAGAATGAATGAATGCAGCAGGATGTTAAAGTGTGGTTCCCCTCCCCCTCAGCATATGGGGCACATGCAGCATAAAGCTGGTTCCAATCAGGTGAAAATTAAATGTGTGCAGTGCTGCTGAGATTGGGCAACATCATCATTAGAGCCCTCCAAGGGTTAATAGCACAGTCAAAGAGCCCAGCAGGGTAGCAGCAGCGTGGGGAGAGCACAGGCACTTGTAGACTCCAGCCCCACCACACACTTCCCCCTCAGCAGAGCAGAGCACAGAGCGATCGTGCAGGAGCTGGGGCCGCCGGAGCGAGCAGGGAGAGCGGCAGCGGGTCACGTGATGGCTCTGCGGCCAGGGATCCCCCGCAGACCTCCAGAGCAGAAACAGTAGCGAGGTGCCGCAGGAGAGAGAGACGCCCGCCACAGCGTCCTTAGCGACGGCAGAGGGGAAGCCGCGGACTCGATGTGAGTCGCGCTCAAGACGGGAGCCACGTGTAGATCTCAGCGCGGGCAGCAGGATGGCGGCGTCTCGCGTGCTCCAGCAGGTCCGGGCCCCCGCTCACCAGAAACTCCGTGCTGCAGCAGGTATCGGGCTGACGGGTCCCAGCGCGGCACAGGGGTATCCCCACACCATAGTGCAGGTACTGGGGTGGATCGCAGGCCCAGGGGGGGACACAGGATGGTATTACAGGAGTTTATAGCTGGAGAGACACACAACCTGTGTGCTACTCCATGTCCGCCGAAGCCCTAGTAGAGTGAGTTTTGATGGTATTTGGAACCTGAAGGTCCATCTCCGTCTATGCCTGAGAAATAGTCATTCAAAGCCATCTAGATAGTGTCTGCTGGTTAGCAGGCCAGACTCTTTTGTGAAATCCGTATAGAAAAAAAATGAGTTTCTGATCTTCATAGAGGTTTGGTTCAATCCACATAAATTCTAAGTGCCAGAACAACAATCTCCTGATTGATATAAAAGCTGGAGATATTAATGAGGTAGCCAGACCTAGGACCTAATTCAGAGTTGATCGCAGCATCAAATTTGTTAGCAGTTGGGCAAAACCATTTGCACTGCAGGTGTGGCAGATATAACATTTGCAGAGAGTTAGATTTGGGTGGGGTGTGTTCAAACTGAAATCTAAATTGCAGTGTAAAAATAAAGCAGCCAGTATTTACTCTGCATAGAAACAAAATAACCCACACAAATCTAACTCTCTCTGCAAATGTTATATCTGCCCCCCCCCCTGCAGTGCACATGGTTTTACCCAACTGCTAACAAATTTGATGCTGCGATCAACTCGGAATTACCCCCCATGTGCACTGCAGGGGGAGCAGATAGAACATGTGCAGAGAGTTAGATTTGGGTGGGGTGTGTTCAAACTGAAATCTAAACAACAGTGTAAAAATAAAGCAGCCAGTATTTACTCTGCACAAAAACAAAATAACCCACCCAAATCTAACTCTCTGCACGTTATATCTGCCACACCTGCAGCGCACATGGTTTTGCCCAACTGCAAACAAATTTGCTGCTGCGATCAACTCTGAATTACCCCCCTAGTTCTGAGGACAGCTCTATCCTGGTGAAAAACCAAAAAGACACTCCTAGGTCAGACATGCTGCGTGCTGATGCAATGCAAGAAGGAAGAGAATCTTCCAAGTGAGCCATTTCAGATCCAGATTTCAAGGAATCAAACTGAAGTCTGTAAAGTCTGAAGAACTAAAGACAAGTCCCACGGAGTAACTGGAGGAACAAAGGGAGGTTGTATCCCCAGAATTCCCTGACGGAAGGTCCGGACATAAGTGCAATCTTGTATTGGAACCATACTGAAAGGAACGAACCTTGCATTGTAAGAGTTGCCAAGCAGGGACCCACATCTAATCCTGCTTGTAGAAAGGCCAGGACTCTTGTCATCCTAAAAGGTTTTTGAGGTCACGATACAAGGTGCACACCAACTAAAGTACGAGTGCCATATTCTACAATAAACCCGTGCCGACAGGTTTATGAGCCCTGAGCATGGTCTACACAACATGGTGTGAGAAACCCCTCAATCTCAAGAAGGAAGTCTCAAGGGTCATGCCGTCAAAGACAAGCGAGCCAGGTCTGGGAGCACCAGAGAAAAGATGTAAGCCAGATTGAAATTCCAATTTATTGCCAGAGCGTCCACAAAAACTGCACTGGGATCTCTGGTTCTGTACTTTGGTGCCTTGCAATTGTGGCATGACGTAATGAGATCCGCATCCGGTAGGTCCCACTTGTATACCAATATTTGAAATATTTACAGATGCATTGCAGAGATCACTCTCCAGAGTGTAAGTCCTGACGGCTTAGAAAGTCTGCTTCCCAATTGCGATAGCCATGTTGGTGACCCTCAGCCGAAGTGAGAATGCGGAATACCTCCTTCATGGCAGCCCGACTTTCCTTGATGATTTATATAGGCTACTGCGGTCGCATTGTCGGACTGTACCTGAACATGTCTGGCGTGAAGAAGATCCTGTGCCTGAAGGAGTGCCCGAATCTCCAGAATGTTAATAGGCAGATGGCTGTTCTGTATTGTCTATCGTCCCTGAAAAGACTGGTGACAAATTACTGCTCCCCATTCGCGAAGGCTGGCTGGCATATGTGGTGAGGAGCACCCATTCCGGGATCCAAAGGGGACACCCCTTGTTCAAATGGGACGTGTGTATCCACTATAACAGTGAAGGCAGGACCTCCTGTGATAGCACCAGGGTCTGCGTCCTGAGGAGCTGGTGTTGGCCATTTTTAACATGACAAGATCAGATGCTGAAGAGGCCTGGAGTGGAATTGGGCATATTCCACCACATTGAAGGTGGATGCCATGGACCACAAGGCCGAGTGGATGGACACTCGCCTTTGTTGAAGAAAGATGCGCAGCCGGGTGTGACGGGTTGATACTATGGGGTATATGCAATTGCGGTCGAATTGCCGCAAATGTCGAAAAACGGGCCATTTTCGACACAAAAAAAAAAAATTCGACAATGCAATACAGTACTTTTCGACAAAAAAACGGACTTTTCAAATTCGACTTTTGGAAATTCGACAGTTGACAAATTTGACATTTTTGCAATGTTAAAAATGCGGCTTTTCGACAAAAGTATATTCAATTGAAAAATGTCGAATCGACAACAGTGCTTTTCGACAGTAAATTCGTCAATTTCCTTCTGCCTCACTTTGCTGGAGGAATGCAATAAAAAAAAATTAAAATATGTTTTTTTGGGTGTTTTTTTTATTGCTAATAGCATATCTATTTATATTAGAAGGGATTAGGTACTTTGGTTTGTCTATTAGGATTTTCAACTATTATTTATATATTTTTTTAAATATATTTTTTTTTAACTGACTAAAATTGAGAGAGCATGGTTTTCAGTGGGAAGGGGTGGGAATGGGTTAAAATTCTATAAAAAAAAAATGCGTGGGGTCCCCCCTCCTAAGCATAACCAGCCTCGGGCTCTTTGAGCCGGTCCTGGTTGTTAAAAATACGGGGAAAAAATGGACAGGGGATCCCCCGTATTTTTAGAACCAGCACCGGGCTCTGCGTCCGGTCCTGGTGCAAAAAATACGGGGGACAAAAAGCGTAGGGGTCCCCCGTATTTTTTGAACCAGCACCGGGCTCCACTAGCTGGGGAGATAATGCCACAGCCGGGGGACACTTTTATACCGGTCCCTGCGGCCGTGACATTAAATACCCAACTAGTCACCCCTGGCCGGGGTACCCTGGAGGAGTGGGGACCCCTTAAATCAAGGGGTCCCCCCTCCAGCCACCCAAGGGCTGCGGATGGGGGGCTGATAGCCATGTGTAAAAATGAAAGAATATTGTTTTTTGCAGAAGAACTATAAGTCCCAGCAAGCCTTCCCCGCAAGCTGGTACTTGGAGAACCACAAGTACCAGCATGCGGGGGGGGGGGGGGGGGGGAACGGGCCCGCTGGTGCCTGTAGTTCTTCTGCAAAAAAATACCCAAATAAAAACAGGACACGCACACCGTGAAAGTACAACTTTATTACACACATGCCGACACACACATACTTACCTATGTTCACACGCCGACCTCGGTCCACTTCTCCATGTAGAATCCGGGGTACCTGAAAATAAAATTATACTCGCCTAAATCCAGTGTGTCTTGTCCTGTTTTTGTAATCCACGTACTAGGCAAAAAAACAAACCACATACCCGATCCACATGGACTGAAAAGGGTCCCATGTTTACACATGGGACCCCTTTCCCCGAATGCTGACACCCCCCGTGACTCCTGTCACAGAGGGTCCCTTCAGCCAATCAGGGAGCGCCACGTCGTGGCACTCTCCTGATTGCCTATGCGCGTCTGAGCTGGCAGACAGCGCATCGCACAGCCCCTCTATTATAGTCAATGGGAACTTTGCGGTCAGCGGTGAGGTTACCCGCGGTCAGCCGCTGACCTCACCGCTGACCGCAAAGTTCCCACCATTGAATATAATGGAGAGGCTTTGCGATGTGCTGTCTGCCAGCTCAGACGCGCATAGCCAATCAGGCGAGTGCCACGACGTGGCGCTCCCTGATTGGCTGAAGGGACCCTCTGTGACAGGAGTCACGGGGGGTGTCAGCATTCGGGGAAAGGGTAAACATGGGACCCCTTTCAGTCCATGTGGATCGGGTATGCGGTTTGTTTTTTTGCCAAGTACGTGGATTACAAAAAAAGAACAGGACACACTGGATTTAGGCGAGTATAATTTTATTTTCAGGTACCCCGGATTCTACTTGGAGACGTGTGGACAGAGTCGGCGTGTCAACATAGGTAAGTATGCGTGTCGGCATGTATGTAATAAAGTTTTACTTTCAAGGTGTCGGTGTCCTGTTTTTATTTGGGTATTTTTTTTGCAGAAGAACTACAGGTACCAGCGGGCCCGTTCCCCCCCCCCCCCGCATGCTGGTACTTGTGGTTCTCCAAGTATCAGCTTGCGGGGAAAGCTTGCTGGGACTTGTAGTTCTGCAAAAAACAATATTCTTTCATTTTTACACATGGCTATCAGCCCCCATCCGCAGCCCTTGGATTGGGGGGGGGCTTGATTTAAGGGGTCCCCACTCCTCCAGGGTACCCCGGCCAGGGGTGACTAGTTGGGTATTTAATGCCACGGCCGCAGGGACCGGTATAAAAGTGTCCCGCGGCTGTGGCATTATCTCCCCAGCTAGTGGAGCCCGGTGCTGGTTCAAAAAATACGGGGGGGACCCCTATGCTTTTTGTCCCCCGTATTTTTTGCACCAGGACCGGACGCAGAGCCCGGTGCTGGTTCTAAAAATACGGGGGATCCCCTGTCCTTTTCCCCCCCGTATTTTTACAACCAGGACCGGCTCAGAGAGCCCGAGGCTGGTTATGCTTAGGAGGGGGGACCCCACGCATTTTCCCCCCGGGTTTTAACGATTTTTGTGTCGTCCGAAAAGTCGAATCTAGGACGCACTTATCAGTCAATTGGTCCGTTTTTCGACAGCGGGACTGCCGAATCCGTTTTTTAATGAATATGTCGAATTCCGGCACCCGCCGGCCGGAATTCGACGGACGAATTGTGTCGAATTTAAAAACGGGCAAAAAAATGCTGCAATTCGCCCGGAATTGCATATACCTCTATATCTTGCTTGGTGGCAGAAAGATTCTTTGTGAATCTAGGATGGCTCCTAGATGTAACATCTCTGAGATGGGGACAGGAAGGACTTTTTCTAGTTCAGAATTTAGCCATGAGCCTCTAGGAGGGCAATAGCCAAACCAAGATGTTGCTATAACGTCTCCGGCGACTGTGCTAGAATCAGCAGGTCGTCTAGGTAGATAAGGATAGGAACCCCTGACTCCTGAGATGTGCGGCCATAACTGCCATAATCTTGGTGAAGAGGCACATGCAGGTATGCATCCTGGATCTCCAGGGAAACCATAAAGTCCCCAGGCTACAAAGCTGAAACAATGGAGTGGAGGTGAGGATTGCTCGAAAGAACCCATTGAGGTTTTGGACAGGTATTACCCCCGATTGCAGAAGGGAGTAAATAGCCTGTTGAAAAGACATGCCTTTACCGGATCTTCCATGCAAAAAAAAAAAACTTATGGGAGGAGGCTCTGAAAGGTGAGGACGTACTTCTGGAAGACTACTTCCTGCACCCAGGCGTCAGTAGTAGTTTCACGCCAAGTCTCTGCAAACTGAAGAAGCCGTCCCCCAGGAGGAGGCCCATTTCATCAGGCAGAGGGTTTGCCGTCCAGTTTAGAGGCGGGATGTCTGGCAGGTCAGGACTGTTTAGATCTAGGCTAATTGAACTCCTAAGGAACTGGACTTTTTCCCTGTGGACGAAAGGACCTAAAGAACAATGTTTTGGCCTTGGGAGCCGCAGTTGAAGGGAGAAAGGCTGTTTTAGAAGCAGCAACAGTGGACACTATCTTGTCCAGCTCAGCACCAAATAGAATACTCCAATGCTTTCTTGGAATCTGAGTCTGCCCTCCAGGAGCGAAGCCAGAGCACTCTTCCAGCAGCTGCCGAGGTTGCGGACACTTTAGAAGTGAGTATCTCTGTATCAAGGGCTGCATCGCCAATATAGGAGGCTGTCTCTCTAATATGAGAAGTGCAGGAGAGCTGCCCCTTGGTAGCATCCGATGAGAGACTGTCCTCAAGTACATCTACTCAGCCTTCAATAGCTTCTCTAATATGAGAAATGTAGAAGGGATGCTCCTTGGTAGCATCCGATGGGAGACTGTCCTCAAGTACATATACCCAGCCTTCAATAGCTTTGGCTACCCAGGCCGTAGCCATGTCTGGAAATGTAACAGCACCTGCCTGAAAAAAATGGTTCTGAGGAAAATTTCTATTTTATTATCTGTAGCGTCTATTTAAGGGAGTATATAGACAGAATGGGTAATACAGAGCTTTTCACAAGACAAGATATATGAGCATCTACCATGTGGGGAACTTCCCACATTCTCCATCCTAGCGAGAAGCCCTGTTTCTGGTAACTAAAACTTCCTGTTAGGTGTACTCCAAGCCTCACGCATGAGTTCCGTGAGCTGGTCTGACTAAGGGAATTCTGCCTTAATGATCCTTTGTCTCTTAAAACACTGGACCCTTAGACTTAGGAGCCGGGTACTCTTCCTCTATGTTAAGGACACTTAACTGCCCTATCTAAGTGGAAACACCCACATTGGAGCTCCTGTGGAGCCAATGGACCCTGTAGGAAGTTTTTTTTCCACAGCAATTATATTGCAACGCACAAATTTGTATTATATTCTGATGGACTGCTAAAGCCAACCTTCATAACTAAGCAGTTACAAATAAACAGTATCCATAATGTATGTTTCAGAAATATTTTTAAGAGGAGTTTAAATTAAGTCATTCTGTTTTATCACTCAGAAGATACAAATTAGGGCAAACTCCATTGTCACTTCGCTGAGCCTGTCAGAGATACAGGAGCAGAGGAGGGAGAAAAGGAGATCAAGCAAGTAGCCATTACAGTGGGTAGGTGAAATCCATTGCTAAAGGCCAACAGATTGAGATGGCCAGAAATTTACCTGAAGCCGGATCTGGAATTATCAACAAAGATACTGAGAACATCTATGATGAGGGTGGGTAGGACTAAAGAATTGTGGGAGCTGGGCAGCAAGGTTATTAAGGAATTGTGAGAAAGCACCAAGGGGATGGTAGGTGACCTAAACAAAGATATGAACATAATAGACCTCAAAGGGGATGGAGACGATGCTCAGGGGGAAAGACCAGGAAAGAGAATTTATGTCATAACATTATCAGACTGCATGTTTGGGGGGTGTTGCAGAAAAGACCCCAGTAAGAAGGCCAGGTTGTGGAGTGAAGGCATGGAGGTTTACCAAGTTGGTGATGAATAGATTGTGAATGTTAAGACAGTTTATTGCCTGCAGATCAGGTATTCTAGGGTTCAGGGGAGTGACAGATGTTGATAAGGTTGGCATCGATATAAGGGTTAGCAAGATTTAGGAAGGATGGATAGGAGCAGAGTAGGAGCATAGTATGATTATAATATGGGGCCTGAGTTTGGGAGAGAAGTCTCTGGCAACCAGTAGCCTGAGCAAGGTGAGGAGGAAGATGTGGATGGAAGAGACATGGATGAGGGACTTAT
Organism: Pseudophryne corroboree; assembly: GCF_028390025.1. Taxonomy (NCBI): domain Eukaryota; kingdom Metazoa; phylum Chordata; class Amphibia; order Anura; family Myobatrachidae; genus Pseudophryne; species Pseudophryne corroboree. Next base: position 629,545,084 of record NC_086448.1, read on the forward strand.
TGTGGTAAGAGTAGTAGGTAGATAAGGGGCAAATAACATTCTTTGGTCAGTAATTTAACGTGGGCAAGATATATTGTTAGTCGTGGTGTACACAAGGATAGGGAGCGAATAGAGATGTATTTGGTGAGGGGGTATGTAGGATCGGGAGGGTAGGTCAAGTGATACATTTAGAAAGAAGATTCTTAGCACACTTGAAAAGCTTTTATTGGTATAATGCGTAGCCTTGAAAATGTTTAGGAAAATGGATAGATACTACTAACAATTGCATGCCAATATCATCTTTCTCTTGGGAACATTTCAATTTTGTGCTTTTCTTGGAAATAAAAAATATAACAGAAACAGGGTTGAAATAATCAGTTTAATTACAGACTTATAAACCAAGCAAAACATAAGTCAGGGAAGGCAAAAAATTAATTATTCTACACATTTACAGAAAGGCCACAGCAGTTTATCAACATACAGTATAAAACCCCCTTAAAAAGAGTGACTGAACAGAAGACAAGTATCACTCTGAAGTCCTCATTGGTATATACATTGCACAGTCTGTATAAGAAGCAGCTCTCCATCTATTTAATTTTAGGTCATTACAGCATCTCAGAATTATCTGCTGCATTTTGTATTTAGCGCAGTCTTCAAAGGCTGTGGTATTATTATATATCTTTAATGTATATACAGATCATTTATGTGCATGTTTACAAAAAAAACAAAAACATATTGCTCTAATATTTTAACGCATCTCTGTGATAAAACACTCCAGTTTAAACAAGTATGCCACATAGACAAATTAACAGGTTATTATGATATGCCCAATGCAGAGAGATTTATGTTAATACTGTTAAGTCTCACTGTATATAAATGTATGGTTTTGTTCTATATCATTACTATGCACAAAAAGCTGGCTATTTTTTTTTTTACTTTACTTTAATTTAATTATCCCAGCTTTCAACCTAGGGATGGCCATCAATGTGGTTATCAGCAATGGTAATGGTGAAACCATTGATGGCCATCCATTGCATAGTCCAAATGGTGGTCAGCCATGTTCTTTGACTGACTAGCATGTTGGCCAATCGGAACCTGGGGACGGGGCTTAACGGGTGTCACAGTTATGCTCTGTATCCCGACACCTCGTAAAAAAAATAAGAATTTGGTTATGCTGTGCCATCAATGGAGGGTAACTATTTGGTTCTCCCCCATCAAAAGCAATCAACATTAGCCATAAACCATCAATGATTATGGCTATTCCGATTAGAATACTGACAAGCGGTGAGATTATTTGAACATTGCTTACATGGATATGTTAGCAAAATGTTTAACTATATAATACACCTTAAAAGAGTATCTTTACCTTCAATGAAAGTCTATATTAACCCTGTAATGTGCAGTGTTGTGAATGGGCAACAAACCAATTCTGCAGCATATTCTTGTTTCCTTCACTTAAATGCCACTATGGCAAAGTTTAATAAATGTTAAAAAAGATTAAAAAATGTAAAACAAAATCTAGCAAATCTGTTATTTTTTCATTCTTATGGATCACATGAAATAAATTAAGCGTAAAAAAAATGTGCACTTATTTATACTCTATTCATGTAAATACAGGGATAGGAATGCCCACCTTCCGTATATTTTCTATTGCACATGTATACAGGTTGAGTATCCCATATCCAAATATTCCGAAATATGGAATATTCCGAAATACGGACTTTTCTGAGTGAGAGTGAGATAGTGAAACCTTTGATTTTTGATGGCTCAATGTACACAAACTTTGTTTAATACACAGTTATTATAAATATTGTATTAAATGACCTTCAAGCTGTGTGTATAAGGTGTATATGAAACATAAATGAATTGTGTGAATGTACACACACTTTGTTTAATGCACAAAGTTATACAAAATATTGGCTAAAATGACCTTCAGGCTGTGTGTATAAGGTGTATATGAAACATAAATGAATTGTGTGAATGTACACACACTTTGTTTAATGCACAAAGTTATACAAAATATTGGCTAAAATGACCATCAGGCTGTGTGTATAAGGTGTATATGTAACACAAATGCATTCTGTGCTTAGACTTGGGTCCCATCACCATGATATCTCATTATGGTATGCAATTATTCCAAAATACGGAAAAATCCGATATCCAAAATACCTCTGGTCCCAAGCATTTTGGATAAGGGATACTCAACCTGTACCAAACTCTTACCTGTTCTAACAGGTGTACCCAGTCAGCCCTCACTGGAATAGAGAGACTGGCATTTGCAGAGAAGCAACCAGGTGCTGTGTCTTTACTATACATGTATCTTAGGAATTATGGGGCAGATGTATTAAGCCTGGAGAAGTGATAAAGCAGTGATAAGTGCAAGGTGATAAAGCACCAGCCAATCAGCTCCAATAAGTAAATTGATATTTAGGAGCTGATTGGCTGATGCATTATCACCTTCCACTTATCACTGCTTTATCACTTCTCCAGGCTTAATACATCGGTAGCGTCTAGTTTACCTTCGTGGAGAGGACTATTTGGAATAGTAAAGTGTGGCGAGTGAAGCGGAGCGAGACATTGAGCCCGAAGCGTGGCGTGTGCAGCGAGCCCGCGAGGGTCCAATGCTACATAGAAGAAGTTTTTTTTTTTTACCCCAAACGAACGGAGAACAAAGTTTTGTCACTTTCAGGTCCTGAGCACGAAGGTAATATAGACAACCTTAATACATCTGCCCCCCTATCTCTAATAGTCAAAATATCTCAATATGGAATACCCTTTAACAAAAGGCATTTGTGCAGGTGTATATACCCATATAAGGAACTTCAGTTTACACTGAGTCTCCCATCTTTACAATTAGTTTAGTCCACTATGAACAAAATAATTTGCTATATGTAAACATGACTAAAGTACTGTATACAAAATACTTTGAACCATGATCTTCTGGAAGAAAAAGATATCAAAATATTTGCTTTAAAAATTAAGCTTTATCCAGTTTTAAGAAAATAAAAAAAACATGAACAGCCCTTGGGATGTTCACAGCCTGAGTTCATTTATAGGATCATTTGAAGACGCAACACACGTTTCATCTGCAGACTAGAGAAGCTGCAAATCTTCATCTCCCTTGTTGTCCACTGACAAAATTATATACTAGGAACTGACTAGTGCCACAATAATGTGCTGCAAACAGTTTTCCATCTGGAGTTGGATCAGAGAAAGCAATTTCATCTTTGTTTAGATGAGATCCGTAAATGAAATGGTTCCTGTCAGGAAAATAAAAATAAGATTATAATTGTTACTCTAGGCATAAATTCCAATCTGCTGGTGAGATGGCGGAGAAAGCCATTACGCGTTACAGCAATCTAATCGCAGCTGCCAAGACTGTAGAGTAAATGCTCTACTGCAGGAAGCAGGAAAGACAACTGTACAATAGCAAAGGGAGATGGTATATTTATCTCCCGGCGATGTCCACTTCATTTCTAGACGCTTACAATGTACACATGAATTAGATCATAATGTGCACTGAATAGGTAATAAGACTTCTTATTGTTCTCATTATGTACACAGACCAGAGTGTGTGTGCACTCAGACGGAGCACAATCATATCGGTCTTTTGCATACAACTATAGCCACCTCTAGATTCCTTATTTCCACATACCTTGCCTATACAAAGATGGACTTCCGTTAACTTAATTCCTCCATTCCCAAGCCTACTATTTACAGTATGTTAAACATGTTATATATGTACTGCCAATACGTTCTGTGCGCTGGTATCGCTTCCGTCTCATGCACTACTGCAGAGAAGTTAATTAAAAGACAGGGACGATATGCGCCCGTCTATATCAGCGCTACTATCTGTAAAAGCCCCCACACATGAAGCGATGTGATCGCTAGCGACGGGACCCAGCAGGGTGCCGGCATCGGTAACTGCACACACACTTCCCAATACCGGCATCAACATTTGGCAGCATCACATAGTTCACCACCTCCTGCATGTTTAAGCGATCTGAGGCAGCGCATCGCATCTCTACATGCCCACAAACGGAAACGCCCACATTGTTTAAGAAAATCAGTCCATGAGTGGACACCTTAAGATAGTACGCTGATACACACGGCAATGTAAATGGCAGTGGCACTGACCGTTCCGACACATGCAGCTATTTCGGAAACTGTAGGTGTTGTTGTCCATATACTGCCAGGGAGAGCGCTGCTCCTGGCTGCTTGCTCTGGGCTGCATGTGAGATCTCGCGCACGCACCCTGGAGTCTGCCGGGGGTAAAGGGGAGAGACACAGCACATATCAGCATTAAGCTGATACGCTGTGCGCTCTAGCGGGGATCGTCAGAGAGGGAGTTTTCAATCACCCGCTCCAGCAAACGAGATGGTAATAAATCTCCTCGATGAACCTTTCTGCTTCGCCTTGGTAAAGAGGTGAAGCAGGAAGTGCTATAGCGGGACGTTATGTTCCGCTATAGTACATTTATTTCATAGTACCTTGGGGTTTCTTTTCCCCAAAACAATATAGGCCCCCCCGCTCCCCTTTCTAGAAGCACATGTTATATTTTCCCAAATGAACGCATTACCAAGCTGTACATGTTTAGGGCAGTGCTACTGGATGGCGGTTATTAGGTCGACATGAGTTAGGCCGACATACATTGGCCGACCACGTTTGGTCGACATGCATTAAGTCGACATGGAAAAAGGGTTTTCACAATTCCCCCCCCCCCCCCCATTTTTTGACCATGTTCATACTTAATGATCCACGTGGACTACAATTGGGAATGGTAAGCTGTGATGAGCGCAGCGAGGCACCGTGCCCGAAGCATGGAGAGCGAAGCGAGCCATGCAAGGGGACACGGTGCACTAATTGGGGTTCCCCACCACTTTTAGAAGAAAACGACACCAAAAAAAGTTTAAAAAAAACTCATGTCGACCTTTTTCCATGTCGACCTTATGACCATGCCTACCTAATGTGGTTGACCTAATGTATGTCGACCTAATGAACCACACCCGTGCTACTACTGGCAATACTTCTCTATGCCACATTTACGTAGTTTCTTAACTTAGGAGGTATACCATGTGAATGCTACAGATGTGTCCTCCTACATCCTTGCTGAAGTCATGCTAAGCAGCCCTTCTAGTCACACCGTGCTGTAACTCGGTAGCGCCGAGCGTATATATGTGCAACTTTTTCCTGTTTAAATCTAAGTCGCACTGCTATGCGAATATGACGCACAAGCAGCTTCTGCTGACTAAAATTATATGTGGCATGGCTGTATTCTGTTTGTGACCATGGCTGTATCTGCATATGAAATAGTACGTTAGTGTATTACCAGAAATCACTGTAACGTAGCACTTCATATGCAGGTACAGCCACAGTCACACACAGAATATAGGCATGCCGCATATCATTTTAATCGACTGAGTCTGCTTGTGTCACATAGCGATGCGAATAAGATGCATTTTTTGGTAAAAAAAGATGCCCAACGATAGCAGAGCTGCCGACTGACTCACGCCAGGCATCTCCTGCTGCATGGCGTATTAAGGCAAGATGATTGTAGGAGAACACGTGTATTTAGCTTTACAATAGGTGGTCTCTTTCAAATAAATCATGATGGATCATCCAATATACTGCTCTATACTTACTATTGCATATACATATTTATCACTAATTACTAGATTATGCCCATAAGAATGCTTTGGCACATTTATGATTAACTTTTTATATAACGCTATCTATGAGGCTGATTTTGCTTTCAGGATGACAGGATACTACTGACCAATGCCCCGAGTATAACATCTTACGTTATACTCCATGAAATTGCTTATTACCTCAAACACTCAAGCATCCTAGATGCAATCTTCTTCCGTCGCATCATGGAAAAAACCCAGATGCGGCTCACTCCGCAGATAGCTGGCTCAGGAGAGGTGGAGCAGCACCAAGCTTTCACTCGCTCCGAAAGTAACTGATCCTTGTCAGAACTACCACTTGGAATAATATCATCAATCACTCTATAGCCCTAAAAAACAAAGAGGTACAGAAATATCAATGGATTGTGCCACTTAGGAAGAATTGTGAAGGAAAAAGACTGTTCTACAGTATATAAATACATACATTTAAACACGGCCTAAGACTATAGTAACAGTTACATATAACCCATAACTTCCTTATTATTAAATGTAAATCTGGTCAGAATCCACAGCATTTATTACTAATTATTTATTTGATGCCCAATAGCTTCACTACAAACATCTCAAGAGAATTGTAGCGAAAAGTGTGATCTGGAGTCTCTGAATTTGTATACTGTACGTCTTTTTCCATGCCAAGTTCTGATGTGCTTCATATACAGACTCAGTTGGACAAAGATACAAGTGTTGCATACCAAATTAACCAGCACACTCCCAGTATTTCCTATTCGCATCGCACTGCAACTAAGACGCCTGCGCTGCATGGCCAATTCGGGCTAGATGTAAGAAGACACATCTGTGTTTGTGTATTATATTTGTATGAATCAGCATGTGGATGGTGATGTAATTACCAGATCTAACAATTCTACTAGAGTGACAGCCATGGCTGTGTCTCACTGGGCTGGGCAGCGATTGCTTGGAAGACTCTGAAGTGGACTGCTAATGAGATCACTGAACTATATTTCTTAGGGGTGGTCTTCAGTTTGCCGGCGGCTGGGCTCCCGACGACAAGCATACCGGCGCCGAAATCCCGACCGAGGCATACTGACAGCTTTTCTCCCTCTTGGGGGTACACGACCCCCCTGTAGGGAGAATAGGTGCCTGCAAGGGGCTCATTTGCACTCGCCTAGCTGTCGGTATGCCGGCGGATGGGATTCCAGTGCCGGTATGCTGGCCGCCGGGAGCCCGACCGCCGGCATAACATACTACACCCATTTGCTAGGACTGTTGTGAATTGTTTGAACATATAGCAGACAGTAATCGTCTCTCCTGGACAGGTTTAATATTGAGAACACAACCTGCGTCTAAAAGAAAAGTAACAGTATATCAAAATATCTGGACAGATTTGGATGCCCTGGATTACGTTCTCTATGACTATTTGCAGGTACTGTATAAGAAAATCATGACAGCTGAAATAACTGTACTATCATAAATGATACTATTAATGACTATTAGAAAGAAGGTGACTGTCAGAGAAAATTAGGATTCTGCAGTCCTGATCATTTCTCTAATGAACCTCAAAAAAAACGACAATCAACAACTACTGTAACATATATGATTGGAGCAGGTTTTTGGGATATTAACAAAACTCAAATTAGCTGAACCTACAATCTGAAGGTCATTGTGTCTAGATACACAGTAAGATTCATCCACTGTCGAAAGTTCCATTTCAACACTTACCCACTGAATGTGTTCCGCTATTAAGCAACCAACAACTTTCTTATCACTGCTGATAAAGAGAAGCGTCTTTGTCCTGGAATGAAGACGAAGAGGAACCTGCTGGAACCCCAAATCATTATCCACCATTTCTCTAATCTCTTCAACCTAGAGAAAAACAAAGAGTGTAACATAATTAATACTACTAAGAACAGGATGTTAGAATTTAAGTAGATAAAGAGCAAATAAAATAGTTCATACTCAAAAAGACACAATTACAGAAGTGGGGAGAAAGGAATCTCTTATTTTTAAAGATTACTGATGGGCACCACGAGTGCAAGCTCTTGGACGGTGCCTGTAAATGGCTTCTAGCACTCGCGGTAGGCATTGCTTGGCCTACCAGTCCCCAGGGATGGTGTGCTGCTGCACAAGTGGAACAGTAGCTACATGACCAGAATTGGACACAAAAACAGCCAACATCTGCTTGGCATGTGCTCATGTTGGATTTTCTGTAGTGGCGCACCTCTAGCTGGGGTCCACTGGGTCAACTGTTTGGTCTCAGGGTCAAAACTGTAGATACAGGATTCATGGTCACTGATGATCTCCCAATCCTGTCCAGCATGTTGCAGCACCAAGTCACATGAGCTTCCTTCTCTCTTAAGTCAGCTGACGTGGCACCCAGCATGCAGAAACCTTGCTCAGGCCAAGCTTTTCATGGAATATCAAGTGGGCAGATCCCAATGAGATGCCTAACACCTTCTTTAATTGGGCCATGGTCAGTCTGGCGGCCACCGCAACTATGGCCTGCATCGGAGTAACTTTGTCCTCTGTGATGGCAGACACAAGTCGGCCGCAATGCTCATCTTCCAGGGAACGTCCTCGCAACAAAATTCTGCAAACCAAACAAACAGTGGTTTGGGACGGTGCTTCCTACCCAAAAGCAGCTCAGTGTCTGTCAAAACTCTTCTGCTGTCGCAGACCACTCTTGTAGTCGTAGAAGATCATGGCTCTCCAGTGGCCTCTGCTGAGCGTCATAACTAGTTTGTGAAGAAAGTGAACATGCTGACTTCTTCAGTATGCAGTGCTGCTTTTATACGGCTCTGTGCCTTAACATTTCTCAAACACTTTACTAAGAGATTACAGTTCACAACCAGTCACGTTGTGTCTACTTATGCACTGCACATCTGGAAACTTATTGCACACTGCTCCGTATTAGCACGCAGGTCTCTCCAGCACCAGCCTCTCTCCTGCATACAAACACGCTCAGCTCTTCATGCTGTTTGAGAGCTAACAAAGAGGCCAGGGGCCAGCATAGGGGTGTCTGTGCTGGCCACAGATGCAGTTGAGCATAATGTACAAATCAGCCCAATTCCTGGGTGAAAGTGGATATAGATCTCAATTCAGTGTAAAGAGCAAAATAATTTTTCTGAAATAATGCGTTTTAAATAAGTGCTCCTCTTTACCGCTGCTATAAGGACTATACACCTAATTAAATTAGCATGTTAGTGATTATACCTTTCCCTCACTGCTGTACATATATTATCAATGGAATACAATGTTAACAATTAAATCACACCCATAGTGTACATACACAAAATGGCGAAAAATTGTGCAAAAAAGAATAAATAGGATTTTAAATTACCTACCTGTAAATCCTTTTCTCGTAGCCCGTAGAGGATACTGGGGTCCACATTAGTACCATGGGGTATAGACGGGTCCACTAGGAGCCTTGGGCACTTTAAGAAATCAATAGTGTGCACTGGCTCCTCCCTCTATGCCCCTCCTACCAGACTCAGTCTAGAAATTGTGCCCGAGGAGACTGACATATCTTGAGAGAAGGATTCAGAAAAAGATAGTGGTGAGATTCGAACCAGCACACACAAACAAGAAGAAAACCATGTTTACACAACATGAACAAGAACAGCAACAGCTGATCCGACAATAATACTTAACCAAGTAACCCTGGAGGAAACACGAAGCACTGGGCGGGCACCCAGTATCCTCTACGGACTACGAGAAAAGGATTTACCGGTAGGTAATTAAAATCCTATTTTCTCTTACGTCCTAGAGGATACTGGGGTCCACATTAGTACTACAGGGATGTACCAAAGCTCCCAAACCGGGTGGGAGAGTGCTGAGGTTCCTGCAGAACTGATTGACCAAACTGAAGGTCCTCAGAGGCCAAAGTATCGTACTTGTAAAACTTAGCAAACAAGTTCCATCCTGACAAGCTTGCAGAGCCGGCCTTAGGCATAGGCAAACTAGGCAATTGCCTAGGGGCACAAGCAGCTTCTGCTGATTAAAATGATATGCGGCATGCCTATATTCTGTGTGCAGCATTTTGTATGCAGATATAGCCACAGTCGCACACAATATATAGGCATGCTGCATATCATTTTAATCAGCAGAAGCTGCTTGTGCATCCTAGCCACATAGCAATGCAAATGAGATGCATTTTCATAAAAAATAGGCACCCGACGTTAGCAGAGCTGCCAGTAGACTCATGCCAGGAACTATATGTGTCATTATTTGTATAAGGGCATTAATAATGTGTAACATATGTGTAAGGGGCACTATAAGTGTCCTTATGTGTATAAGGGCACTAATGTGTGTGGCATATGTGTAAGGGAAATTATGTGTATAAGGGCATTAATAAGGGTTGGCATAATGTGTAAGGCGCACTATGTTTATAAGGACATTAATAATGTGTGTCATGTGTGTAAGGGGCATTACTGTGTGGTATTATGTGTATAAATGCATTACCAATGTGTGGCATTATGTTTATAAGGTGCTCTACTGTGTGGCGTAACGTATAGAAAGGGCACTACTGTGAATAAAGAGCAATATGGTGTGGTGTAATGTGAATAAGGAGCAATATGGTGTGGTGTAATGAGAATAAAGAGCAATATGGTGTGGTGTAATGTGAATAAGGAGCAATTCAGTATGATGTTATGTGAATGAGGGGCACTACTGTGAGAAGTAACGTATATAAGGTAAATTGGTACTACTGTGTGATGTAATGTGAATAAGGGACACTATCGTATGATAACTTGTGAATAAATTTGCACTACTGTGAGGCATAATTTGAATTGGGGGTACTATTGTGTGGCCATGCCCCTTGCCAGCAAAAACACATACCTTTTTGGGCTGTGCGCCGAATGTGGACACTGTTCTTATTTAAATTACAGGGGGTAGGAAAACAAAAAAATGACTGCTATGGGTGGGGGGTGATGGTGCTAGGAAAGGGGTGCAGGGTCAGAGGCGGAACTAGCGGTGGTGCTAGGGGGCACCAGCCAAAATCTTGCCTAGGGCATTATATTGGTTAGGGCCGGCTCTGCCTGCTTGGCAGAGCTGTAAAGCAGAGACACCCCGGGCAGCCTCCCAGGAAGAACCCACAGACCGAGTAGAGTGGGCATGAACTGACTTAGGAACCGGCAAACCTGCCGTGGCCATGCTGGACAGTCAGCGTGATCCAGCGAGCAATATAGACTGCTTAGAAAGCAGGACCCCCAATTTTCTTGGGATCACAGAGCACAAACAGCGAGTCCGATTTTCTGTGACGAGCTGTCCGTTTGACATAGATTCTCAAAGCCCTCACAACATCCAGGGACTTTGAAGTAGAAGAGGTGCCAGTAAGCACCTGAACCACAGTAGGTCGGTTGATGACACCACCTTTGGAAGAAATTGCTGACGAGTTCTGAGTTCAGCTCTATCTTCATGAAAAATCTAATAGGGGTTCTTGTGAGACAAGGCCCCCAATTCCGAAACACGCCGTGCCAAAGCAAAGGCCAATAGTGTGATCGTTTTCCATGTAAGAAACTGTACATCCACCTTCTGTAAAGGCTCAAACCAATCCGACTGCAGAAAACGCAACACCACGTTAAGCTCCCAAGGTGCCGTGGGAGGCACAAAGGGTGGTTGGATGTGCAGAACGCCTTTCAAGAAGGTCTGAACCTCAGGAAGGGACGCCAACGGTTTCTGGAAGAAAATGGACAAGGCCGAAATCTGGACCTTTATGGAGCCCAGGCGCAGACCCACATCAGACTGCAGAAAAAGCAGAAGACGACCCAGCTGAAATTCTTCTGCAGGAAATGTCCTGTTCTCACACCAAGAGACGCATTTTCCACAAATCTGGTGGTAATGTTTAGACGTTACCCCTTTCCTGGCCTGGATCAAGGTAGGAATTACCTTGTCCGGAATCCCTTTCCGGGCTAGAATTTAACGCTCAACCTCCATGCCGTCAAACGTAGCCACGGTAAGTCTTGATAGACGAATGGCCCCTGTAGTAGAAGATCCTCCAGAAGAGGCAGAGAAATCCTGGCTCTTGGGTACAGACTGATCCTCTGGTGCATGTGTAGATGCGATCCGGGCCATTTGCCTAGAAGATCCAGCTGGAAAGGTCTTGCGTGAAAACTTCCGTACTGCAGTGCCTCGTAAGAAGCTACCATCTTTCCCAGGAGGCGAATGCACAGTTGTACCGATATCAGGGGCAGCCGTAGGACGTCTCTTACCATAGACTGAATTACCAATGCCTTTTCCAAAGGAAGGAACACCTTCTGTACCTCCGTAACCAGTATCATCCCTAGGAACTGAAGCCTCCGTGTTGGTTCCAGGTGAGATTTTGGCAGATTCAGAATCCAACCGTGATCCTGGGAGTAGTCGTGTGGAGAGGGCAATGCTGTGCAACAACCTTTCCCTGGACGGTGCTTTAATCAGTAGAATATCCAGGTACAATATTATGTTCACTCCCTGCTTGCGGAGGAGAAACATCATCTCTGCCATAACCTTGGCAAACACCCTTGGTGCCGTGGAGAGCCCAAAGGGCAGGGCCTGGAACTGGTAGTGATAGTCCTGCAATGCAAACCTTAGATAAAGCTGATGAGGCGTCCAAATCTGAATATGAAGGTACGCATCCTTGATATCCAGAGACAACAGGAATTCTCCCTCCTTCAGACCTGAGATCTCCGCACTCAGCGACTCCATCTTGAATTTGAACACCCGTAAATATGGGGTCAGTGTCTTGAGGTTTAAAAGGGTCTTACCGAACCATCCGGTTTCGGCGCCACAAACAGGTTGGAATAGAAACCCTTGTTTTGTAGGTGAAGTGGAACTGGAACAATGACCTGAGTCTGTACCAGTTTTTGAATTGCTGCTTGTAAAGTCATACTTGCTTCGGGCGAAGCTGGTAAGCCGGATTTGAAGAATCTGTGAGGTGGGAGTTCCTGAAACTCCAATCGGTAGCCTTGGACGATAAGATCTTTTACCTATGGATCCAGGCATGAGGTGGTCCATACGTGACTGAAATATCGTAATTGGGCTCCCACCTGCCTGCTGACCACCGTCATGCTGAAGGCTTTTCGGAAGCAGAACAGGAGGCCTGATCCTGTGAGACTGTATTTGCAGGTTTTCTGGGCTTACCTCTATTACCTTTGAATGCAGTAGAAGAGTCTTTGGCCTTACCTTTAAACTTTGCTGTCTGAAAGGACTGCAACGTTGGTGCAGAATAGGATTTCCTAGCCGGGGGAGCTGCGGAAGGAAGATATGTAGACTTACCCGCCGTAGCCTTGGATATCCACGTATCCAGTTCATCTCCAAAAAGGGCTTCATCTGTGAAAGGTAGGCTTTCCACGCCTTCCTGGAATCCACATCCGCAGTCCACTGGCGTAGCCACAAGCCCCTACGTGCTGACACTGCCATGGCAGTAGTGCGAGCGTTGAGCAATCCAATCTCCTTTAAGGCCTCCACCATAAAGTTAGCAGAATCCTGTATATGCTGTAGGAGTGAAATAATCTGCCCCCTGGACAAGGAATCTAACCTGTCAATTACACTACCAGACCATTTTGCAATCGCCCTAGTGATCCATGCACAAGCTATAGTGCAGGCCTGGCCAACCTGTGGCTCTCCAGCTGTTGTAAAACTACAAGTCCCATCATGCCTTGCCACAGTTTTGCTATTAGGGAATGCTAAAACTGTGGCAGGGCATGCTGGGATGTGTAGTATCGAAACATCTGGAGAGCCACAGGTTGGCCAGGCCTGCTATAGTGGGTCTTTGGGCCACCTCCGCCGCTGTGTACAGAAATTTGAGAGTGGTCTCAATTTTGCGGTCTGCAGCATCTTTCAACAAAGCTGCCCCAGGAACCGGTAAAACAATCTTACGTGACAGCCTGGAAACTGACGCTTCCACTATCGGCGGGTTTTCCCATTTTTTCCCAAACGGGAAGGACGTAATAAACCGTTTTGGAATCTGAAACTTCCTCTCAGGATTAACCCAAGTTGCTTCAAAAAGGGAATATAATTCCTTGGAAGCAAGAAAAGTAGCAGAGGATTTCTTTTTTACATTACATTTTTTTCACTGCTGTTTTGTACATCCTGAAGACGGTGTTGTCTAGCACCGAAACGTTGATGGATATCTCTATTTGAATACAAGCTTTTTTCAAAATCCTCTGAGTGCCGTCCCCCTCTGTATCTTTGTATGCTGGTTACCGGCCTAGGACGTGGACACCGGGGTAAGACCTCATTGATGTATATTGAGTGCCGGAACAAACAATTTGCGTATATATATATATATATATATATATATATATATATATATATATATATATATATATAGTAACACTGTAGGGGAACCGGACCCCGTTTCTTGGGGTAGATGGCAGCCGGCAGCAGCTGAGAAGTCACACAAGTCCAGTTTTTATGGTGCAACTGGCCACGACCAGTTTTATTAAACAGAAAACAAAACAAACATCAAAAGAAAATACCTTGCCTGTCCGGCACTAACTAAACATAAGACGTTCCTAACTGTCTCTAAACAAAAACAGAGTTTTCCAACCAACACTGTATGGCTCACTTGTGTAAGGAAGCGTATTTCTCTCACAGAGATCCTGCAGCCTTCCCAGGCAGTCTGCACACACTAATCAGGCTAGCAGCCCTATAACCCACTTACACAGCTGAAACCCTGATTAGCCCTCTGTGAGGACAAAGACCCAAACTGGGCCCAATGTCTGGAACTTGCCCCATCTCTCTTTCAGGGCCCTTATCCAGCTTTTCCAATAAACTGAAAAGGTTCTGACAAAACAAAACATTTTCCTAATACATGTAAGACAAGAACCTGGGACAAACATACCTGCCCTCAAACACTATTCCAGTGTTCTTGTCACATATCCCCCACCCCTGTTTCGACCTAGAGGCCGGAAAACTTGTAGCCCCCAAACAGAAGATGCGGGACAATGCATCTGCGTTGGCCAATTGTGTACCCGGTCTATGTTCGACAGTAAACTTAAAATCCTGCAATGCCAGAAACCATCTAGTTACACGAGCATTCTTTATACTCTATTTATATACATCCATTTTAAAGGGGCATGATCGGTCACTAGTCTGAATTGTCTACCCAAGAGAACAAGAAAAACAATGGGAGAGCGCTAATTTAATCTGTAGTAGATTTTATTATTAAATGATTAATTTTAAAACTAAAAATAATACCGGCCAGTATCAATAAAATTGATTCATATTTTAGTAAAACACATGTATATACACATAGTATATACGCATGCACCTGATAGTTTCCTCAGTGTGGGTCTAAAGAGGCGGGGAAACGCGTCTGTATTGTCTACCACACATACGGGATAGCGGAGTTGCATTTACCAGCCGGCTGGTTAACAAGTTACCCCTGTGCAAAGAAGGGGCATAAGGCGGAGAAGTGACCACTACCCCCGAGAAAGCGGTTAGTGAGCAAGCAGCCGGGAGGAACATCGCTGCTATAGAGGTGATATACGGACTCCAGATAAGGCTGAATTAAAGAGCTGCAGCCGGGAGGGTAATCATCCAACTGCGGTGAAAGAGGCTTGCTGACTGATCCATAGAAGTATGCTAAGATATCTTATCTGCTGATAACAGCTTTGGATTTAGCACAGATATATTCTTTGCATGGCCATGCATGACTGCTTTTTATCAAATGAATATTGCAGTCAAAATTAACAAAAAGTGACTAATTGCATTACTAAAGTAACTGGCACTCATCAACTGCAAGGAAAAAAACCATCAGGTGCATGCGTATATTGCTACATTGGATATGTGGACTGAACAGTAAACTTGTAGCAAAAATAGAAAGTATCAATTAAGGACTTTCAAACAGAGATTTGGTGCACGTTTATAATACAGCTTTTTTCAGGTCACTGTTTATATGTATTGGTGTAACGTACATGTGTTTTACTAAAATATGAATCAATTTTATTGATACTGGCCGGTATTATTTTTAGTTTTAAAATTAATCATTTAATAATAAAATCGACTACAGATTAAATTAGCGCTCTCCCATTGTTTTACTTGTTCTATTGTTTTGAGGGTTTTTTAAACCAATTACCCCTGGGAAAGCAGCAATTTCTTCTGTGGAATAAAGGCGCCTGTGGTTTTTTGGTTTTGTCTACCCAAGAGGTAATATGTCAAGGTATCTAGTGCCCACTTAATGGCCAAAGCCTCCTTTTCCACAATGGCATACCTTTTTTCATGCTCACTGAGTTTTCTACTCAAATAAATGATAGGGTGTTCGTCCCCATCTCTGGTTTGGGACAGCACAGCCCCTATCCCTACCTCTGAGGCATCTGTCTGTACCACAAATTCTTTTGAAAAATCTGGTGTTATCAATACAGGTTGTGAACACAAAGCCACTTTTAACGCTTGGAACGCTTTTTCTGCATCAGGGTTCCATTTCACCATATTTGACTGCTTCCCTTTGGTAAGGTTTGACAACGGCACTGCTGTGGTCGCAAAATTGGGAATAAACCGTCTATAGTACCCAGTTATTCCCAAAAAAGCCCTTACCTGTTTTTTATTCACTGGACGAGGCCAGTTTTGAATAGCATCAATTTTATTCAATTGGGGCCTAATCAGACCTCTGCCTATGGTGAAGCCCAAGTATTTGACCTCCTCCATTGCGAGGCAGCACTTCTTTGGGTTAGCAGTTAACCCTGCCTCTCTGATTGAGTCCAGTACTGCTTGTACTTTAACCAAATGGGACCCCCAGTCTGTACTGTGAATTACCACATCATCCAAATAGGCAGCTGCATATTTTCTATGGGGCCTCAAAATTTTATCCATCGCCCGTTGAAAGGTTGCTGGAGCCCCATGCAACACAAAGGGTAACATCTTATACTGGTACAGCCCCTCCGGAACCGAAAAGGCTGTTTTTTCTTTTGCGCCATCAGATAAAGGTATTTGCCAGTAACCTTTGGTCAGGTCCAACGTGGTGAGAAACCTGGCTGTTCCCAGCCTTTCTATAAGCTCATCTACACGGGGCATGGCGTATGCATCAAACTTGGACACCTCATTTAACTTACGAAAGTCATTACAGAAGCGTATGCTACCGTCTGGCTTCGGGATGAGAACTATGGGACTGGACCACTCACTGTTAGATTCCTCTATGACTCCAAGTTCTAACATGGTTTTAACTTCTTTAGAAACAGCTTCTCGCTGAGCATCAGGAATCCTATATGGCTTTAAATGGACCGTGACCCCTGGTTCTGTGACAATGTCATGTTTTATTATGGTCGTTTGGCCAGGCAGCTCTGAAAATATCTCCCTATTTTGGATGAGAAATTCTTTAACCTGATTGTTCTGATCAGCTGATAATGTCTCTGACACCTTTATTGCGGGAAGCAACCGAGGTGAAGACACCGAAGGGCAAGGCTCCGCTGACAGAGACAACCTATCTTTCCAGGGTTTGATTAAGTTAACATGGTAGATTTGTTCGGGTTTTCTCTTTCCCGGTTGGTATACTTTGTAATTAACCTCATTCACTTTTCCCCTAATCTCAAATGGACCCTGCCATTTAGCTAAGAACTTGCTTTCCATAGTGGGTACCAAAACAAGAACTCTATCTCCAGGAGCAAATTCCCGTATCTTGGCACTCCGGTTATATACCCTCTGTTGAGCACTTTGGGCCTGTTCCATGTGCTCTCTGACAATAGGTACCACGGCTGCAATCCTATCCTGCATTTGTGTTACATGTTCAACAACGCTTCTATAAGGAGTGGGCTGTTCTTCCCACATCTCTTTGGCAATGTCCAACAGCCCTCTGGGGTGTCTACCATACAAATCAAATGGAGAAAACCCTGTAGAGGACTGAGGAACTTCTCTGATGGCCATTAACAAGTAGGGCAACAAACAATAACAGTTTTTCCCATCTTTATCAACAACCTTTTTTAACATACTTTTTAATGTTTTATTAAACCTTTCCACCAACCCATCAGTTTGGGGATGGTAAATGGACGTCCTGAGGCGAGTGACCTTAAATAATTTGCACAATTCTTTCATGATCCTTGACATGGAGTACCTTGGTCAGTCAAAATTTATTTTGGTATTCCCACTCTACTAAAAACCTGCACCAGCTCCCTAGCTATCGCCTTGGTTGTGATAGTGCGTAAAGGGACAGCCTCAGGATATCGAGTGGCATAGTCCATAATTACCAGGATATACTGATGGCCCCGAGCGGACTTTAACAAGGGCCCCACGAGATCCATGGCTATTCTGTCAAACGGGACCTCTATAATAGGCATGGGAACTAGTGGGCTCCTGAAATGGGGTCTAGGGGCATGATACTGGCATTCAGGACAGGAAGAACAATATTCAGACACTTCTTTATAAACCCCTGGCCAAAAAAACCTTTGTAAAACTTTCAGGTTTTTTTCTGCCCCTAAATGTCCTGCTGTAACGTGACTATGAGCTAAATCTAGTACCGTTCTCCGATAAGGCTTGGGAACTACCAGCTGTTCCACCACATCCTCACCCATTTTGACAATGTGGTACAAGAGCTCATTACAGATGGCCATGTGGGGATACGTAACCCTGTCACCTGGTACCACAGGTTCCCCATTAACAATCTTAACACTCTCTCTAGCCTTTATTAAGGTAGGATCCTTTAACTGTTCAGATGCAAACAGATCCTTCTTTACCTCCAGGTCAGGCACGCTTTCAGTTCTAACTACTATGTCTCTGTTCCCAGCAAGAGGGTCTTCACTGGACTCCCCATCTGTCACTTCCCCAGCCGAGCTAGCAAAAGGCAAAGGGACAGAAAGTTGCGAAGACACACGTACATCCATAAAATCACAGTGATTATCAACTGGCTCTTTACTTCTCATATCTGTTGATAAACGTGATTCCCAGAGTTTCCATAAATGAGGAAAATCCCTCCCTATTATGGCCTCATGCACCAAGGTGGGGACCAGTCCTACTTTAACAATTGCTGACCCACAACAAGTTTCTATATTCACTTCAGCAGTGACATAATGTTGGGTATCCCCATGTATGCAAGTTACCCCAATAGGTATTTGCTGGACCTTTAAGGGGTTCACTAACCCAGCTTTCACGAGGGTAACTAAACTTCCTGAATCTAGCAAGGCCTCTACCCGGTTACCCTCTAAGAACACATCACACATTTGTTTTTCCAGCTCAGGTGAAGGTACCACAGTACAGGCTAACCTAGCAAAGAAAGACATTCTGCGACATTCAAAGGCAGCATCACATTGCATGGGTTCTTGCGTGACTGGGCAATTGGCAATAGCATGACCTGGCATACCACACCTAAAACATTTAGCCACACGATTATCAACCCGTTTGGGCAGCATAGACATTTCTAGCCCCATTGGCCAGTCTCCAGGGCCAGTGTTTACAGTCTCTCCAGCCTTGCGTTCTCTTATCCGCCCAGCAACGTTTTCCCACGGAACAGTCTTACCAGTCTTTACGGAAGGGCGCTGTTGAGGATCTATGTGTTGCTGGGTGGTCATCAGTAGTTCCTCTGCCGCCAAGTACCTCTCTACCATGTCCACTAATTGGTCAGCAATATCCGGGTTTCCATGGGTCACCCACTTGCGCAGGACCACGGGCAAAGATCTCAAATAGCGGTCCATGATGATTCTTTCAACCATCTGGGGACCAGTTAGTGTCTCTGGCTGTAACCATTTTTTTGTTAGCTGAAAAAGGTTGTGCATCTGGGAGCGAGGAGGCCTCTCCATGGCGTACACCCAACGGTGCGCCCGTTGTGCTCGTACTGACAGCGTGACTCCCAGGCGGGTCAGGATCTCAGTCTTTAGTTTATCATAGTCCCGAGCCTCAGCAGGGCTTAAATCAAAGTACGCTTTTTGGGGCTCACCTGACAGAAAAGGTGCCAGCAGACTGGCCCACTGTGCTTTCGGCCAGTTCTCACGCTCGGCAGTCCTTTCAAACGTGGTCAGGTAGGCCTCCATATCATCAGCTTCTGTCATTTTCTGAAGGTAGTGACTGGCCCGTATAGAGCTAGAGCTGGTCGGAGCACTGACGACCACATCTCCAATCCGGGCTGCAAGTCTCTGCACCACTTCTGCTAAGGCCTCTCTATCCTGGCGCTGTTGCCTCCAATTTTCCTCCATTGCCACCTGCTGCTGTCTGGTGGCCTCCTGCTGAGACGCTGTAGCTTGCAGCAAGGCTTTGAGCAGTTCCTCCATGTCAACAGATTTTTCAGGCGGCTTTATAGCTGCTTTCACCCAGGACATATATCAAACACTCAGGGGTGAGTCTCAGCAACTTCACACTGGGCTGTATCTGCACAAACCACAGTTTTCTGCAGGCCTTCTAAAGCTGGGGCTTTCACTTATGCGCAGAACGGCATGCTCGCATTCTCCACCAAGTTGTAACACTGTAGGGGAACCGGACCCCGTTTCTTGGGGTAGATGGCAGCCGGCAGCAGCTGAGAAGTCACACAAGTCCAGTTTTTATGGTGCAACTGGCCACGACCAGTTTTATTAAACAGAAAACAAAACAAACATCAAAAGAAAATACCTTGCCTGTCCGGCACTAACTAAACATAAGACGTTCCTAACTGTCTCTAAACAAAAACAGAGTTTTCCAACCAACACTGTATGGCTCACTTGTGTAAGGAAGCGTATTTCTCTCACAGAGATCCTGCAGTCTTCCCAGGCAGTCTGCACACACTAATCAGGCTAGCAGCCCTATAACCCACTTACACAGCTGAAACCCTGATAAGCCTTCTGTGAGGACAAAGACCCAAACTGGGCCCAATGTCTGGAACTTGCCCTATCTCTCTTTCAGAGCCCTTATCCAGCTTTTCCAATAAACTGAAAAGGTTCTGACAAAACAAAACATTCTCCTAATACATGTAAGACAAGAACCTGGGACAAACACACCTGCCCTCAAACACTATTCCAGTGTTCTTGTCACAATATATATATATATATATATATATATATATATATATATAGAATGATTTCAAAAATAGAAGTGTTACTAGTTTATTCTTATCAATTAAAATGTAAAGTGAATGAACAGAAGAGAGATCAAAATCAAATCAATATTTGGTGTGACCACCCTTTGCCTTCAAAACAGCATCAATTCTTCTAGGTACACTTGCACACAGTTTTTGAAGGAACTTGGCATGGAGGTTGTTCTAAACATCTTGGAGAACTAACCACATATCTTCTGTGAATGTTGCTCAAATCCTTCTGTCTCAAGTTACCACACCCAGCTGACTACCTAGATGAACTTACACATTTATACACCAAGGAAAGGTTATATTCTCTACAGATGGGTGTGATAGAGTGCTCACGGAAAGGTATACAATCAATAACATATCTCCATTAAAAATATCTCAATAATTAACACCCATGACCGTTTCTAGTGATGCTGCGTCCCCCATACATAACTGCGCGAGTGTAAAAGACATGCACTGTGCAATACTTTTATGCTAGACAATAAGTTATGTGCTGAAGTGATGGCTAATATCTTAGAATGGTTCATTTAATGAGCTTGGCTGCCTGTGTGGACGGCAAGTGCACTTTTAGGACAGATGAAAGTAACAGACATTTCTGCTTCTTCTATTCTTCCTGCAGTCTCACATAACCATGGGCCTAATTCAGACTGGATCGCTGCAGCAGCAGCGATCGCAGTCTGAAGCCCTTTGCGAGTGCTAAAAACATCTCAGGGCTGTGAACGCCTCTGCCTGATTGACAGGCAGTGGCAGGGCGGGAGGGTTTCTGCCAATGGCGTTAGGAGCTGCGCTGGGAGGTAACTACTTAGCGGATGCAAAAGCATCGCTGCCATGCAATGCTTTAGCACCCTTGCGGGGGAAGGGGGGGGGGGGGGCTTAGGGTCAGACAGGAAGCATTCGGTGGTCAGCATATCGGCGCCGGGACACCGACGACTATTCTCCCTCTGTGTACTCATAGGGGCTCTTCTGCGCTCACCCCGCTACCAGCATTCAGGATATCAGCGCCGGTATGCTGGCCACCGGGATGATCCCAAACACCTGGGATATCGTAGTACACCCGGGCCAGACATGTGGGGTGAACTAGCCCTGTGCTGGGCGTCCCCCCACATGTCTGAGATTCTGATCGTAGATGTGCTAAATTAAGCACATCTACGATCAGCACTGAATCATACCCCATATCCTGTAGACACCACAGTGAATGTATACCTACAATCCACAGAAGCATAACCCCACTGTTCTGCCTTTATGCATATTAACTCCATAAACCAGAACACACTTAAAAATCTTTATAAAATGACTTATATTTCTAAGTCAAAAGGAAATGTAAAAGCTGTTAACATAACAGTCATTCATTCCTCAGAAATGACACCTCCTGTTGCTGAATGTGAATCTTGCTCTCAGCATTACCTTTTTAAGTGAATATTTAGGGTCATCTGGCAATACCATAATTATTTTTCCATCTGGGTATTCGGCCACAATTCTTTCCTTCTTCCAACCCTGGGAAAAAACAAACCAAGAATGAACATGCATACAATAATAAGAATTTACTCACCGGTAATTCTATTTCTCGTAGTCCGTAGTGGATGCTGGGAACTCCGTAAGGACCATGGGGAATAGACGGGCTCCGCAGGAGACTGGGCACTCTAAAAGAAAGATTAGGTACTATCTGGTGTGCACTGGCTCCTCCCTCTATGCCCCTCCTCCAGACCTCAGTTAGGGAAACTGTGCCCGGAAGAGCTGACACAACATGGAAAGGATTTAGAATCCAGGGTAAGACTCATACCAGCCACACCAATCACACTGTACAACAGTATGAACAACAACTGAGCCTCCTTTTACGGATGGCTCATAACAATAACCCTTTAGTGAAGCAATAACTATATACATGTATTGCAGAGAGTCCGCACTTGGGACGGGCGCCCAGCATCCACTATGGACTACGAGAAATAGAATTACCGGTGAGTAAATTCTTATTTTCTCTGACGTCCTAGTGGATGCTGGGAACTCCGTAAGGACCATGGGGATTATACCAAAGCTCCCAAAAGGGCGGGAGAGTGCGGATGACTCTGCAGCACCGAATGAGCAAACTCAAGGTCCTCCTCAGCCAGGGTATCAAACTTGTAGAATTTAGCAAATGTGTTTGAACCCGACCAAGTAGCAGCTCGGCAAAGCTGTAAAGCCGAGACCCCTCGGGCAGCCGCCCAAGAAGAGCCCACCTTCCTTGTGGAATGGGCTTTCACTGATTTAGGATGCGGCAGTCCAGCCGCAGAATGTGCCAGCTGAATCGTGCAACAGATCCAGCGAGCAATAGTTTGCTTTGAAGCAGGAGCACCCAGCTTGTTGGGTGCATGCAGGATAAATAGCAAGTCAGTTTTCCTGTCTCCAGCCGTCCTGGAAACATAAATTTTCAAAGCACGGACTACGTCCAGCAACTTGGAATCCTCCAAGTCCCGAGTAGCCGCAGGCACCACAATAGGTTGGTTCAAATGAAACGCTGATACCACCTTTGGGAGAAATTGGGGACGAGTCCTCAATTCTGCCCTGTCCATATGGAAGATCAGATACGGGCTTTTACATGACAAAGCCGCCAATTCTGACACACGCCTAGCTGAAGCTAAGGTCAACAGCATGACCACCTTCCACGTGAGATACTTTAGCTCCACGGTCCTAAGTGGCTCAAACCAGTGTGATTTCAGGAAATCCAACACAACGTTAAGATCCCAAGGTGCCACTGGAGGCACAAAAGGGGGCTGAATATGCAGCACTCCCTTTACAAACGTCTGAACTTCAGGCAGTGAAGCCAGTTATTTTTGAAAGAATATAGATAGGGCCGAAATCTGGACCTTTATGGACCCCAATTTTAGGCCCATAGTCACCCCTGACTGTAGGAAGTGCAGAAATCGACCCAGCTGGAATTCCTCTGTTGGGGCCTTCCTGGCCTCACACCAAGCGACATATTTCCGCCATATGCGGTGATAATGCTTTGCTGTCACATCCTTCCTAGCTTTTATCAGCGTAGGAATCACTTCATCTGGAATGCCCTTTTCCGTTAGGATCCGGCGGTCAACCGCCATGCCGTCAAACGCAGCCGCGGTAAGTCTTGGAACTGACAGGGCCCTTGCTGTAACAGGTCCTGTCTGAGAGGCAGAGGCCATGGGTCCTCTGAGATCATTTCTTGTAGTTCTGGGTACCAAGTTCTTCTTGGCCAATCCGGAACGATGAGTATAGTTCTTACTCCTCTCTTTCTTACTATCCTCAGTACCTTGGGTATGAGAGGAAGAGGAGGGAACACATAAACCGACTGGTACACCCACGGTGTCACTAGTGCGTCCACAGCTATCGCCTGAGGGTCCCTTGACCTGGCGCAATATTATTTTTAGCTTTTTGTTGAGGCGGGACGCCATCATGTCCACCCGTGGCAGTTCCCAGCGATTTACAATCTGTGTGAAGACTTCTTGATGAAGTCCCCACTCTCCCGGGTGGAGGTCGTGCCTGCTGAGGAAGTCTGCTTCCCAGTTGTCCACTCCCGGAATGAACACTGCTGACAGTGCTAGCACGTGATTCTCCGCCCATCGAAGAATCCTTGTGGCTTCTGCCATTGCCATCCTGCTTCTCGTGCCGCCCTGGCGGTTTACATGGGCGACCGCCGTGATGTTGTCTGACTGAATCAGTACTGGGTGGTTTTGAAGCAGGGGCTCTGCTTGACTCAGGGTGTTGTAAATGGCCCTTAGTTCCAGTATATTTATGTGTAGTGAAGTCTCCAGACTTGACCACTGTCCTTGGAAGTTTCTTCCCTGAGTGACTGCCCCCCATCCTCGGAGGCTTGCATCCGTGGTCACCAGGACCCAGTATGCCGAACCTGCGGCCCTCGAGAAGATGAGCACTCTGCAGCCACCACAGCAGAGACACCCTGGCCCTTGGGGACAGGGTGATCAACCGATGCATCTGAAGATGCGATCCGGACCATTTGTCCAACAGATCCCACTGAAAGATCCTTGCATGGAACCTGCCGAAGGGAATTGCTTCGTAAGAAGCCACCATCTTTCCCAGGACTCGCGTGCAGTGATGCACCGACACCTGTTTTGGTTTCAGGAGGTCCCTGACCAGAGATGACAATTCCTGGGCCTTCTCCACCGGGAGAAACACCTTCATCTGTTCTGTGTCCAGAATAATGCCCAGGAAAAGCAGACGCGTCGCAGGAATCAGCTGCGACTTTGGGATATTCAGAATCCAGCCGTGCTGTTGCAACACTTCCTGAGAGAGTGCTACGCTGACCAACTGCTCTCTGGACCTCGCCTTTATGAGGAAATCGTCCAAGTACGGGATAATTATAACTCCCTTCTTCCGAAGGAGTATCATCATTTCGGCCATTACCGTGATAAATATTCTCGGTGCCGTGGAGAGACCAAACGGCAACGTCTGGAATTGGTAATGACAGTCCTGTACCACAAACCTGAGGTATTCCTGGTGAGGTGGGTAAATGGGGACATGCAAGTAAGCATCCTTGATGTCCAGCGACACCATAAAATCCCCCTCTTCCAGGCTTGCAATAACCGCCCTGAGCGATTCCATTTTGAACTTGAACTTCTTTATATAAGTGTTCAAGGATTTTAAATTCAGAATGGGTCTCACCGAACCGTCCGGTTTCGGTACCACAAACATTGTGGAATAGTAACCCCTGCCCTGTTGAAGGAGGGGGACCTTTATTATCACCTGCTGGAGGTACAGCTTGTGAATTGCCGCCAGTACTACCTCCCTTTCCCTGGGAGCAGCTGGCAAGGCTGATTTGAGGTAACGGCGAGAGGGAGTCGCCTCGAACTCCAGCTTGTTTCCCTGAGATACAATTTGTACAGCCCAGAGATCCACTTGTGAGCGAACCCACTGGTTGCTGAAGTTTCGGAGACGCGCCCCCACCGCACCTGGCTCCGCCTGTGGAGCCCCAACGTCATGCGGTGGACTTAGTGGAAGCAGGGGAGGATTTTTGTTCCTGGGAACTGGCTGCCTGGTGCAGCTTCTTTCCTCTACCCTTGCCTCTGGCCAGAAAGGATGCTCCTCTGACCCGCTTGCCTTTCTGAGGCCGAAAGGACTGCACTTGATAATACGGTGCTTTCTTAGGCTGTGAGGGAACCTGAGGTAAAAAAGTCGACTTCCCAGCAGTTGCTGTGGATACGAGGTCCGAGAGACCGTCCCCAAACAATTCCTCACCCTTATAAGGCAAAACCTCCATGTGTTTTTTAGAATCAGCATCACCTGTCCACTGCCGAGTCCATAATACTCTCCTGGCAGAAATGGACATTGCATTAATTCTAGATGCCAGCAGGCAAATGTCCCTCTGGGCATCCCGCATATATAAGACGACGTCTTTTATATGTTCGATGATTAGCAAAACAGTATCCCTGTCGAGGGAATCAATGTTGTCTGACAGGGTATCAGTCCATGCTGCTGCAGCACTACACATCCAGGCTGAAGCAATAGCAGGTCTCAGTAGAGTACCAGAGTGTGTATACACAGACTTCAGGATAGCTTCCTGCTTTCTATCCGCAGGCTCCTTTAGGGCGGCCGTATCCTGAGACGGCAGTGCCACCCTTTTAGATAAGCGTGTTAGCGCCTTGTCCACCCTAGGGGATGTTTCCCAACGTAACCTATCCGTTGGCGGGAAAGGGTACGCCATCAGTAACCTCTTAGAAATCACTAGTTTCTTATCAGGGGAACTCCACGCTTCTTCACACAAATCATTTAATTCATCAGATGGGGGAAAAGTCACTGGCTGCTTTTTCTCCCTAAACATAATACCCCTCTTGGTGGTAACCGGGTTAATATCAGAAATGTGCAATACATCTTTCATTGCAGTAATCATGCATCGGATGGCTTTTGTAGACTGTACATTTGTCTCATCCTCATCTACACTGGAGTCAGACTCCGTGTCGACATCTGTGTCTACCATCTGAGCTAGCGGGCGTTTATGAGCCCCTGACGGCTTCTGAGTCGCCTGGGCAGGCGCGGGCTGAGACCCCGGCTGTCCCAAGGCTGCTGCGTCATCGAACCTTTTATGTAAGGAGTTGACACTGTCGTTAAGACCTTCCACATATCCATCCAATCAGGTGTCGGCCCCGTCGGGGGCGACACCACACTTATCTGCCCCTGCTCCGCCTCCACGTAACCCTCATCAAACATGTCGACACAGCCGTACCGACACACCGCACACACACAGGGAATGCTCAGACTGAGGACAGGACCCCACAAAGTCCTTTGGGGAGACAGAGAGAGAGTATGCCAGCACACACCACAGCGCTATATAACAGGGATTTACACTATAAAAAGTGAATTACCCAATAGCTGCTTAAATATCTTATTTTCGCCTAAATTTATGTGCCCCCCCCTCTCTTTTTTACCCTTCTTGTATCAGGATACTGCAGGGGAGAGCCTGGGGAGCTGCTTCCAGCGGAGCTGTGAAGGGAAAATGGCGCTGGTGTGCTGAGGGAGAAGGCCCCGTCCCCTCAGCGGCAGGCTTCTGTCCCGCGTTTTATGTAACTTAATGGCGGGGTTTTTTACACATATATAGTTTTCAGACTGTATTATGTGTATTTTAAGTGCCAAAAGGTATTATAATTGCTGCCCAGGGCGCTGCGCTGCCCCCCCCCCCCCCCCCCAGCGCCCTGCACCCTACAGTGACCGGAGTGTGTGGTGTGCTGTGGGAGCAATGGCGCACAGCTGCGGTGCTGTGCGTTACCTTAATGAAGACAGGAGTCTTCTGCCGCCGATTTCATCGCTTCTCTTCTGTCTTTGCAAGGGGGACGGCGGCGCGGCTCCGGGAACGGACGATCGAGGTCAGGCCCTGTGTTCGAACCCTCTGGAGCTAATGGTGTCCAGTAGCCTAAGAAGCACAAGCTAGCTGCAAGCAGGTAGGTTTGCTTCTCTCCCCTCAGTCCCACGTAGCAGTGAGTCTGTTGCCAGCAGTTATCACTGAAAATAAAAAACCTAACAAAAACTTTCTTTTCTAGCAAGCTCAGGAGAGCCCACTAGGAGCACTCAGCTCTGGCCGGGCACAGATTCTAACTGAGGTCTGGAGGAGGGGCATAGAGGGAGGAGCCAGTGCACTCCAGATAGTACCTAATCTTTCTTTTAGAGTGCCCAGTCTCCTGCGGAGCCCGTCTATTCCCCATGGTCCTTACGGAGTTCCCAGCATCCACTAGGACGTCAGAGAAATATTAGGTCTATTGTATGTTTTCTAGAAAGGCCACACAAAGAAGAATTCTTACCACATATCTGACCGCACTGATGAACTGGTTATGAAATAGCATGTGTTGGGTCTCATCCTCAGGATTAGATGCGGTGTACAGCATGCCACACAAATTACAGGAGATGGCACCAAACCGCTTCTGTCCAGCATCCTAAAATCAAGAAGAAAAAAAAAAAAAAAAAAAAAAAAAAAGATTTACATGACCAAGGAAGACATGTAGAAGCTGGGTACATTAGGAAGAGGTAACCCATAAACAAACATCATGCCGTAAAACAGTATCAATACTTCTGTAGGGCGACATCATTAAAGGCCCATATAGATGGGCCGATGCGGGAGAGATGTGCGCTGAGCGAACCGCTCAGCACACCTCTCCCGCCGCTCAGCACAGCGCGATCTGTGCTGAGCGTGCGGGGGTGAGACAGGGGGGCCGCTCACTTCACCGAGCGGGTGGCCAATCTAGCAGCAGCGATAGCGATGCGCGGGGCTGCGCATCGCTATCGCTGTAGGGGGTACACACGGATCGAGAATGCTGAAATTCTAAGCAATCTAGTCAGATTGCTTAGAATATCGCTCCGTGAGTACCCCCCCTTTAATGTGAACTGTATTAGAAATCACAGAAGGTGCACAATAAGTACCAATTTCTCTGTCCCAAGCACTACTTATTTTTTGTAACCAAATGTAGTGCCATGGATCTGTGGATAAACTCAGTGGCTATGAATATACAGTAACTTAATATTCTCTATTGGAAATTATAACATTGTCGCTGTGGAATGGATCTTACAATGGGCATATCCTTATTCACTGTTTTACACAGGGCACTGACAAAGTTGTGTCTTCTGCTAATCCGATTCAACATGGCTCAGCTCACTCCATACTAGGGGAGATCAGAGATGGTGATAGCCTTAGTAATCAGAAGTCTCCTTTATATCAAGTGCCAGCAACTAATAAAAGTAGGTAATGGTCACAGTCCCAAGTACTATTACTGGCGAAGGAGGGAATATAGTGGAAAGTGGTTAATAATCAGAATAAATGACTATCTGGTTAAACACAGCACTTACTATGATGGGCTGACTATTGCTGTCCTTGTCAGCTTCTTTCAGTTTCCTAATATCTTTCTGAATGCTCAGATCAGATGATGGAGGGTTGGATTTTGCAGCCGCCGAGTTGTCGTCTTCTGTATTCCTATAAAGTCAGCATCATAGTTACACTCCGCTTGGCAATTATCTTCGATAGAAGAATCAGTAAGCAAATAATACCGCTTTCACATCGCAAACCGGTTCTTTAAACGGGTCTGAGCAGTTAAACCCCCTTCACATCACATGTTGAAACAGTAGTATACCAGTTACATTACAGTTTTGGTACCTTTCACACTGAACCCGTTTCTCCCATAGAAAACAGTGGTTGTCATTTTAAATGGACTTTTCTGGCCCACACATTATTAATAATTATTAATTAATTATTAATAATTTGGCTAGTCGCACGATGGAACCCAGCAGCTTCAAGCATCTTTACCATGTTTTTGTAGATTACTGCATCCTTCACTGTCCTAGTGATTTGTCTAGCAATTTCTTCATCCCCTCTCATCCTAAGCAGCTCCCTAACCTCCTCATCACTCCAATTTGCCATTTTAAACTGTATTCTGTATAATAAAATGCTTCTTCACTCATGTGTTTCCTCCAGTTTATTTCCTGCTTCTGCTTGGTGACGTCACGCATGGAGACAGCCTATCACCTTTTGTGGTTTGGAATTGAGTTTGTTTTCTTTTAACGGGTCATGAACAGTGGTAGAAGAATCTCATACAGCTGGTTACGTTTTAAATGTGTGACATGCAGTAGATCGAAAGCACTTGCTGTTTGGGGTATGGGATAGTGGAGATACAGTGGGTATGGGGTCATAACTTTACTTGGTTAGAAATGCTAGTAATCGCCTGTATTGGGAAGCCAGTTGTTATGTAGCCTAAGGAGCAGGAACGCTACAGAACTGACATTTTCCTGTATTATTCATGAAAGTAAAACACATTGTAGTGTAGTAATGTTACATTTATACTGTTAATCCTAGTAAAAGACTTTTTAGTTCTTCATTTTTACGTTCCGTAATCAATTGCAGCTGATATTTACCAGTCTCTCATGTTGGCAACACTTATACCCCTTTCACACCGCAGCTATAACCCGGTAAATTGCAGTTTTTTAAGCCTTCCAAAACGGTTCTAGCTGCGGTGTGAAAGGGCCACTTTGAATTTACTGGTTACAGATTACTGGTATTTTAAAACGGTTAAAAGGCAGGGTCCTACACGGTTCAGACCCGTTTCATTGTGCAATGTGAAAGGCTCAGAAACTGTATTTTATGTGTACGCATGCTCTTTGTTTCTGAAACCATCCAGAGTTGTTTCACATAATATATCTGGAAGTAATGTTCTCCTGCAATGCTTGCCATTTTGGTTCTGAAACACCCATACACAGTGATTGCAGCACAGGGGCGTTATGTACCATGTTAGCACTTACCCTCTCTCAGCAGAAGCAGCCATCTGCTCTGTCAGCTGCTTGCAGTCACTGCCTGAAAAAGATTACATAACCCCAGCTCGGTTAGCAATTTTATCGATCATTCAAATCAACATCCTAGAACAGTGACATATAAGGTCACCAGTCATTGCATTCATAGCAAACAATAAACAGTGCGTAGTATATATATATATGACAGCAGTTATCAAAGTATCTCATTTGGTTACACATTATACTTTATTAAAAACGACTATTAACTTATATACATAATAGAGTAACACATCATCATGTAGGTCCTATTTATAGGTTTTAAAGTTTTCAGCTCTAGATGATTATAATTTCCTGATTACATAAATTCTCTTTTCAGGCACCATTCTTGACAATTAAGCTAGTGATAATGGGCAAAGGCAGAATGCAGAAAGCTAGGCCTTCACCTGTAGTGCCCACCTCCAGCATCAATCATCTGCCTTCTTTCTTTGTTTTATGGCCAGCTCTTACTCTCCGCTCCACACCCTAAAGGGCCCAGCTCTTACTCTCCGCTCCACACCCTAAAGGGCCCAGCTCTTACTCTCCGCTCCACACCCTAAAGGGCCCAGCTCTTACTCTCCGCTCCACGCCCCATAGGGCCCAGCTCTTACTCTCCGCTCCACGCCCCAGCTCTTACTCTCCGCTCCACACCCTATAGGGCCCAGCTCTTACTCTCCGCTCCACGCCCCAGCTCTTAAACTGTGGTGTTGCCATGAGTTATGGAAATTCCTCAAAGTCACGTGTCATGACTCTATGCATTCTGTGTGCCCTGGGTAAGTGATGCTCATGGTCCTATGCGTAATAACCCAGCCATGACCATGATGTAAATTATTATAGTGCTCCCAAAATGTATATTACAATGTATATTCTGTATGGAAACGTAATTTTTAAACCTGTATGCTAGCCTTTAACCACTTGCCTGACATGGTTGCATCAGATGCGACCATGCCTGCAAGTGCTCTATCTGACCTGGTCGCACAGGATGCAACCAGTCAGATAGAGAGTGTTAGCAGCGGCAGGGAAGATAAACTTCCCTCCGCTGCTGCTGTTAGAGGGACCGGAAGGTCCCTCTGCCTCCCTGCACTATCCCCCACTGATTGCCGTGCTGCCGATCACTGCTGATCGGTCAGCAAGGGAATACCCCTCTCTTCAGCGGCTGCAGACAACAGCAACCGCTGGGGAGTGTAAATGAACCCTCCCAAGCCAACCCCAGACCCCCACGTATACCTGCAGGCTGTCCCGGCTTTCAAAATGAAAGCCGCAATGTTCCCAATGTTCCGATGGTCACTATGTTACTGATCGATGTTTCGATGTTTGAAACCAATAAATTTTACACTTTTTTTATTTTTTTAACTAAAATCGTTTGGGATAGGGTTAAATTCATGTTCCTCATCTAATTCACTCATAAAAACACCCCCGACAATTTCGGAGCGTTTTTTGGCAAAATAAATCGTCAGTTAAGTGGTTAATTAATTAGCCAGGGTCACTAGCCACCAGCCATTTGGTGTAAGGAAATGTATATGTGCTCTTTACAGCAGGAGGTATGTGTAAATTACAGTTTCTCCTCACAAATCCCCATTCAAAAGACAGGACAAGTTCTTCTGAAGACAAGGGAGGAGGGGGGGACAGTGCTAGGTCTGGACTGGTCATATGTCATGGGCACTTCTGACCAATTGGTATATTCCAGATCTTACTCTTCAAACAGAATGAATCTAGTAACTAAATGCCCCTGCTGATCTGGCAGGGAAACCCCTTAGATACCCAAGTACAGACATTTAATTCTGGTTTTGGAAGGGTTAAAATCCACAAGGGTGGTGGTGTGTGTACTTGCTAGCAGGGTGTGAAAATAAAAATTATGATTTGAAGATATTTTTTTTTTAATGATTGGCTGGTGCGTTATTACCTTACACTTACCACTGCTTTATCCCTTCTCCAGGCTTAATATATCTGCCCCTAAGAGCCTCATTCAGGAAAAAGCACACTAATGGGCAAAACCATGCTCCACTGCAGGTGGGGCAGATGTAACGTGTGCAGTCATAATTAAATTAGGTGAGCAAGCAATAGCCATAGATAGAGACCACTTATTAGCAGAGCAGCTAATGAAAGGTAAAACGACTTTAGTCCATATTGCACATTATGCCAATTACCAGTAAAAGCATGGCTGTAGACTAACTCTACATCCATGGTAACATATTGAATTCTTGAAACACATCTGTCAAAAATGTCAAATTTTCAAAGTTAATTTTAATAATACATTAAACGCCTTGATTTTTTATTTACATTTTTTTAAATCGTGATTTAAATCAGCATACGCTGCTTGCTAGGACAGGTAAATATGCTTGTTTTAACTGAAACCAGGGTTAACTCATCAAGGGAGTAGCTTTGTGCTAGGAGTGGTCCCAGCTTCTGCTTCATGTTGTCTCCCCCACTCAACACCTAAAACCTCACAGTAATATTAAGGGTTTTCTGACTTTTTATTCCTTTTTAATTTATTTGAAGTCCATCTGTGCATCTCATAATTATATGTCTTATTATTTACCTTTGTTTTTCTTTTAACCCTGGTGTGATTTTCTCAATAAATCTAAAACTTTATCAGCATTATCTCTGTGCTCTAAGAATTCACATGCCTGGAAATGCTCATGATACCTTTGTGTAATAACTGTGGATTTTGTAAGTGTGATTTAAGTGTCTGGCGAACACAAGAACGCTATGTGGTGGCAGCTTGAGTAAAACCCACGTCACAACCACCAACCTGCATCATGCTGTCGTATCTCAGCGCAGGCTGGGGCACAGTGCTGTGACAACACCTAAAGTTATATCTGTCAAATCTGGCTGGATGAAATGAAAATATGGCAATGTATAGAAGCAAAAGAACATCAATAAAAAAATAAAAATAAAATAGGATTTTAAATACCTACCGGTAAATTCTTTTCTCGTAGTCCATAAGGGATATTGGGGACACATTAGTACGATGGGTATAGACAGGATTCTAAAGGAGCCAGCGCACTTTAAATTTCTTCCACTGGGTATGCTGGCTCCTCCCCTCTATGCCCCCTCCCACAGGCAGTTGTAGGTATAACAGTGACCGAAGGAGAAATTACATACTTGAGAGAAGGAACATAACAAGAAGTGTGGTGAGATTTATACACTAGCACATAACTGGGCCAGCAACATCTGGCAACAAACAGCAACGTCTGAACAGGTAACACCTAACAGAGAACCTGCAGAAAGTCACCGGGCTCCCAATATCCCTTATGTACGAGAAAAGGATTTACGGGTAGGTATTTAAAATCCTATTTTCTCTAGCATCCATAAGGGATATTGGGTACACATTAGTACGATGGGGATGTCCCAAAGCTTCCAAAACACGCGGGAACGTACGGAGACATCTGCAGCACCGCCTGCCGAAACTGGGTATCCTCTTTGGCCAGGGTACCAAACTTGTATAACTTCACAAAGGTGTTCTTCCCCAACCAGGTAGCGGCTCGGCATAGTTGCAAGGCCGAGACTCCACAGGCAGGAAGAGCCCACCGATCTAGTAGAGTGGGCCTTTAGAGGCTTCGGAACAGGTAAGGCTGCTGACACATAGGCCTGTTCGATAGTAAGTCGAATCCAACAAGCAATGGACTGCTTTGAAGCAGGGCAACCCTTCTTCTGCACATCATAGAGCACGAACAAGGAATCAGTATTTCTGATCAGAGCTGTACGCTTGACATAGATCTTCAAGGCACGCACAGCATCCAATGCCTCTGGAGCAGCAGAAATGTCGGAACAGGACGGAACCACAATAGGTTGATTCAGATGAAACGCGGAAACAACTTTGACAGGAACTGCTGTTTATTCCGGACCTCTGCGCTGTCCTCGTAAAATACCAAATACGGGCTTTTATACGATAAGGCCCCCAATTCTGAGACACGTCTAGCATAAGCCAGGGCCAGTAACATCACAGTCTTCCACGTGAGGTACTTGTCTTCTACCGTCATCAGAGATTCAAACAAGGAGGACTGTAGAAATCGTAATACATCATCCAAATCTCAAGGTGCCATAGGCGGCACAAATGGAAGTTGGATGTGAAGCACGCCTTGCAAGAAGATCTGAACCTCAGGCAGTATAGCCAGCTTCTTTTGGAAGAAGATTGAAAGAGCTGAAATTTGAACCTTAATGGATGCCAGACGTAAGACTTGATCCACTCCAGCCTGCAGAAAACGAAGAAATCTTCCCAAGTGAAAATCGGCAAATGAATATAAGCGTTCCTCGCACCAGGAGACTTATCTCCGGCAGATATATGATAGTGTTCCGATGTCACAGGTTTTCTGGCTTGCACCATAGTGGCAATTACCTTTTTGAAAAGTCCCTTGTGAGCTAGGATGTTCCGCTCAACTTTCATGCCGTCAAACGAAGTCGCCGTAAGTCCGGGTAGACGAGCAGTCCTTGTTGAAGAAGATATCTTTGAGTGGTAGAGACCAAAGGTCTTCGACAGACATGTCCAGAAGATCCGCGTAACTCGCTCTCCGGGGCAAGCAGAATTGCTTGTACTCCTTGATGCCGGATCCTCTTGAGCACCTTTGGGATTAACGGAATCGGAGGAAATATGTAGACCAGCTGGTAAGGTCAAGGCGACGTCAGTGCACCCACCTGAGGGTCTCTGGTTCGCAAACAATAGAAGCAAAGTTTCTTGTTGAGGTGAGACACCATCATGTCGATCTGGGGGCAACCCCACCGGTCTATGATCTGTTGAAACACTTGAGAATGTAGGCCCCACTCCCCTGGGTGGAGGTCGTGGTGACTCAGGAAGTCCGCTTCCTAGTTGTCCACTCCCGGAATGAAGATTGTGGACAGTTCTATTGCATTTCTTTCCGTCCAGAGGAGTATTCTTGATACTTCTCGCATGCAGGCTCTGCTTTTTGTCCCTCCTTGTCGATTGATGTACGCCACAGCCGTGGCGTTGTCCGACTGTACCTGGATTGTTTGATCCCGGAGCAGAAGGGAGCCCTGAATCAGGGCATTGTAAATAGCACGAAGTTCCAGGATGTTGATCGGAAGTAGGGCCTCTTGGGCAGACCACCTGCCCTGGCACGGCAAACCTTGGGTGACCGCCCCCCATCCTCTCAGACTCGCATCCGTCCTGAGGAGAATCCAATCCTGAATTCCAAAGCGTCGACCTTCCTGGAGATTGGAAGACTGCAACCACCACAGGAGTGAAATCCTGGCCCGGGGTGACAGTGGAATCCTTATTTATTTATTAGCAGTTTCTTATATAGCACAGCATATTCCGTTGCACTTTAAATTAGAACAGTTATAGAACAAAACTGGGCAAAGACGGACAGACATAGAGGTAGGAAGGCCCTGCTCGCAAGCTTACAATCTATAGGGAAATAGGCATTGATACACAAGGATAGATGCTACCTGTTACATAATGGTCCACCAGATTGCTAGGTTCTTAATGGGTTGTATGATATGATCACCCAGCAATGTTGGAAGACAAAATGTGAGGTTATGTGGACTGTACAGAGAGGATGTAACTGGATAGGGAAGCATTGAAGGTTATGTGGGTGGGTCTGGAATTTGGTAGGCAAGTCTGAAGAGATGAGTTTTCAGGGAACGTTTAAAGGTTTGGAGACTAGAGAGTCTTATTATGCGTGGGAGGGCATTCCACAGAGTGGGTGAAGCCCGGGTAAAGTCCTGTTATTTTGAGTGGGAACAGGACCACTTGTTCAGGATGTCCAGTTGAAAGGGTCTGGTATGGAACCGTCCATACTGGATGGCCTCGTACGAGGCTACCAACTTTCACAACAATCTTATGCAAAGATGAATGGAAACTTGAGTCAGTCGGAGAACCATGTGAACCTTTTCCTGGAGAGTTCTCACTTTGTCCTCTGGGAGGAACACTTTGCGCTACAGTATCCAACAGCATTCCCAGAAATGGGAGCTGCTGAGATGTAGCCAGGTGAGACTTCTGCAGATTGAGGATACACCCGTGGTGTGACAGGTGGTGTATATAGTGTGATCTATATGGAGCAGTAGGAGCTCCCTGGAACTCGCTTTTATCAGGAGATCATCCAGGTAAGGGACCACGTTGACCCCCTGGACCCTGAGCTGGGAATTCATTTCCGCCATCACCTTCGTGAACACCCTCAGAGCTGTAGACAGGCCAAAGGATAACACCTGGAACTGGTAGTGATTGTTCAGCAGGGCAAACCTCAGATAGGCCTGATGAGGAGGCCAAATTGGGATATGGAGGTAGGTTGTCAATGATATCCAGGGACACTAGGAATTCCTGACGTTCCAGGCCTGCGATCACCGCTTTCAAAGATTCCATCTTGAATTTGAAAACCTTTAGGTAAGGATTCAAGGACTTCAGATTCAAAATTGGCCTCACAGACCCATCTGGATTTGGCACAACGAACAGACTGGAATAGTAACCTTGTCCTTGCTGTTGCAGGGGTACTGGAAAAATGACTTGGGACTGGACCAACCTTGTGATGGCCTGTAGTATGTACTATACATTTTCAACAACTTTCCACTTCACTGCAGCAACTGCTCTCACCAATCTCTACATGTACTACACCTGACACTGCTGTATCACACCTGCAACAGACCCTAGAGAGTGCCCTTGATGCAGTGGCTCCAGCTACCCATCACACTCCACGTAGGCTTAGATGCCAACCATGGCACTCTAAATCAACAAGACACCTACAAAAACTGTCAAGTAAAGTAGAACGTCAGTGGCGGAAATCTCAGAATCCAAGTGACTTTCTCACATATAAGACTACCTACCACTCCTATCGTCAGGCCCTGGACACTGCCAAACAAACATATTTCCAATCTCTCATCTCTCATCATGCCAACAACCCCAAGCGACTTTTTAATACATTTAAATCACTTCTTTACCCTCCCTCACCTCCCCCACTAGCTACTATCCGTGCACAAGAACTTGCTTCCTACTTCAAGGATAAGATTAATAAAATCCGAGATGAAATGGTATGCTCTAACTCAGCCAGTGACCTGCTCAATTCCCTACCTGAACCCTCTGGCACTTTCTCTTCATTTGATCCCACAAGTGAAGATGAAGTATCAACACTCTTTTCATCCTCCTACTCCACTACTTCTCCTCTTGATCCTATACCCTCACAGGTCAGTAAAACTTTGTCTCCTGTGCTTATCCCAACCTTAACTAAAATCTGTAATCTCTCTCTCTCTCTACTGGTATCTTTCCCTCTCTGTTTAAACATGCAGTCATTACTCCCATTCTAAAAAAACACAACTCTGACCCAAACACACTCTCTAACTACCGTGCCATTTCTCAGCTACCCAGTCCCTCCAAGCTACTTGAGAGGCTTGCCTACACTCGCCTTACACACTTTCTTAACTCGCACAACTTATTGGACCCACTTCAGTCAGGCTTTCGTGCCCAACACTCCACAGAGACGGCACTGACCAAAGTAGTGAATGATCTAGTCACTGCTAGATCAAAAGGCCATTACACACTACTTATTCTTCTAGATCTCTCTGCTGCTTTTGACACTGTTGACCACTCTCTTCTCATACAAACACTACAATCCCTAGGTCTTCAGGACACAGCCCTTTCTTGGTTCTCATCCTACCTATCTAATCGCTCTTTCAGTGTTCACTTCTCTGATTCTACCTCCTCTTCTCTACCTCTATCAGTTGGAGTACCGCAAGGCTCAGTCTTAGGTCCTCTGCTTTTCTAAATCTATACCTCCTCTCTTGGTAAACTAATCAGCTCCTTTGGATTTCAGCATCATTTGTACGCTGATGATACTCAAATCTACCTATCCTCCCCAGATTTGTCACCACCAGTATTGGCTCGTGTCACTGGATGCCTGTCTGCCATTTCATCTTGGATGTCATCTCGCCACCTCAAACTCAACATTTCCAAAACCAAATTAATTATTTTCCCACCAGCTAAGAGTAGTTACCAACCTGATATCTCTATAACTGTTGACAATGCAACTATCCACCCCACCCCACAAGCTCGTTGCCTAGGTGTCACCCTTGACTCTGAACTGTCCTTTGTTCCACACATTCAATCTGTCTCTAAATCATGTTACATGCACCTTAAAAACATATCCAAAATACGCCCTTATCTTACACAAGACACTGCAAAAACTCTAATCCATGCACTCATCATCTCCCGCATTGATTATTGTAATAGTCTCCTTACTGGTCTTCCCAAACATAGGCTATCACCACTTCAATCCATTTTAAATGCAGCTGCGAGGCTAATCTTCCTCGCCAGACGTTCTTCATCTGCTGATCCGCTCTGTCAGCCCCTCCATTGGTTACCGGAATTCTATCGTGTCAAATATAAAATACTTTTACTTACATACAAGGCTATTAACCAAACTGCACCATCATACATCTCCTCACTCATCTCAAAATATCTCCCTACCAGACCTCTCAGCTCTGCACAAGATCTGCGTCTCTCATCCACATGTATTACCTGTTCCCACTCAAAATTACAGGACTTTACCCGGGCTTCAGCCACTCTGTGGAATGCACTCCTACGCACAATAAGACTCTCTCCTCTAGTCTCCAAACCTTTAAACGTTCTCTGAAAACTCATCTCTTCAGACAAGCCTACCAAATTTCAGACCCACACACATAACCTTCAATGCTTCCCTATCAAGTTACATCCTCTCTGTACAGTCCACATAAACTCACATTTTGTCTTCCAACATTGCTGGGTGATCATATCATATACAACCCATTAAGAACCTAGCAACCTGGGGAACCATTATGTAACAGGTAGCATCTATCCTTGTGTATCAATGCCTATTTCCCTATAGATTGTAAGCTTGCGAGCAGGGCCTTCCTACCTCTGTCTGTCTGTCTTTGCCCAGTTTTGTTCTATAATTGTTGTTCTAATTGTAAAGCGCAACGGAATATGCTGCGCTATATAAGAAACTGCTAATAAATAATAATAAATAAATAGTAGTGTAACACGCATATTCTCAAAAGCTGGTAAGCTTGATTTGAAAAATCGTTGGGGAGGAGCACCGACGAACTCCAGCTTGGAACCCTGAGAAAAAGGTCCCTTACCCAGGCGTCCTGGTAGGAACTTTTCCAGATATGGCTGAAGTGACGTAACCAGGCTCCCACCTCGTGATCCTCCCGGGGTGGGCGGGCACCGTCATGCTGAACTGGTGCTCTGTTCTTGAGAGCTAGCAACGGCTGGTTTCTTAGGTTTACCCCTGGTGCCTCTAGCTGCACTTGATGCACCTCTAGCCGTAGATCAAAATCTGGTGGACCAAAAAGGACTGAGTAGATGGTCCCGGGTAGGTACGTCTAGCAGGCGGAGCCCCCAAGGGAAGAAACGCGGATTTCCCAGCAGTAGCTTTGGAGATCCATGCGTCCAATTCGCCTCCAAAAAGCCATTCACCTGTAAAGGGAAGAGATCCACATTGCGTTTGGAGTCAGCGTCTGTAATCCACTGACGGAACCACATGGCTCTGCATGCTGACATAGCCATAGCAGTGGTCCTAGCATTAATATTGCCAATCTCTTTTAGGGAGTCACAGAGGACTCTTGCCGTGTCCTGAATGTGTTTTAGGAAAGTCACCGTTGTAACTAGGGTCAGGTCACCCGAAAGACCCTCCTGAATTTGAGTAGCACAGGAGTGAATTGCATGTGTCATCCAGCAACCTGCAAAGACCGGTCTTTAAGATACACCTGCAGCAATGTAGATAGATTTCAGTGTGGCCTCAATTCTCCTATCCCCCGGGTCCTTTACCGTAAAGGAGCCCGGAGTACTGCCTTCTTAGAGAGGGGAGAGACTGAGACGTCTACAGCCGGAGATTCTTCCAAAAACTTTCTACCCTAAGGGGCAAAGGGGAATGTATGCAAAAACAGTTTTGACACCTGATATTTCGGGATTCTTCCAGGCTAGGTTAAACAAATCATCTAATTCTTTAGAATCAGGAAATATGACAGTCCGTTTGTCTTGAGGGAGGAAAAACGACTGCTGATTTGCAGCGTCCTTTGGGGGGAGCATTAGCACATCCCTTATAGCTAAAATGAGGGGTTCAATACCCTGTGTAGGAGTGGAATCCCCACATAAGGGATCCACACCGTCCCTATCATCCTGTATATCATCATCAGAATCTGAAAGAAATGCAGGTAAAGCATGTTTAGGTGGACCTGCAGTAGAGAGGGGGGATGAGGAACATCAGCCCTGGCAGCTAGATCTGCTACTGCTCTTTGCAGTTCTTGTGTTTTGTTGGCATTTGCAGTGAGCTGAGATGACATATCAGACATCATAGTTTTGATAGCCCCCAGCCAGGTGGGCTCATGACTCTCCCCCACATTGTCCTCAGTATTTTGTGAGGACTGATTACACTGCTCACATGATATGGAACCAGATGAAAAAGGGGAGAATCTGGTATTACATACACTGCATAACTTATGTTTTACCATTATGAAGTACAAACAACACACATACAACACAGACTGATTTACAATGCAAGCCTGCCCTATTGCATGTGAGAGGAGACGCAGAGGAAGAGAGGACACCCAACGCTGTAGAGCCCCAGTAAGGCGGTCAGCGATTTTACATAAGTGAAAACTGCTTATACAATGAATTCCTTCAGAGAAATAATATCTGTGCACAAATAGCGTCTCTCCCCCTAATCAACGCCCTGTAGCAGTGATCCATCATGTGACCGTCTGGAGGAGCTGTGTGAGGATGCTGCTGCTTATGCAGAGGAAGGCGCCAAAATGCAGCTGAGCCCGCTCTGATGTAGCTCCGCCTCCCCGTAATGGCACCAGAGCTACACATATATTTATACTGCCCATGTTTCCTAACCATGCTGTTGCCTCACATAAATGTTTAGTAAAGCCATCGCTAGCCAGTCTCACGCATGGGCTATAGCGGTTCCCACCCGCGCTTCTGCCGCACCAGGTACCGGGGGACACCCTAGCAGGGCCCACGGTTTGTACTCCCCACCGAAGATCACCTTCAGGCAGTGTTAGGTGTGTGCGGCTTGCTGCGGTTGCGACAGCCAAGACGCAGTGCCCCGGTGAACAACCAACCACTAGTCCTGCAGCGGGGAAGCGGCTCTCACCTCGCGAGGCTGGTGACCACCGCCACCCCCTGGCTCCTATGGACCCCGTCTATACCCATAGTACTAATGTGTCCCCAATATCCCTTATGGATGCTAGAGAAAAATGGTCATTCTGATTTATCAAATTTGTCTGAATGACCATTTATGTCTGTTTTCCAGTGTTTGGGAGCAAATTGCAGATTATCATTTGCTCTCATACATGGACAGATTTTCATTCCAACCAGCCAGATTATCTTTAGGTGTGTACCTAGCTCTTACTTTCAACTCCACATCCCATAGGACCCAGCTCTTATTCTCCTCACCACACCCCATAGAGCCCAGATCTAAAAGTGCTCATACACCTAAAGATTTATCTTCCAATTTGGCTGGTTGGAACGAAAATCTGGTAATGGATGGGAGCAAATAACATGGATGGAAGCAAATGACAGTTGACCATTTCAAATGGTCAACTGTCATTTGCTCCCATCCATTAGCAAATTTTCGTTCCAACCAGCCAGATTGGAAGATAAATCTTTAAGTGTATGGGTACCTTTACACTCCGCTCCATCCCCCGTGGGGCCCAGCTCCATCTCTCCGCTCCATGCCCCATAATGCCCAGCTTTTCCTCTTGCTCCATGCCCCATAGCGCCCAGCTCTTACCCTCCACGCACCATAGCGCCCAGTTATTATTCTCCTCTCTACTACCCATAAAGCCTAGCTCTTACTCTCCATTCCATGCCCCACAGAGCCCAGCTCTTACTCTGGATTAGTGTGTTGTTTTATCCTAAAACTAAAATTATTGTGGCCCTTATGGATGCATCTTGTTGATCACAGTTTTAAAGCTAGGTGGGCTAAAAACTTTGATCAACTTCGATCAGAATATGCAATCCCTATTTCTGATTTTTATCGTTACCACCAGTTGAAACATTATTAGGATTGGGTCCTCTGAATTAATATCTGTTTTATATGCTACTCAAACAATTGGTACATTCATATCAAAAGATTTACTGCTTCTTATGGCTCGGTGGGAAGAAAGACATTGGTAGCCTGTTAGATGAGGAATGGTCTTACATGCAGGGTAGTATCCAAGACCCATCTCTCTCCTCCCTTTCGCCTCCAAACTCCTTGAGCGTATTGTCTACAACTGCCTTTCTTTCCTCCTACTTACTGCTTGACCCATTCTAGTCTGTCTTCCGTCCACTCCAGTCCACTGAAACTGCCCTCACAAAAGTCTGCAAAGACCTCCATGCTGCCAAATCTAAGGGCCACTACTCTCTGCTGCTTTAGACACTGTGGACAACCCTCTCCTTCTGCAAATCATTCACTCCATTGGTCTGCGTAATAATGCCCTCTCCTGGCTGTCCTCTTACCTTTCTGTTCCTTCTGTTTCCTCTCATGACTCCACCTCCCCCACACTTCCACTAACTGTACGTGTCCCCCAAGGTTCTGTTATTGGTCCTCTCCTTTTCTCTGTCTCTACATCCTCTTTAGGTGAACTCATTAGTTCTTTTGAATTAAAACATCATCTCTATGCTGATGATACTAAAAACCAACTTTCCTCCCCTCACCTCTCCCCCACTCTCCTCACTCGTATGTCCAACTGTCTCTCTGCTATCTCTTTCTTAAACATAACATGTCTAAGACTGAACTGATCATCCTCTCACCCTCTCGCACAACCTCACCTTCCACAATTTAATTATCAATGGAATAACTATCTCCTCTAACCCCCAAGTGCGCGGTATTGGAGTAATCCTCGACTCCTCCCTCTCCTTCAAACCACATATTCAGCAACACTCACAAACCTACCGATTTCATCTCAAAAATATTTCCAGGATCAGACCCTTTCTCACCGAGGGTGCAACTAAGACCCTTATCATCTCACTGGTCATCTCCAGACTGGACTACTGTGATCTCCTCCGGACTGGCATCCCTGACAAATGCCTCTCTCCACTTCAATCTATCCTCAATGCTGCAGCCCGGTTCATCTTCCTCACCAAATGCACTCCGTCCACTTTGCCTCTCCTACAAGCCCTTCTCTAGCTTCCCTTCCCTTTCAGAATCAAATTCATGCTTCTCCCACTCACTTACAAAGCCCTCACCCACTCCTCTCCCATTTAAATCTCTGACCTTATCTCCCTTCACACTCCCACAAATCCTCTTTGCTCTGCTAACG
This sequence comes from Pseudophryne corroboree, assembly GCF_028390025.1. Classification (NCBI taxonomy): domain Eukaryota; kingdom Metazoa; phylum Chordata; class Amphibia; order Anura; family Myobatrachidae; genus Pseudophryne; species Pseudophryne corroboree. The sequence continues at coordinate 629,588,656 of NC_086448.1, forward strand.
CACGCTGCCTCTCCTGCATACTCATTACTTCCTCCCACTGCTACCTCAAAGATTTTTCATGTGCTGCTTCCTTTCTCTGGAATTCTCTCTCTCATCCTCAGACTCTCCACCACTCTACAAAACTTCAAATGGGCTCTCAAGACCCACTTCCCCAAATCTCATCCTAACCTCCTGTTCCACGCTCACTGTTTACCCCATCTGTGTCACCCGTCTGTCTGCCCCTCCTCTTTAGAATGTAACCTCTCACGAGTAGAGCCCTGTTCCTTCATTTTCTTATCCTTTGCTTACTTAAACAGTCCTCGAAAGCACCAATTCCCACGGTTTTTTGCCACCCTGATACTTAGTCGTCTGCTGATGTAGCTATGTTTATTTATGCTGTACTTGTCCTATATTGTCTTAAACTAGGTCACGGTTTTCCTGTTTTGATTATTCTTTTACGTACTATGTAATTGGGCACTGCGGATCCTCTGTGGCACCATATAAAGAAACTAGAATAATAAAATAAAAAGATGCTACAGCCTGTGCCCAGTTCCAACAGGTTCATACATACATTCTTCACTGGGCCTACTGCACACAATATGGTTTATTTTGTATAGATGTTCAGATTAGATCAGGGTGCCCTAAATGTGGGGTTGTGGGTTGTTCTTTCTGACACCTTTTGTGGGGCTGTTCAGAGGTGACCCATTTCTGGAAACAGGTTTGGGACTGTATCAATCATACTTTGCCTGCTGAACCTCCCTTGAACATCTTTGTTTGCTCTTGCTTTAGAGGAACATTTTCCAAAGTTAGATAAAAAATAAGAATTTACTTACCGATAATTCTATTTCTCGGAGTCCGTAGTGGATGCTGGGGTTCCTGAAAGGACCATGGGGAATAGCGGCTCCGCAGGAGACAGGGCACAAAAAGTAAAGCTTTAGGATCAGGTGGTGTGCACTGGCTCCTCCCCCTATGACCCTCCTCCAAGCCAGTTAGGTACTGTGCCCGGACGAGCGTACACAATAAGGGAGGAATTATGAATCCCGGGTAAGACTCATACCAGCCACACCAATCACACCGTACAACTTGTGATCTAAACCCAGTTAACAGTATGACAACAGCGGAGCCTCTGAAAAGATGGCTCACAACAATAATAACCCGATTTTTGTAACTATGTACAAGTATTGCAGATAATCCGCACTTGGGATGGGCGCCCAGCATCCACTACGGACTCCGAGAAATAGAATTATCGGTAAGTAAATTCTTATTTTCTCTATCGTCCTAGTGGATGCTGGGGTTCCTGAAAGGACCATGGGGATTATACCAAAGCTCCCAAACGGGCGGGAGAGTGCGGATGACTCTGCAGCACCGAATGAGAGAACTCCAGGTCCTCTTTTGCCAGGATATCAAATTTGTAGAATTTTACAAACGTGTTCTCCCCTGACCACGTAGCTGCTCGGCAGAGTTGTAATGCCGAGACCTCTCGGGCAGCCGCCCAAGATGAGCCCACCTTCCTTGTGGAATGGGCCTTAACCGATTTAGACTGTGGCAGGCCTGCCTCAGAATGTGCAAGTTGAATTGTGTTACAAATCCAACGAGCAATCGCCTGCTTAGAAGCAGGCGCACCCAACTTGTTGGGTGCATACAGTATAAACAGCGAGTCAGATTTTCTGACTCCAGCTGTCCTGGAACATATTTTCAGGGCCCTGACAACTCCTAGCAACTTGGAGTCCTCCAAGTCCCTAGTAGGTGCAAGGCACCACAATAAGCTGGTTCAGGTGAAACACTGACACCACCTTAGGGAGAGAACTGGGGACGAGTCCGCAGCTCTGCCCTGTCCGAATGGACAAACAGATATGGGCTTTTTTGAGAAAAAACCACCAATTTGACACTCGCCTGGTCCAGGCCAGGGCCAAGAGCATGGTCACTTTTTATGTGAGATGCTTCAAATCCACATATTTGACTGGTTTTAAACCAATGTGATTTGAGGAATCCCAGAACTACGTTGAGATCCCACAGTGCCACTGGAGGCACAAAAAAGGGGTTTGTATATGCAATACTCCCTTGACAAACTTCTGGACTTCAGGAACTGAAGCCAATTCTTTCTGGAAGAAAATTTACAGGGCCGAATTTGAACCTTAATGGACCCCAATTTGAGGCCCATAGACACTCCTGTTTGCAGGAAATGCAGGAAACGACCGAGTTGAAATTTCTTTGTGGGGCCTTCCTGGCCTCACACCACGCAACATATTTTCGCCACACGTGGTGATAATGTTGTGCGGTCACCTCCTTTCTGGCTTTGACCAGGGTAGGAATGACCTCTTCCGGAATGCCTTTTTTCCCTTAGGATCCGGCTTTCCATCGCCATGCCGACAAACGCAGCTGCGGTAAGTCTTGGAACAGACATGGTACTTGCTGAAGCAAGTCCCTTCTTAGCGGCAGAGGCCATAAGACCTCTGTAAGCATCTCTTGAAGTTCCGGGTACCAAGTCCTTCTTGGCCAATCCGGAGCCATGAGTATAGTTCTTACTCCTCTACGTCTTATAATTCTCAGCACCTTAGGTATGAGAAGCAGAGGAGGGAACACATACACCGACTGGTACACCCACGGTGTTACCAGAACGTCCACATCTATTGCCTGAGGGTCTCTTGACCTGGCGCAATACCTGTCCCGTTTTTTGTTCAGACGGGACGCCATCATGTCCACCTTTGGTATTTCCCAACGGTTTACAATCATGTGGAAAAAACTTCTCAATGAAGTTTCCACTCTCCCGGGTGGAGGTCGTGCTGAGGAAGTCTGCTTCCCAGTTTCCATTCCCGGGATGAAAAACTGCTGACAGTGTTATCACATGATTTTCCGCAAAGCGAAAAGTCCTTGCAGTTTCTGCCATTGCCCTCCTGCTTCTTGTGTCGCCCTGTCTGTTTACGTGGGCGACTGCCGTGATGTTTTTCCCACTGGATCAATACCGGCTGACCTTGAAGCAGAGGTCTTGCTAAGCTTAGAGCATTATAAATTTACCCTTAGCTCCAGTATATTTATGTGGAGAAAAGTCTCCATACTTGATCACACTTCCTGGAAATTTTTTCCTTGTGTGACTGCTCCCCAGCCTCTCAGGCTGGGCTCCGTGGTTACCAGCATCCAATCCTGAATGCCGAATCTGCTGCCCTCTAGAAGATGAGCACTCTATAACCACCACAGGAGAGACACCCTTGTCCTTGGATATTGGGTTATCCGCTGATGCATCTGAAGATGCGATCCGGACCATTTGTCCAGCAGATCCCACTGAAAAGTTCTTACGTGAAATCTGCCGAATGGAATTGCTTCGTAGGAAGCCACCATTTTTACCAGGACCCTTGTGCAATGATGCACTGTTTTTAGGAGGTTCCTGACTTGCTCGGATAACTCCCTGGCTTTCTCTTCCGGGAGAAACACCTTTTTCTGGACTGTGTCCAGAATCATCCCTAGGCACAGCAGACGTGTCGTCGGGATCAGCTGCGATTTTGGAATATTTAGAATCCACCCGTGCTGATTGTAGCAGTATCCGAGATAGTGCTACTCCGACCTCCAACTGTTCCCTGGACTATGCCCCTATCAGGAGATCGTCCAAGTAAGGGATAATTAAGACGCCTTTTCTTCTAAGAAGAATCATCAATTCGGCCATTACCTTGGTAAAGACCCCAGGGTGCCGTGGACAATCCAAACGGCAGCGTCTGAAACTGATAGTGACAGTTCTGCACCACGAACCTGAGGTACCCTTAGTGAGAAGGGCAAATTTGGGACATAGAGGTAAGCATCCCTGATGTCCCGGGACACTATATAGTCCCCTTATTCCTGGTTCGTTATCACTGCTCTGAGTGACTTCATCTTAATTTGAACCTTTGTAAGTGTTCAAAAACAAATTTTTAGAATAAGTCTCACCTAGCCTTCTGGCTTCAGTACCACAATATAGTGTGGAATAATACCCCTTTTCTGTAGTAGGAGGGGTAATTTAATTATCACCTGCTGGGAATACAGCTTGTGAATTTTTTCCCATACTACCTCCTTGTCGGAGGGAGACTTGGTAAAGCAGACTTCAGGAGCCTGCGAAGGGGAAACGTCTCGACATTCCCATCTGTACCCCCGGGATACTACTTGTAGGATCCAGGGGTCCTGTACGGTCTCAGCGCCATGCTGAGAACTTGTCAGACGCGGTGGAACGCTTCTGTTCCTGGGAATGGGCTGCCTGCTGCAGTCTTCTTCCCTTTCCTCTATCCCTGGGCAGATATGATCTTATAGGGACGAGAGGACTGAGGCTGAAAAGACGGTGTCTTTTTCTGCAGAGATGTGACTTAGGGTAAAAAACGGTGGATTTTCCAGCAGTTGCCGTGACCACCAGGTCCGATGGACCGACCCCAAACAAGTCCTCTTCCTGTATACGGCCATACTGTGCCGTTTGGAATCTGCATCACCTGACCACTGTCGTGTCCATAACATCTTCTGGCAGTTATGGACATCGCGTTTATTCATGATGCCAGAGTGCAAATATCCCTCTGTGCATCTCGCATATATAGAAATGCTCTATAGTCAATAAAATACTGTCCCTGTCAAGGGTATCAATATTTTTAGTCAGGGAATCCGACCAAGCCACCCTAGCTCTGCACATCCAGGCTGAGGCGATCGCTGGCCGCAGTATAACACCAGTATGTGTGTATATACTTTTTATTATATTTTCCAGCCTTGTCAGCTGGTCCTTGAGGACGGCCCTATCTATAGACGGTACCGCCACTTGTTTTGATAAGCGTGTGAGCGCCTTATCCACCTTAAAGGGTGTTTCCCAACGCGCCCTAACTTCTGGCGGGAAAGGGTATACCGCCCATAATTTTCTATCGGGGGGAACCCACGCATCATCACACACTTTATTTAATTTATCTGATTCAGGAAAAACTATGGTAGTTTTTTCACATCCCACATAATACCCTCTTTTGTGGTACTTGTAGTATCAGAAATACGTAACACCTCCTTCATTGCCTTTAACGTGTGGCCCTAATAAGGAATACGTTTGTTTATTCACCGTCGACACTGGATTCAGTGTCCCTGTCTGTGTCTGTGTCGACCGACTAAAGTAAACGGGCGTTTTAAAACCCTTGACGGTGTTTTTGAGACGTCTGGACCGTACTAATTGTTTGTCGGCCGTCTCATGTCGTCAACCGACCTTGCAGCGTGTTGACATTATCACGTAATTTCCTAAATAAGCCATCCATTCCGGTGTCGACTCCCTAGAGAGTGACATCACCATTACAGGCAATTGCTCCGCCTCCTCACCAACATCGTCCTCCTACCTGTCGACACACACGTACCGACACACAGCACACACACAGGGAATGCTCTGATAGAGGACAGGACCCACTAGCCCTTTGGAGAGACAGAGGGAGAGTTTGCCAGCACACACCAAAAACGCTATAATTATATAGGGACAACCTTATATAAGTGTTTTCCCTTATAGCATCTTAATATATATATAAGCATATCGCCAAATTAGTGCCCCCCCTCTCTGTTTTAACCCTGTTTCTGTAGTGCAGTGCAGGGGAGAGCCTGGGAGCCTTCCCTCCAGCCTTTCTGTGAGGGAAAATGGCGCTGTGTGCTGAGGAGATAGGCCCCGCCCCTTTTTCGGCGGCCTCGTCTCCCGCTCTTAACGGATTCTGGCAGGGGTTAAATATCTCCATATAGCCTCCGGAGGCTATATGTGAGGTATTTTTAGCCAAAATAGGTATTCATTTGCCTCCCAGGGCGCCCCCCTCCCAGCGCCCTGCACCCTCAGTGACTGCCGTGTGAAGTGTGCTGAGAGGAAAATGGCGCACAGCTGCAGTGCTGTGCGCTACCTTTAGAAGACTGAGGAGTCTTCTGCCGCCGATTCTGGACCTCTTCTTACTTCAGCATCTGCAAGGGGGCCGGCGGCAAGGCTCCGGTGACCATCCAGGCTGTACCTGTGATCGTCCCTCTGGAGCTGATGTCCAGTAGCCAAGAAGCCAATCCATCCTGCACGCAGGTGAGTTCACTTCTTCTCCCCTAAGTCCCTCGTTGCAGTGATCCTGTTGCCAGCAGGACTCACTGTAAAATAAAAAACCTAAGCTAAACTTTCCTAAGCAGCTCTTTAGGAGAGCCACCTAGATTGCACCCTTCTCGGCCGGGCACAAAAATCTAACTGGCTTGGAGGAGGGTCATAGGGGGAGGAGCCAGTGCACACCACCTGATCCTAAAGCTTTACTTTTTGTGCCCTGTCTCCTGCGGAGCCGCTATTCCCCATGGTCCTTTCAGGAACCCCAGCATCCACTAGGACGATAGAGAAATATAAGATAACTTTATATGGAGTTTGCAATGCATATTTGAGGTAGTGGTACAATGGTGTCTGAGTGTTTAGTACATGAGCAGGCTTGGTATAGGGGAGGAGGAGCATCTGCTGCACTCTTCAGAAGTTTTAACTCCTTGGTGCCTGCACCATACCCCCACAGTCCTAGTGCCCACCTACGCTGAGAGATTAAAATTTAGTTTTTGGTAAATCAAAATGGAGGTGACCATACTTACAGATACACCGCACACCTCCATCTTGCAACATAGGGTGAGACACTCCCATAACACAAAAGGTAGTTTGTGAGAGACAAAGTATCCCTTCACATGTAGTCCTCTTTCTAATGTGGTATTATATAAACAAATGCACACACCATACTCACACATGTATTACTTGTTCACGCTCAAAATTACAGGACTTTATCCGGGCTTCACCCACTCTGTGGAATGCCCTCCCATGCACAATAAGACTCACCTCTAGTCTCCAAACCTTTAAACGTTCCCTAAGAACTCATCTCTTCAGACAAGCCTATCAAATTCCAGACCCACCCACATAACCTTCAATGCTTTCCTATCTAATGACATCCTCTCTGTACAGTAAACATAACCTCACATATCTTGTCTTTCTTTACTCACACCCTCCTGACCCTTGGCCAACATTGCTGGGTGATCATATCATACAACCCATAAAGAACCTAGCAATCTGGTGGACCATTATGCAATAGGTAGCTTTTATCCTTGTGTAGCAATGCCTATTTTCCTATAGATTGTAAGCTTGTGAGCAGGGCCTTCCTACCTCTATGTCTGTCTGTTTTTACCCAGTTTTGTTCTATTAAGGCCCATATAGACAGGCCGATGCGGGGAGTTGTGTGCTGAGCGAACCGCTCAGCACACATATCTCTTGCCGCTCAGCACAGCGCGATGTGTGCTGAGCGTGCGGGGGGAGAGGCGCTCACTTCACCCAGCGGGTGAAGTGAGCGACCAGCTAGATTGGCCTGCACGGCAGGCCAATCTAGCAGCAGCGATAGCCATGCGCGGGGCTGCGCATCGCTATAAGGGCTACACACGGAGCGATCAGGCTTATATTCTAAGCAATCTAGTTAGATTGCTTAGAATATCGCTCCGTGAGTACCCCCCTTTACTGTTGTTCTAATTGTAAAGTGCAACAGAATATGCTGCGCTAAATAAACTGTTAATAAATAAATGCATACACACATGAATGATTGTGAAATGGGCAATAAGAATAGCGAATACCACCTGTGATAAATACATTTATTATGTGTAAATGTTAATGAAAATAAAACATCTTAAATGAGGTACTTTTTGATTGCAATCTTTAACATGAATTCAAATAACCACAAAAAAAATTTAGCCCGAAAAAAATAGCGACATTATTAGGCAAGTCAATTTGGGTTGCATAAAAAAAAATAGTTTTTTGTTTTTTTAATAAAAAAAAAAAATCAAACAGGATTTATCTGATTTAAATCCGTTTTTATTGAGTTCAATCAGATTTCTGGGATTTAAATAGGATTTTTTTTTTATTATTATTTTTTTTTTTTAAAGTAAACTGTTTAATTTTAGATGTTTACACCTCGTTTTAGTAATACACGAACAATTTTTGAAGTGAGAACAGTGACAAAATGAACACAGTAATAATAAGATTTTACTTACCGATAAATCTATTTCTCGTAGTCCGTAGTGGATGCTGGGACTCCGTAAGGACCATGGGGAATAGCGGCTCCGCAGGAGACAGGGCACAAGAATAAAAGCTTTAGGATCAGGTGGTGTGCACTGGCTCCTCCCCCTATGACCCTCCTCCAAGCCTCAGTTAGGATACTGTGCCCGGACGAGCGTACATAATAAGGAAGGATATTGAATCCCGGGTAAGACTCATACCAGCCACACCAATCACACCGTACAACTTGTGATCTGAACCCAGGTAACAGTATGATAACAACGAAGGAGCCTCTGAAAAGATGGCTCACAACAACAATAACCCGATTTTAGTTAACAATAACTATGTACAAATATTGCAGACAATCCGCACTTGGGATGGGCGCCCAGCATCCACTACGGACTACGATAAATAGATTTATCGGTAAGTAAAATCTTATTTTCTCTGACGTCCTAGTGGATGCTGGGACTCCGTAAGGACCATGGGGATTATACCAAAGCTCCCAAACGGGCGGGAGAGTGCGGATGACTCTGCAGCACCGAATGAGAGAACTCCAGGTCCTCCTCAGCCAGGGTATCAAATTTGTAGAATTTAGCAAACGTGTTTGCCCCTGACCAAGTAGCTGCTCGGCAAAGTTGTAAAGCCGAGACCCCTCGGGCAGCCGCCCAAGATGAGCCCACTTTCCTTGTGGAATGGGCTTTTACAGATTTTGGCTGTGGCAGGCCTGCCACAGAATGTGCAAGCTGAATTGTACTACAAATCCAACGAGCAATAGTCTGCTTAGAAGCAGGAGCACCCAGCTTGTTGGGTGCATACAGGATAAACAGCGAGTCAGACTTTCTGACTCCAGCCGTCCTGGAAACATATATTTTCAGGGCCCTGACAACGTCAAGTAACTTGGAGTCCTCCAAGTCCCTAGTAGCCGCAGGCACCACAATAGGTTGGTTCATGTGAAAAGCAGAAACCACCTTAGGGAGAAATTGAGGACGAGTCCTCAATTCTGCCCTGTCAGAATGAAAAATTAAGTAAGGGCTTTTATATGATAAAGCCGCCAATTCTGACACACGCCTGGCTGAAGCCAGGGCTAACAGCATCGTCACCTTCCATGTGAGATATTTTAAGTCCACAGTGGTGAGTGGTTCAAACCAATGTGACTTAAGGAACCTCAAAACAACATTGAGATCCCAAGGTGCCACTGGAGGCACAAAAGGAGGTTGTATATGCAGCACCCCTTTTACAAATGTCTGAACTTCAGGTACTGAAGCCAGTTCTTTCTGGAAGAAAATCGACAGGGCCGAAATTTGAACCTTAATGGACCCTAATTTTAGGCCCATAGACAGTCCTGTTTGCAGGAAATGGAGGAAACGACCCAGTTGAAATTCCTCTGTAGGGGCCTTCTTGGCCTCACACCACGCAACATATTTTCGCCAAATGCGGTGATAATGTTTTGCGGTTACATCCTTCCTGGCTTTGACCAGGGTAGGGATGACTTCATCTGGAATGCCTTTTTCCTTCAGGATCCGGCGTTCAACCGCCATGCCGTCAAACGCAGCCGCGGTAAGTCTTGGAACAGACAAGGCCCCTGCTGGAGCAGGTCCTTTCTTAGAGGTAGAGGCCACGGGTCTTCCGTGAGCATCTCTTGAAGTTCCGGGTACCAAGTCCTTCTTGGCCAATCCGGAACCACGAGTATCGTTCTTACTCCTCTCCTTCTTATGATTCTCAGTACTTTTGGTATGAGAGGCAGAGGAGGGAACACATACACTGACTGGTACACCCACGGTGTCACCAGAGCATCCACCGCTATTGCCTGAGGGTCCCTTGACCTGGCGCAATATCTGTCTAATTTTTTGTTTAGACGTGACGCCATCATGTCCACCTTTGGTTTTTCCCAACGGTTTACAATCAGGTGGAAGACTTCTGGGTGAAGTCCCCACTCTCCCGGGTGAAGGTCGTGTCTGCTGAGGAAGTCTGCTTCCCAGTTGTCCACTCCCGGAATGAACACTGCTGACAGAGCTATCACATGATTTTCCGCCCAGCGAAGAATCCTTGCAGCTTCTGCCATTGCCCTCCTGCTTCTCGTGCCGCCCTGTCTGTTTACGTGGGCGACTGACGTGATGTTGTCCGATTGGATCAATACCGCCTGACCCTGAAGCAGGGGTTTCGCTTGACTTAGGGCATTGTAAATGGCCCGTAGTTCCAGAATGTTTATATGAAGAGATGTTTCCATGCTTGACCACAAGCCCTGGAAGTTTCTTCCCTGTGTGACTGCTCCCCAGCCTCTCAGGCTTGCATCCGTGGTCACCAGGATCCAATCCTGAATGCCGAATCTGCGGCCCTCTAGAAGATGAGCACTCTGCAACCACCACAGGAGGGACACCCTTGTCTTTGGTGACAGGGTTATCCGCTGCTGCATCTGAAGATGCGAACCGGACCATTTGTCCAGTAGATCCCACTGAAACGTTCTTGCATGGAATCTTCCGAATGGAATTGCTTCGTAAGAAGCCACCATTTTCCCCAGGACCCTCGTGCACTGATGCACTGACACCTGGCCTGGTTTTAGGAGGTTCCTGACTAGCTCGGATAACTCCTTGGCCTTCTCCTCCGGGAGAAAAACCTTCTTCTGGACTGTGTCCAGAATCATTCCTAGGAACAGAAGACGTGTCGTTGGAATCAGTTGCGATTTTGGAATATTTAGGATCCACCCGTGCTGACGTAGCACTATCTGAGATAGTGCTACTCCGACTTCTAACTGTTCCCTGGACCATGCCCTTATCAGGAGATCGTCCAAGTAAGGGATAATTAATACGCCTTTTCTTCGAAGAAGAATCATCATTTCGGCCATTACTTTGGTAAAGACCCGAGGTGCCGTGGACAACCCAAACGGCAGCGTCTGAAACTGATAATGACAGTCTTGTACTACAAACCTGAGATACCCTTGGTGAGAAGGGTAGATTGGGACGTGGAGATAAGCATCTTTGATGTCCAGAGACACCATATAGTCCCCTTCTTCCAGGTTCGCTATCACCGCTCTGAGTGATTCCATCTTGAATTTGAACCTTTTTATGTAAGTGTTCAAGGATTTCAGATTTAAAATTGGTCTCACCGAGCCGTCCGGCTTTGGTACCACAAACAGCGTGGAATAATACCCCTTTCCTTGTTGTAGGAGGGGTACCTTGATTATCACCTGCTGGGAATACAGCTTGTGAATGGCTTCCAGAACTGCCTCCCTGTCGGAGGGAGACTTTGGCAGAGCAGACTTCAGGAACCGGCGAGGGGGAAACGCCTCGAATTCCAGTTTGTACCCCTGCAATACTACCTGTAGAATCCAGGGATCCACTTGCGAGTGAGCCCACTGCGCGTTGAAATTCTTGAGACGGGCCCCCACCAAGTCTGAGTCTGCTTGTAAAGCCCCAGCGTCATGCTGAAGACTTGGCAGAAGCAGGGGAAGGCTTCTGATCCTGGGAAGCGGCTGCATGGTGCAGTCTTTTTCCCCTTCCTCTGCCCCGGGGCAGAAAGGAATGGCCTTTTGCTCGCTTGTATTTATGGGAACGAAAGGACTGAGTTTGAAAAGACGGTGTCTTTTTCTGTTGATGTGAAGTGACCTGGGGTAAGAAGGTGGACTTTCCAGCCGTTGCCGTGGCCACCAGGTCCGAAAGACCAGCCCCAAATAACTCCTCCCCTTTATACGGCAATACTTCCATATGTCGTTTGGAATCCGCATCCCCTGACCACTGACGCGTCCATAACGTTCTTCTGGCAGAGATGGACATAGCACTTACTCTTGATGCCAGGGTGCAAATATCCCTCTGTGCATCACGCATATATAGTAATGCATCCTTCAAATGCTCTATAGTTAACAATATATTGTCCCTATCCAGGGTATCAATATTTTCAGTCAGGGAATCCGACCACGCGACTCCAGCACTGCACATCCAGGCTGAAGCGATTGCTGGTTGCAGTATAACACCAGTATGTGTGTATATACTTTTTAGGATATTTTTCAGCCTTCTATCAGCTGGTTCTTTGAGGGTGGCCGTATCAGGAGACGGTAACGCTACTTGTTTAGATAAACGTGTGAGCGCCTTATCTACCCTAGGGGGTGTTTCCCAACGTGTCCTAACCTCTGATGGGAAAGGATATAGTGCCAATAATTTATTAGAAATTAGCAGTTTTTTGTCGGGAGAAACCCACGCTTTATCACATACCTCATTCAATTCATCTGACTCAGGAAAAACTATTGGTAGTTTTTTCACCCCCCACATAATACCCTTCTTAGTGGTATTTGTAGTGTCAGAAATGTGCAATGCTTCCTTCATTGCCGTGATCATGTAACGTGTGGCCCTACTGGACATTACGTTCGACTCATCACCGTCGACACTAGACTCAGTATCTGTGTCTGGGTCTGTGTCGACCCACTGAGGTAACGGGCGTTTTAGGGCCCCTGACGGTGTCTGAGACGCCTGGACAGGCACTAATTGATTTTCCGGCTGTCTCATGTCGTCCACAGTTTTTTGCAAAGTGTTGACATTATCACTTAATTGTTTGAACACGATCATCCAGTCAGGTGTCGACTCCCTAGGGGGTGACATCACTAACGCAGGCAATTGCTCCGCCTCCACATAATTTTCCTCCTCATACATGTCGACACACACGTACCGACACACAGCACACACACCGGGAATGCTCTGATAGAGGACAGGACCCCACGAGCCCTTTGGAGAGACAGAGGGAGAGTCTGCCAGCACACACCCAGCGCTATATATATATATATACAGGGATAACCTTATATAAGTGTTATTCCCTTATAGCTGCTGTTTATATTGTCATTTGCTGCCAATAGTGCCCCCCCTTCTCTTTTTTACCCTGATTCTGAAGCAGGACTGCAGGGGAGAGTCAGGGAGCCGTCCTTCCAGCGGAACTGTGAGGGAAAATGGCGCTTGTGTGCTGAGGAGATAGGCTCCGCCCCTTCACGACGTCCTTATCTCCCGCTCTTTTGTGTAAAAATGGCAGGGGTTAAAATACATCCATATAGCCCAGGAGCTATATGTGATGTATTCTTTTGCCACCTAAGGTATTATCATTTATATTGCGTCTCAGGGCGCTCCCCCCCAAGCGCCCTGCACCCTCAGTGACCGGAGTGTGAAGTGTGCTGAGAGCAATGGCGCACAGCTGCAGTGCTGTGCGCTACCTTAGTCTGAAGACAGGATTGTCTTCTGCCGCCGATTTCACCGGACCTCTTCGTCTCTTCTGGCTCTGTAAGGGGGACGGCGGCGCGGCTCCGGTGACCCATCCAGGCTGTACCTGTGATCGTCCCTCTGGAGCTAATGTCCAGTAGCCTAAGAAGCCCAATCCACTCTGCACGCAGGTGAGTTCGCTTCTTCTCCCCTTAGTCCCACGATGCAGTGAGCCTGTTGCCAGCAGGACTCACTGAAAATAAAAAACCTAAATTAAACTTTTATTCTAAGCAGCTCAGGAGAGCCACCTAGCCTGCACCCTTCTCGTTCGGGCACAAAAATCTAACTGGGGCTTGGAGGAGGGTCATAGGGGGAGGAGCCAGTGCACACCACCTGATCCTAAAGCTTTTATTCTTGTGCCCTGTCTCCTGCGGAGCCGCTATTCCCCATGGTCCTTACGGAGTCCCAGCATCCACTAGGACGTCAGAGAAAGAATAAATACACACTAAACAGTTGCATCAAGAAGTACAATTAGGCTCTGATTTTCACTCAATCAATTGTTTGAGTCTGAGTCAAACATGTACGCCTTTGTCCACGTCCTCACGTTTGTCCTCAACAGAAAAGGCTCTATAGCATGCAACCAGCTTAGCTGTTATTTCATTTCCCAATCTGTTGCGTGTTTTGGATTGTACAAAACCGTACGTTGAAAAAATTCATTAAATTCCTGCACTTGATAAAACTGCGGCGAACATCCGCTTCAGAAGATTTACTACAGAAGTGTCTAACTGAAGTTGAGCTGCGTGGGACATCCACCAGGCTAGAGGAGATACTTGCCATAAAGTGTCCACTTCAAACATATATGGTGTAAATGGTTTCATGAATGCACGAAAGTTGATCACAGGAATAATCTGACGATTATTGACATGAACAAACTCTATAGCAGTCTCAATTTCAGCAGGACTAAGCTTTTTTCCTCTGTACCTAGGATCAAGTAGATTAGCCAGCAAGTGGGCATCTGTGAATGCAATTTTTGGTCTTGCCTTTGCCATCTTTACTACATTGCTGTGGTGTCCAATCACTTCAAAATCATCTAACAGCTTCATCCACACTTATACGACCTCACTGATTGTGCAGTTGCGTCTTTGTGCACGATCCAGGACTACAGCTACAGGTTTCAGTCGAGCCAAATAATTTTCAGCACTCCGCTTAATACCAAAGTTATTAACTTTGTTAATAATGTCTTTTGGGATATCATCTCTGTTTTCATCACATACTCTAACAAGAATAGGCCAGTTTTTCAGAAAAGACTCCAAACAGTCTGCCATAGTATTCCAGCGTACGTCACTTGGTAGTATATACTTAGTGGAATCTCCTATACACCATCCATTATTCTCCTCAACTGAGCTATAAAAAAAAAAAAAAAAAAAAAAAAAAGACTGCCCCCACCTACACATGTATCTCTTTCTAAGCAAAAGTTGTATTTTTTTTACGTTTTGATTTAAATCATGATTTAATCATTTGTTTAAATAGTTGATTTAATCATTTGATTTAAATCGTGCAATCCTGGAGTCAATTGCGACAATTTCTTTCCAGATGAAAGCTAACCCATTTTTACGCAAAAAACACAGAATCCAGGGTAAGTTCCCGGATCCATGTGTTTTCGTGTTTGCAGAAACAGGCCAGTTATTGGGAATTTTTATTCTTCTGCCTCCGAGCAGGTGAAAAAAAATCCTATACTGCCAGCTGTCAGGGCTAATTGAATAAGGCCCCGGGGAACAATTAGCCGTGGTAATTTACTGCTTCTAATTGAATTCCCCCTAATGATATGAGAAGCATTGTTCATATTAATTTAAGACAGAAAATAAATTGTTCCTTAGATTACAGTGGAATTTACCTATGTGAGCTGTAAACTATAATATCAATAGTGGTTATTAGCACATTGTCTCACTGTTATACCATTCGTGTACCACAGAGAAATGGCAGAGAAAAACAAAATCCTAAATTTCTACCGATATTTCTGCATCAGACCGTATTAAATATTATTCTACATGTTTAGGACAAAGAAACTCCATCCATCATGGCAGCAAAACTAATGCTCAGGGGCACAATCTAATCTACACTATGGGGCAAATTCAGTAAGGATTGCAAAAATTACAAATTAGCAAAAATTGCAAACAAAAGCAAAATTGCGAAAGCACGCCCAAACGGAAAAACTGCAACACTAATTTAATTTAACAAAAAGAAGGCGGCCTTGTGAAATGTGCAAATATTGCGAAAACCATCCTAATAAATCAACATTTTTGCGTACATATTACAAATGTACACAAGTTTTGCATACATGTTTCTGATGTATTTTTTGCTAAGTGTTTTTCCCTTAAAAATTGCACAACCTACTTTCCTGCACCCAAAATAAAGAAACTACTGAACAATTGTATATCAATTCAATCATCACTTAAGTGGTCAAATGATCTTGTGGTAATTTAGCAATCATCATCTTAAAGACACCATAGTGTTTTTTCTTCAAACATTGACTAATGCCCATAACTGCGTTCAAATATATTCAGGGAGGGAGGGAGGGAGGGAGGGAGGGGGAGAGAGAGAGAGAGAGAGAGAGAGAGAGAGAGAGAGAGAGAGAGAGAGAGAGAGAGAGAGAGAGAGAGAGAGAGAGAGAGAGAGAGAGAGAGAGAGAGAGAATTCTAGCCTCTAAACCCTACACAACAGCAATTACAGGTTGAGTCTCCCTTATCCAAAATGCTTGGGACCAGAGGTATTTTGGATATGGGATTTTTCCGTATTTTGGAATAATTGTATACCATAATGAGATATCATGGTGATGGGACCTAAATCTAAGCACAGAATGCATTTATGTTTCATATACACCTTATACACACAGCCTGAAGGTCATTTTAGCCAATATTTTTTATAACTTTGTGCATTAAACAAAGTGTGTGTACATTCACACAATTCATTTATGTTTCATATACACCTTATACACACAGCCTGAAGGTCATTTAATACAATATTTTTAATAACTTTGTGTATTAAACAAAGTTTGTGTACATTGAGCCATCAAAAAACAAAGGTTTCACTATCTCACTCTCACTCAAAAAAGTCCGTATTTCGGAATATTCCGTATTTCGGAATATTTGGATATGGGATACTCAACCTGTATTGGTATATGTTTTAACAAACACTTTTTTTTTTTTGGAGTCAAAGGGGTATATTCAATTGAAGTCGAAAACTGCCGTCTGTCGAAAAGACGGCAATTTTAGACTTTTTAAGGTCGAATCCTGATTCGACCTATTCAATATTTTCCTACATTTTTCGACACGTCGATGAATTAGACTTGTCGAAAAGCACGTGGATCGGCGGAATAGCTGCCGATCCACGTGCTTGTGTCGAAAACGACCATCTCAGTCCGACATCAAAATGATGTCGGACTGAGATGCAGACCCAGAGGAGGAGAGGGGGGGAGCAGACAGGCATACAGGGAGATCAGCGCTACAATAGAGCTGCAGCAGGGGGTCACACAGCCACGCCGCTCATGGCAGCTTGCACCCGGCTCCAGCACGCTGCTGGAGCCGGGTGGAAGCTGCAGTGAGGTCGGGCGGCTGAGTGACATCCTGCTGCAGCGCTACTGTAGCGCTGATCTTCCCTGTATGCCCGCCGGCTGTCCCCCCGCGGCTCGCCCCCCTTCTCCTCCTCTGCGTCCCATCTAAATTCGACTTGAAAAAGTCGAATTAAGATGGGATTGAACAGGGGTTGTCGGATCCATTCCGACAAATACATGTCGGAATGGAACCGACTTTAATTGAATATACCCCAAAATATTTTAATTAGGAAACAGTAAAATTTTTATAAAATAATAATAATATAAATATATATATATATATATATATATATATATATATATATATAGTGTGTTTTTTGATTGTGAAGTGGTCAAACAGTACATAATATTGTTTCTTTGCTTTTATTTACATACCTTACTTTAAAGGAATTGTGTGTAAATATTTGTTTCAGTAAGTATACAAATGGAGCAGAATTTGCAAAACTTGAAAGTAAAAAGGTGGTGTTGCTGTTCTTAAACATATGTTTGTTTATGTGTGTAGCGCACAAATAAAAATTATAATTTTTTTTTTTTTTATGTGGGTACGTTTTGTTTAACAAAAAAATATTGGTTGTTTTTAAAAAAAAATACAAAAATGTTAGGAAGCTAAATGTCATTCAGCAGATACTACTAAGCAAAATGCTTGTAAAGGTTATTTTACATTTACTTCTATCAAATAGTGTGGTTGTCAAACCTTGATTGTTAGTAAGTATAAACACAAATCGGTTTGTAACATATATTTTCAATATCAACATGTGTTCGAGCAGGGCTGGCCAAACCGGTCCTCGAGATCTACCAACAGTTCATATTTTCTAGGCCTCCTGGAGATCTGTAGAATTGTCAGGAATGAATGCAGCACATCTTAATTAGTAATGACTATACCTGTGCACCAGCTAGGTGGTCTGGAAAATGTGAACTGTTGGTAGATCTCAAGGACCGGTTTGGCCAGCCCTGTGTTAGAGAGTTAAACAATACCTTACATGTTTCTAAGTTCCAATACAGCTGAATTAAGTGATTTGTGGTCTGAGGTGTGAAATTCTTCAGCTGGGTGTAATGAAGCAATAATTGCAGTATACATGCAGTCTACAACTGAGGTCAGCTTGTGAAATTTTTAAGGTAGACCCGTAGTCACTCAGAAACTGCACATCACAAATGTGCGATCTGTTGAAAAAATTGCGAATGCACCCCCCACCGGCCATCAGCATATGCCCACAACACGCCCCTGATCGTAGTTTTTGCAAGTCCAGCCCTTTAGTATGCCCCCTACACGCCTACTTTTCGTAGTGCATACGCAGTTTTTGCTAAGTCTCAGAAAATAGGATTTTAATACCTACCGGTAAATCCTTTTCTCTAAGTCCGTAGAGGATGCTGGGGACTCCAAAAGGACCATGGGGTATAGACGGGATCCGCAGGAGACATGGGCACACTATAAGACTTTGAATGGGTGTGAACTGGCTCCTCCCTCTATGCCCCTCCTCCAGACTTGTGTTAGAAAACTGTGCCCAGGGAGACTGACATTTCGAGGAAAGAATTTATTGTTTAAACACGGTGAGTGTCATACCAGCTCACACCTTGAACATGCCGCAGAACGTGGCATTCAAAAGTACACCAGCTGACGGCATGGAAAAAACATACAGCAATATGCTGACCGAAAATGTAACACAACCTGTGTGTAAACACGACCAATAATCACATACCGCATGCCATGGCATGAATAACAGCAGCAACAGACTTGACTGAAAAGAAACACCACATGAGTGTAACGACAACCAAGAGCTGCAGATAGAGTACGCACTGGGACGGGCGCCCAGCATCCTCTATGGACTAAGAGAAAAGGATTTACCTATTAAAATCCTATTTTCTCATACATCCTAGAGCAGAGGTTCTCAAACTCGGTCCTCGGGAGCCCACACAGTGCATGTTTTGCAGGTAACCCAGCAGGTGCACAGGTGTATTAATTACTCACTGACACATTTTAAAAGGTCCACAGGTGGAGCTAATTATTTCACTTGCGATTCTGTGAGGAGACCTGCAAAACATGCACTGTGTGGGCCCCCCGAGGACCGAGTTTGAGAACCTCTGTCCTAGAGGATGCTGGGGACTCCAAAAAGGACCATGGGGTTTATACCAAAGCTCCAGACCGGGCGGGAGAGTGCGGACGACTCAGCAGCACCGATTGAGCAAACATGAGGTCCTCATCAGCCAGGGTATCAAACTTGTAGAACTTAGCAAAAAAGTGTTTGAACTCGACCAAGTAGCTGCTCGGCAAAGTTGAACCGCAAAGACTCCTCGGGCATCTGCCCCAAGAAGAGCCCACCTTCCTGGTAGAATGGGCCTTCACAGACTTCGGTACCGGCAATCCAGCCGTAGAATGAGCATGCCGAATCGTATCACAGATCCAGCGTGTAACAGTCTGCTTAGAAGCAGGGGCCCCACTATTGTTGGGAGCATACAGGATAAACAGAGTGTCTGTTTCCCCAATCTGAGCCGTTCTGGCGACATAAATATTCAAAGCTCTGACTACAATCGAGAGACTTCGAATCAGCCAAGGCTTAAGTAGCCCCAGGCACCACAATAGGCTGGTTCCTGTGAAACTCAGAAACCACTTTTGGCAGAAATTGTTGCCGAGTTCTCAATTCCGCTTTTCCGCATGGAAGATCAAATAGGGGCTCCTGTGAGACAAAGCCGCCGATTCAGACACCCGCCTTGCGGACGCCAAGGCCAATAGCATGACCACTTTCCAAGTGAGAAATTTTTACCCAACCTTTCGTAAAGGTTCCAACCAGTGTGACATAAGAAACTGCAACACCACGTTAAGGTCCCATGGTGCCACAAATGGAGGTCAGATGTGCAGTACTCCTTTCACAAAAGTCTGAACTTCTGGAAATGTGACCAATTCTTTTTGAAAGAAAATTGATAAGGCCGAAATCTGCACTTTAATGGAGCCTAACTTTAGGCCCGCATCCACACCTGCTTGCAAATAATGGAGAAAACGACCCAGCTGAAATTCTTCCATAGGAGCCTTCTTGGATTCACACCAAGACACATACTTCCTCCAAATACGGTGGTAAAGCTTCGCCGTTACTTCCTTCCTAGCATGAAGCAATGTGGGAATGACTTCACCGGCAATACCCTTACGGGCTAGGATATGGCGTTCAACCGCCAAGCCGTCAAACGCAGCCCCGGTAAGTCCTGATACATGCCCGTCCTTGCTGTAACAGGTCCTCTCGTAGAGGAAGAGGCCAGTGATCTTCTATGATTAAGTCTTGAATATCTGGATACCAAGCCCTCCTTGGCTAGACCGGAACAATGAGGATCGCCTGAACCTTTGTTTTTCTTATGTTTATCACCTTTGGAAAGAGTGAAAGTGGAGGGAACACATAGACCGACTGAAACACCCACGGTGTCACGAGGGCGTCCACTGCTATAGCTTGAGTGTCCCTTGACCAATATCCCCGAAGCTTCCTGTTGAGGCGAGACGCCATCATGTCTAATCGAGGAATTTCCCAAAGACTTCTGTGAAAACTTCTTGATGAAGACCCACTCTCCTGGATGGAGATCGTGTCTGCTGAGGAAGTCTATTTCTCCGTTGTCTTCACCCGGAACGAAGACCTCTAATAGAGCGTTTACATGCCTTTCCGCTCATCGGAAACTTTTGCGGCTTCTACCATTTCCGCTTTGCTCCTTGTTCCGCCCTAGCAGCTTACTTACGCCACTGCTGTTTAGTCGACCGACAGAATTAAGACAGGCAGAACACGAAGATGTTCCGTTGTAAATAGCTCTTAATTCAAGAAAGCATATTGCAGACAAGCTTCCCGGCTTGACCTTTCCCCCTGGAAATTCTTCCCCTGGAAAGACTGCTCCCCAGCCTCGGAGACTTGTATCCATAGACACCAGGATCTAATCCTGGATCCCAAACCTTTGTCCCTCTAGGAGGTGAGAATTGTGAAGCCACCACAGGAGAGATATCCTAATCCTGGAAAATAGGATTAGTTTCCGGTGCATGTGCAGGTAAGACCCGGACCACATGTCCAACTGGTCCCGCAAAAACAACTATGGCATTTGACCTGCTCACCGAATGGCCTCGTAGGCCGCAGCCATCTTCTGCATCAATGGAACGTATCAACAGGTTTACACTGTTGCAAATCTGATCAGACTCTGGATCATCAGATCTCTTTCCACAGGAAAAAACAATCTCTTAACAGATCAGTATCTAATCTTATTCCCAACTCCGACCTCTGCGTCGTTGGGATCAACAGCGATTCTTTGTGTTGAAGAACTGTCAGAGAGAAACAACGAATTGTACCACTTGTTTCTTGACCTCGTCATAGTCAGGAGAGCGTCCCAGTACAGAATAATGATGGCTCTTACTATAGAAGGAAAACCATCATACTGCCATCACTCTGGTGAAATGGCAATGACAATCCTGAATAGCAAAACCAGGTAAGCTTAATGCAGATG
This sequence comes from Pseudophryne corroboree, assembly GCF_028390025.1. Taxonomy (NCBI): domain Eukaryota; kingdom Metazoa; phylum Chordata; class Amphibia; order Anura; family Myobatrachidae; genus Pseudophryne; species Pseudophryne corroboree. The sequence continues at coordinate 629,609,876 of NC_086448.1, forward strand.
ACACCGCATTTAAACCCTCTTTCTTCTTTTACAGGTTGGAGATCACTTCCCTGAGAGATTCCATCTTGTAGTTCAATAGATCACTTCCCTGAGAGATTCCATCTTGTAGTTCAATTTCTTGAGTAGAAATCTTTTTTGGGATTGTTCTGACCGAGCTATCCGGGCTCAGAAGCACGAAAAAGCTTGAATAACAGCTTTTTTTTTTTTTTTTTTTGTGTGTGACAGGGACAGCAGGACAATGTCCTGATCCTGACTCAACTCTTGTATGGTGTCGCATACTACCTCTCCAGAGGAGAATCGGTAAGATCTACTTGAAAACTCAGTGAGGGGAATCATTTGGAAAACTCGAGTATGTCCCCCTTTGGAATCTATTCTTAACTCACTGTGTCAAGTCCATTCCAGGACTGACTGAAGAGTATTAGACGAGTTCCCACTGGTGTGGGCTCCAGCAAGATAGACCCAGCGACCTGCGGTGGATGTGGTAAAAACAGAGGACGATATCAGGTTCTGCGAAGTTGAAAAGGCTGCAGACCTCTTAGCTTTTCAACTCCCCTCTACCTACAAAGTAGGGGAATAAAAACGGTATCCAACCGGCCAAAATTACTGCATCCCACAAAAAATGCGTCACCAACCGTTGTGATGGAACATAGCACAAGAAGGTAGACTTACCAGTGGTATCTGCCGAGATCAACTTAACAAGTCATCCCAAACCAGATTATCCCTTCATAGGGGAAGATACTCCAGTATTTCTCGGAGTCAGGGCATACCTCTTGTAGTCGCATGGCAGCAAGCTGCAATGTTCTAGATAAGATCCAAGGAATATCCCATTTCTCCCCAGGGTAATTATATCGGATAACAAGGTAACCGACCATTTCTGAATACAAGCACTCCCCCATGCGTATGTAATGCAAATATCATCAAAGCATATAATTAATATATCACTTAGCTTCCTGTATATGATCCTTTGTGACAGGGCCCCGTGCAGACCAGGGGTTGACATCCAACTTTATTCTATCCACGGTGGGAGAAGAATAAACACTCGGACTCCTCGTGAGGATTCGAGACCATCTTGTCACGGCTGACCTAGAACTTCATCAACAGAGCGACCAGCACATGAGAAGGAATAACTTTACTTCAGCATTCATAATAAATTGCAATATAAATGTACACATTTAAATACACACACACACATATATATATAATAAGAATTTACTCACCGGTAATTCTATTTCTCGTAGTCCGTAGTGGATGCTGGGTACTCCGTAAGGACCATGGGGAATAGATGGGCTCCGCAGGAGACTGGGCACTCTAAAAGAAAGATTAGGTACTATCTGGTGTACACTGGCTCCTCCCTCTATGCCCCTCCTCCAGACCTCAGTTAGGGAAACTGTGCCCGGAAGAGCTGACACTACAAGGAAAGGATTTGGAATCCAGGGTAAGACTCATACCAGCCACACCAATCACACCGTACAACTTGTGATAACTATACCCAGTTAACAGTATGAACAACAAATGAGCCTCATTAACAGATGGCTCATAACAAAACACCTTTAGTTAAGCAATAACTACATACACGTATTGCAGAGAGTCCGCACTTGGGACGGGCTCCCAGCATCCACTACGGACTACGAGAAATAGAATTACCGGTGAGTAAATACTTATTTTCTCTGACGTCCTAGTGGATGCTGGGTACTCCGTAAGGACCATGGGGATTATACCAAAAGCTCCCAAACGGGCGGGAGAGTGCGGATGACTCTGCAGCACCGAATGAGCAAACTCAAGGTCCTCCTCAGCCAGGGTATCAAACTTGTAGAATTTTGCAAACGTGTTTGACCCCGACCAGGTAGCAGCTCGGCAAAGTTGTAATGCCGAGACCCCTTGGGCAGCCGCCCAAGACGAGACCCCTTCCTCGTGGAATGGGCTTTTACTGATTTAGGATGCGGCAGTCCAGTCGCAGAATGTGCAAGTTGAATCGTGCTACAGATCCAGCGAGCAATAGACTGCTTAGAAGCAGGAGCACCCAGCTTGTTGGATGCATGCAGGATAACAGCGAGTCAGTATTTCTGACTCTAGCCGTCCTGGAAACATAGATTTTCAGGGCCCGGACTACATCCAGCAACTTGGAGGCCTCCAAGTCCCGAGTAGCCGCAGGCACCGCAATAGGTTGGTTCAAATGAAACGCTGATACCACCTTAGGGAGAAATTGGGGACGAGTCCCCAATTCCGCCCTGTCCATATGGAAGATCAGATAAGGGCTTTCACATGACAAAGCCGCCAATTCTGACACACGCCTAGCCGAAGCCAAGGCCAAATATATATATATATATATATATATATATATATATATATATATATATATATATATATATATATATATATATATATATATATATATGACCACTTTCCACGTGAGATACTTCAACTCCACGTTCTGAAGTGGCTCAAAACAATGTGATTTTAGGAAATCCAACACTACGTTGAGATCCCAAGGTGCCACTGGAGGCACAAAAGGGGGCTGAATATGCAGCACTCCCGTAACAACGTCTGAACTTCAGGCAGCGTCTTTCCTAGCCTTTAACAGCGTAGGAATCACTTCATCTGGAACGCCCTTTTCAGTTAGGATCCGGCGTTCAACCGCCAAGCCTTCAAACCCAGCCGCGGTATGTCTTGGAACAGACAGGGCCCCTGCAGTAACAGGTCTTGTCTGAGAGACAGAGGCCATGGGTCCTCCGAGATCATTTCTTGTAGTTCTGGGTACCAAGTTCTTCTTGGCCAATCCGGAACTACGAGTATAGTTCTTACTCCTCTTTTACTTACTATCCTCAGTACCTTGGGTATGAGAGGAAGAGGAGGGAACACATCAACCGACTGGTACACCCACGGTGTCACTAGTGCGTCCACAGCTATCGCCTGAGGGTCTCTTGACCTGGCGCAATACTTTTTAGCTTTTTTGTTGAGGCGGGAAGCCATCATGTCCACCTGTGGCCGTTCCCAACGGTTCACAATCTGCGTGAAGACTTCTGGATGAAGTCCCCACTCTCCCGGGTGGAGGTCGTGCCTGCTGAGGAAGTCTGCTTCCTAGTTTTCCACACCCGGAATGAACACTGCTGACAGTGTTAGCACGTGATACTCTGCTCATCGGAGAATCCTTGTGGCTTCTGCCAACGCCATCCTGCTTCTTGTGCCGCCTTGTCAGTTTACATGGGCGACAGCCGTGATGTTGCCTGACTGAATCAGCACCGGCTGGTTTTGAAGCAGGGGTTCTGCTTGCCTTAGGGCATTGTAAATGGCCCTTAGGTCCAGAATATTTATGTGTAGGGAAGTCTCCTGACTCGACCATTGTCCTTGGAAATTTCTTCCCTGAGTGACTGCTCCCCAACCTCGGAGGCTTGCATACGTGGTCACCAGGACCCAGTCCTGAATGCCGAATCTGCGGCCCTCGAGAAGATTAGCACTCTGCAGCCACCACAGCAGAGACACCCTGGCCCTCGGGGACAGGGTGATCAGCCGATGCATCTGAAGATGCGATCCTCACTTGTCTAACAGGTCCCACTGAAAGTTCCTTGCATGGAACCTGCCGAAGGGAATTGCTTCGTAAGAAGCTACCATCTTTTCCAGGACTCGCGTGCAATGATGCACCGACACCTGTTTTGGTTTCAGGAGGTCTCTGACCAGAGATGACAACTCCTTGGCCTTCTCCTCCGGGAGAAAACACCTTCTTCTGTTCTGTGTCCAGAAACATGCCCAATATCAGCAGACGCGTCGTAGGAACCAGCTGCGACTTTGGGATATTCAGAATCCAGCCGTGCTGTTGTAGCACTTCCTGAGATAGTGCTACTCCGATCAACGACTGCTCCTTGGACCTCGCCTTTATAAGGAGATCGTCCAAGTACGGGATAATTATAACTCCCTTCTTTCGAAGGAGTATCATCATTTTGGCCATTACCTTGGAACACACCCTCGGTGCCGTGGACAGACCAAACGGCAACGTCTGGAATTGGTAATGGCAGTTCTGTACCACAACCTTGAGGTACTCCTGGTGAGGTGGGTAAATGGGGACATGTAGGTAAGCATCCATGATGTCCAGTGATACCATGTAATCCCCCTCTTCCAGGCTTGCAATAACCGCCCTGAGCGATTCCATTTTGAACTTGAACTTCCTTATATAAGTATTCAAGGATTTCAAATTTAGAATGGGTCTCACCGAACCGTCTGGTTTCGGTACCACAAACATTGTGGAATAGTAACCCTGACCCTGTTGAAGGAGGGGAACTTTTATTATCACCTGCTGGAGGTACAGCTTGTGAATTGCCGCCAGTACTAACCTCCCTGTCCTGGGGAGTAGCTGGCAAGGCTGATTTGAGGTAACGGCGAGGGGGAGACGCCTCAAATTCCAGCTTGTATCCCTGAGATACCACTTGTAGAACCCAGAGATCCACCTGTGAGCAAACCCACTGGTCGCTGAAGTTCCGGAGACGCGCCCCCACCGCACCTGGCTCCGTCTGTGGAGCCCCAGCGTCATGCGGTGGACTTAGTAGAAGCAGGGGAGGATTTTTGTTCCTGGGAACTGGCTGTCTGGTGCAGCTTTTTCCCTCTCCCCCTGCCTCTGGGTAGAAAGGAAGCACCTTTGATCCACTTACCTTTCTGAGGCCGAAAGGACTGTACCTGATAGTACGGTGCTTTCTTAGGTTGTGAGGGAGCCTGAGGTAAAAATGTCGATTTCCCAGCTGTTGCTGTGGATACGAGGTCCGAGAGACCATCCCCAAACAATTCCTCACCCTTATAAGGCAAAACCTCCATGTGCCTTTTAGAATCAGCATCACCTGTCCACTGCCGGGTCCATAATACCCTCCTGGCAGAAATGGACATTGCATTAATTCTAGATGCCAGCCGGCAAATATCCCTCTGTGCATCCCTCATATATAAGACAACGTCTTTAATATGCTCTATGGTTAGCAAAATAGTATCCCTGTCGAGGGTATCAATATTATCTGACAGGGTATCAGACCACGCTGCAGCAGCACTACACATCCATGCTGAAGCAATTGCAGGTCTCAGTATAGTACCTGAGTGTGTATATACAGACTTCAGGATAGCCTCCTGCTTTCGATATGCAGGCTCCTTCAAGGCGGCCGTATCCTGAGACGGCAGTGCCACCTTTTTTGACAAGCGTGAGCGCCTTATCCACCCTAGGAGATATCTCCCAACGTGACCTATCCTCTGGCGGGAAAGGATACGCCATCAGTAACTTTTTAGAAATTACCAGTTTCTTATCGGGGGAACCCCACGCTTCTTCACACACTTCATTCAACTCATCTGATGGGGGAAAAAACACTGGCTGCTTTTTCTCCCCAAACATAATACCCTTTTTAGTGGTACCTGGGTTAATGTCAGAAATGTGCAACACATTTTTTATTGCCGTAATCATGCAACGGATGCCCCTTGTGGATTGTGTATATGTCTCATCCTCGTCGACACTGGAGTCAGACTCCATGTCGACATCTGTGTCTGCCATCTGAGGTAGCGGGCGTTTTTGAGCCCCTGATGACCTTTGAGACGCCTGGGCAGGCACTGGCTGAGAAGCCGGCTGTCCCACAGCTGTTACGTCATCCAGCCTTTTATGTAAGGAGTTGACACTGTCGGTTAATACCTTCCACATATCCATCCACTCTGGTGTCGACCCCGCAGGGGGTGACATCACATTTATCGGCACCTGCTCCGCCTCCACATAAGCCTCCTCATCAAACATGTCGACACAGCCGTACAGACACCGCACACACACAGGGAATGCTCTGACGGAGGACAGGACCCCACCAAGTCCTTTGGGGAGACAGAGAGAGAGTATGCCAGCACACACCACAGCGCTATATAAACAGGGATTTACACTATTACAGAAAGTGATTTTCCCTATAGCGGCTATACAATACAGTTTTGCGCCTAAATTTAGTGCCCCCCCTCTCTTTTTTACCCTTTGAGCCTGGAAACTGCAGGGGAGAGCCTGGGGAGCCGTCTTCCAGCGGAGCTGTGAAGAGGAAATGGCGCCAGTGTGCTGAGGGAGATAG